>NC_086322.1:7449775-8110775 GCF_036172605.1 Pelobates fuscus | reverse complement strand
GTAGTCCATCTGCCAGATCTGTCCTGCTATTGTTCCTTTATTTAAATGTCCACGGGCTTGCTTCGTGAGGGGCCATTTCTTCACCTCGTTGCAGGTCTCGCATACTTCTTGAGCTTGGACAATCATCTGGAGAGTTATTGGTAGTCCTCGGGCTCGCGCCCACTCTAGCGTAGCTGCTTTTCCTCTATGACCCGCGGTCTCATGGGCCCAGTCTGCCATCCTAAGTAATACTGGATCAACAGGTTCTGGTGTTATTTTTGCTTCTCGTATTCGGGTCAATTCATCGGCTATCTTATTCGCGTTCTCTTCTCCGGTACTATCTTTCACATGGGCATTAACATGTCCGAGGTGTATTAATCTTGATTGGGCTGTTTTCCATATATTTTCCCATAAATCTTCTCCTCCCCATACTGTCTTGCCATGTATTTGCCACCTGTTGTTTCTCCATGTAGGCATCCATGTAACACAAGCCTTGTACACAGCCCAGCTATCTGTATAGATGTAGAGCTCTGGATCTGTGGTTTCTTCCATCAGTATGACTATGGCAGTCAATTCAGCATATTGACTAGATCCTCCTATTCCCTTCTCTTGAATCACAATTTGTTGCTGAGGGTTGTAAGCTACTGCAGTCCAATGTCGTCCTTTGTGGGTCATGATTGCAGACCCATCTGTGAACCATGCGTTTTTCTTTTGTTCTTCACCCAGTTCTCCAAATGAAGGAGCTGTCTTGATGGGTGAGGGCTGTAAAATTGGGACTTCTTGTACATTGGGATGTGAAAGTGTATCATATGGCACTAACCCAGTAAGGAGTTTGGTCAGTTCCTTCACTTCACCTGCTTGGATCCCTCCTCTTTCCTGCAGGTACCACTTCCATTTTAATAATGTCTGACTTTGTGCCACTGTTGTCTTTGCAGATAATCCTTCATCTCGTACCCATCCTGCTATTGGTAAATCTGTTTTCACTGATACTATGCTTTTCTCAGTCATTGTCTCCACATGCTGCAGTGCGAGGTATGCTGCCAGAAGATTCTTCTCCAAAGGTGTGTACCTTTGCTGAGCCCCAGTCAATTGCTTGGACCAAAACCCAATTGGTACTGCCCGCTTGCCTTTGTCTTCGCTCGGTTGCCATAGTCCCCATGATGCTACGTTGTCGTTCACCATCACATCCAATATGAACGGAGCTCCAATTTGAATCGGGCCCAAGCCCTGATGCTGTAATACTGCTTCCTTTGCTGCTTGGAATGCTGTAGCTTGATCAATTCCCCATACAAATGCTGATTTCTTTCTGGTAACATTGTATATGGGGCGTAGCAGCAATCCTAGATGCGGTATAAATGCTCTCCAGTAACCAACTGCACCTAAAAACTTTTGGGCTTCTGTTAACGTCTTAGGTTCTGGAGAATTCTGGATTGTATCCAGCACAGGCTGAGGTATCTTCCGAACAGGCCCGGACCACATCATTCCTAGGAATTTAACTTCTTGGGTTGGACCTTGAATTTTGTCTTTATTTATTGCCCATCCCCGTCCAGTCATGTAATTCACTAGAACAGGTAATGCTTCTTTCACTTCCTCTTTAGATCCAGAGATCATGATGTCATCAATGTAGTGAAATACTGGAAGATGTAGAGTGAGGTGGCTTAAATCCCGTGCAACTAGTCCATGGCAAATCGTAGGTGAGTGTATATATCCCTGGGGCACAACTTGGAAGGTATATTGGCGTCCTTCCCAAGTGAAAGCAAATTGATCTTGCGACTCAGGTGCAATAGGAATTGAAAAGAACGCATTAGCTAAATCTATTACCGCATGCCACTCCCCGGCCTGTTTGGCAATGTTTCCCACAATGGTTATAATATCAGGGACAGCAGCACTCAATGGTGGTGCTACCTTGTTGAGTCCCCGGTAATCCACCGTCATTCGCCATGAACCATCCATCTTCTTTACAGGGAATACTGGAGCATTGAACGGACTGACAGCTGGACGAATTACACCTGACTGTAAAAGCTTGTCGATAGTCTCACTAATTTCTTGACATCCTCCGGGCAAACGGTATTGCTTCAGTCTTACCGGGTTGCATGGAGGAAGAACAATGACAGGTGTCCAATTTGCATTCCCTCGCACAATGTCTTTTACTGGTCTGAGATAGTATGGCTTATGAGGGAATCCAAACGTGAACACCCCCCACTGTGTCTCAATACTCTGCCCTAGTAACACATCTATTCCCAAGATATTGTCTGGCAATTCTGAAATCAAAACTTTAGCACTGAATCTTGGTCCTTTGTTAATTGACATAGCCACAACAGTTTGTACTGCTTTGGTAATTCTACCTCCTAAACCTTCTATTCTCACACAGGGTCCTGATAGCCTTGATGGATTACCATGCAGTACTGTGACTTCTGCTCCTGTGTCAACTAAAGCTAAAATCTTTGTTGGTCCTGGTCTTGTCCCCCACCACACAGTCAAAGGTACATAAGGGCGTCGGTCCCCGGCGGTTAAAGGGGACACATGTACCGCCGGAGGCCCACCATTCTGTCATTGTACTACAGCACTGTCCCAATCCATCAAATCATGTGTCATCAGATCTTTTACAGGATACAAGGATCTGACTTTACCATCACTCTCTGGCAGTGCTTGTTTCTCACTAGGTGTAGTATGAGAGTAAGTCCTAGCACGATATTCTGTTGGAAACAGTGAGGACATATGTGGGTATGAATGTGGGGGGGTATTATCTTGGGCTTGAAGTGAGGGTGGGGGCACAGCATAAGGAGCACAATGTTGGAATAGAGGTATGGACAGAGGAGGTGTGTCTGTAGGCATGAGAGGAGTGTTTTTTAAATAACTAGGGGGAGGAGACTTTGGGACAAATGGGGCAGAGGGCATGGTATTGTCTGCCTGATCCTTGCATGCCAAATGCACCTGTACCTTTTTATTAGACTCTTTTTTTAGTTCTAACCATTTTTCAAACATGGCAGGTGTTGAAATTCCATTAATTTGTTCTCTAGGTACACCAGCCTCAATCAAATCATTCCACATTTGAAAACGATTAACTCTCAGCCTTGTTTTATTCCTAAACTTTCCCTGATTTTTTCCCTCTATTGGTTCCACCATCTCCTCCCTTGTCCTGTTAGCGGCAAAAACACCTTTCCTAGGGTTAGATTCTGACTCTAATTCCCCAATTTCAGCTAAATAAGTGGTGAGCTGATGTACCTTTACATTATTCCCCAAACTGCCCAGCAAAGACAATAAAGATGCCTTCATTTCCTGGGGTGCACTTTTTAAAAACCGAGACCGCATGCTGGCTGTGAATTCCTCCATGTCTGGACCTTCCCAGTTATCCTTGTTTAATCCCACCACACAACCCATAACTCTAATGCGGGTAATAGCATCCCTCGGTTTTGACCAGGGTAAACTGGGCTCAATGTCATTGCTAGATGGGAAGGCCACAATTATGGCATGCCGCACCATATCAAATAATGAAAAATTACCTCCAATCTCCCTCACCCTCCGTAATACCTGCATGAGCTGTGGATGCAGCGTCAGCTGCCCCATACATAATGCTTCCCTTGCATTCAACTGCACACTGTCAGCTCCTCCATCCCACATGCGCAATAACCATTCTCCCACATTTTCACCAACTTCATGCTTATACACCTTTGCCAGCTCCATGAGCTCTGTTTGTGTGTAACTTTTTACCACTTCATTCATCTCTTCATGTACACCATTTCTCAAACCATGCGCTCTATCTTGTAGTCTCCTTTTCCGCTGCTGTGTAATGATAGGACGGGCTTGTCGCCTGTCCACATCATTATCATCATCAGAAAAGGATACATACTCATCATCAGATGACTGTAGCGGTGCTTCAGGATCCCATATGGGGTTTGCAACCATTGCTCGCACTTTACTTACAGGCACTGGCTTTTTTCCTTTCTGTGACCTCCTGCGGTTAATCTTGCTTACCACTAAAGTAGTACACTTTTCTTCTAGGGCAGCCACCTGGCATGCATTACTACGCATACATTCTTTTGTCATAACTAATAAATCTTTTACATCCTGCAACTCTTTCTCGAGCGCTTTATTTCTTTGCACCTCGCGGCTAAGGGCCTGCACAACTATCCACCCTGTGGTGGCAGCGGCTTTCCGCACTTTTTTGGAGTATACTCCCAGGTCTAACCGTAATGCTTGAACACCAAGTTCAGTACCAGCATCAGGATAGACAGGAGCTGCATACTTGATCAGCTCCTCAGCAATGGGTTTCCAGTTTTCTAAACTGGCCCACAATGGAATTGTCCCATACTTAGACGCCTCCTTCCCTCCTGCTCTATTACTTTTTTTTAAACAGAGTAAGCATCTTTACTCTCAGGGGGAACACAAAAATGCAAATATACCAATCAAAGACAATGCTTGTTAACTATATCTCTTTTCACTGTGCAACGTGACTGTGCTATAGGCTTATTCAATCTATACACACATTCAAATATTCTATATTTAGTGATTGTGCAGTATCCTGTTCACAGCGCCAGTTGTAATGGTAAATTAAGTAATTTCTTTATATTTATGAAGTTCTGAATTTCATAAATATGAAATAATACCACAAATAAAATAATAAAAGGTATACTGGTCAATCACATAAATATTAGTGAATATCTTGAATGAACAGACAAGAGGCAAAGTTTTGATGAAAGTATAAACAAAACTTTACTGGGAATACAATTATCAAGCACACAAAAAAACAAATACTTTTAAAAAACACACACTGCTATAAACAATACATTCAGGTAAGAAATCTACTTAGCTCTATTCATGGAGATTCAGCAGCTTACACAGGATAATTGAATCAGCATAACACACAGAACAATGAGGTGAGTTCCTTGCCACATGTTAAATGGATTTACATGGGCACCTCTAAAGACACCTGGCTTCTTCCGACCCAGTCATGAAACTGCTCTCAGGTTTCTGGTAACCCCTTGAATAACCTCCCATCTAGTATCCGCCCACAGAGGTAACATAACCAATACCTAATGGTCATCTCTAGGAGGCGGATACTACATGTGGTCATTTGTGAAAGGAAGTGACTTAAGAATTCTCAATACCTTCCTAAAGCACATGTCTCATTGACTATGCGGCAGCCATCTTTATTCACTCGACGTCATAGTGCTCACTAGGCCACCTATAGGTCACTTCCTCCCTAAAGCACATGTCTCATTGACTATGCGGCAGCCATCTTTATTCACTCGACGTCACAGTGCTCACTACACCCCCTATAGGTATCATAAGTTATTGCACATGAATGGGAACACAATAATAGAACATTTATCATTGCCCATAACCAATACACACCCCTAGACCAACGAGCCATTACATTAGTTGGGTTTTAGGAAAAAAATTGCCAGACTAACGCGCCAGACAGCGTTTGTGTTCTCAAAATAGAAACAAAGTTTTCGTTTTGAAGTGAGGATTTTAAATTTCCTCAATAGGATCTGTTTTTCCAATATCATTTTCATTGTATGGGTAAATTAACAGTTGAGGTTTATGTACGATGGTGATAAATCATATTGACAGTTGTCAAAGTTGAGTCTGTTTCTGGTCAAATTGCTGGGGAAGACTTAAAATTTCCATTCATTTCTTAATTGTTTATGAGGGCTTTGTTGGTTTAGGAGAAATTTGTGGTTCAAATATATGTTGGAAAAGCACATGAAGGATTCAACTTTCTTTCTCATATTCTGCATGCTATCACCATGTTGAAAATAAAGTAAAGATGTGCAGAGGAGAAATTAATTATAAATAGTCTTGTGCAAAATAATGTTTGGGGAGGTTGGCCTGGTTCCATAACTTGAATCCACAGCCGAACGTAACGACTGCCTTGAATTTACCTTTACAGTTTTATTCATCGATACATTCAGGCGTGTACTGGAAGGAATTTGATTCAAACCTACCCTCTCCAACACATATTTGCACATGTCTAAGTATGAATAAAAATAGAATTCCGTATGTCAAAACATATATTTTTTTCCCCTTTGTTTGTTGTTAACAAAGATTTTGCAGTCTTAAGAAAGACTTTGCAGTCTTAAAAGCGTCATCTGAGCAGTTAGGACTTGCATTAATGACTTACGATAAACCATTGATTTTAAATGGTTGATAATGAAAACAACACATTTTTTATGATTTCTCTCATACAATTCTAAGTAAAAGCTAAACTTGTATTAATATAAGATGTTAGCTTTGAAAGGTGATATCAGAAGCACCAGGAAATATATATATTGATGGTGGCATGCCAACATCTTCTCTGTGGAGCACTTGAAGGGTTTTGCTACAAATGATTTTTGCTGACTATATTAAACACAGTTGGAAGCTACGTGTTTCAAAAGAAAAACACCAATTGCTTGGGCTTGTCCGGGATTTAAACCCGGGACCTCTCGCACCCAAAGCGAGAATCATACCCCTAGACCAACGAGCCATTACATTAGTTGGGTTTTAGGAAAAAAATTGCCAGACTAACGCGCCAGACAGCGTTTGTGTTCTCAAAATAGAAACAAAGTTTTCGTTTTGAAGTGAGGATTTTAAATTTCCTCAATAGGATCTGTTTTTCCAATATCATTTTCATTGTATGGGTAAATTAACAGTTGAGGTTTATGTACGATGGTGATAAATCATATTGACAGTTGTCAAAGTTGAGTCTGTTTCTGGTCAAATTGCTGGGGAAGACTTAAAATGTCCATTCATTTCTTAATTGTTCATGAGGGCTTTGTTGGTTTAGGAGAAATTTGTGGTTCAAATATATGTTGGAAAAGCACATGAAGGATTCAACTTTCTTTCTCATATTCTGCATGCTATCACCATGTTGAAAATAAAGTAAAGATGTGCAGAGGAGAAATTAATTATAAATAGTCTTGTGCAAAATAATGTTTGGGGAGGTTGGCCTGGTTCCATAACTTGAATCCACAGCCGAACGTAACGACTGCCTTGAATTTACCTTCACAGTTTTATTCATCGATACATTCAGGCGTGTACTGGAAGGAATTTGATTCAAACCTACCCTCTCCAACACATATTTGCACATGTCTAAGTATGAATAAAAATAGAATTCCGTATGTCAAAACATATATTTTTTTCCCCTTTGTTTGTTGTTAACAAAGATTTTGCAGTCTTAAGAAAGACTTTGCAGTCTTAAAAGCGTCATCTGAGCAGTTAGGACTTGCATTAATGACTTACGATAAACCATTGATTTTAAATGGTTGATAATGAAAACAACACATTTTTTATGATTTCTCTCATACAATTCTAAGTAAAAGCTAAACTTGTATTAATATAAGATGTTAGCTTTGAAAGGTGATATCAGAAGCACCAGGAAATATATATATATTGATGGTGGCATGCCAACATCTTCTCTGTGGAGCACTTGAAGGGTTTTGCTACAAATGATTTTTGCTGACTATATTAAACACAGTTGGAAGCTACGTGTTTCAAAAGAAAAACACCAATTGCTTGGGCTCGTCCGGGATTTGAACCCGGGACCTCTTGCACCCAAAGCGAGAATCATACCCCTAGACCAACGAGCCATTACATTAGTTGGGTTTTAGGAAAAAAATTGCCAGACTAACGCGCCAGACAGCGTTTGTGTTCTCAAAATAGAAACAAAGTTTTCGTTTTGAAGTGAGGATTTTAAATTTCCTCAATAGGATCTGTTTTTCCAATATCATTTTCATTGTATGGGTAAATTAACAGTTGAGGTTTATGTACGATGGTGATAAATCATATTGACAGTTGTCAAAGTTGAGTCTGTTTCTGGTCAAATTGCTGGGGAAGACTTAAAATGTCCATTCATTTCTTAATTGTTTATGAGGGCTTTGTTGGTTTAGGAGAAATTTGTGGTTCAAATATATGTTGGAAAAGCACATGAAGGATTTAACTTTCTTTCTCATATTCTGCATGCTATCACCATGTTGAAAATAAAGTAAAGATGTGCAGAGGAGAAATTAATTATAAATAGTCTTGTGCAAAATAATGTTTGGGGAGGTTGGCCTGGTTCCATAACTTGAATCCACAGCCGAACGTAACGACTGCCTTGAATTTACCTTTACAGTTTTATTCATCGATACATTCAGGCGTGTACTGGAAGGAATTTGATTCAAACCTACCCTCTCCAACACATATTTGCACATGTCTAAGTATGAATAAAAATAGAATTCCGTATGTCAAAACATATATTTTTTTCCCCTTTGTTTGTTGTTAACAAAGATTTTGCAGTCTTAAGAAAGACTTTGCAGTCTTAAAAGCGTCATCTGAGCAGTTAGGACTTGCATTAATGACTTACGATAAACCATTGATTTTAAATGGTTGATAATGAAAACAACACATTTTTTATGATTTCTCTCATACAATTCTAAGTAAAAGCTAAACTTGTATTAATATAAGATGTTAGCTTTGAAAGGTGATATCAGAAGCACCAGGAAATATATATATATTGATGGTGGCATGCCAACATCTTCTCTGTGGAGCACTTGAAGGGTTTTGCTACAAATGATTTTTGCTGACTATATTAAACACAGTTGGAAGCTACGTGTTTCAAAAGAAAAACACCAATTGCTTGGGCTCGTCCGGGATTTGAACCCGGGACCTCTCGCACCCAAAGCAAGAATCATACCCCTAGACCAACGAGCCATTACATTAGTTGGGTTTTAGGAAAAAAATTGCCAGACTAACGCGCCAGACAGCGTTTGTGTTCTCAAAATAGAAACAAAGTTTTCGTTTTGAAGTGAGGATTTTAAATTTCCTCAATAGGATCTGTTTTTCCAATATCATTTTCATTGTATGGGTAAATTAACAGTTGAGGTTTATGTACGATGGTGATAAATCATATTGACAGTTGTCAAAGTTGAGTCTGTTTCTGGTCAAATTGCTGGGGAAGACTTAAAATTTCCATTCATTTCTTAATTGTTTATGAGGGCTTTGTTGGTTTAGGAGAAATTTGTGGTTCAAATATATGTTGGAAAAGCACATGAAGGATTCAACTTTCTTTCTCATATTCTGCATGCTATCACCATGTTGAAAATAAAGTAAAGATGTGCAGAGGAGAAATTAATTATAAATAGTCTTGTGCAAAATAATGTTTGGGGAGGTTGGCCTGGTTCCATAACTTGAATCCACAGCCGAACGTAACGACTGCCTTGAATTTACCTTTACAGTTTTATTCATCGATACATTCAGGCGTGTACTGGAAGGAATTTGATTCAAACCTACCCTCTCCAACACATATTTGCACATGTCTAAGTATGAATAAAAATAGAATTCCGTATGTCAAAACATATATTTTTTTCCCCTTTGTTTGTTGTTAACAAAGATTTTGCAGTCTTAAGAAAGACTTTGCAGTCTTAAAAGCGTCATCTGAGCAGTTAGGACTTGCATTAATGACTTACGATAAACCATTGATTTTAAATGGTTGATAATGAAAACAACACATTTTTTATGATTTCTCTCATACAATTCTAAGTAAAAGCTAAACTTGTATTAATATAAGATGTTAGCTTTGAAAGGTGATATCAGAAGCACCAGTAAATATATATATTGATGGTGGCATGCCAACATCTTCTCTGTGGAGCACTTGAAGGGTTTTGCTACAAATGATTTTTGCTGACTATATTAAACACAGTTGGAAGCTACGTGTTTCAAAAGAAAAACACCAATTGCTTGGGCTTGCCCGGGATTTAAACCCGGGACCTCTCGCACCCAAAGCGAGAATCATACCACTAGACCAACGAGCCATTACATTAGTTGGGTTTTAGGAAAAAAATTGCCAGACTAACGCACCAGACAGCTTTTGTGTTCTCAAAATAGAAACAAAGTTTTCGTTTTGAAGTGAGGATTTTAAATTTCCTCAATAGGATCTGTTTTTCCAATATAATTTTCATTGTATGGGTAAATTAACAGTTGAGGTTTATGTACGATGGTGATAAATCATATTGACAGTTGTCAAAGTTGAGTCTGTTTCTGGTCAAATTGCTGGGGAATACTTAAAATGTCAATTCATTTCTTAATTGTTTATGAGGGCTTTTTTGGTTTAGGAGAACTTTGTGGTTCAAATATATGTTGGAAAAGCACATGAAGGATTCAACTTTCTTTCTCATATTCTGCATGCTATCACCATGTTGAAAATAAAGTAAAGATGTGCAGAGGAGAAATTAATTATAAATAGTCTTGTGCAAAATAATGTTTGGGGAGGTTGGCCTGGTTCCATAACTTGAATCCACAGCCGAACGTAACGACTGCCTTGAATTTACCTTTACAGTTTTATTCATCGATACATTCAGGCGTGTACTGGAAGGAATTTGATTCAAACCTACCCTCTCCAACACATATTTGCACATGTCTAAGTATGAATAAAAATAGAATTCCGTATGTCAAAACATATATTTTTTTTCCCCTTTGTTTGTTGTTAACAAAGATTTTGCAGTCTTAAGAAAGACTTTGCAGTCTTAAAAGCGTCATCTGAGCAGTTAGGACTTGCATTAATGACTTACGATAAACCATTGATTTTAAATGGTTGATAATGAAAACAACACATTTTTTATGATTTCTCTCATACAATTCTAAGTAAAAGCTAAACTTGTATTAATATAAGATGTTAGCTTTGAAAGGTGATATCAGAAGCACCAGGAAATATATATATTGATGGTGGCATGCCAACATCTTCTCTGTGGAGCACTTGAAGGGTTTTGCTACAAATGATTTTTGCTGACTATATTAAACACAGTTGGAAGCTACGTGTTTCAAAAGAAAAACACCAATTGCTTGGGCTCGTCCTGGATTTGAACCCGGGACCTCTCGCACCCAAAGCGAGAATCATACCCCTAGACCAACGAGCCATTACATTAGTTGGGTTTTAGGAAAAAAATTGCCAGACTAACGCGCCAGACAGCGTTTGTGTTCTCAAAATAGAAACAAAGTTTTCGTTTTGAAGTGAGGATTTTAAATTTCCTCAATAGGATCTGTTTTTCCAATATCATTTTCATTGTATGGGTAAATTAACAGTTGAGGTTTATGTACGATGGTGATAAATCATATTGACAGTTGTCAAAGTTGAGTCTGTTTCTGGTCAAATTGCTGGGGAAGACTTAAAATGTCCATTCATTTCTTAATTGTTTATGAGGGCTTTGTTGGTTTAGGAGAAATTTGTGGTTCAAATATATGTTGGAAAAGCACATGAAGGATTTAACTTTCTTTCTCATATTCTGCATGCTATCACCATGTTGAAAATAAAGTAAAGATGTGCAGAGGAGAAATTAATTATAAATAGTCTTGTGCAAAATAATGTTTGGGGAGGTTGGCCTGGTTCCATAACTTGAATCCACAGCCGAACGTAACGACTGCCTTGAATTTACCTTTACAGTTTTATTCATCGATACATTCAGGCGTGTACTGGAAGGAATTTGATTCAAACCTACCCTCTCCAACACATATTTGCACATGTCTAAGTATGAATAAAAATAGAATTCCGTATGTCAAAACATATATTTTTTTCCCCTTTGTTTGTTGTTAACAAAGATTTTGCAGTCTTAAGAAAGACTTTGCAGTCTTAAAAGCGTCATCTGAGCAGTTAGGACTTGCATTAATGACTTACGATAAACCATTGATTTTAAATGGTTGATAATGAAAACAACACATTTTTTATGATTTCTCTCATACAATTCTAAGTAAAAGCTAAACTTGTATTAATATAAGATGTTAGCTTTGAAAGGTGATATCAGAAGCACCAGGAAATATATATATTGATGGTGGCATGCCAACATCTTCTCTGTGGAGCACTTGAAGGGTTTTGCTACAAATGATTTTTGCTGACTATATTAAACACAGTTGGAAGCTACGTGTTTCAAAAGAAAAACACCAATTGCTTGGGCTCGTCCGGGATTTGAACCCGGGACCTCTCGCACCCAAAGCGAGAATCATACCTCTAGACCAACGAGCCATTACATTAGTTGGGTTTTAGGAAAAAAATTGCCAGACTAACGCGCCAGACAGCGTTTGTGTTCTCAAAATAGAAACAAAGTTTTCGTTTTGAAGTGAGGATTTTAAATTTCCTCAATAGGATCTGTTTTTCCAATATCATTTTCATTGTATGGGTAAATTAACAGTTGAGGTTTATGTACGATGGTGATAAATCATATTGACAGTTGTCAAAGTTGAGTCTGTTTCTGGTCAAATTGCTGGGGAAGACTTAAAATGTCCATTCATTTCTTAATTGTTTATGAGGGCTTTGTTGGTTTAGGAGAAATTTGTGGTTCAAATATATGTTGGAAAAGCACATGAAGGATTCAACTTTCTTTCTCATATTCTGCATGCTATCACCATGTTGAAAATAAAGTAAAGATGTGCAGAGGAGATATTAATTATAAATAGTCTTGTGCAAAATAATGTTTGGGGAGGTTGGCCTGGTTCCATAACTTGAATCCACAGCCGAACGTAACGACTGCCTTGAATTTACCTTCACAGTTTTATTCATCGATACATTCAGGCGTGTACTGGAAGGAATTTGATTCAAACCTACCCTCTCCAACACATATTTGCACATGTCTAAGTATGAATAAAAATAGAATTCCGTATGTCAAAACATATATTTTTTTCCCCTTTGTTTGTTGTTAACAAAGATTTTGCAGTCTTAAGAAAGACTTTGCAGTCTTAAAAGCGTCATCTGAGCAGTTAGGACTTGCATTAATGACTTACGATAAACCATTGATTTTAAATGGTTGATAATGAAAACAACACATTTTTTATGATTTCTCTCATACAATTCTAAGTAAAAGCTAAACTTGTATTAATATAAGATGTTAGCTTTGAAAGGTGATATCAGAAGCACCAGGAAATATATATATTGATGGTGGCATGCCAACATCTTCTCTGTGGAGCACTTGAAGGGTTTTGCTACAAATGATTTTTGCTGACTATATTAAACACAGTTGGAACTACGTGTTTCAAAAGAAAAACACCAATTGCTTGGGCTCGTCCGGGATTTGAACCCGGGACCTCTCGCACCCAAAGCGAGAATCATACCCCTAGACCAACGAGCCATTACATTAGTTGGGTTTTAGGAAAAAAATTGCCAGACTAACGTGCCAGACAGCGTTCGTGTTCTCAAAATAGAAACAAAGTTTTCGTTTTGAAGTGAGGATTTTAAATTTCCTCAATAGGATCTGTTTTTCCAATATCATTTTCATTGTATGGGTAAATTAACAGTTGAGGTTTATGTACGATGGTGATAAATCATATTGACAGTTGTCAAAGTTGAGTCTGTTTCTGGTCAAATTGCTGGGGAAGACTTAAAATGTCCATTCATTTCTTAATTGTTTATGAGGGCTTTGTTGGTTTAGGAGAAATTTGTGGTTCAAATATATGTTGGAAAAGCACATGAAGGATTCAACTTTCTTTCTCATATTCTGCATGCTATCACCATGTTGAAAATAAAGTAAAGATGTGCAGAGGAGAAATTAATTATAAATAGTCTTGTGCAAAATAATGTTTGGGGAGGTTGGCCTGGTTCCATAACTTGAATCCACAGCCGAACGTAACGACTGCCTTGAATTTACCTTTACAGTTTTATTCATCGATACATTCAGGCGTGTACTGGAAGGAATTTGATTCAAACCTACCCTCTCCAACACATATTTGCACATGTCTAAGTATGAATAAAAATAGAATTCCGTATGTCAAAACATATATTTTTTTCCCCTTTGTTTGTTGTTAACAAAGATTTTGCAGTCTTAAGAAAGACTTTGCAGTCTTAAAAGCGTCATCTGAGCAGTTAGGACTTGCATTAATGACTTACGATAAACCATTGATTTTAAATGGTTGATAATGAAAACAACACATTTTTTATGATTTCTCTCATACAATTCTAAGTAAAAGCTAAACTTGTATTAATATAAGATGTTAACTTTGAAAGGTGATATCAGAAGCACCAGGAAATATATATATTGATGGTGGCATGCCAACATCTTCTCTGTGGAGCACTTGAAGGGTTTTGCTACAAATTATTTTTGCTGACTATATTAAACACAGTTGGAAGCTACGTGTTTCAAAAGAAAAACACCAATTGCTTGGGCTTGTCCGGGATTTAAACCCGGGACCTCTCGCACCCAAAGCGAGAATCATACCCCTAGACCAACGAGCCATTACATTAGTTGGGTTTTAGGAAAAAAATTGCCAGACTAACGCGCCAGACAGCGTTTGTGTTCTCAAAATAGAAACAAAGTTTTCGTTTTGAAGTGAGGATTTTAAATTTCCTCAATAGGATCTGTTTTTCCAATATCATTTTCATTGTATGGGTAAATTAACAGTTGAGGTTTATGTACGATGGTGATAAATCATATTGACAGTTGTCAAAGTTGAGTCTGTTTCTGGTCAAATTGCTGGGGAAGACTTAAAATGTCCATTCATTTCTTAATTGTTTATGAGGGCTTTGTTGGTTTAGGAGAAATTTGTGGTTCAAATATATGTTGGAAAAGCACATGAAGGATTCAACTTTCTTTCTCATATTCTGCATGCTATCACCATGTTGAAAATAAAGTAAAGATGTGCAGAGGAGAAATTAATTATAAATAGTCTTGTGCAAAATAATGTTTGGGGAGGTTGGCCTGGTTCCATAACTTGAATCCACAGCCGAACGTAACGACTGCCTTGAATTTACCTTCACAGTTTTATTCATCGATACATTCAGGCGTGTACTGGAAGGAATTTGATTCAAACCTACCCTCTCCAACACATATTTGCACATGTCTAAGTATGAATAAAAATAGAATTCCGTATGTCAAAACATATATTTTTTTCCCCTTTGTTTGTTGTTAACAAAGATTTTGCAGTCTTAAGAAAGACTTTGCAGTCTTAAAAGCGTCATCTGAGCAGTTAGGACTTGCATTAATGACTTACGATAAACCATTGATTTTAAATGGTTGATAATGAAAACAACACATTTTTTATGATTTCTCTCATACAATTCTAAGTAAAAGCTAAACTTGTATTAATATAAGATGTTAGCTTTGAAAGGTGATATCAGAAGCACCAGGAAATATATATATTGATGGTGGCATGCCAACATCTTCTCTGTGGAGCACTTGAAGGGTTTTGCTACAAATGATTTTTGCTGACTATATTAAACACAGTTGGAACTACGTGTTTCAAAAGAAAAACACCAATTGCTTGGGCTCGTCCGGGATTTGAACCCGGGACCTCTCGCACCCAAAGCGAGAATCATACCCCTAGACCAACGAGCCATTACATTAGTTGGGTTTTAGGAAAAAAATTGCCAGACTAACGTGCCAGACAGCGTTCGTGTTCTCAAAATAGAAACAAAGTTTTCGTTTTGAAGTGAGGATTTTAAATTTCCTCAATAGGATCTGTTTTTCCAATATCATTTTCATTGTATGGGTAAATTAACAGTTGAGGTTTATGTACGATGGTGATAAATCATATTGACAGTTGTCAAAGTTGAGTCTGTTTCTGGTCAAATTGCTGGGGAAGACTTAAAATGTCCATTCATTTCTTAATTGTTTATGAGGGCTTTGTTGGTTTAGGAGAAATTTGTGGTTCAAATATATGTTGGAAAAGCACATGAAGGATTCAACTTTCTTTCTCATATTCTGCATGCTATCACCATGTTGAAAATAAAGTAAAGATGTGCAGAGGAGAAATTAATTATAAATAGTCTTGTGCAAAATAATGTTTGGGGAGGTTGGCCTGGTTCCATAACTTGAATCCACAGCCGAACGTAACGACTGCCTTGAATTTACCTTTACAGTTTTATTCATCGATACATTCAGGCGTGTACTGGAAGGAATTTGATTCAAACCTACCCTCTCCAACACATATTTGCACATGTCTAAGTATGAATAAAAATAGAATTCCGTATGTCAAAACATATATTTTTTTCCCCTTTGTTTGTTGTTAACAAAGATTTTGCAGTCTTAAGAAAGACTTTGCAGTCTTAAAAGCGTCATCTGAGCAGTTAGGACTTGCATTAATGACTTACGATAAACCATTGATTTTAAATGGTTGATAATGAAAACAACACATTTTTTATGATTTCTCTCATACAATTCTAAGTAAAAGCTAAACTTGTATTAATATAAGATGTTAACTTTGAAAGGTGATATCAGAAGCACCAGGAAATATATATATTGATGGTGGCATGCCAACATCTTCTCTGTGGAGCACTTGAAGGGTTTTGCTACAAATTATTTTTGCTGACTATATTAAACACAGTTGGAAGCTACGTGTTTCAAAAGAAAAACACCAATTGCTTGGGCTTGTCCGGGATTTAAACCCGGGACCTCTCGCACCCAAAGCGAGAATCATACCCCTAGACCAACGAGCCATTACATTAGTTGGGTTTTAGGAAAAAAATTGCCAGACTAACGCGCCAGACAGCGTTTGTGTTCTCAAAATAGAAACAAAGTTTTCGTTTTGAAGTGAGGATTTTAAATTTCCTCAATAGGATCTGTTTTTCCAATATCATTTTCATTGTATGGGTAAATTAACAGTTGAGGTTTATGTACGATGGTGATAAATCATATTGACAGTTGTCAAAGTTGAGTCTGTTTCTGGTCAAATTGCTGGGGAAGACTTAAAATGTCCATTCATTTCTTAATTGTTTATGAGGGCTTTGTTGGTTTAGGAGAAATTTGTGGTTCAAATATATGTTGGAAAAGCACATGAAGGATTCAACTTTCTTTCTCATATTCTGCATGCTATCACCATGTTGAAAATAAAGTAAAGATGTGCAGAGGAGAAATTAATTATAAATAGTCTTGTGCAAAATAATGTTTGGGGAGGTTGGCCTGGTTCCATAACTTGAATCCACAGCCGAACGTAACGACTGCCTTGAATTTACCTTCACAGTTTTATTCATCGATACATTCAGGCGTGTACTGGAAGGAATTTGATTCAAACCTACCCTCTCCAACACATATTTGCACATGTCTAAGTATGAATAAAAATAGAATTCCGTATGTCAAAACATATATTTTTTCCCCTTTGTTTGTTGTTAACAAAGATTTTGCAGTCTTAAGAAAGACTTTGCAGTCTTAAAAGCGTCATCTGAGCAGTTAGGACTTGCATTAATGACTTACGATAAACCATTGATTTTAAATGGTTGATAATGAAAACAACACATTTTTTATGATTTCTCTCATACAATTCTAAGTAAAAGCTAAACTTGTATTAATATAAGATGTTAGCTTTGAAAGGTGATATCAGAAGCACCAGGAAATATATATATTGATGGTGGCATGCCAACATCTTCTCTGTGGAGCACTTGAAGGGTTTTGCTACAAATGATTTTTGCTGACTATATTAAACACAGTTGGAAGCTACGTGTTTCAAAAGAAAAACACCAATTGCTTGGGCTTGTCCGGGATTTAAACCCGGGACCTCTCGCACCCAAAGCGAGAATCATACCCCTAGACCAACGAGCCATTACATTAGTTGGGTTTTAGGAAAAAAATTGCCAGACTAACGCGCCAGACAGCGTTTGTGTTCTCAAAATAGAAACAAAGTTTTCGTTTTGAAGTGAGGATTTTAAATTTCCTCAATAGGATCTGTTTTTCCAATATCATTTTCATTGTATGGGTAAATTAACAGTTGAGGTTTATGTACGATGGTGATAAATCATATTGACAGTTGTCAAAGTTGAGTCTGTTTCTGGTCAAATTGCTGGGGAAGACTTAAAATGTCCATTCATTTCTTAATTGTTTATGAGGGCTTTGTTGGTTTAGGAGAAATTTGTGGTTCAAATATATGTTGGAAAAGCACATGAAGGATTCAACTTTCTTTCTCATATTCTGCATGCTATCACCATGTTGAAAATAAAGTAAAGATGTGCAGAGGAGATATTAATTATAAATAGTCTTGTGCAAAATAATGTTTGGGGAGGTTGGCCTGGTTCCATAACTTGAATCCACAGCCGAACGTAACGACTGCCTTGAATTTACCTTCACAGTTTTATTCATCGATACATTCAGGCGTGTACTGGAAGGAATTTGATTCAAACCTACCCTCTCCAACACATATTTGCACATGTCTAAGTATGAATAAAAATAGAATTCCGTATGTCAAAACATATATTTTTTTCCCCTTTGTTTGTTGTTAACAAAGATTTTGCAGTCTTAAGAAAGACTTTGCAGTCTTAAAAGCGTCATCTGAGCAGTTAGGACTTGCATTAATGACTTACGATAAACCATTGATTTTAAATGGTTGATAATGAAAACAACACATTTTTTATGATTTCTCTCATACAATTCTAAGTAAAAGCTAAACTTGTATTAATATAAGATGTTAGCTTTGAAAGGTGATATCAGAAGCACCAGGAAATATATATATTGATGGTGGCATGCCAACATCTTCTCTGTGGAGCACTTGAAGGGTTTTGCTACAAATGATTTTTGCTGACTATATTAAACACAGTTGGAACTACGTGTTTCAAAAGAAAAACACCAATTGCTTGGGCTCGTCCGGGATTTGAACCCGGGACCTCTCGCACCCAAAGCGAGAATCATACCCCTAGACTAACGAGCCATTACATTAGTTGGGTTTTAGGAAAAAAATTGCCAGACTAACGTGCCAGACAGCGTTTGTGTTCTTAAAATAGAAACAAAGTTTTCGTTTTGAAGTGAGGATTTTAAATTTCCTCAATAGGATCTGTTTTTCCAATATCATTTTCATTGTATGGGTAAATTAACAGTTGAGGTTTATGTACGATGGTGATAAATCATATTGACAGTTGTCAAAGTTGAGTCTGTTTCTGGTCAAATTGCTGGGGAAGACTTAAAATGTCCATTCATTTCTTAATTGTTTATGAGGGCTTTGTTGGTTTAGGAGAAATTTGTGGTTCAAATATATGTTGGAAAAGCACATGAAGGATTCAACTTTCTTTCTCATATTCTGCATGCTATCACCATGTTGAAAATAAAGTAAAGATGTGCAGAGGAGAAATTAATTATAAATAGTCTTGTGCAAAATAATGTTTGGGGAGGTTGGCCTGGTTCCATAACTTGAATCCACAGCCGTACGTAACGACTGCCTTGAATTTACCTTTACAGTTTTATTCATCGATACATTCAGGCGTGTACTGGAAGGAATTTGATTCAAACCTACCCTCTCCAACACATATTTGCACATGTCTAAGTATGAATAAAAATAGAATTCCGTATGTCAAAACATATATTTTTTTTCCCCTTTGTTTGTTGTTAACAAAGATTTTGCAGTCTTAAGAAAGACTTTGCAGTCTTAAAAGCGTCATCTGAGCAGTTAGGACTTGCATTAATGACTTACGATAAACCATTGATTTTAAATGGTTGATAATGAAAACAACACATTTTTTATGATTTCTCTCATACAATTCTAAGTAAAAGCTAAACTTGTATTAATATAAGATGTTAGCTTTGAAAGGTGATATCAGAAGCACCAGGAAATATATATATTGATGGTGGCATGCCAACATCTTCTCTGTGGAGCACTTGAAGGGTTTTGCTACAAATGATTTTTGCTGACTATATTAAACACAGTTGGAACTACGTGTTTCAAAAGAAAAACACCAATTGCTTGGGCTTGTCCGGGATTTGAACCCGGGACCTCTCGCACCCAAAGCGAGAATCATACCCCTAGACCAACGAGCCATTACATTAGTTGGGTTTTAGGAAAAAAATTGCCAAACTAACGTGCCAGACAGCGTTCGTGTTCTCAAAATAGAAACAAAGTTTTCGTTTTGAAGTGAGGATTTTAAATTTCCTCAATAGGATCTGTTTTTCCAATATCATTTTCATTGTATGGGTAAATTAACAGTTGAGGTTTATGTACGATGGTGATAAATCATATTGACAGTTGTCAAAGTTGAGTCTGTTTCTGGTCAAATTGCTGGGGAAGACTTAAAATGTCCATTCATTTCTTAATTGTTTATGAGGGCTTTGTTGGTTTAGGAGAAATTTGTGGTTCAAATATATGTTGGAAAAGCACATGAAGGATTCAACTTTCTTTCTCATATTCTGCATGCTATCACCATGTTGAAAATAAAGTAAAGATGTGCAGAGGAGAAATTAATTATAAATAGTCTTGTGCAAAATAATGTTTGGGGAGGTTGGCCTGGTTCCATAACTTGAATCCACAGCCGAACGTAACGACTGCCTTGAATTTACCTTTACAGTTTTATTCATCGATACATTCAGGCGTGTACTGGAAGGAATTTGATTCAAACCTACCCTCTCCAACACATATTTGCACATGTCTAAGTATGAATAAAAATAGAATTCCGTATGTCAAAACATATATTTTTTTCCCCTTTGTTTGTTGTTAACAAAGATTTTGCAGTCTTAAGAAAGACTTTGCAGTCTTAAAAGCGTCATCTGAGCAGTTAGGACTTGCATTAATGACTTACGATAAACCATTGATTTTAAATGGTTGATAATGAAAACAACACATTTTTTATGATTTCTCTCATACAATTCTAAGTAAAAGCTAAACTTGTATTAATATAAGATGTTAGCTTTGAAAGGTGATATCAGAAGCACCAGGAAATATATATATTGATGGTGGCATGCCAACATCTTCTCTGTGGAGCACTTGAAGGGTTTTGCTACAAATTATTTTTGCTGACTATATTAAACACAGTTGGAAGCTACGTGTTTCAAAAGAAAAACACCAATTGCTTGGGCTTGTCCGGGATTTAAACCCGGGACCTCTCGCACCCAAAGCGAGAATCATACCCCTAGACCAACGAGCCATTACATTAGTTGGGTTTTAGGAAAAAAATTGCCAGACTAACGCGCCAGACAGCGTTTGTGTTCTCAAAATAGAAACAAAGTTTTCGTTTTGAAGTGAGGATTTTAAATTTCCTCAATAGGATCTGTTTTTCCAATATCATTTTCATTGTATGGGTAAATTAACAGTTGAGATTTATGTACGATGGTGATAAATCATATTGACAGTTGTCAAAGTTGAGTCTGTTTCTGGTCAAATTGCTGGGGAAGACTTAAAATGTCCATTCATTTCTTAATTGTTTATGAGGGCTTTGTTGGTTTAGGAGAAATTTGTGGTTCAAATATATGTTGGAAAAGCACATGAAGGATTCAACTTTCTTTCTCATATTCTGCATGCTATCACCATGTTGAAAATAAAGTAAAGATGTGCAGAGGAGAAATTAATTATAAATAGTCTTGTGCAAAATAATGTTTGGGGAGGTTGGCCTGGTT
This sequence comes from Pelobates fuscus, assembly GCF_036172605.1. Lineage (NCBI taxonomy): Eukaryota > Metazoa > Chordata > Amphibia > Anura > Pelobatidae > Pelobates > Pelobates fuscus. The sequence continues at coordinate 8,089,554 of NC_086322.1, read as the reverse complement.
CCATAACTTGAATCCACAGCCGAACGTAACGACTGCCTTGAATTTACCTTCACAGTTTTATTCATCGATGCATTCAGGCGTGTACTGGAAGGAATTTGATTCAAACCTACCCTCTCCAACACATATTTGCACATGTCTAAGTATGAATAAAAATAGAATTCCGTATGTCAAAACATATATTTTTTTCCCCTTTGTTTGTTGTTAACAAAGATTTTGCAGTCTTAAGAAAGACTTTGCAGTCTTAAAAGCGTCATCTGAGCAGTTAGGACTTGCATTAATGACTTACGATAAACCATTGATTTTAAATGGTTGATAATGAAAACAACACATTTTTTATGATTTCTCTCATACAATTCTAAGTAAAAGCTAAACTTGTATTAATATAAGATGTTAGCTTTGAAAGGTGATATCAGAAGCACCAGGAAATATATATATTGATGGTGGCATGCCAACATCTTCTCTGTGGAGCACTTGAAGGGTTTTGCTACAAATGATTTTTGCTGACTATATTAAACACAGTTGGAAGCTACGTGTTTCAAAAGAAAAACACCAATTGCTTGGGCTCGTCCGGGATTTGAACCCGGGACCTCTCGCACCCAAAGCGAGAATCATACCCCTAGACCAACGAGCCATTACATTAGTTGGGTTTTAGGAAAAAAATTGCCAGACTAACGCGCCAGACAGCGTTTGTGTTCTCAAAATAGAAACAACGTTTTCGTTTTGAAGTGAGGATTTTAAATTTCCTCAATAGGATCTGTTTTTCCAATATCATTTTCATTGTATGGGTAAATTAACAGTTGAGGTTTATGTACGATGGTGATAAATCATATTGACAGTTGTCAAAGTTGAGTCTGTTTCTGGTCAAATTGCTGGGGAAGACTTAAAATGTCCATTCATTTCTTAATTGTTTATGAGGGCTTTGTTGGTTTAGGAGAAATTTGTGGTTCAAATATATGTTGGAAAAGCACATGAAGGATTCAACTTTCTTTCTCATATTCTGCATGCTATCACCATGTTGAAAATAAAGTAAAGATGTGCAGAGGAGAAATTAATTATAAATAGTCTTGTGCAAAATAATGTTTGGGGAGGTTGGCCTGGTTCCATAACTTGAATCCACAGCCGAACGTAACGACTGCCTTGAATTTACCTTTACAGTTTTATTCATCGATACATTCAGGCGTGTACTGGAAGGAATTTGATTCAAACCTACCCTCTCCAACACATATTTGCACATGTCTAAGTATGAATAAAAATAGAATTCCGTATGTCAAAACATATATTTTTTTCCCCTTTGTTTGTTGTTAACAAAGATTTTGCAGTCTTAAGAAAGACTTTGCAGTCTTAAAAGCGTCATCTGAGCAGTTAGGACTTGCATTAATGACTTACGATAAACCATTGATTTTAAATGGTTGATAATGAAAACAACACATTTTTTATGATTTCTCTCATACAATTCTAAGTAAAAGCTAAACTTGTATTAATATAAGATGTTAGCTTTGAAAGGTGATATCAGAAGCACCAGGAAATATATATATTGATGGTGGCATGCCAACATCTTCTCTGTGGAGCACTTGAAGGGTTTTGCTACAAATGATTTTTGCTGACTATATTAAACACAGTTGGAAGCTACGTGTTTCAAAAGAAAAACACCAATTGCTTGGGCTTGTCTGGGATTTGAACCCGGGACCTCTCGCACCCAAAGCGAGAATCATACCCCTAGACCAACGAGCCATTACATTAGTTGGGTTTTAGGAAAAAAATTGCCAGACTAACGCGCCAGACAGCGTTTGTGTTCTCAAAATAGAAACAAAGTTTTCGTTTTGAAGTGAGGATTTTAAATTTCCTCAATAGGATCTGTTTTTCCAATATCATTTTCATTGTATGGGTAAATTAACAGTTGAGGTTTATGTACGATGGTGATAAATCATATTGACAGTTGTCAAAGTTGAGTCTGTTTCTGGTCAAATTGCTGGGGAAGACTTAAAATGTCCATTCATTTCTTAATTGTTTATGAGGGCTTTGTTGGTTTAGGAGAAATTTGTGGTTCAAATATATGTTGGAAAAGCACATGAAGGATTCAACTTTCTTTCTCATATTCTGCATGCTATCACCATGTTGAAAATAAAGTAAAGATGTGCAGAGGAGAAATTAATTATAAATAGTCTTGTGCAAAATAATGTTTGGGGAGGTTGGCCTGGTTCCATAACTTGAATCCACAGCCGAACGTAACGACTGCCTTAAATTTACCTTCACAGTTTTATTCATCGATACATTCAGGCGTGTACTGGAAGGAATTTGATTCAAACCTACCCTCTCCAACACATATTTGCACATGTCTAAGTATGAATAAAAATAGAATTCCGTATGTCAAAACATATATTTTTTTCCCCTTTGTTTGTTGTTAACAAAGATTTTGCAGTCTTAAGAAAGACTTTGCAGTCTTAAAAGCGTCATCTGAGCAGTTAGGACTTGCATTAATGACTTACGATAAACCATTGATTTTAAATGGTTGATAATGAAAACAACACATTTTTTATGATTTCTCTCATACAATTCTAAGTAAAAGCTAAACTTGTATTAATATAAGATGTTAGCTTTGAAAGGTGATATCAGAAGCACCAGGAAATATATATATTGATGGTGGCATGCCAACATCTTCTCTGTGGAGCACTTGAAGGGTTTTGCTACAAATGATTTTTGCTGACTATATTAAACACAGTTGGAACTACGTGTTTCAAAAGAAAAACACCAATTGCTTGGGCTCGTCCGGGATTTGAACCCGGGACCTCTTGCACCCAAAGCGAGAATCATACCCCTAGACTAACGAGCCATTACATTAGTTGGGTTTTAGGAAAAAAATTACCAGACTAACGTGCCAGACAGCGTTTGTGTTCTTAAAATAGAAACAAAGTTTTCGTTTTGAAGTGAGGATTTTAAATTTCCTCAATAGGATCTGTTTTTCCAATATCATTTTCATTGTATGGGTAAATTAACAGTTGAGGTTTATGTACGATGGTGATAAATCATATTGACAGTTGTCAAAGTTGAGTCTGTTTCTGGTCAAATTGCTGGGGAAGACTTAAAATGTCCATTCATTTCTTAATTGTTTATGAGGGCTTTGTTGGTTTAGGAGAAATTTGTGGTTCAAATATATGTTGGAAAAGCACATGAAGGATTCAACTTTCTTTCTCATATTCTGCATGCTATCACCATGTTGAAAATAAAGTAAAGATGTGCAGAGGAGAAATTAATTATAAATAGTCTTGTGCAAAATAATGTTTGGGGAGGTTGGCCTGGTTCCATAACTTGAATCCACAGCCGAACGTAACGACTGCCTTGAATTTACCTTTACAGTTTTATTCATCGATACATTCAGGCGTGTACTGGAAGGAATTTGATTCAAACCTACCCTCTCCAACACATATTTGCACATGTCTAAGTATGAATAAAAATAGAATTCCGTATGTCAAAACATATATTTTTTTCCCCTTTGTTTGTTGTTAACAAAGATTTTGCAGTCTTAAGAAAGACTTTGCAGTCTTAAAAGCGTCATCTGAGCAGTTAGGACTTGCATTAATGACTTACGATAAACCATTGATTTTAAATGGTTGATAATGAAAACAACACATTTTTTATGATTTCTCTCATACAATTCTAAGTAAAAGCTAAACTTGTATTAATATAAGATGTTAGCTTTGAAAGGTGATATCAGAAGCACCAGGAAATATATATATTGATGGTGGCATGCCAACATCTTCTCTGTGGAGCACTTGAAGGGTTTTGCTACAAATGATTTTTGCTGACTATATTAAACACAGTTGGAAGCTACGTGTTTCAAAAGAAAAACACCAATTGCTTGGGCTTGTCTGGGATTTGAACCCGGGACCTCTCGCACCCAAAGCGAGAATCATACCCCTAGACCAACGAGCCATTACATTAGTTGAGTTTTAGGAAAAAAATTGCCAGACTAACGCGCCAGACAGCGTTTGTGTTCTCAAAATAGAAACAAAGTTTTCGTTTTGAAGTGAGGATTTTAAATTTCCTCAATAGGATCTGTTTTTCCAATATCATTTTCATTGTATGGGTAAATTAACAGTTGAGGTTTATGTACGATGGTGATAAATCATATTGACAGTTGTCAAAGTTGAGTCTGTTTCTGGTCAAATTGCTGGGGAAGACTTAAAATGTCCATTCATTTCTTAATTGTTTATGAGGGCTTTGTTGGTTTAGGAGAAATTTGTGGTTCAAATATATGTTGGAAAAGCACATGAAGGATTCAACTTTCTTTCTCATATTCTGCATGCTATCACCATGTTGAAAATAAAGTAAAGATGTGCAGAGGAGATATTAATTATAAATAGTCTTGTGCAAAATAATGTTTGGGGAGGTTGGCCTGGTTCCATAACTTGAATCCACAGCCGAACGTAACGACTGCCTTGAATTTACCTTCACAGTTTTATTCATCGATACATTCAGGCGTGTACTGGAAGGAATTTGATTCAAACCTACCCTCTCCAACACATATTTGCACATGTCTAAGTATGAATAAAAATAGAATTCCGTATGTCAAAACATATATTTTTTTCCCCTTTGTTTGTTGTTAACAAAGATTTTGCAGTCTTAAGAAAGACTTTGCAGTCTTAAAAGCGTCATCTGAGCAGTTAGGACTTGCATTAATGACTTACGATAAACCATTGATTTTAAATGGTTGATAATGAAAACAACACATTTTTTATGATTTCTCTCATACAATTCTAAGTAAAAGCTAAACTTGTATTAATATAAGATGTTAGCTTTGAAAGGTGATATCAGAAGCACCAGGAAATATATATATTGATGGTGGCATGCCAACATCTTCTCTGTGGAGCACTTGAAGGGTTTTGCTACAAATGATTTTTGCTGACTATATTAAACACAGTTGGAAGCTACGTGTTTCAAAAGAAAAACACCAATTGCTTGGGCTCGTCCGGGATTTGAACCCGGGACCTCTCGCACCCAAAGCGAGAATCATACCCCTAGACCAACGAGCCATTACATTAGTTGGGTTTTAGGAAAAAAATTGCCAGACTAACGCGCCAGACAGCGTTTGTGTTCTCAAAATAGAAACAAAGTTTTCGTTTTGAAGTGAGGATTTTAAATTTCCTCAATAGGATCTGTTTTTCCAATATCATTTTCATTGTATGGGTAAATTAACAGTTGAGGTTTATGTACGATGGTGATAAATCATATTGACAGTTGTCAAAGTTGAGTCTGTTTCTGGTCAAATTGCTGGGGAAGACTTAAAATGTCCTAATTACTGTAACTAATTACATTAGTTGGGTTTTAGGAAAAAAATTGCCAGACTAACGCGCCAGACAGCGTTTGTGTTCTCAAAATAGAAACAAAGTTTTCGTTTTGAAGTGAGGATTTTAAATTTCCTCAATAGGATCTGTTTTTCCAATATCATTAATGACTTACGATAAACCATTGATTTTAAATGGTTGATAATGAAAACAACACATTTTTTATGATTTCTCTCATACAATTCTAAGTAAAAGCTAAACTTGTATTAATATAAGATGTTAGCTTTGAAAGGTGATATCAGAAGCACCAGGAAATATATATATTGATAGTGGCATGCCAACATCTTCTCTGTGGAGCACTTGAAGGGTTTTGCTACAAATGATTTTTGCTGACTATATTAAACACAGTTGGAAGCTACGTGTTTCAAAAGAAAAACACCAATTGCTTGGGCTCGTCCGGGATTTGAACCCGGGACCTCTCGCACCCAAAGCGAGAATCATACCCCTATACCAACGAGCCATTACATTAGTTGGGTTTTAGGAAAAAAATTGCCAGACTAACGCGCCAGACAGCGTTTGTGTTCTCAAAATAGAAACAAAGTTTTCGTTTTGAAGTGAGGATTTTAAATTTCCTCAATAGGATCTGTTTTTCCAATATCATTTTCATTGTATGGGTAAATTAACAGTTGAGGTTTATGTACGATGGTGATAAATCATATTGACAGTTGTCAAAGTTGAGTCTGTTTCTGGTCAAATTGCTGGGGAAGACTTAAAATGTCCATTCATTTCTTAATTGTTTATGAGGGCTTTGTTGGTTTAGGAGAAATTTGTGGTTCAAATATATGTTGGAAAAGCACATGAAGGATTCAACTTTCTTTCTCATATTCTGCATGCTATCACCATGTTGAAAATAAAGTAAAGATGTGCAGAGGAGAAATTAATTATAAATAGTCTTGTGCAAAATAATGTTTGGGGAGGTTGGCCTGGTTCCATAACTTGAATCCACAGCCGAACGTAACGACTGCCTTGAATTTACCTTCACAGTTTTATTCATCGATACATTCAGGCGTGTACTGGAAGGAATTTGATTCAAACCTACCCTCTCCAACACATATTTGCACATGTCTAAGTATGAATAAAAATAGAATTCCGTATGTCAAAACATATATTTTTTTCCCCTTTGTTTGTTGTTAACAAAGATTTTGCAGTCTTAAGAAAGACTTTGCAGTCTTAAAAGCGTCATCTGAGCAGTTAGGACTTGCATTAATGACTTACGATAAACCATTGATTTTAAATGGTTGATAATGAAAACAACACATTTTTTATGATTTCTCTCATACAATTCTAAGTAAAAGCTAAACTTGTATTAATATAAGATGTTAGCTTTGAAAGGTGATATCAGAAGCACCAGGAAATATATATATTGATGGTGGCATGCCAACATCTTCTCTGTGGAGCACTTGAAGGGTTTTGCTACAAATGATTTTTGCTGACTATATTAAACACAGTTGGAAGCTACGTGTTTCAAAAGAAAAACACCAATTGCTTGGGCTCGTCCGGGATTTGAACCCGGGACCTCTCGCACCCAAAGCGAGAATCATACCCCTAGACCAACGAGCCATTACATTAGTTGGGTTTTAGGAAAAAAATTGCCAGACTAACGCGCCAGACAGCGTTTGTGTTCTCAAAATAGAAACAAAGTTTTCGTTTTGAAGTGAGGATTTTAAATTTCCTCAATAGGATCTGTTTTTCCAATATCATTTTCATTGTATGGGTAAATTAACAGTTGAGGTTTATGTACGATGGTGATAAATCATATTGACAGTTGTCAAAGTTGAGTCTGTTTCTGGTCAAATTGCTGGGGAAGACTTAAAATGTCCATTCATTTCTTAATTGTTTATGAGGGCTTTGTTGGTTTAGGAGAAATTTGTGGTTCAAATATATGTTGGAAAAGCACATGAAGGATTCAACTTTCTTTCTCATATTCTGCATGCTATCACCATGTTGAAAATAAAGTAAAGATGTGCAGAGGAGAAATTAATTATAAATAGTCTTGTGCAAAATAATGTTTGGGGAGGTTGGCCTGGTTCCATAACTTGAATCCACAGCCGAACGTAACGACTGCCTTGAATTTACCTTTACAGTTTTATTCATCGATACATTCAGGCGTGTACTGGAAGGAATTTGATTCAAACCTACCCTCTCCAACACATATTTGCACATGTCTAAGTATGAATAAAAATAGAATTCCGTATGTCAAAACATATATTTTTTTCCCCTTTGTTTGTTGTTAACAAAGATTTTGCAGTCTTAAGAAAGACTTTGCAGTCTTAAAAGCGTCATCTGAGCAGTTAGGACTTGCATTAATGACTTACGATAAACCATTGATTTTAAATGGTTGATAATGAAAACAACACATTTTTTATGATTTCTCTCATACAATTCTAAGTAAAAGCTAAACTTGTATTAATATAAGATGTTAGCTTTGAAAGGTGATATCAGAAGCACCAGGAAATATATATATTGATGGTGGCATGCCAACATCTTCTCTGTGGAGCACTTGAAGGGTTTTGCTACAAATGATTTTTGCTGACTATATTAAACACAGTTGGAAGCTACGTGTTTCAAAAGAAAAACACCAATTGCTTGGGCTCGTCCGGGATTTGAACCCGGGACCTCTCGCACCCAAAGCGAGAATCATACCCCTAGACCAACGAGCCATTACATTAGTTGGGTTTTAGGAAAAAAATTGCCAGACTAACGCGCCAGACAGCGTTTGTGTTCTCAAAATAGAAACAAAGTTTTCGTTTTGAAGTGAGGATTTTAAATTTCCTCAATAGGATCTGTTTTTCCAATATCATTTTCATTGTATGGGTAAATTAACAGTTGAGGTTTATGTACGATGGTGATAAATCATATTGACAGTTGTCAAAGTTGAGTCTGTTTCTGGTCAAATTGCTGGGGAAGACTTAAAATGTCCATTCATTTCTTAATTGTTTATGAGGGCTTTGTTGGTTTAGGAGAAATTTGTGGTTCAAATATATGTTGGAAAAGCACATGAAGGATTCAACTTTCTTTCTCATATTCTGCATGCTATCACCATGTTGAAAATAAAGTAAAGATGTGCAGAGGAGAAATTAATTATAAATAGTCTTGTGCAAAATAATGTTTGGGGAGGTTGGCCTGGTTCCATAACTTGAATCCACAGCCGAACGTAACGACTGCCTTGAATTTACCTTCACAGTTTTATTCATCGATACATTCAGGCGTGTACTGGAAGGAATTTGATTCAAACCTACCCTCTCCAACACATATTTGCACATGTCTAAGTATGAATAAAAATAGAATTCCGTATGTCAAAACATATATTTTTTTCCCCTTTGTTTGTTGTTAACAAAGATTTTGCAGTCTTAAGAAAGACTTTGCAGTCTTAAAAGCGTCATCTGAGCAGTTAGGACTTGCATTAATGACTTACGATAAACCATTGATTTTAAATGGTTGATAATGAAAACAACACATTTTTTATGATTTCTCTCATACAATTCTAAGTAAAAGCTAAACTTGTATTAATATAAGATGTTAGCTTTGAAAGGTGATATCAGAAGCACCAGGAAATATATATATTGATGGTGGCATGCCAACATCTTCTCTGTGGAGCACTTGAAGGGTTTTGCTACAAATGATTTTTGCTGACTATATTAAACACAGTTGGAAGCTACGTGTTTCAAAAGAAAAACACCAATTGCTTGGGCTCGTCCGGGATTTGAACCCGGGACCTCTCGCACCCAAAGCGAGAATCATACCCCTAGACCAACGAGCCATTACATTAGTTGGGTTTTAGGAAAAAAATTGCCAGACTAACGCGCCAGACAGCGTTTGTGTTCTCAAAATAGAAACAAAGTTTTCGTTTTGAAGTGAGGATTTTAAATTTCCTCAATAGGATCTGTTTTTCCAATATCATTTTCATTGTATGGGTAAATTAACAGTTGAGGTTTATGTACGATGGTGATAAATCATATTGACAGTTGTCAAAGTTGAGTCTGTTTCTGGTCAAATTGCTGGGGAAGACTTAAAATGTCCATTCATTTCTTAATTGTTTATGAGGGCTTTGTTGGTTTAGGAGAAATTTGTGGTTCAAATATATGTTGGAAAAGCACATGAAGGATTCAACTTTCTTTCTCATATTCTGCATGCTATCACCATGTTGAAAATAAAGTAAAGATGTGCAGAGGAGATATTAATTATAAATAGTCTTGTGCAAAATAATGTTTGGGGAGGTTGGCCTGGTTCCATAACTTGAATCCACAGCCGAACGTAACGACTGCCTTGAATTTACCTTCACAGTTTTATTCATCGATACATTCAGGCGTGTACTGGAAGGAATTTGATTCAAACCTACCCTCTCCAACACATATTTGCACATGTCTAAGTATGAATAAAAATAGAATTCCGTATGTCAAAACATATATTTTTTTCCCCTTTGTTTGTTGTTAACAAAGATTTTGCAGTCTTAAGAAAGACTTTGCAGTCTTAAAAGCGTCATCTGAGCAGTTAGGACTTGCATTAATGACTTACGATAAACCATTGATTTTAAATGGTTGATAATGAAAACAACACATTTTTTATGATTTCTCTCATACAATTCTAAGTAAAAGCTAAACTTGTATTAATATAAGATGTTAGCTTTGAAAGGTGATATCAGAAGCACCAGGAAATATATATATTGATGGTGGCATGCCAACATCTTCTCTGTGGAGCACTTGAAGGGTTTTGCTACAAATTATTTTTGCTGACTATATTAAACACAGTTGGAAGCTACGTGTTTCAAAAGAAAAACACCAATTACTTGGGCTTGTCCGGGATTTAAACCCGGGACCTCTCGCACCCAAAGCGAGAATCATACCCCTAGACCAACGAGCCATTACATTAGTTGGGTTTTAGGAAAAAAATTGCCAGACTAACGCGCCAGACAGCGTTTGTGTTCTCAAAATAGAAACAAAGTTTTCGTTTTGAAGTGAGGATTTTAAATTTCCTCAATAGGATCTGTTTTTCCAATATCATTTTCATTGTATGGGTAAATTAACAGTTGAGGTTTATGTACGATGGTGATAAATCATATTGACAGTTGTCAAAGTTGAGTCTGTTTCTGGTCAAATTGCTGGGGAAGACTTAAAATGTCCATTCATTTCTTAATTGTTTATGAGGGCTTTGTTGGTTTAGGAGAAATTTGTGGTTCAAATATATGTTGGAAAAGCACATGAAGGATTCAACTTTCTTTCTCATATTCTGCATGCTATCACCATGTTGAAAATAAAGTAAAGATGTGCAGAGGAGAAATTAATTATAAATAGTCTTGTGCAAAATAATGTTTGGGGAGGTTGGCCTGGTTCCATAACTTGAATCCACAGCCGAACGTAACGACTGCCTTGAATTTACCTTTACAGTTTTATTCATCGATACATTCAGGCGTGTACTGGAAGGAATTTGATTCAAACCTACCCTCTCCAACACATATTTGCACATGTCTAAGTATGAATAAAAATAGAATTCCGTATGTCAAAACATATATTTTTTTCCCCTTTGTTTGTTGTTAACAAAGATTTTGCAGTCTTAAGAAAGACTTTGCAGTCTTAAAAGCGTCATCTGAGCAGTTAGGACTTGCATTAATGACTTACGATAAACCATTGATTTTAAATGGTTGATAATGAAAACAACACATTTTTTATGATTTCTCTCATACAATTCTAAGTAAAAGCTAAACTTGTATTAATATAAGATGTTAGCTTTGAAAGGTGATATCAGAAGCACCAGGAAATATATATATTGATGGTGGCATGCCAACATCTTCTCTGTGGAGCACTTGAAGGGTTTTGCTACAAATGATTTTTGCTGACTATATTAAACACAGTTGGAAGCTACGTGTTTCAAAAGAAAAACACCAATTGCTTGGGCTCGTCCGGGATTTGAACCCGGGACCTCTCGCACCCAAAGCGAGAATCATACCCCTAGACCAACGAGACATTACATTAGTTGGGTTTTAGGAAAAAAATTGCCAGACTAACGCGCCAGACAGCGTTTGTGTTCTCAAAATAGAAACAACGTTTTCGTTTTGAAGTGAGGATTTTAAATTTCCTCAATAGGATCTGTTTTTCCAATATCATTTTCATTGTATGGGTAAATTAACAGTTGAGGTTTATGTACGATGGTGATAAATCATATTGACAGTTGTCAAAGTTGAGTCTGTTTCTGGTCAAATTGCTGGGGAAGACTTAAAATGTCCATTCATTTCTTATTGTTTATGAGGGCTTTGTTGGTTTAGGAGAAATTTGTGGTTCAAATATATGTTGGAAAAGCACATGAAGGATTCAACTTTCTTTCTCATATTCTGCATGCTATCACCATGTTGAAAATAAAGTAAAGATGTGCAGAGGAGATATTAATTATAAATAGTCTTGTGCAAAATAATGTTTGGGGAGGTTGGCCTGGTTCCATAACTTGAATCCACAGCCGAACGTAACGACTGCCTTGAATTTACCTTCACAGTTTTATTCATCGATACATTCAGGCGTGTACTGGAAGGAATTTGATTCAAACCTACCCTCTCCATCACATATTTGCACATGTCTAAGTATGAATAAAAATAGAATTCCGTATGTCAAAACATATATTTTTTTCCCCTTTGTTTGTTGTTAACAAAGATTTTGCAGTCTTAAGAAAGACTTTGCAGTCTTAAAAGCGTCATCTGAGCAGTTAGGACTTGCATTAATGACTTACGATAAACCATTGATTTTAAATGGTTGATAATGAAAACAACACATTTTTTATGATTTCTCTCATACAATTCTAAGTAAAAGCTAAACTTGTATTAATATAAGATGTTAGCTTTGAAAGGTGATATCAGAAGCACCAGGAAATATATATATTGATGGTGGCATGCCAACATCTTCTCTGTGGAGCACTTGAAGGGTTTTGCTACAAATGATTTTTGCTGACTATATTAAACACAGTTGGAACTACGTGTTTCAAAAGAAAAACACCAATTGCTTGGGCTCGTCCGGGATTTGAACCCGGGACCTCTCGCACCCAAAGCGAGAATCATACCCCTAGACTAACGAGCCATTACATTAGTTGGGTTTTAGGAAAAAAATTGCCAGACTAACGTGCCAGACAGCGTTTGTGTTCTTAAAATAGAAACAAAGTTTTCGTTTTGAAGTGAGGATTTTAAATTTCCTCAATAGGATCTGTTTTTCCAATATCATTTTCATTGTATGGGTAAATTAACAGTTGAGGTTTATGTACGATGGTGATAAATCATATTGACAGTTGTCAAAGTTGAGTCTGTTTCTGGTCAAATTGCTGGGGAAGACTTAAAATGTCCATTCATTTCTTAATTGTTTATGAGGGCTTTGTTGGTTTAGGAGAAATTTGTGGTTCAAATATATGTTGGAAAAGCACATGAAGGATTCAACTTTCTTTCTCATATTCTGCATGCTATCACCATGTTGAAAATAAAGTAAAGATGTGCAGAGGAGAAATTAATTATAAATAGTCTTGTGCAAAATAATGTTTGGGGAGGTTGGCCTGGTTCCATAACTTGAATCCACAGCCGAACGTAACGACTGCCTTGAATTTACCTTTACAGTTTTATTCATCGATACATTCAGGCGTGTACTGGAAGGAATTTGATTCAAACCTACCCTCTCCAACACATATTTGCACATGTCTAAGTATGAATAAAAATAGAATTCCGTATGTCAAAACATATATTTTTTTCCCCTTTGTTTGTTGTTAACAAAGATTTTGCAGTCTTAAGAAAGACTTTGCAGTCTTAAAAGCGTCATCTGAGCAGTTAGGACTTGCATTAATGACTTACGATAAACCATTGATTTTAAATGGTTGATAATGAAAACAACACATTTTTTATGATTTCTCTCATACAATTCTAAGTAAAAGCTAAACTTGTATTAATATAAGATGTTAGCTTTGAAAGGTGATATCAGAAGCACCAGGAAATATATATATTGATGGTGGCATGCCAACATCTTCTCTGTGGAGCACTTGAAGGGTTTTGCTACAAATGATTTTTGCTGACTATATTAAACACAGTTGGAAGCTACGTGTTTCAAAAGAAAAACACCAATTGCTTGGGCTTGTCTGGGATTTGAACCCGGGACCTCTCGCACCCAAAGCGAGAATCATACCCCTAGACCAACGAGCCATTACATTAGTTGGGTTTTAGGAAAAAAATTGCCAGACTAACGCGCCAGACAGCGTTTGTGTTCTCAAAATAGAAACAAAGTTTTCGTTTTGAAGTGAGGATTTTAAATTTCCTCAATAGGATCTGTTTTTCCAATATCATTTTCATTGTATGGGTAAATTAACAGTTGAGGTTTATGTACGATGGTGATAAATCATATTGACAGTTGTCAAAGTTGAGTCTGTTTCTGGTCAAATTGCTGGGGAAGACTTAAAATGTCCATTCATTTCTTAATTGTTTATGAGGGCTTTGTTGGTTTAGGAGAAATTTGTGGTTCAAATATATGTTGGAAAAGCACATGAAGGATTCAACTTTCTTTCTCATATTCTGCATGCTATCACCATGTTGAAAATAAAGTAAAGATGTGCAGAGGAGATATTAATTATAAATAGTCTTGTGCAAAATAATGTTTGGGGAGGTTGGCCTGGTTCCATAACTTGAATCCACAGCCGAACGTAACGACTGCCTTGAATTTACCTTCACAGTTTTATTCATCGATACATTCAGGCGTGTACTGGAAGGAATTTGATTCAAACCTACCCTCTCCAACACATATTTGCACATGTCTAAGTATGAATAAAAATAGAATTCCGTATGTCAAAACATATATTTTTTTCCCCTTTGTTTGTTGTTAACAAAGATTTTGCAGTCTTAAGAAAGACTTTGCAGTCTTAAAAGCGTCATCTGAGCAGTTAGGACTTGCATTAATGACTTACGATAAACCATTGATTTTAAATGGTTGATAATGAAAACAACACATTTTTTATGATTTCTCTCATACAATTCTAAGTAAAAGCTAAACTTGTATTAATATAAGATGTTAGCTTTGAAAGGTGATATCAGAAGCACCAGGAAATATATATATTGATGGTGGCATGCCAACATCTTCTCTGTGGAGCACTTGAAGGGTTTTGCTACAAATGATTTTTGCTGACTATATTAAACACAGTTGGAAGCTACGTGTTTCAAAAGAAAAACACCAATTGCTTGGGCTCGTCCGGGATTTGAACCCAGGACCTCTCACACCCAAAGCGAGAATCATACCCCTAGACCAACGAGCCATTACATTAGTTGGGTTTTAGGAAAAAAATTGCCAGACTAACGCGCCAGACAGCGTTTGTGTTCTCAAAATAGAAACAAAGTTTTCGTTTTGAAGTGAGGATTTTAAATTTCCTCAATAGGATCTGTTTTTCCAATATCATTTTCATTGTATGGGTAAATTAACAGTTGAGGTTTATGTACGATGGTGATAAATCATATTGACAGTTGTCAAAGTTGAGTCTGTTTCTGGTCAAATTGCTGGGGAAGACTTAAAATGTCCATTCATTTCTTAATTGTTTATGAGGGCTTTGTTGGTTTAGGAGAAATTTGTGGTTCAAATATATGTTGGAAAAGCACATGAAGGATTCAACTTTCTTTCTCATATTCTGCATGCTATCACCATGTTGAAAATAAAGTAAAGATGTGCAGAGGAGAAATTAATTATAAATAGTCTTGTGCAAAATAATGTTTGGGGAGGTTGGCCTGGTTCCATAACTTGAATCCACAGCCGAACGTAACGACTGCCTTAAATTTACCTTCACAGTTTTATTCATCGATACATTCAGGCGTGTACTGGAAGGAATTTGATTCAAACCTACCCTCTCCAACACATATTTGCACATGTCTAAGTATGAATAAAAATAGAATTCCGTATGTCAAAACATATATTTTTTTCCCCTTTGTTTGTTGTTAACAAAGATTTTGCAGTCTTAAGAAAGACTTTGCAGTCTTAAAAGCGTCATCTGAGCAGTTAGGACTTGCATTAATGACTTACGATAAACCATTGATTTTAAATGGTTGATAATGAAAACAACACATTTTTTATGATTTCTCTCATACAATTCTAAGTAAAAGCTAAACTTGTATTAATATAAGATGTTAGCTTTGAAAGGTGATATCAGAAGCACCAGGAAATATATATATTGATGGTGGCATGCCAACATCTTCTCTGTGGAGCACTTGAAGGGTTTTGCTACAAATGATTTTTGCTGACTATATTAAACACAGTTGGAACTACGTGTTTCAAAAGAAAAACACCAATTGCTTGGGCTCGTCCGGGATTTGAACCCGGGACCTCTTGCACCCAAAGCGAGAATCATACCCCTAGACTAACGAGCCATTACATTAGTTGGGTTTTAGGAAAAAAATTACCAGACTAACGTGCCAGACAGCGTTTGTGTTCTTAAAATAGAAACAAAGTTTTCGTTTTGAAGTGAGGATTTTAAATTTCCTCAATAGGATCTGTTTTTCCAATATCATTTTCATTGTATGGGTAAATTAACAGTTGAGGTTTATGTACGATGGTGATAAATCATATTGACAGTTGTCAAAGTTGAGTCTGTTTCTGGTCAAATTGCTGGGGAAGACTTAAAATGTCCATTCATTTCTTAATTGTTTATGAGGGCTTTGTTGGTTTAGGAGAAATTTGTGGTTCAAATATATGTTGGAAAAGCACATGAAGGATTCAACTTTCTTTCTCATATTCTGCATGCTATCACCATGTTGAAAATAAAGTAAAGATGTGCAGAGGAGAAATTAATTATAAATAGTCTTGTGCAAAATAATGTTTGGGGAGGTTGGCCTGGTTCCATAACTTGAATCCACAGCCGAACGTAACGACTGCCTTGAATTTACCTTTACAGTTTTATTCATCGATACATTCAGGCGTGTACTGGAAGGAATTTGATTCAAACCTACCCTCTCCAACACATATTTGCACATGTCTAAGTATGAATAAAAATAGAATTCCGTATGTCAAAACATATATTTTTTTCCCCTTTGTTTGTTGTTAACAAAGATTTTGCAGTCTTAAGAAAGACTTTGCAGTCTTAAAAGCGTCATCTGAGCAGTTAGGACTTGCATTAATGACTTACGATAAACCATTGATTTTAAATGGTTGATAATGAAAACAACACATTTTTTATGATTTCTCTCATACAATTCTAAGTAAAAGCTAAACTTGTATTAATATAAGATGTTAGCTTTGAAAGGTGATATCAGAAGCACCAGGAAATATATATATTGATGGTGGCATGCCAACATCTTCTCTGTGGAGCACTTGAAGGGTTTTGCTACAAATGATTTTTGCTGACTATATTAAACACAGTTGGAAGCTACGTGTTTCAAAAGAAAAACACCAATTGCTTGGGCTTGTCTGGGATTTGAACCCGGGACCTCTCGCACCCAAAGCGAGAATCATACCCCTAGACCAACGAGCCATTACATTAGTTGGGTTTTAGGAAAAAAATTGCCAGACTAACGCGCCAGACAGCGTTTGTGTTCTCAAAATAGAAACAAAGTTTTCGTTTTGAAGTGAGGATTTTAAATTTCCTCAATAGGATCTGTTTTTCCAATATCATTTTCATTGTATGGGTAAATTAACAGTTGAGGTTTATGTACGATGGTGATAAATCATATTGACAGTTGTCAAAGTTGAGTCTGTTTCTGGTCAAATTGCTGGGGAAGACTTAAAATGTCCATTCATTTCTTAATTGTTTATGAGGGCTTTGTTGGTTTAGGAGAAATTTGTGGTTCAAATATATGTTGGAAAAGCACATGAAGGATTCAACTTTCTTTCTCATATTCTGCATGCTATCACCATGTTGAAAATAAAGTAAAGATGTGCAGAGGAGATATTAATTATAAATAGTCTTGTGCAAAATAATGTTTGGGGAGGTTGGCCTGGTTCCATAACTTGAATCCACAGCCGAACGTAACGACTGCCTTGAATTTACCTTCACAGTTTTATTCATCGATACATTCAGGCGTGTACTGGAAGGAATTTGATTCAAACCTACCCTCTCCAACACATATTTGCACATGTCTAAGTATGAATAAAAATAGAATTCCGTATGTCAAAACATATATTTTTTTCCCCTTTGTTTGTTGTTAACAAAGATTTTGCAGTCTTAAGAAAGACTTTGCAGTCTTAAAAGCGTCATCTGAGCAGTTAGGACTTGCATTAATGACTTACGATAAACCATTGATTTTAAATGGTTGATAATGAAAACAACACATTTTTTATGATTTCTCTCATACAATTCTAAGTAAAAGCTAAACTTGTATTAATATAAGATGTTAGCTTTGAAAGGTGATATCAGAAGCACCAGGAAATATATATATTGATGGTGGCATGCCAACATCTTCTCTGTGGAGCACTTGAAGGGTTTTGCTACAAATGATTTTTGCTGACTATATTAAACACAGTTGGAAGCTACGTGTTTCAAAAGAAAAACACCAATTGCTTGGGCTCGTCCGGGATTTGAACCCGGGACCTCTCGCACCCAAAGCGAGAATCATACCCCTAGACCAACGAGCCATTACATTAGTTGGGTTTTAGGAAAAAAATTGCCAGACTAACGCGCCAGACAGCGTTTGTGTTCTCAAAATAGAAACAAAGTTTTCGTTTTGAAGTGAGGATTTTAAATTTCCTCAATAGGATCTGTTTTTCCAATATCATTTTCATTGTATGGGTAAATTAACAGTTGAGGTTTATGTACGATGGTGATAAATCATATTGACAGTTGTCAAAGTTGAGTCTGTTTCTGGTCAAATTGCTGGGGAAGACTTAAAATGTCCTAATTACTGTAACTAATTACATTAGTTGGGTTTTAGGAAAAAAATT
Organism: Pelobates fuscus; assembly: GCF_036172605.1. NCBI lineage: Eukaryota > Metazoa > Chordata > Amphibia > Anura > Pelobatidae > Pelobates > Pelobates fuscus. The sequence continues at coordinate 8,071,349 of NC_086322.1, read as the reverse complement.
GCCAGACTAACGCGCCAGACAGCGTTTGTGTTCTCAAAATAGAAACAAAGTTTTCGTTTTGAAGTGAGGATTTTAAATTTCCTCAATAGGATCTGTTTTTCCAATATCATTAATGACTTACGATAAACCATTGATTTTAAATGGTTGATAATGAAAACAACACATTTTTTATGATTTCTCTCATACAATTCTAAGTAAAAGCTAAACTTGTATTAATATAAGATGTTAGCTTTGAAAGGTGATATCAGAAGCACCAGGAAATATATATATTGATGGTGGCATGCCAACATCTTCTCTGTGGAGCACTTGAAGGGTTTTGCTACAAATGATTTTTGCTGACTATATTAAACACAGTTGGAACTACGTGTTTCAAAAGAAAAACACCAATTGCTTGGGCTCGTCCGGGATTTGAACCCGGGACCTCTCGCACCCAAAGCGAGAATCATACCCCTAGACTAACGAGCCATTACATTAGTTGGGTTTTAGGAAAAAAATTGCCAGACTAACGTGCCAGACAGCGTTTGTGTTCTTAAAATAGAAACAAAGTTTTCGTTTTGAAGTGAGGATTTTAAATTTCCTCAATAGGATCTGTTTTTCCAATATCATTTTCATTGTATGGGTAAATTAACAGTTGAGGTTTATGTACGATGGTGATAAATCATATTGACAGTTGTCAAAGTTGAGTCTGTTTCTGGTCAAATTGCTGGGGAAGACTTAAAATGTCCATTCATTTCTTAATTGTTTATGAGGGCTTTGTTGGTTTAGGAGAAATTTGTGGTTCAAATATATGTTGGAAAAGCACATGAAGGATTCAACTTTCTTTCTCATATTCTGCATGCTATCACCATGTTGAAAATAAAGTAAAGATGTGCAGAGGAGAAATTAATTATAAATAGTCTTGTGCAAAATAATGTTTGGGGAGGTTGGCCTGGTTCCATAACTTGAATCCACAGCCGAACGTAACGACTGCCTTGAATTTACCTTCACAGTTTTATTCATCGATACATTCAGGCGTGTACTGGAAGGAATTTGATTCAAACCTACCCTCTCCAACACATATTTGCACATGTCTAAGTATGAATAAAAATAGAATTCCGTATGTCAAAACATATATTTTTTTCCCCTTTGTTTGTTGTTAACAAAGATTTTGCAGTCTTAAGAAAGACTTTGCAGTCTTAAAAGCGTCATCTGAGCAGTTAGGACTTGCATTAATGACTTACGATAAACCATTGATTTTAAATGGTTGATAATGAAAACAACACATTTTTTATGATTTCTCTCATACAATTCTAAGTAAAAGCTAAACTTGTATTAATATAAGATGTTAGCTTTGAAAGGTGATATCAGAAGCACCAGGAAATATATATATTGATGGTGGCATGCCAACATCTTCTCTGTGGAGCACTTGAAGGGTTTTGCTACAAATGATTTTTGCTGACTATATTAAACACAGTTGGAAGCTACGTGTTTCAAAAGAAAAACACCAATTGCTTGGGCTCGTCCGGGATTTGAACCCGGGACCTCTCGCACCCAAAGCGAGAATCATACCCCTAGACCAACGAGCCATTACATTAGTTGGGTTTTAGGAAAAAAATTGCCAGACTAACGCGCCAGACAGCGTTTGTGTTCTCAAAATAGAAACAAAGTTTTCGTTTTGAAGTGAGGATTTTAAATTTCCTCAATAGGATCTGTTTTTCCAATATCATTTTCATTGTATGGGTAAATTAACAGTTGAGGTTTATGTACGATGGTGATAAATCATATTGACAGTTGTCAAAGTTGAGTCTGTTTCTGGTCAAATTGCTGGGGAAGACTTAAAATGTCCATTCATTTCTTAATTGTTTATGAGGGCTTTGTTGGTTTAGGAGAAATTTGTGGTTCAAATATATGTTGGAAAAGCACATGAAGGATTTAACTTTCTTTCTCATATTCTGCATGCTATCACCATGTTGAAAATAAAGTAAAGATGTGCAGAGGAGAAATTAATTATAAATAGTCTTGTGCAAAATAATGTTTGGGGAGGTTGGCCTGGTTCCATAACTTGAATCCACAGCCGAACGTAACGACTGCCTTGAATTTACCTTTACAGTTTTATTCATCGATACATTCAGGCGTGTACTGGAAGGAATTTGATTCAAACCTACCCTCTCCAACACATATTTGCACATGTCTAAGTATGAATAAAAATAGAATTCCGTATGTCAAAACATATATTTTTTTCCCCTTTGTTTGTTGTTAACAAAGATTTTGCAGTCTTAAGAAAGACTTTGCAGTCTTAAAAGCGTCATCTGAGCAGTTAGGACTTGCATTAATGACTTACGATAAACCATTGATTTTAAATGGTTGATAATGAAAACAACACATTTTTTATGATTTCTCTCATACAATTCTAAGTAAAAGCTAAACTTGTATTAATATAAGATGTTAGCTTTGAAAGGTGATATCAGAAGCACCAGGAAATATATATATTGATGGTGGCATGCCAACATCTTCTCTGTGGAGCACTTGAAGGGTTTTGCTACAAATGATTTTTGCTGACTATATTAAACACAGTTGGAAGCTACGTGTTTCAAAAGAAAAACACCAATTGATTGGGCTCGTCCGGGATTTGAACCCGGGACCTCTCGCACCCAAAGCGAGAATCATACCCCTAGACCAACGAGCCATTACATTAGTTGGGTTTTAGGAAAAAAATTGCCAGACTAACGCGCCAGACAGCGTTTGTGTTCTCAAAATAGAAACAAAGTTTTCGTTTTGAAGTGAGGATTTTAAATTTCCTCAATAGGATCTGTTTTTCCAATATCATTTTCATTGTATGGGTAAATTAACAGTTGAGGTTTATGTACGATGGTGATAAATCATATTGACAGTTGTCAAAGTTGAGTCTGTTTCTGGTCAAATTGCTGGGGAAGACTTAAAATGTCCATTCATTTCTTAATTGTTTATGAGGGCTTTGTTGGTTTAGGAGAAATTTGTGGTTCAAATATATGTTGGAAAAGCACATGAAGGATTCAACTTTCTTTCTCATATTCTGCATGCTATCACCATGTTGAAAATAAAGTAAAGATGTGCAGAGGAGATATTAATTATAAATAGTCTTGTGCAAAATAATGTTTGGGGAGGTTGGCCTGGTTCCATAACTTGAATCCACAGCCGAACGTAACGACTGCCTTGAATTTACCTTCACAGTTTTATTCATCGATACATTCAGGCGTGTACTGGAAGGAATTTGATTCAAACCTACCCTCTCCAACACATATTTGCACATGTCTAAGTATGAATAAAAATAGAATTCCGTATGTCAAAACATATATTTTTTTCCCCTTTGTTTGTTGTTAACAAAGATTTTGCAGTCTTAAGAAAGACTTTGCAGTCTTAAAAGCGTCATCTGAGCAGTTAGGACTTGCATTAATGACTTACGATAAACCATTGATTTTAAATGGTTGATAATGAAAACAACACATTTTTTATGATTTCTCTCATACAATTCTAAGTAAAAGCTAAACTTGTATTAATATAAGATGTTAGCTTTGAAAGGTGATATCAGAAGCACCAGGAAATATATATATTGATGGTGGCATGCCAACATCTTCTCTGTGGAGCACTTGAAGGGTTTTGCTACAAATGATTTTTGCTGACTATATTAAACACAGTTGGAACTACGTGTTTCAAAAGAAAAACACCAATTGCTTGGGCTCGTCCGGGATTTGAACCCGGGACCTCTCGCACCCAAAGCGAGAATCATACCCCTAGACCAACGAGCCATTACATTAGTTGGGTTTTAGGAAAAAAATTGCCAGACTAACGTGCCAGACAGCGTTCGTGTTCTCAAAATAGAAACAAAGTTTTCGTTTTGAAGTGAGGATTTTAAATTTCCTCAATAGGATCTGTTTTTCCAATATCATTTTCATTGTATGGGTAAATTAACAGTTGAGGTTTATGTACGATGGTGATAAATCATATTGACAGTTGTCAAAGTTGAGTCTGTTTCTGGTCAAATTGCTGGGGAAGACTTAAAATGTCCATTCATTTCTTAATTGTTTATGAGGGCTTTGTTGGTTTAGGAGAAATTTGTGGTTCAAATATATGTTGGAAAAGCACATGAAGGATTTAACTTTCTTTCTCATATTCTGCATGCTATCACCATGTTGAAAATAAAGTAAAGATGTGCAGAGGAGAAATTAATTATAAATAGTCTTGTGCAAAATAATGTTTGGGGAGGTTGGCCTGGTTCCATAACTTGAATCCACAGCCGAACGTAACGACTGCCTTGAATTTACCTTTACAGTTTTATTCATCGATACATTCAGGCGTGTACTGGAAGGAATTTGATTCAAACCTACCCTCTCCAACACATATTTGCACATGTCTAAGTATGAATAAAAATAGAATTCCGTATGTCAAAACATATATTTTTTTCCCCTTTGTTTGTTGTTAACAAAGATTTTGCAGTCTTAAGAAAGACTTTGCAGTCTTAAAAGCGTCATCTGAGCAGTTAGGACTTGCATTAATGACTTACGATAAACCATTGATTTTAAATGGTTGATAATGAAAACAACACATTTTTTATGATTTCTCTCATACAATTCTAAGTAAAAGCTAAACTTGTATTAATATAAGATGTTAGCTTTGAAAGGTGATATCAGAAGCACCAGGAAATATATATATTGATGGTGGCATGCCAACATCTTCTCTGTGGAGCACTTGAAGGGTTTTGCTACAAATGATTTTTGCTGACTATATTAAACACAGTTGGAAGCTACGTGTTTCAAAAGAAAAACACCAATTGCTTGGGCTCGTCCGGGATTTGAACCCGGGACCTCTCGCACCCAAAGCGAGAATCATACCCCTAGACCAACGAGCCATTACATTAGTTGGGTTTTAGGAAAAAAATTGCCAGACTAACGCGCCAGACAGCGTTTGTGTTCTCAAAATAGAAACAAAGTTTTCGTTTTGAAGTGAGGATTTTAAATTTCCTCAATAGGATCTGTTTTTCCAATATCATTTTCATTGTATGGGTAAATTAACAGTTGAGGTTTATGTACGATGGTGATAAATCATATTGACAGTTGTCAAAGTTGAGTCTGTTTCTGGTCAAATTGCTGGGGAAGACTTAAAATGTCCATTCATTTCTTAATTGTTTATGAGGGCTTTGTTGGTTTAGGAGAAATTTGTGGTTCAAATATATGTTGGAAAAGCACATGAAGGATTCAACTTTCTTTCTCATATTCTGCATGCTATCACCATGTTGAAAATAAAGTAAAGATGTGCAGAGGAGATATTAATTATAAATAGTCTTGTGCAAAATAATGTTTGGGGAGGTTGGCCTGGTTCCATAACTTGAATCCACAGCCGAACGTAACGACTGCCTTGAATTTACCTTCACAGTTTTATTCATCGATACATTCAGGCGTGTACTGGAAGGAATTTGATTCAAACCTACCCTCTCCAACACATATTTGCACATGTCTAAGTATGAATAAAAATAGAATTCCGTATGTCAAAACATATATTTTTTTCCCCTTTGTTTGTTGTTAACAAAGATTTTGCAGTCTTAAGAAAGACTTTGCAGTCTTAAAAGCGTCATCTGAGCAGTTAGGACTTGCATTAATGACTTACGATAAACCATTGATTTTAAATGGTTGATAATGAAAACAACACATTTTTTATGATTTCTCTCATACAATTCTAAGTAAAAGCTAAACTTGTATTAATATAAGATGTTAGCTTTGAAAGGTGATATCAGAAGCACCAGGAAATATATATATTGATGGTGGCATGCCAACATCTTCTCTGTGGAGCACTTGAAGGGTTTTGCTACAAATGATTTTTGCTGACTATATTAAACACAGTTGGAAGCTACGTGTTTCAAAAGAAAAACACCAATTGCTTGGGCTTGTCCGGGATTTAAACCCGGGACCTCTCGCACTCAAAGCGAGAATCATACCCCTAGACCAATGAGCCATTACATTAGTTGGGTTTTAGGAAAAAAATTGCCAGACTAACGCGCCAGACAGCGTTTGTGTTCTCAAAATAGAAACAAAGTTTTCGTTTTGAAGTGAGGATTTTAAATTTCCTCAATAGGATCTGTTTTTCCAATATCATTTTCATTGTATGGGTAAATTAACAGTTGAGGTTTATGTACGATGGTGATAAATCATATTGACAGTTGTCAAAGTTGAGTCTGTTTCTGGTCAAATTGCTGGGGAAGACTTAAAATGTCCATTCATTTCTTAATTGTTTATGAGGGCTTTGTTGGTTTAGGAGAAATTTGTGGTTCAAATATATGTTGGAAAAGCACATGAAGGATTCAACTTTCTTTCTCATATTCTGCATGCTATCACCATGTTGAAAATAAAGTAAAGATGTGCAGAGGAGAAATTAATTATAAATAGTCTTGTGCAAAATAATGTTTGGGGAGGTTGGCCTGGTTCCATAACTTGAATCCACAGCCGAACGTAACGACTGCCTTGAATTTACCTTTACAGTTTTATTCATCGATACATTCAGGCGTGTACTGGAAGGAATTTGATTCAAACCTACCCTCTCCAACACATATTTGCACATGTCTAAGTATGAATAAAAATAGAATTCCGTATGTCAAAACATATATTTTTTTCCCCTTTGTTTGTTGTTAACAAAGATTTTGCAGTCTTAAGAAAGACTTTGCAGTCTTAAAAGCGTCATCTGAGCAGTTAGGACTTGCATTAATGACTTACGATAAACCATTGATTTTAAATGGTTGATAATGAAAACAACACATTTTTTATGATTTCTCTCATACAATTCTAAGTAAAAGCTAAACTTGTATTAATATAAGATGTTAGCTTTGAAAGGTGATATCAGAAGCACCAGGAAATATATATATTGATGGTGGCATGCCAACATCTTCTCTGTGGAGCACTTGAAGGGTTTTGCTACAAATGATTTTTGCTGACTATATTAAACACAGTTGGAAGCTACGTGTTTCAAAAGAAAAACACCAATTGCTTGGGCTTGTCTGGGATTTGAACCCGGGACCTCTCGCACCCAAAGCGAGAATCATACCCCTAGACCAACGAGCCATTACATTAGTTGGGTTTTAGGAAAAAAATTGCCAGACTAACGCGCCAGACAGCGTTTGTGTTCTCAAAATAGAAACAAAGTTTTCGTTTTGAAGTGAGGATTTTAAATTTCCTCAATAGGATCTGTTTTTCCAATATCATTTTCATTGTATGGGTAAATTAACAGTTGAGGTTTATGTACGATGGTGATAAATCATATTGACAGTTGTCAAAGTTGAGTCTGTTTCTGGTCAAATTGCTGGGGAAGACTTAAAATGTCCATTCATTTCTTAATTGTTTATGAGGGCTTTGTTGGTTTAGGAGAAATTTGTGGTTCAAATATATGTTGGAAAAGCACATGAAGGATTTAACTTTCTTTCTCATATTCTGCATGCTATCACCATGTTGAAAATAAAGTAAAGATGTGCAGAGGAGAAATTAATTATAAATAGTCTTGTGCAAAATAATGTTTGGGGAGGTTGGCCTGGTTCCATAACTTGAATCCACAGCCGAACGTAACGACTGCCTTGAATTTACCTTTACAGTTTTATTCATCGATACATTCAGGCGTGTACTGGAAGGAATTTGATTCAAACCTACCCTCTCCAACACATATTTGCACATGTCTAAGTATGAATAAAAATAGAATTCCGTATGTCAAAACATATATTTTTTTCCCCTTTGTTTGTTGTTAACAAAGATTTTGCAGTCTTAAGAAAGACTTTGCAGTCTTAAAAGCGTCATCTGAGCAGTTAGGACTTGCATTAATGACTTACGATAAACCATTGATTTTAAATGGTTGATAATGAAAACAACACATTTTTTATGATTTCTCTCATACAATTCTAAGTAAAAGCTAAACTTGTATTAATATAAGATGTTAGCTTTGAAAGGTGATATCAGAAGCACCAGGAAATATATATATTGATGGTGGCATGCCAACATCTTCTCTGTGGAGCACTTGAAGGGTTTTGCTACAAATGATTTTTGCTGACTATATTAAACACAGTTGGAAGCTACGTGTTTCAAAAGAAAAACACCAATTGCTTGGGCTCGTCCGGGATTTGAACCCGGGACCTCTCGCACCCAAAGCGAGAATCATACCCCTAGACCAACGAGCCATTACATTAGTTGGGTTTTAGGAAAAAAATTGCCAGACTAACGCGCCAGACAGCGTTTGTGTTCTCAAAATAGAAACAAAGTTTTCGTTTTGAAGTGAGGATTTTAAATTTCCTCAATAGGATCTGTTTTTCCAATATCATTTTCATTGTATGGGTAAATTAACAGTTGAGGTTTATGTACGATGGTGATAAATCATATTGACAGTTGTCAAAGTTGAGTCTGTTTCTGGTCAAATTGCTGGGGAAGACTTAAAATGTCCATTCATTTCTTAATTGTTTATGAGGGCTTTGTTGGTTTAGGAGAAATTTGTGGTTCAAATATATGTTGGAAAAGCACATGAAGGATTCAACTTTCTTTCTCATATTCTGCATGCTATCACCATGTTGAAAATAAAGTAAAGATGTGCAGAGGAGATATTAATTATAAATAGTCTTGTGCAAAATAATGTTTGGGGAGGTTGGCCTGGTTCCATAACTTGAATCCACAGCCGAACGTAACGACTGCCTTGAATTTACCTTCACAGTTTTATTCATCGATACATTCAGGCGTGTACTGGAAGGAATTTGATTCAAACCTACCCTCTCCAACACATATTTGCACATGTCTAAGTATGAATAAAAATAGAATTCCGTATGTCAAAACATATATTTTTTCCCCTTTGTTTGTTGTTAACAAAGATTTTGCAGTCTTAAGAAAGACTTTGCAGTCTTAAAAGCGTCATCTGAGCAGTTAGGACTTGCATTAATGACTTACGATAAACCATTGATTTTAAATGGTTGATAATGAAAACAACACATTTTTTATGATTTCTCTCATACAATTCTAAGTAAAAGCTAAACTTGTATTAATATAAGATGTTAGCTTTGAAAGGTGATATCAGAAGCACCAGGAAATATATATATTGATGGTGGCATGCCAACATCTTCTCTGTGGAGCACTTGAAGGGTTTTGCTACAAATGATTTTTGCTGACTATATTAAACACAGTTGGAAGCTACGTGTTTCAAAAGAAAAACACCAATTGCTTGGGCTTGTCTGGGATTTGAACCCGGGACCTCTCGCACCCAAAGCGAGAATCATACCCCTAGACCAACGAGCCATTACATTAGTTGGGTTTTAGGAAAAAAATTGCCAGACTAACGCGCCAGACAGCGTTTGTGTTCTCAAAATAGAAACAAAGTTTTCGTTTTGAAGTGAGGATTTTAAATTTCCTCAATAGGATCTGTTTTTCCAATATCATTTTCATTGTATGGGTAAATTAACAGTTGAGGTTTATGTACGATGGTGATAAATCATATTGACAGTTGTCAAAGTTGAGTCTGTTTCTGGTCAAATTGCTGGGGAAGACTTAAAATGTCCATTCATTTCTTAATTGTTTATGAGGGCTTTGTTGGTTTAGGAGAAATTTGTGGTTCAAATATATGTTGGAAAAGCACATGAAGGATTCAACTTTCTTTCTCATATTCTGCATGCTATCACCATGTTGAAAATAAAGTAAAGATGTGCAGAGGAGATATTAATTATAAATAGTCTTGTGCAAAATAATGTTTGGGGAGGTTGGCCTGGTTCCATAACTTGAATCCACAGCCGAACGTAACGACTGCCTTGAATTTACCTTCACAGTTTTATTCATCGATACATTCAGGCGTGTACTGGAAGGAATTTGATTCAAACCTACCCTCTCCAACACATATTTGCACATGTCTAAGTATGAATAAAAATAGAATTCCGTATGTCAAAACATATATTTTTTTCCCCTTTGTTTGTTGTTAACAAAGATTTTGCAGTCTTAAGAAAGACTTTGCAGTCTTAAAAGCGTCATCTGAGCAGTTAGGACTTGCATTAATGACTTACGATAAACCATTGATTTTAAATGGTTGATAATGAAAACAACACATTTTTTATGATTTCTCTCATACAATTCTAAGTAAAAGCTAAACTTGTATTAATATAAGATGTTAGCTTTGAAAGGTGATATCAGAAGCACCAGGAAATATATATATTGATGGTGGCATGCCAACATCTTCTCTGTGGAGCACTTGAAGGGTTTTGCTACAAATGATTTTTGCTGACTATATTAAACACAGTTGGAAGCTACGTGTTTCAAAAGAAAAACACCAATTGCTTGGGCTCGTCCGGGATTTGAACCCGGGACCTCTCGCACCCAAAGCGAGAATCATACCCCTAGACCAACGAGCCATTACATTAGTTGGGTTTTAGGAAAAAAATTGCCAGACTAACGCGCCAGACAGCGTTTGTGTTCTCAAAATAGAAACAAAGTTTTCGTTTTGAAGTGAGGATTTTAAATTTCCTCAATAGGATCTGTTTTTCCAATATCATTTTCATTGTATGGGTAAATTAACAGTTGAGGTTTATGTACGATGGTGATAAATCATATTGACAGTTGTCAAAGTTGAGTCTGTTTCTGGTCAAATTGCTGGGGAAGACTTAAAATGTCCATTCATTTCTTAATTGTTTATGAGGGCTTTGTTGGTTTAGGAGAAATTTGTGGTTCAAATATATGTTGGAAAAGCACATGAAGGATTCAACTTTCTTTCTCATATTCTGCATGCTATCACCATGTTGAAAATAAAGTAAAGATGTGCAGAGGAGATATTAATTATAAATAGTCTTGTGCAAAATAATGTTTGGGGAGGTTGGCCTGGTTCCATAACTTGAATCTACAGCCGAACGTAACGACTGCCTTGAATTTACCTTCACAGTTTTATTCATCGATACATTCAGGCGTGTACTGGAAGGAATTTGATTCAAACCTACCCTCTCCAACACATATTTGCACATGTCTAAGTATGAATAAAAATAGAATTCCGTATGTCAAAACATATATTTTTTTCCCCTTTGTTTGTTGTTAACAAAGATTTTGCAGTCTTAAGAAAGACTTTGCAGTCTTAAAAGCGTCATCTGAGCAGTTAGGACTTGCATTAATGACTTACGATAAACCATTGATTTTAAATGGTTGATAATGAAAACAACACATTTTTTATGATTTCTCTCATACAATTCTAAGTAAAAGCTAAACTTGTATTAATATAAGATGTTAGCTTTGAAAGGTGATATCAGAAGCACCAGGAAATATATATATTGATGGTGGCATGCCAACATCTTCTCTGTGGAGCACTTGAAGGGTTTTGCTACAAATGATTTTTGCTGACTATATTAAACACAGTTGGAAGCTACGTGTTTCAAAAGAAAAACACCAATTGCTTGGGCTTGTCTGGGATTTGAACCCGGGACCTCTCGCACCCAAAGCGAGAATCATACCCCTAGACCAACGAGCCATTACATTAGTTGGGTTTTAGGAAAAAAATTGCCAGACTAACGCGCCAGACAGCGTTTGTGTTCTCAAAATAGAAACAAAGTTTTCGTTTTGAAGTGAGGATTTTAAATTTCCTCAATAGGATCTGTTTTTCCAATATCATTTTCATTGTATGGGTAAATTAACAGTTGAGGTTTATGTACGATGGTGATAAATCATATTGACAGTTGTCAAAGTTGAGTCTGTTTCTGGTCAAATTGCTGGGGAAGACTTAAAATGTCCATTCATTTCTTAATTGTTTATGAGGGCTTTGTTGGTTTAGGAGAAATTTGTGGTTCAAATATATGTTGGAAAAGCACATGAAGGATTCAACTTTCTTTCTCATATTCTGCATGCTATCACCATGTTGAAAATAAAGTAAAGATGTGCAGAGGAGATATTAATTATAAATAGTCTTGTGCAAAATAATGTTTGGGGAGGTTGGCCTGGTTCCATAACTTGAATCCACAGCCGAACGTAACGACTGCCTTGAATTTACCTTCACAGTTTTATTCATCGATACATTCAGGCGTGTACTGGAAGGAATTTGATTCAAACCTACCCTCTCCAACACATATTTGCACATGTCTAAGTATGAATAAAAATAGAATTCCGTATGTCAAAACATATATTTTTTTCCCCTTTGTTTGTTGTTAACAAAGATTTTGCAGTCTTAAGAAAGACTTTGCAGTCTTAAAAGCGTCATCTGAGCAGTTAGGACTTGCATTAATGACTTACGATAAACCATTGATTTTAAATGGTTGATAATGAAAACAACACATTTTTTATGATTTCTCTCATACAATTCTAAGTAAAAGCTAAACTTGTATTAATATAAGATGTTAGCTTTGAAAGGTGATATCAGAAGCACCAGGAAATATATATATTGATGGTGGCATGCCAACATCTTCTCTGTGGAGCACTTGAAGGGTTTTGCTACAAATGATTTTTGCTGACTATATTAAACACAGTTGGAAGCTACGTGTTTCAAAAGAAAAACACCAATTGCTTGGGCTCGTCCGGGATTTGAACCCGGGACCTCTCGCACCCAAAGCGAGAATCATACCCCTAGACCAACGAGCCATTACATTAGTTGGGTTTTAGGAAAAAAATTGCCAGACTAACGCGCCAGACAGCGTTTGTGTTCTCAAAATAGAAACAAAGTTTTCGTTTTGAAGTGAGGATTTTAAATTTCCTCAATAGGATCTGTTTTTCCAATATCATTTTCATTGTATGGGTAAATTAACAGTTGAGGTTTATGTACGATGGTGATAAATCATATTGACAGTTGTCAAAGTTGAGTCTGTTTCTGGTCAAATTGCTGGGGAAGACTTAAAATGTCCATTCATTTCTTAATTGTTTATGAGGGCTTTGTTGGTTTAGGAGAAATTTGTGGTTCAAATATATGTTGGAAAAGCACATGAAGGATTCAACTTTCTTTCTCATATTCTGCATGCTATCACCATGTTGAAAATAAAGTAAAGATGTGCAGAGGAGATATTAATTATAAATAGTCTTGTGCAAAATAATGTTTGGGGAGGTTGGCCTGGTTCCATAACTTGAATCTACAGCCGAACGTAACGACTGCCTTGAATTTACCTTCACAGTTTTATTCATCGATACATTCAGGCGTGTACTGGAAGGAATTTGATTCAAACCTACCCTCTCCAACACATATTTGCACATGTCTAAGTATGAATAAAAATAGAATTCCGTATGTCAAAACATATATTTTTTTCCCCTTTGTTTGTTGTTAACAAAGATTTTGCAGTCTTAAGAAAGACTTTGCAGTCTTAAAAGCGTCATCTGAGCAGTTAGGACTTGCATTAATGACTTACGATAAACCATTGATTTTAAATGGTTGATAATGAAAACAACACATTTTTTATGATTTCTCTCATACAATTCTAAGTAAAAGCTAAACTTGTATTAATATAAGATGTTAGCTTTGAAAGGTGATATCAGAAGCACCAGGAAATATATATATTGATGGTGGCATGCCAACATCTTCTCTGTGGAGCACTTGAAGGGTTTTGCTACAAATTATTTTTGCTGACTATATTAAACACAGTTGGAAGCTACGTGTTTCAAAAGAAAAACACCAATTACTTGGGCTTGTCCGGGATTTAAACCCGGGACCTCTCGCACCCAAAGCGAGAATCATACCCCTAGACCAACGAGCCATTACATTAGTTGGGTTTTAGGAAAAAAATTGCCAGACTAACGCGCCAGACAGCGTTTGTGTTCTCAAAATAGAAACAAAGTTTTCGTTTTGAAGTGAGGATTTTAAATTTCCTCAATAGGATCTGTTTTTCCAATATCATTTTCATTGTATGGGTAAATTAACAGTTGAGGTTTATGTACGATGGTGATAAATCATATTGACAGTTGTCAAAGTTGAGTCTGTTTCTGGTCAAATTGCTGGGGAAGACTTAAAATGTCCATTCATTTCTTAATTGTTTATGAGGGCTTTGTTGGTTTAGGAGAAATTTGTGGTTCAAATATATGTTGGAAAAGCACATGAAGGATTCAACTTTCTTTCTCATATTCTGCATGCTATCACCATGTTGAAAATAAAGTAAAGATGTGCAGAGGAGAAATTAATTATAAATAGTCTTGTGCAAAATAATGTTTGGGGAGGTTGGCCTGGTTCCATAACTTGAATCCACAGCCGAACGTAACGACTGCCTTGAATTTACCTTTACAGTTTTATTCATCGATACATTCAGGCGTGTACTGGAAGGAATTTGATTCAAACCTACCCTCTCCAACACATATTTGCACATGTCTAAGTATGAATAAAAATAGAATTCCGTATGTCAAAACATATATTTTTTTCCCCTTTGTTTGTTGTTAACAAAGATTTTGCAGTCTTAAGAAAGACTTTGCAGTCTTAAAAGCGTCATCTGAGCAGTTAGGACTTGCATTAATGACTTACGATAAACCATTGATTTTAAATGGTTGATAATGAAAACAACACATTTTTTATGATTTCTCTCATACAATTCTAAGTAAAAGCTAAACTTGTATTAATATAAGATGTTAGCTTTGAAAGGTGATATCAGAAGCACCAGGAAATATATATATTGATGGTGGCATGCCAACATCTTCTCTGTGGAGCACTTGAAGGGTTTTGCTACAAATGATTTTTGCTGACTATATTAAACACAGTTGGAAGCTACGTGTTTCAAAAGAAAAACACCAATTGCTTGGGCTTGTCCGGGATTTAAACCCGGGACCTCTCGCACCCAAAGCGAGAATCATACCCCTAGACCAACGAGCCATTACATTAGTTGGGTTTTAGGAAAAAAATTGCCAGACTAACGCGCCAGACAGCGTTTGTGTTCTCAAAATAGAAACAAAGTTTTCGTTTTGAAGTGAGGATTTTAAATTTCCTCAATAGGATCTGTTTTTCCAATATCATTTTCATTGTATGGGTAAATTAACAGTTGAGGTTTATGTACGATGGTGATAAATCATATTGACAGTTGTCAAAGTTGAGTCTGTTTCTGGTCAAATTGCTGGGGAAGACTTAAAATGTCCATTCATTTCTTAATTGTTTATGAGGGCTTTGTTGGTTTAGGAGAAATTTGTGGTTCAAATATATGTTGGAAAAGCACATGAAGGATTCAACTTTCTTTCTCATATTCTGCATGCTATCACCATGTTGAAAATAAAGTAAAGATGTGCAGAGGAGAAATTAATTATAAATAGTCTTGTGCAAAATAATGTTTGGGGAGGTTGGCCTGGTTCCATAACTTGAATCCACAGCCGAACGTAACGACTGCCTTGAATTTACCTTCACAGTTTTATTCATCGATACATTCAGGCGTGTACTGGAAGGAATTTGATTCAAACCTACCCTCTCCAACACATATTTGCACATGTCTAAGTATGAATAAAAATAGAATTCTGTATGTCAAAACATATATTTTTTTCCCCTTTGTTTGTTGTTAACAAAGATTTTGCAGTCTTAAGAAAGACTTTGCAGTCTTAAAAGCGTCATCTGAGCAGTTAGGACTTGCATTAATGACTTACGATAAACCATTGATTTTAAATGGTTGATAATGAAAACAACACATTTTTTATGATTTCTCTCATACAATTCTAAGTAAAAGCTAAACTTGTATTAATATAAGATGTTAGCTTTGAAAGGTGATATCAGAAGCACCAGGAAATATATATATTGATGGTGGCATGCCAACATCTTCTCTGTGGAGCACTTGAAGGGTTTTGCTACAAATGATTTTTGCTGACTATATTAAACACAGTTGGAAGCTACGTGTTTCAAAAGAAAAACACCAATTGCTTGGGCTCGTCCGGGATTTGAACCCGGGACCTCTCGCACCCAAAGCGAGAATCATACCCCTAGACCAACGAGCCATTACATTAGTTGGGTTTTAGGAAAAAAATTGCCAGACTAACGCGCCAGACAGAGTTTGTGTTCTCAAAATAGAAACAAAGTTTTCGTTTTGAAGTGAGGATTTTAAATTTCCTCAATAGGATCTGTTTTTCCAATATCATTTTCATTGTATGGGTAAATTAACAGTTGAGGTTTATGTACGATGGTGATAAATCATATTGACAGTTGTCAAAGTTGAGTCTGTTTCTGGTCAAATTGCTGGGGAAGACTTAAAATGTCCTAATTACTGTAACTAATTACATTAGTTGGGTTTTAGGAAAAAAATTGCCAGACTAACGCGCCAGACAGCGTTTGTGTTCTCAAAATAGAAACAAAGTTTTCGTTTTGAAGTGAGGATTTTAAATTTCCTCAATAGGATCTGTTTTTCCAATATCATTAATGACTTACGATAAACCATTGATTTTAAATGGTTGATAATGAAAACAACACATTTTTTATGATTTCTCTCATACAATTCTAAGTAAAAGCTAAACTTGTATTAATATAAGATGTTAGCTTTGAAAGGTGATATCAGAAGCACCAGGAAATATATATATTGATGGTGGCATGCCAACATCTTCTCTGTGGAGCACTTGAAGGGTTTTGCTACAAATGATTTTTGCTGACTATATTAAACACAGTTGGAAGCTACGTGTTTCAAAAGAAAAACACCAATTGCTTGGGCTTGTCCGGGATTTGAACCCGGGACCTCTCGCACCCAAAGCGAGAATCATACCCCTATACCAACGAGCCATTACATTAGTTGGGTTTTAGGAAAAAAATTGCCAGACTAACGCGCCAGACAGCGTTTGTGTTCTCAAAATAGAAACAAAGTTTTCGTTTTGAAGTGAGGATTTTAAATTTCCTCAATAGGATCTGTTTTTCCAATATCATTTTCATTGTATGGGTAAATTAACAGTTGAGGTTTATGTACGATGGTGATAAATCATATTGACAGTTGTCAAAGTTGAGTCTGTTTCTGGTCAAATTGCTGGGGAAGACTTAAAATGTCCATTCATTTCTTAATTGTTTATGAGGGCTTTGTTGGTTTAGGAGAAATTTGTGGTTCAAATATATGTTGGAAAAGCACATGAAGGATTCAACTTTCTTTCTCATATTCTGCATGCTATCACCATGTTGAAAATAAAGTAAAGATGTGCAGAGGAGAAATTAATTATAAATAGTCTTGTGCAAAATAATGTTTGGGGAGGTTGGCCTGGTTCCATAACTTGAATCCACAGCCGAACGTAACGACTGCCTTGAATTTACCTTCACAGTTTTATTCATCGATACATTCAGGCGTGTACTGGAAGGAATTTGATTCAAACCTACCCTCTCCAACACATATTTGCACATGTCTAAGTATGAATAAAAATAGAATTCCGTATGTCAAAACATATATTTTTTTCCCCTTTGTTTGTTGTTAACAAAGATTTTGCAGTCTTAAGAAAGACTTTGCAGTCTTAAAAGCGTCATCTGAGCAGTTAGGACTTGCATTAATGACTTACGATAAACCATTGATTTTAAATGGTTGATAATGAAAACAACACATTTTTTATGATTTCTCTCATACAATTCTAAGTAAAAGCTAAACTTGTATTAATATAAGATGTTAGCTTTGAAAGGTGATATCAGAAGCACCAGGAAATATATATATTGATGGTGGCATGCCAACATCTTCTCTGTGGAGCACTTGAAGGGTTTTGCTACAAATGATTTTTGCTGACTATATTAAACACAGTTGGAAGCTACGTTTTTCAAAAGAAAAACACTAATTGCTTGGGCTCGTCCGGGATTTGAACCCGGGACCTCTCGCACCCAAAGCGAGAATCATACCCCTAGACCAACGAGCCATTACATTAGTTGGGTTTTAGGAAAAAAATTGCCAGACTAACGCGCCAGACAGCGTTTGTGTTCTCAAAATAGAAACAAAGTTTTCGTTTTGAAGTGAGGATTTTAAATTTCCTTAATAGGATCTGTTTTTCCAATATCATTTTCATTGTATGGGTAAATTAACAGTTGAGGTTTATGTACGATGGTGATAAATCATATTGACAGTTGTCAAAGTTGAGTCTGTTTCTGGTCAAATTGCTGGGGAAGACTTAAAATGTCCATTCATTTCTTAATTGTTTATGAGGGCTTTGTTGGTTTAGGAGAAATTTGTGGTTCAAATATATGTTGGAAAAGCACATGAAGGATTCAACTTTCTTTCTCATATTCTGCATGCTATCACCATGTTGAAAATAAAGTAAAGATGTGCAGAGGAGAAATTAATTATAAATAGTCTTGTGCAAAATAATGTTTGGGGAGGTTGGCCTGGTTCCATAACTTGAATCCACAGCCGAACGTAACGACTGCCTTGAATTTACCTTTACAGTTTTATTCATCGATACATTCAGGCGTGTACTGGAAGGAATTTGATTCAAACCTACCCTCTCCAACACATATTTGCACATGTCTAAGTATGAATAAAAATAGAATTCCGTATGTCAAAACATATATTTTTTTCCCCTTTGTTTGTTGTTAACAAAGATTTTGCAGTCTTAAGAAAGACTTTGCAGTCTTAAAAGCGTCATCTGAGCAGTTAGGACTTGCATTAATGACTTACGATAAACCATTGATTTTAAATGGTTGATAATGAAAACAACACATTTTTTATGATTTCTCTCATACAATTCTAAGTAAAAGCTAAACTTGTATTAATATAAGATGTTAGCTTTGAAAGGTGATATCAGAAGCACCAGGAAATATATATATTGATGGTGGCATGCCAACATCTTCTCTGTGGAGCACTTGAAGGGTTTTGCTACAAATGATTTTTGCTGACTATATTAAACACAGTTGGAAGCTACGTGTTTCAAAAGAAAAACACCAATTGCTTGGGCTCGTCCGGGATTTGAACCCGGGACCTCTCGCACCCAAAGCGAGAATCATACCCCTAGACCAACGAGCCATTACATTAGTTGGGTTTTAGGAAAAAAATTGCCAGACTAACGCGCCAGACAGCGTTTGTGTTCTCAAAATAGAAACAAAGTTTTCGTTTTGAAGTGAGGATTTTAAATTTCCTCAATAGGATCTGTTTTTCCAATATCATTTTCATTGTATGGGTAAATTAACAGTTGAGGTTTATGTACGATGGTGATAAATCATATTGACAGTTGTCAAAGTTGAGTCTGTTTCTGGTCAAATTGCTGGGGAAGACTTAAAATGTCCATTCATTTCTTAATTGTTTATGAGGGCTTTGTTGGTTTAGGAGAAATTTGTGGTTCAAATATATGTTGGAAAAGCACATGAAGGATTTAACTTTCTTTCTCATATTCTGCATGCTATCACCATGTTGAAAATAAAGTAAAGATGTGCAGAGGAGAAATTAATTATAAATAGTCTTGTGCAAAATAATGTTTGGGGAGGTTGGCCTGGTTCCATAACTTGAATCCACAGCCGAACGTAACGACTGCCTTGAATTTACCTTTACAGTTTTATTCATCGATACATTCAGGCGTGTACTGGAAGGAATTTGATTCAAACCTACCCTCTCCAACACATATTTGCACATGTCTAAGTATGAATAAAAATAGAATTCCGTATGTCAAAACATATATTTTTTTCCCCTTTGTTTGTTGTTAACAAAGATTTTGCAGTCTTAAGAAAGACTTTGCAGTCTTAAAAGCGTCATCTGAGCAGTTAGGACTTGCATTAATGACTTACGATAAACCATTGATTTTAAATGGTTGATAATGAAAACAACACATTTTTTATGATTTCTCTCATACAATTCTAAGTAAAAGCTAAACTTGTATTAATATAAGATGTTAGCTTTGAAAGGTGATATCAGAAGCACCAGGAAATATATATATTGATGGTGGCATGCCAACATCTTCTCTGTGGAGCACTTGAAGGGTTTTGCTACAAATGATTTTTGCTGACTATATTAAACACAGTTGGAAGCTACGTGTTTCAAAAGAAAAACACCAATTGCTTGGGCTCGTCCGGGATTTGAACCCGGGACCTCTCGCACCCAAAGCGAGAATCATACCCCTAGACCAACGAGCCATTACATTAGTTGGGTTTTAGGAAAAAAATTGCCAGACTAACGCGCCAGACAGCGTTTGTGTTCTCAAAATAGAAACAAAGTTTTCGTTTTGAAGTGAGGATTTTAAATTTCCTCAATAGGATCTGTTTTTCCAATATCATTTTCATTGTATGGGTAAATTAACAGTTGAGGTTTATGTACGATGGTGATAAATCATATTGACAGTTGTCAAAGTTGAGTCTGTTTCTGGTCAAATTGCTGGGGAAGACTTAAAATGTCCATTCATTTCTTAATTGTTTATGAGGGCTTTGTTGGTTTAGGAGAAATTTGTGGTTCAAATATATGTTGGAAAAGCACATGAAGGATTCAACTTTCTTTCTCATATTCTGCATGCTATCACCATGTTGAAAATAAAGTAAAGATGTGCAGAGGAGAAATTAATTATAAATAGTCTTGTGCAAAATAATGTTTGGGGAGGTTGGCCTGGTTCCATAACTTGAATCCACAGCCGAACGTAACGACTGCCTTGAATTTACCTTCACAGTTTTATTCATCGATACATTCAGGCGTGTACTGGAAGGAATTTGATTCAAACCTACCCTCTCCAACACATATTTGCACATGTCTAAGTATGAATAAAAATAGAATTCCGTATGTCAAAACATATATTTTTTTCCCCTTTGTTTGTTGTTAACAAAGATTTTGCAGTCTTAAGAAAGACTTTGCAGTCTTAAAAGCGTCATCTGAGCAGTTAGGACTTGCATTAATGACTTACGATAAACCATTGATTTTAAATGGTTGATAATGAAAACAACACATTTTTTATGATTTCTCTCATACAATTCTAAGTAAAAGCTAAACTTGTATTAATATAAGATGTTAGCTTTGAAAGGTGATATCAGAAGCACCAGGAAATATATATATTGATGGTGGCATGCCAACATCTTCTCTGTGGAGCACTTGAAGGGTTTTGCTACAAATGATTTTTGCTGACTATATTAAACACAGTTGGAAGCTACGTGTTTCAAAAGAAAAACACCAATTGCTTGGGCTTGTCCGGGATTTAAACCCGGGACCTCTCGCACCCAAAGCGAGAATCATACCCCTAGACCAACGAGCCATTACATTAGTTGGGTTTTAGGAAAAAAATTGCCAGACTAACGCGCCAGACAGCGTTTGTGTTCTCAAAATAGAAACAAAGTTTTCGTTTTGAAGTGAGGATTTTAAATTTCCTCAATAGGATCTGTTTTTCCAATATCATTTTCATTGTATGGGTAAATTAACAGTTGAGGTTTATGTACGATGGTGATAAATCATATTGACAGTTGTCAAAGTTGAGTCTGTTTCTGGTCAAATTGCTGGGGAAGACTTAAAATGTCCATTCATTTCTTAATTGTTTATGAGGGCTTTGTTGGTTTAGGAGAAATTTGTGGTTCAAATATATGTTGGAAAAGCACATGAAGGATTCAACTTTCTTTCTCATATTCTGCATGCTATCACCATGTTGAAAATAAAGTAAAGATGTGCAGAGGAGAAATTAATTATAAATAGTCTTGTGCAAAATAATGTTTGGGGAGGTTGGCCTGGTTCCATAACTTGAATCCACAGCCGAACGTAACGACTGCCTTGAATTTACCTTCACAGTTTTATTCATCGATACATTCAGGCGTGTACTGGAAGGAATTTGATTCAAACCTACCCTCTCCAACACATATTTGCACATGTCTAAGTATGAATAAAAATAGAATTCCGTATGTCAAAACATATATTTTTTTCCCCTTTGTTTGTTGTTAACAAAGATTTTGCAGTCTTAAGAAAGACTTTGCAGTCTTAAAAGCGTCATCTGAGCAGTTAGGACTTGCATTAATGACTTACGATAAACCATTGATTTTAAATGGTTGATAATGAAAACAACACATTTTTTATGATTTCTCTCATACAATTCTAAGTAAAAGCTAAACTTGTATTAATATAAGATGTTAGCTTTGAAAGGTGATATCAGAAGCACCAGGAAATATATATATTGATGGTGGCATGCCAACATCTTCTCTGTGGAGCACTTGAAGGGTTTTGCTACAAATGATTTTTGCTGACTATATTAAACACAGTTGGAAGCTACGTGTTTCAAAAGAAAAACACCAATTGCTTGGGCTCGTCCGGGATTTGAACCCGGGACCTCTCGCACCCAAAGTGAGAATCATACCCCTAGACCAACGAGCCATTACATTAGTTGGGTTTTAGGAAAAAAATTGCCAGACTAACGCGCCAGACAGCGTTTGTGTTCTCAAAATAGAAACAAAGTTTTCGTTTTGAAGTGAGGATTTTAAATTTCCTCAATAGGATCTGTTTTTCCAATATCATTTTCATTGTATGGGTAAATTAACAGTTGAGGTTTATGTACGATGGTGATAAATCATATTGACAGTTGTCAAAGTTGAGTCTGTTTCTGGTCAAATTGCTGGGGAAGACTTAAAATGTCCATTCATTTCTTAATTGTTTATGAGGGCTTTGTTGGTTTAGGAGAAATTTGTGGTTCAAATATATGTTGGAAAAGCACATGAAGGATTCAACTTTCTTTCTCATATTCTGCATGCTATCACCATGTTGAAAATAAAGTAAAGATGTGCAGAGGAG
This sequence comes from Pelobates fuscus, assembly GCF_036172605.1. Taxonomy (NCBI): domain Eukaryota; kingdom Metazoa; phylum Chordata; class Amphibia; order Anura; family Pelobatidae; genus Pelobates; species Pelobates fuscus. The sequence continues at coordinate 8,048,800 of NC_086322.1, read as the reverse complement.
AAATTAATTATAAATAGTCTTGTGCAAAATAATGTTTGGGGAGGTTGGCCTGGTTCCATAACTTGAATCCACAGCCGAACGTAACGACTGCCTTGAATTTACCTTCACAGTTTTATTCATCGATACATTCAGGCGTGTACTGGAAGGAATTTGATTCAAACCTACCCTCTCCAACACATATTTGCACATGTCTAAGTATGAATAAAAATAGAATTCCGTATGTCAAAACATATATTTTTTTCCCCTTTGTTTGTTGTTAACAAAGATTTTGCAGTCTTAAGAAAGACTTTGCAGTCTTAAAAGCGTCATCTGAGCAGTTAGGACTTGCATTAATGACTTACGATAAACCATTGATTTTAAATGGTTGATAATGAAAACAACACATTTTTTATGATTTCTCTCATACAATTCTAAGTAAAAGCTAAACTTGTATTAATATAAGATGTTAGCTTTGAAAGGTGATATCAGAAGCACCAGGAAATATATATATTGATGGTGGCATGCCAACATCTTCTCTGTGGAGCACTTGAAGGGTTTTGCTACAAATGATTTTTGCTGACTATATTAAACACAGTTGGAAGCTACGTGTTTCAAAAGAAAAACACCAATTGCTTGGGCTCGTCCGGGATTTGAACCCGGGACCTCTCGCACCCAAAGCGAGAATCATACCCCTAGACCAACGAGCCATTACATTAGTTGGGTTTTAGGAAAAAAATTGCCAGACTAACGCGCCAGACAGCGTTTGTGTTCTCAAAATAGAAACAAAGTTTTCGTTTTGAAGTGAGGATTTTAAATTTCCTCAATAGGATCTGTTTTTCCAATATCATTTTCATTGTATGGGTAAATTAACAGTTGAGGTTTATGTACGATGGTGATAAATCATATTGACAGTTGTCAAAGTTGAGTCTGTTTCTGGTCAAATTGCTGGGGAAGACTTAAAATGTCCATTCATTTCTTAATTGTTTATGAGGGCTTTGTTGGTTTAGGAGAAATTTGTGGTTCAAATATATGTTGGAAAAGCACATGAAGGATTCAACTTTCTTTCTCATATTCTGCATGCTATCACCATGTTGAAAATAAAGTAAAGATGTGCAGAGGAGAAATTAATTATAAATAGTCTTGTGCAAAATAATGTTTGGGGAGGTTGGCCTGGTTCCATAACTTGAATCCACAGCCGAACGTAACGACTGCCTTGAATTTACCTTTACAGTTTTATTCATCGATACATTCAGGCGTGTACTGGAAGGAATTTGATTCAAACCTACCCTCTCCAACACATATTTGCACATGTCTAAGTATGAATAAAAATAGAATTCCGTATGTCAAAACATATATTTTTTTCCCCTTTGTTTGTTGTTAACAAAGATTTTGCAGTCTTAAGAAAGACTTTGCAGTCTTAAAAGCGTCATCTGAGCAGTTAGGACTTGCATTAATGACTTACGATAAACCATTGATTTTAAATGGTTGATAATGAAAACAACACATTTTTTATGATTTCTCTCATACAATTCTAAGTAAAAGCTAAACTTGTATTAATATAAGATGTTAGCTTTGAAAGGTGATATCAGAAGCACCAGGAAATATATATATTGATGGTGGCATGCCAACATCTTCTCTGTGGAGCACTTGAAGGGTTTTGCTACAAATGATTTTTGCTGACTATATTAAACACAGTTGGAAGCTACGTGTTTCAAAAGAAAAACACCAATTGCTTGGGCTCGTCCGGGATTTAAACCCGGGACCTCTCGCACCCAAAGCGAGAATCATACCCCTAGACCAACGAGCCATTACATTAGTTGGGTTTTAGGAAAAAAATTGCCAGACTAACGCGCCAGACAGCGTTTGTGTTCTCAAAATAGAAACAAAGTTTTCGTTTTGAAGTGAGGATTTTAAATTTCCTCAATAGGATCTGTTTTTCCAATATCATTTTCATTGTATGGGTAAATTAACAGTTGAGGTTTATGTACGATGGTGATAAATCATATTGACAGTTGTCAAAGTTGAGTCTGTTTTTGGTCAAATTGCTGGGGAAGACTTAAAATGTCCATTCATTTCTTAATTGTTTATGAGGGCTTTGTTGGTTTAGGAGAAATTTGAGGTTCAAATATATGTTGGAAAAGCACATGAAGGATTCAACTTTCTTTCTCATATTCTGCATGCTATCACCATGTTGAAAATAAAGTAAAGATGTGCAGAGGAGAAATTAATTATAAATAGTCTTGTGCAAAATAATGTTTGGGGAGGTTGGCCTGGTTCCATAACTTGAATCCACAGCCGAACGTAACGACTGCCTTGAATTTACCTTTACAGTTTTATTCATCGATACATTCAGGCGTGTACTGGAAGGAATTTGATTCAAACCTACCCTCTCCAACACATATTTGCACATGTCTAAGTATGAATAAAAATAGAATTCCGTATGTCAAAACATATATTTTTTTCCCCTTTGTTTGTTGTTAACAAAGATTTTGCAGTCTTAAGAAAGACTTTGCAGTCTTAAAAGCGTCATCTGAGCAGTTAGGACTTGCATTAATGACTTACGATAAACCATTGATTTTAAATGGTTGATAATGAAAACAACACATTTTTTATGATTTCTCTCATACAATTCTAAGTAAAAGCTAAACTTGTATTAATATAAGATGTTAGCTTTGAAAGGTGATATCAGAAGCACCAGGAAATATATATATTGATGGTGGCATGCCAACATCTTCTCTGTGGAGCACTTGAAGGGTTTTGCTACAAATGATTTTTGCTGACTATATTAAACACAGTTGGAAGCTACGTGTTTCAAAAGAAAAACACCAATTGCTTGGGCTTGTCCGGGATTTAAACCCGGGACCTCTCGCACCCAAAGCGAGAATCATACCCCTAGACCAACGAGCCATTACATTAGTTGGGTTTTAGGAAAAAAATTGCCAGACTAACGCGCCAGACAGCGTTTGTGTTCTCAAAATAGAAACAAAGTTTTCGTTTTGAAGTGAGGATTTTAAATTTCCTCAATAGGATCTGTTTTTCCAATATCATTTTCATTGTATGGGTAAATTAACAGTTGAGGTTTATGTACGATGGTGATAAATCATATTGACAGTTGTCAAAGTTGAGTCTGTTTCTGGTCAAATTGCTGGGGAAGACTTAAAATGTCCATTCATTTCTTAATTGTTTATGAGGGCTTTGTTGGTTTAGGAGAAATTTGTGGTTCAAATATATGTTGGAAAAGCACATGAAGGATTCAACTTTCTTTCTCATATTCTGCATGCTATCACCATGTTGAAAATAAAGTAAAGATGTGCAGAGGAGAAATTAATTATAAATAGTCTTGTGCAAAATAATGTTTGGGGAGGTTGGCCTGGTTCCATAACTTGAATCCACAGCCGAACGTAACGACTGCCTTGAATTTACCTTCACAGTTTTATTCATCGATACATTCAGGCGTGTACTGGAAGGAATTTGATTCAAACCTACCCTCTCCAACACATATTTGCACATGTCTAAGTATGAATAAAAATAGAATTCCGTATGTCAAAACATATATTTTTTTCCCCTTTGTTTGTTGTTAACAAAGATTTTGCAGTCTTAAGAAAGACTTTGCAGTCTTAAAAGCGTCATCTGAGCAGTTAGGACTTGCATTAATGACTTACGATAAACCATTGATTTTAAATGGTTGATAATGAAAACAACACATTTTTTATGATTTCTCTCATACAATTCTAAGTAAAAGCTAAACTTGTATTAATATAAGATGTTAGCTTTGAAAGGTGATATCAGAAGCACCAGGAAATATATATATTGATGGTGGCATGCCAACATCTTCTCTGTGGAGCACTTGAAGGGTTTTGCTACAAATGATTTTTGCTGACTATATTAAACACAGTTGGAAGCTACGTGTTTCAAAAGAAAAACACCAATTGCTTGGGCTCGTCCGGGATTTGAACCCGGGACCTCTCGCACCCAAAGCGAGAATCATACCCCTAGACCAACGAGCCATTACATTAGTTGGGTTTTAGGAAAAAAAATGCCAGACTAACGCGCCAGACAGCGTTTGTGTTCTCAAAATAGAAACAAAGTTTTCGTTTTGAAGTGAGGATTTTAAATTTCCTCAATAGGATCTGTTTTTCCAATATCATTTTCATTGTATGGGTAAATTAACAGTTGAGGTTTATGTACGATGGTGATAAATCATATTGACAGTTGTCAAAGTTGAGTCTGTTTCTGGTCAAATTGCTGGGGAAGACTTAAAATGTCCTAATTACTGTAACTAATTACATTAGTTGGGTTTTAGGAAAAAAATTGCCAGACTAACGCGCCAGACAGCGTTTGTGTTCTCAAAATAGAAACAAAGTTTTCGTTTTGAAGTGAGGATTTTAAATTTCCTCAATAGGATCTGTTTTTCCAATATCATTAATGACTTACGATAAACCATTGATTTTAAATGGTTGATAATGAAAACAACACATTTTTTATGATTTCTCTCATACAATTCTAAGTAAAAGCTAAACTTGTATTAATATAAGATGTTAGCTTTGAAAGGTGATATCAGAAGCACCAGGAAATATATATATTGATGGTGGCATGCCAACATCTTCTCTGTGGAGCACTTGAAGGGTTTTGCTACAAATGATTTTTGCTGACTATATTAAACACAGTTGGAAGCTACGTGTTTCAAAAGAAAAACACCAATTGCTTGGGCTTGTCCGGGATTTGAACCCGGGACCTCTCGCACCCAAAGCGAGAATCATACCCCTATACCAACGAGCCATTACATTAGTTGGGTTTTAGGAAAAAAATTGCCAGACTAACGCGCCAGACAGCGTTTGTGTTCTCAAAATAGAAACAAAGTTTTCGTTTTGAAGTGAGGATTTTAAATTTCCTCAATAGGATCTGTTTTTCCAATATCATTTTCATTGTATGGGTAAATTAACAGTTGAGGTTTATGTACGATGGTGATAAATCATATTGACAGTTGTCAAAGTTGAGTCTGTTTCTGGTCAAATTGCTGGGGAAGACTTAAAATGTCCATTCATTTCTTAATTGTTTATGAGGGCTTTGTTGGTTTAGGAGAAATTTGTGGTTCAAATATATGTTGGAAAAGCACATGAAGGATTCAACTTTCTTTCTCATATTCTGCATGCTATCACCATGTTGAAAATAAAGTAAAGATGTGCAGAGGAGAAATTAATTATAAATAGTCTTGTGCAAAATAATGTTTGGGGAGGTTGGCCTGGTTCCATAACTTGAATCCACAGCCGAACGTAACGACTGCCTTGAATTTACCTTCACAGTTTTATTCATCGATACATTCAGGCGTGTACTGGAAGGAATTTGATTCAAACCTACCCTCTCCAACACATATTTGCACATGTCTAAGTATGAATAAAAATAGAATTCCGTATGTCAAAACATATATTTTTTTCCCCTTTGTTTGTTGTTAACAAAGATTTTGCAGTCTTAAGAAAGACTTTGCAGTCTTAAAAGCGTCATCTGAGCAGTTAGGACTTGCATTAATGACTTACGATAAACCATTGATTTTAAATGGTTGATAATGAAAACAACACATTTTTTATGATTTCTCTCATACAATTCTAAGTAAAAGCTAAACTTGTATTAATATAAGATGTTAGCTTTGAAAGGTGATATCAGAAGCACCAGGAAATATATATATTGATGGTGGCATGCCAACATCTTCTCTGTGGAGCACTTGAAGGGTTTTGCTACAAATGATTTTTGCTGACTATATTAAACACAGTTGGAAGCTACGTGTTTCAAAAGAAAAACACCAATTGCTTGGGCTCGTCCGGGATTTGAACCCGGGACCTCTCGCACCCAAAGCGAGAATCATACCCCTAGACCAACGAGCCATTACATTAGTTGGGTTTTAGGAAAAAAATTGCCAGACTAACGCGCCAGACAGCGTTTGTGTTCTCAAAATAGAAACAAAGTTTTCGTTTTGAAGTGAGGATTTTAAATTTCCTCAATAGGATCTGTTTTTCCAATATCATTTTCATTGTATGGGTAAATTAACAGTTGAGGTTTATGTACGATGGTGATAAATCATATTGACAGTTGTCAAAGTTGAGTCTGTTTCTGGTCAAATTGCTGGGGAAGACTTAAAATGTCCATTCATTTCTTAATTGTTTATGAGGGCTTTGTTGGTTTAGGAGAAATTTGTGGTTCAAATATATGTTGGAAAAGCACATGAAGGATTCAACTTTCTTTCTCATATTCTGCATGCTATCACCATGTTGAAAATAAAGTAAAGATGTGCAGAGGAGAAATTAATTATAAATAGTCTTGTGCAAAATAATGTTTGGGGAGGTTGGCCTGGTTCCATAACTTGAATCCACAGCCGAACGTAACGACTGCCTTGAATTTACCTTTACAGTTTTATTCATCGATACATTCAGGCGTGTACTGGAAGGAATTTGATTCAAACCTACCCTCTCCAACACATATTTGCACATGTCTAAGTATGAATAAAAATAGAATTCCGTATGTCAAAACATATATTTTTTTCCCCTTTGTTTGTTGTTAACAAAGATTTTGCAGTCTTAAGAAAGACTTTGCAGTCTTAAAAGCGTCATCTGAGCAGTTAGGACTTGCATTAATGACTTACGATAAACCATTGATTTTAAATGGTTGATAATGAAAACAACACATTTTTTATGATTTCTCTCATACAATTCTAAGTAAAAGCTAAACTTGTATTAATATAAGATGTTAGCTTTGAAAGGTGATATCAGAAGCACCAGGAAATATATATATTGATGGTGGCATGCCAACATCTTCTCTGTGGAGCACTTGAAGGGTTTTGCTACAAATGATTTTTGCTGACTATATTAAACACAGTTGGAAGCTACGTGTTTCAAAAGAAAAACACCAATTGCTTGGGCTCGTCCGGGATTTGAACCCGGGACCTCTCGCACCCAAAGCGAGAATCATACCCCTAGACCAACGAGCCATTACATTAGTTGGGTTTTAGGAAAAAAATTGCCAGACTAACGCGCCAGACAGCGTTTGTGTTCTCAAAATAGAAACAAAGTTTTCGTTTTGAAGTGAGGATTTTAAATTTCCTCAATAGGATCTGTTTTTCCAATATCATTTTCATTGTATGGGTAAATTAACAGTTGAGGTTTATGTACGATGGTGATAAATCATATTGACAGTTGTCAAAGTTGAGTCTGTTTCTGGTCAAATTGCTGGGGAAGACTTAAAATGTCCATTCATTTCTTAATTGTTTATGAGGGCTTTGTTGGTTTAGGAGAAATTTGTGGTTCAAATATATGTTGGAAAAGCACATGAAGGATTCAACTTTCTTTCTCATATTCTGCATGCTATCACCATGTTGAAAATAAAGTAAAGATGTGCAGAGGAGAAATTAATTATAAATAGTCTTGTGCAAAATAATGTTTGGGGAGGTTGGCCTGGTTCCATAACTTGAATCCACAGCCGAACGTAACGACTGCCTTGAATTTACCTTCACAGTTTTATTCATCGATACATTCAGGCGTGTACTGGAAGGAATTTGATTCAAACCTACCCTCTCCAACACATATTTGCACATGTCTAAGTATGAATAAAAATAGAATTCCGTATGTCAAAACATATATTTTTTTCCCCTTTGTTTGTTGTTAACAAAGATTTTGCAGTCTTAAGAAAGACTTTGCAGTCTTAAAAGCGTCATCTGAGCAGTTAGGACTTGCATTAATGACTTACGATAAACCATTGATTTTAAATGGTTGATAATGAAAACAACACATTTTTTATGATTTCTCTCATACAATTCTAAGTAAAAGCTAAACTTGTATTAATATAAGATGTTAGCTTTGAAAGGTGATATCAGAAGCACCAGGAAATATATATATTGATGGTGGCATGCCAACATCTTCTCTGTGGAGCACTTGAAGGGTTTTGCTACAAATGATTTTTGCTGACTATATTAAACACAGTTGGAAGCTACGTGTTTCAAAAGAAAAACACCAATTGCTTGGGCTTGTCCGGGATTTGAACCCGGGACCTCTCGCACCCAAAGCGAGAATCATACCCCTATACCAACGAGCCATTACATTAGTTGGGTTTTAGGAAAAAAATTGCCAGACTAACGCGCCAGACAGCGTTTGTGTTCTCAAAATAGAAACAAAGTTTTCGTTTTGAAGTGAGGATTTTAAATTTCCTCAATAGGATCTGTTTTTCCAATATCATTTTCATTGTATGGGTAAATTAACAGTTGAGGTTTATGTACGATGGTGATAAATCATATTGACAGTTGTCAAAGTTGAGTCTGTTTCTGGTCAAATTGCTGGGGAAGACTTAAAATGTCCATTCATTTCTTAATTGTTTATGAGGGCTTTGTTGGTTTAGGAGAAATTTGTGGTTCAAATATATGTTGGAAAAGCACATGAAGGATTCAACTTTCTTTCTCATATTCTGCATGCTATCACCATGTTGAAAATAAAGTAAAGATGTGCAGAGGAGAAATTAATTATAAATAGTCTTGTGCAAAATAATGTTTGGGGAGGTTGGCCTGGTTCCATAACTTGAATCCACAGCCGAACGTAACGACTGCCTTGAATTTACCTTCACAGTTTTATTCATCGATACATTCAGGCGTGTACTGGAAGGAATTTGATTCAAACCTACCCTCTCCAACACATATTTGCACATGTCTAAGTATGAATAAAAATAGAATTCCGTATGTCAAAACATATATTTTTTTCCCCTTTGTTTGTTGTTAACAAAGATTTTGCAGTCTTAAGAAAGACTTTGCAGTCTTAAAAGCGTCATCTGAGCAGTTAGGACTTGCATTAATGACTTACGATAAACCATTGATTTTAAATGGTTGATAATGAAAACAACACATTTTTTATGATTTCTCTCATACAATTCTAAGTAAAAGCTAAACTTGTATTAATATAAGATGTTAGCTTTGAAAGGTGATATCAGAAGCACCAGGAAATATATATATTGATGGTGGCATGCCAACATCTTCTCTGTGGAGCACTTGAAGGGTTTTGCTACAAATGATTTTTGCTGACTATATTAAACACAGTTGGAAGCTACGTGTTTCAAAAGAAAAACACCAATTGCTTGGGCTCGTCCGGGATTTGAACCCGGGACCTCTCGCACCCAAAGCGAGAATCATACCCCTAGACCAACGAGCCATTACATTAGTTGGGTTTTAGGAAAAAAATTGCCAGACTAACGCGCCAGACAGCGTTTGTGTTCTCAAAATAGAAACAAAGTTTTCGTTTTGAAGTGAGGATTTTAAATTTCCTCAATAGGATCTGTTTTTCCAATATCATTTTCATTGTATGGGTAAATTAACAGTTGAGGTTTATGTACGATGGTGATAAATCATATTGACAGTTGTCAAAGTTGAGTCTGTTTCTGGTCAAATTGCTGGGGAAGACTTAAAATGTCCATTCATTTCTTAATTGTTTATGAGGGCTTTGTTGGTTTAGGAGAAATTTGTGGTTCAAATATATGTTGGAAAAGCACATGAAGGATTCAACTTTCTTTCTCATATTCTGCATGCTATCACCATGTTGAAAATAAAGTAAAGATGTGCAGAGGAGAAATTAATTATAAATAGTCTTGTGCAAAATAATGTTTGGGGAGGTTGGCCTGGTTCCATAACTTGAATCCACAGCCGAACGTAACGACTGCCTTGAATTTACCTTCACAGTTTTATTCATCGATACATTCAGGCGTGTACTGGAAGGAATTTGATTCAAACCTACCCTCTCCAACACATATTTGCACATGTCTAAGTATGAATAAAAATAGAATTCCGTATGTCAAAACATATATTTTTTTCCCCTTTGTTTGTTGTTAACAAAGATTTTGCAGTCTTAAGAAAGACTTTGCAGTCTTAAAAGCGTCATCTGAGCAGTTAGGACTTGCATTAATGACTTACGATAAACCATTGATTTTAAATGGTTGATAATGAAAACAACACATTTTTTATGATTTCTCTCATACAATTCTAAGTAAAAGCTAAACTTGTATTAATATAAGATGTTAGCTTTGAAAGGTGATATCAGAAGCACCAGGAAATATATATATTGATGGTGGCATGCCAACATCTTCTCTGTGGAGCACTTGAAGGGTTTTGCTACAAATGATTTTTGCTGACTATATTAAACACAGTTGGAAGCTACGTGTTTCAAAAGAAAAACACCAATTGCTTGGGCTCGTCCGGGATTTGAACCCGGGACCTCTCGCACCCAAAGCGAGAATCATACCCCTATACCAACGAGCCATTACATTAGTTGGGTTTTAGGAAAAAAATTGCCAGACTAACGCGCCAGACAGCGTTTGTGTTCTCAAAATAGAAACAAAGTTTTCGTTTTGAAGTGAGGATTTTAAATTTCCTCAATAGGATCTGTTTTTCCAATATCATTTTCATTGTATGGGTAAATTAACAGTTGAGGTTTATGTACGATGGTGATAAATCATATTGACAGTTGTCAAAGTTGAGTCTGTTTCTGGTCAAATTGCTGGGGAAGACTTAAAATGTCCATTCATTTCTTAATTGTTTATGAGGGCTTTGTTGGTTTAGGAGAAATTTGTGGTTCAAATATATGTTGGAAAAGCACATGAAGGATTCAACTTTCTTTCTCATATTCTGCATGCTATCACCATGTTGAAAATAAAGTAAAGATGTGCAGAGGAGAAATTAATTATAAATAGTCTTGTGCAAAATAATGTTTGGGGAGGTTGGCCTGGTTCCATAACTTGAATCCACAGCCGAACGTAACGACTGCCTTGAATTTACCTTTACAGTTTTATTCATCGATACATTCAGGCGTGTACTGGAAGGAATTTGATTCAAACCTACCCTCTCCAACACATATTTGCACATGTCTAAGTATGAATAAAAATAGAATTCCGTATGTCAAAACATATATTTTTTTCCCCTTTGTTTGTTGTTAACAAAGATTTTGCAGTCTTAAGAAAGACTTTGCAGTCTTAAAAGCGTCATCTGAGCAGTTAGGACTTGCATTAATGACTTACGATAAACCATTGATTTTAAATGGTTGATAATGAAAACAACACATTTTTTATGATTTCTCTCATACAATTCTAAGTAAAAGCTAAACTTGTATTAATATAAGATGTTAGCTTTGAAAGGTGATATCAGAAGCACCAGGAAATATATATATTGATGGTGGCATGCCAACATCTTCTCTGTGGAGCACTTGAAGGGTTTTGCTACAAATGATTTTTGCTGACTATATTAAACACAGTTGGAAGCTACGTGTTTCAAAAGAAAAACACCAATTGCTTGGGCTCGTCCGGGATTTAAACCCGGGACCTCTCGCACCCAAAGCGAGAATCATACCCCTAGACCAACGAGCCATTACATTAGTTGGGTTTTAGGAAAAAAATTGCCAGACTAACGCGCCAGACAGCGTTTGTGTTCTCAAAATAGAAACAAAGTTTTCGTTTTGAAGTGAGGATTTTAAATTTCCTCAATAGGATCTGTTTTTCCAATATCATTTTCATTGTATGGGTAAATTAACAGTTGAGGTTTATGTACGATGGTGATAAATCATATTGACAGTTGTCAAAGTTGAGTCTGTTTCTGGTCAAATTGCTGGGGAAGACTTAAAATGTCCATTCATTTCTTAATTGTTTATGAGGGCTTTGTTGGTTTAGGAGAAATTTGAGGTTCAAATATATGTTGGAAAAGCACATGAAGGATTCAACTTTCTTTCTCATATTCTGCATGCTATCACCATGTTGAAAATAAAGTAAAGATGTGCAGAGGAGAAATTAATTATAAATAGTCTTGTGCAAAATAATGTTTGGGGAGGTTGGCCTGGTTCCATAACTTGAATCCACAGCCGAACGTAACGACTGCCTTGAATTTACCTTTACAGTTTTATTCATCGATACATTCAGGCGTGTACTGGAAGGAATTTGATTCAAACCTACCCTCTCCAACACATATTTGCACATGTCTAAGTATGAATAAAAATAGAATTCCGTATGTCAAAACATATATTTTTTTCCCCTTTGTTTGTTGTTAACAAAGATTTTGCAGTCTTAAGAAAGACTTTGCAGTCTTAAAAGCGTCATCTGAGCAGTTAGGACTTGCATTAATGACTTACGATAAACCATTGATTTTAAATGGTTGATAATGAAAACAACACATTTTTTATGATTTCTCTCATACAATTCTAAGTAAAAGCTAAACTTGTATTAATATAAGATGTTAGCTTTGAAAGGTGATATCAGAAGCACCAGGAAATATATATATTGATGGTGGCATGCCAACATCTTCTCTGTGGAGCACTTGAAGGGTTTTGCTACAAATGATTTTTGCTGACTATATTAAACACAGTTGGAAGCTACGTGTTTCAAAAGAAAAACACCAATTGCTTGGGCTTGTCCGGGATTTAAACCCGGGACCTCTCGCACCCAAAGCGAGAATCATACCCCTAGACCAACGAGCCATTACATTAGTTGGGTTTTAGGAAAAAAATTGCCAGACTAACGCGCCAGACAGCGTTTGTGTTCTCAAAATAGAAACAAAGTTTTCGTTTTGAAGTGAGGATTTTAAATTTCCTCAATAGGATCTGTTTTTCCAATATCATTTTCATTGTATGGGTAAATTAACAGTTGAGGTTTATGTACGATGGTGATAAATCATATTGACAGTTGTCAAAGTTGAGTCTGTTTCTGGTCAAATTGCTGGGGAAGACTTAAAATGTCCATTCATTTCTTAATTGTTTATGAGGGCTTTGTTGGTTTAGGAGAAATTTGTGGTTCAAATATATGTTGGAAAAGCACATGAAGGATTCAACTTTCTTTCTCATATTCTGCATGCTATCACCATGTTCAAAATAAAGTAAAGATGTGCAGAGGAGAAATTAATTATAAATAGTCTTGTGCAAAATAATGTTTGGGGAGGTTGGCCTGGTTCCATAACTTGAATCCACAGCCGAACGTAACGACTGCCTTGAATTTACCTTCACAGTTTTATTCATCGATACATTCAGGCGTGTACTGGAAGGAATTTGATTCAAACCTACCCTCTCCAACACATATTTGCACATGTCTAAGTATGAATAAAAATAGAATTCCGTATGTCAAAACATATATTTTTTTCCCCTTTGTTTGTTGTTAACAAAGATTTTGCAGTCTTAAGAAAGACTTTGCAGTCTTAAAAGCGTCATCTGAGCAGTTAGGACTTGCATTAATGACTTACGATAAACCATTGATTTTAAATGGTTGATAATGAAAACAACACATTTTTTATGATTTCTCTCATACAATTCTAAGTAAAAGCTAAACTTGTATTAATATAAGATGTTAGCTTTGAAAGGTGATATCAGAAGCACCAGGAAATATATATATTGATGGTGGCATGCCAACATCTTCTCTGTGGAGCACTTGAAGGGTTTTGCTACAAATGATTTTTGCTGACTATATTAAACACAGTTGGAAGCTACGTGTTTCAAAAGAAAAACACCAATTGCTTGGGCTCGTCCGGGATTTGAACCCGGGACCTCTCGCACCCAAAGCGAGAATCATACCCCTAGACCAACGAGCCATTACATTAGTTGGGTTTTAGGAAAAAAATTGCCAGACTAACGCGCCAGACAGCGTTTGTGTTCTCAAAATAGAAACAAAGTTTTCGTTTTGAAGTGAGGATTTTAAATTTCCTCAATAGGATCTGTTTTTCCAATATCATTTTCATTGTATGGGTAAATTAACAGTTGAGGTTTATGTACGATGGTGATAAATCATATTGACAGTTGTCAAAGTTGAGTCTGTTTCTGGTCAAATTGCTGGGGAAGACTTAAAATGTCCATTCATTTCTTAATTGTTTATGAGGGCTTTGTTGGTTTAGGAGAAATTTGTGGTTCAAATATATGTTGGAAAAGCACATGAAGGATTCAACTTTCTTTCTCATATTCTGCATGCTATCACCATGTTGAAAATAAAGTAAAGATGTGCAGAGGAGAAATTAATTATAAATAGTCTTGTGCAAAATAATGTTTGGGGAGGTTGGCCTGGTTCCATAACTTGAATCCACAGCCGAACGTAACGACTGCCTTGAATTTACCTTCACAGTTTTATTCATCGATACATTCAGGCGTGTACTGGAAGGAATTTGATTCAAACCTACCCTCTCCAACACATATTTGCACATGTCTAAGTATGAATAAAAATAGAATTCCGTATGTCAAAACATATATTTTTTTCCCCTTTGTTTGTTGTTAACAAAGATTTTGCAGTCTTAAGAAAGACTTTGCAGTCTTAAAAGCGTCATCTGAGCAGTTAGGACTTGCATTAATGACTTACGATAAACCATTGATTTTAAATGGTTGATAATGAAAACAACACATTTTTTATGATTTCTCTCATACAATTCTAAGTAAAAGCTAAACTTGTATTAATATAAGATGTTAGCTTTGAAAGGTGATATCAGAAGCACCAGGAAATATATATATTGATGGTGGCATGCCAACATCTTCTCTGTGGAGCACTTGAAGGGTTTTGCTACAAATGATTTTTGCTGACTATATTAAACACAGTTGGAAGCTACGTGTTTCAAAAGAAAAACACCAATTGCTTGGGCTCGTCCGGGATTTGAACCCGGGACCTCTCGCATCCAAAGCGAGAATCATACCCCTAGACCAACGAGCCATTACATTAGTTGGGTTTTAGGAAAAAAATTGCCAGACTAACGCGCCAGACAGCGTTTGTGTTCTCAAAATAGAAACAAAGTTTTCGTTTTGAAGTGAGGATTTTAAATTTCCTCAATAGGATCTGTTTTTCCAATATCATTTTCATTGTATGGGTAAATTAACAGTTGAGGTTTATGTACGATGGTGATAAATCATATTGACAGTTGTCAAAGTTGAGTCTGTTTCTGGTCAAATTGCTGGGGAAGACTTAAAATGTCCATTCATTTCTTAATTGTTTATGAGGGCTTTGTTGGTTTAGGAGAAATTTGTGGTTCAAATATATGTTGGAAAAGCACATGAAGGATTTAACTTTCTTTCTCATATTCTGCATGCTATCACCATGTTGAAAATAAAGTAAAGATGTGCAGAGGAGAAATTAATTATAAATAGTCT
The DNA here is from genome assembly GCF_036172605.1 of Pelobates fuscus. Lineage (NCBI taxonomy): Eukaryota > Metazoa > Chordata > Amphibia > Anura > Pelobatidae > Pelobates > Pelobates fuscus. The sequence goes on along the minus strand of NC_086322.1, from coordinate 8,033,708 downwards.
TGTGCAAAATAATGTTTGGGGAGGTTGGCCTGGTTCCATAACTTGAATCCACAGCCGAACGTAATGACTGCCTTGAATTTACCTTTACAGTTTTATTCATCGATACATTCAGGCGTGTACTGGAAGGAATTTGATTCAAACCTACCCTCTCCAACACATATTTGCACATGTCTAAGTATGAATAAAAATAGAATTCCGTATGTCAAAACATATATTTTTTTCCCCTTTGTTTGTTGTTAACAAAGATTTTGCAGTCTTAAGAAAGACTTTGCAGTCTTAAAAGCGTCATCTGAGCAGTTAGGACTTGCATTAATGACTTACGATAAACCATTGATTTTAAATGGTTGATAATGAAAACAACACATTTTTTATGATTTCTCTCATACAATTCTAAGTAAAAGCTAAACTTGTATTAATATAAGATGTTAGCTTTGAAAGGTGATATCAGAAGCACCAGGAAATATATATATTGATGGTGGCATGCCAACATCTTCTCTGTGGAGCACTTGAAGGGTTTTGCTACAAATGATTTTTGCTGACTATATTAAACACAGTTGGAAGCTACGTGTTTCAAAAGAAAAACACCAATTGCTTGGGCTTGTCCGGGATTTAAACCCGGGACCTCTCGCACCCAAAGCGAGAATCATACCCCTAGACCAACGAGCCATTACATTAGTTGGGTTTTAGGAAAAAAATTGCCAGACTAACGCGCCAGACAGCGTTTGTGTTCTCAAAATAGAAACAAAGTTTTCGTTTTGAAGTGAGGATTTTAAATTTCCTCAATAGGATCTGTTTTTCCAATATCATTTTCATTGTATGGGTAAATTAACAGTTGAGGTTTATGTACGATGGTGATAAATCATATTGACAGTTGTCAAAGTTGAGTCTGTTTCTGGTCAAATTGCTGGGGAAGACTTAAAATGTCCATTCATTTCTTAATTGTTTATGAGGGCTTTGTTGGTTTAGGAGAAATTTGTGGTTCAAATATATGTTGGAAAAGCACATGAAGGATTCAACTTTCTTTCTCATATTCTGCATGCTATCACCATGTTGAAAATAAAGTAAAGATGTGCAGAGGAGAAATTAATTATAAATAGTCTTGTGCAAAATAATGTTTGGGGAGGTTGGCCTGGTTCCATAACTTGAATCCACAGCCGAACGTAACGACTGCCTTGAATTTACCTTCACATTTTTATTCATCGATACATTCAGGCGTGTACTGGAAGGAATTTGATTCAAACCTACCCTCTCCAACACATATTTGCACATGTCTAAGTATGAATAAAAATAGAATTCCGTATGTCAAAACATATATTTTTTTCCCCTTTGTTTGTTGTTAACAAAGATTTTGCAGTCTTAAGAAAGACTTTGCAGTCTTAAAAGTGTCATCTGAGCAGTTAGGACTTGCATTAATGACTTACGATAAACCATTGATTTTAAATGGTTGATAATGAAAACAACACATTTTTTATGATTTCTCTCATACAATTCTAAGTAAAAGCTAAACTTGTATTAATATAAGATGTTAGCTTTGAAAGGTGATATCAGAAGCACCAGGAAATATATATATTGATGGTGGCATGCCAACATCTTCTCTGTGGAGCACTTGAAGGGTTTTGCTACAAATGATTTTTGCTGACTATATTAAACACAGTTGGAAGCTACGTGTTTCAAAAGAAAAACACCAATTGCTTGGGCTTGTCCGGGATTTAAACCCGGGACCTCTCGCACCCAAAGCGAGAATCATACCCCTAGACCAACGAGCCATTACATTAGTTGGGTTTTAGGAAAAAAATTGCCAGACTAACGCGCCAGACAGCGTTTGTGTTCTCAAAATAGAAACAAAGTTTTCGTTTTGAAGTGAGGATTTTAAATTTCCTCAATAGGATCTGTTTTTCCAATATCATTTTCATTGTATGGGTAAATTAACAGTTGAGGTTTATGTACGATGGTGATAAATCATATTGACAGTTGTCAAAGTTGAGTCTGTTTCTGGTCAAATTGCTGGGGAAGACTTAAAATGTCCATTCATTTCTTAATTGTTTATGAGGGCTTTGTTGGTTTAGGAGAAATTTGTGGTTCAAATATATGTTGGAAAAGCACATGAAGGATTTAACTTTCTTTCTCATATTCTGCATGCTATCACCATGTTGAAAATAAAGTAAAGATGTGCAGAGGAGAAATTAATTATAAATAGTCTTGTGCAAAATAATGTTTGGGGAGGTTGGCCTGGTTCCATAACTTGAATCCACAGCCGAACGTAACGACTGCCTTGAATTTACCTTTACAATTTTATTCATCGATACATTCAGGCGTGTACTGGAAGGAATTTGATTCAAACCTACCCTCTCCAACACATATTTGCACATGTCTAAGTATGAATAAAAATAGAATTCCGTATGTCAAAACATATATTATTTTCCCCTTTGTTTGTTGTTAACAAAGATTTTGCAGTCTTAAGAAAGACTTTGCAGTCTTAAAAGCGTCATCTGAGCAGTTAGGACTTGCATTAATGACTTACGATAAACCATTGATTTTAAATGGTTGATAATGAAAACAACACATTTTTTATGATTTCTCTCATACAATTCTAAGTAAAAGCTAAACTTGTATTAATATAAGATGTTAGCTTTGAAAGGTGATATCAGAAGCACCAGGAAATATATATATTGATGGTGGCATGCCAACATCTTCTCTGTGGAGCACTTGAAGGGTTTTGCTACAAATGATTTTTGCTTACTATATTAAACACAGTTGGAAGCTACGTGTTTCAAAAGAAAAACACCAATTGCTTGGGCTTGTCCGGGATTTAAACCCGGGACCTCTCGCACTCAAAGCGAGAATCATACCCCTAGACCAATGAGCCATTACATTAGTTGGGTTTTAGGAAAAAAATTGCCAGACTAACGCGCCAGACAGCGTTTGTGTTCTCAAAATAGAAACAAAGTTTTCGTTTTGAAGTGAGGATTTTAAATTTCCTCAATAGGATCTGTTTTTCCAATATCATTTTCATTGTATGGGTAAATTAACAGTTGAGGTTTATGTACGATGGTGATAAATCATATTGACAGTTGTCAAAGTTGAGTCTGTTTCTGGTCAAATTGCTGGGGAAGACTTAAAATGTCCATTCATTTCTTAATTGTTTATGAGGGCTTTGTTGGTTTAGGAGAAATGTGTGGTTCAAATATATGTTGGAAAAGCACATGAAGGATTTAACTTTCTTTCTCATATTCTGCATGCTATCACCATGTTGAAAATAAAGTAAAGATGTGCAGAGGAGAAATTAATTATAAATAGTCTTGTGCAAAATAATGTTTGGGGAGGTTGGCCTGGTTCCATAACTTGAATCCACAGCCGAACGTAACGACTGCCTTGAATTTACCTTTACAGTTTTATTCATCGATACATTCAGGCGTGTACTGGAAGGAATTTGATTCAAACCTACCCTCTCCAACACATATTTGCACATGTCTAAGTATGAATAAAAATAGAATTCCGTATGTCAAAACATATATTTTTTCCCCTTTGTTTGTTGTTAACAAAGATTTTGAAGTCTTAAGAAAGACTTTGCAGTCTTAAAAGCGTCATCTGAGCAGTTAGGACTTGCATTAATGACTTACGATAAACCATTGATTTTAAATGGTTGATAATGAAAACAACACATTTTTTATGATTTCTCTCATACAATTCTAAGTAAAAGCTAAACTTGTATTAATATAAGATGTTAGCTTTGAAAGGTGATATCAGAAGCACCAGGAAATATATATATTGATGGTGGCATGCCAACATCTTCTCTGTGGAGCACTTGAAGGGTTTTGCTACAAATGATTTTTGCTGACTATATTAAACACAGTTGGAAGCTACGTGTTTCAAAAGAAAAACACCAATTGCTTGGGCTCGTCCAGGATTTGAACCCGGGACCTCTCGCACCCAAAGCGAGAATCATACCCCTGGACCAACGAGCCATTACATTAGTTGGGTTTTAGGAAAAAAATTGCCAGACTAACGCGCCAGACAGCGTTTGTGTTCTCAAAATAGAAACAAAGTTTTCGTTTTGAAGTGAGGATTTTAAATTTCCTCAATAGGATCTGTTTTTCCAATATCATTTTCATTGTATGGGTAAATTAACAGTTGAGGTTTATGTACGATGGTGATAAATCATATTGACAGTTGTCAAAGTTGAGTCTGTTTCTGGTCAAATTGCTGGGGAAGACTTAAAATTTCCATTCATTTCTTAATTGTTAATGAGGGCTTTGTTGGTTTAGGAGAAATTTGTGGTTCAAATATATGTTGGAAAAGCACATGAAGGATTCAACTTTCTTTCTCATATTCTGCATGCTATCACCATGTTGAAAATAAAGTAAAGATGTACAGAGGAGAAATTAATTATAAATAGTCTTGTGCAAAATAATGTTTGGGGAGGTTGGCCTGGTTCCATAACTTGAATCCACAGCCGAACGTAACGACTGCCTTGAATTTACCTTCACAGTTTTATTCATCGATACATCCAGGCGTGTACTGGAAGGAATTTGATTCAAACCTACCCTCTCCAACACATATTTGCACATGTCTAAGTATGAATAAAAATAGAATTCCGTATGTCAAAACATATATTATTTTCCCCTTTGTTTGTTGTTAACAAAGATTTTGCAGTCTTAAGAAAGACTTTGCAGTCTTAAAAGCGTCATCTGAGCAGTTAGGACTTGCATTAATGACTTACGATAAACCATTGATTTTAAATGGTTGATAATGAAAACAACACATTTTTTATGATTTCTCTCATACAATTCTAAGTAAAAGCTAAACTTGTATTAATATAAGATGTTAGCTTTGAAAGGTGATATCAGAAGCACCAGGAAATATATATATTGATGGTGGCATGCCAACATCTTCTCTGTGGAGCACTTGAAGGGTTTTGCTACAAAGGATTTTTGCTTACTATATTAAACACAGTTGGAAGCTACGTGTTTCAAAAGAAAAACACCAATTGCTTGGGCTCGTCCAGGATTTGAACCCGGGACCTCTCGCACCCAAAGCGAGAATCATACCCCTGGACCAACGAGCCATTACATTAGTTGGGTTTTAGGAAAAAAATTGCCAGACTAACGCGCCAGACAGCGTTTGTGTTCTCAAAATAGAAACAAAGTTTTCGTTTTGAAGTGAGGATTTTAAATTTCCTCAATAGGATCTGTTTTTCCAATATCATTTTCATTGTATGGGTAAATTAACAGTTGAGGTTTATGTACGATGGTGATAAATCATATTGACAGTTGTCAAAGTTGAGTCTGTTTCTGGTCAAATTGCTGGGGAAGACTTAAAATTTCCATTCATTTCTTAATTGTTTATGAGGGCTTTGTTGGTTTAGGAGAAATTTGTGGTTCAAATATATGTTGGAAAAGCACATGAAGGATTCAACTTTCTTTCTCATATTCTGCATGCTATCACCATGTTGAAAATAAAGTAAAGATGTGCAGAGGAGAAATTAATTATAAATAGTCTTGTGCAAAATAATGTTTGGGGAGGTTGGCCTGGTTCCATAACTTGAATCCACAGCCGAACGTAACGACTGCCTTGAATTTACCTTCACAGTTTTATTCATCGATACATCCAGGCGTGTACTGGAAGGAATTTGATTCAAACCTACCCTCTCCAACACATATTTGCACATGTCTAAGTATGAATAAAAATAGAATTCCGTATGTCAAAACATATATTATTTTCCCCTTTGTTTGTTGTTAACAAAGATTTTGCAGTCTTAAGAAAGACTTTGCAGTCTTAAAAGCGTCATCTGAGCAGTTAGGACTTGCATTAATGACTTACGATAAACCATTGATTTTAAATGGTTGATAATGAAAACAACACATTTTTTATGATTTCTCTCATACAATTCTAAGTAAAAGCTAAACTTGTATTAATATAAGATGTTAGCTTTGAAAGGTGATATCAGAAGCACCAGGAAATATATATATTGATGGTGGCATGCCAACATCTTCTCTGTGGAGCACTTGAAGGGTTTTGCTACAAAGGATTTTTGCTTACTATATTAAACACAGTTGGAAGCTACGTGTTTCAAAAGAAAAACACCAATTGCTTGGGCTTGTCCGGGATTTAAACCCGGGACCTCTCGCACTCAAAGCGAGAATCATACCCCTAGACCAATGAGCCATTACATTAGTTGGGTTTTAGGAAAAAAATTGCCAGACTAACGCGCCAGAAAGCGTTTGTGTTCTCAAAATAGAAACAAAGTTTTCGTTTTGAAGTGAGGATTTTAAATTTCCTCAATAGGATCTGTTTTTCCAATATCATTTTCATTGTATGGGTAAATTAACAGTTGAGGTTTATGTACGATGGTGATAAATCATATTGACAGTTGTCAAAGTTGAGTCTGTTTCTGGTCAAATTGCTGGGGAAGACTTAAAATGTCCATTCATTTCTTAATTGTTTATGAGGGCTTTGTTGGTTTAGGAGAAATTTGTGGTTCAAATATATGTTGGAAAAGCACATGAAGGATTGAACTTTCTTTCTCATATTCTGCATGCTATCACCATGTTGAAAATAAAGTAAAGATGTGCAGAGGAGAAATTAATTATAAATAGTCTTGTGCAAAATAATGTTTGGGGAGGTTGGCCTGGTTCCATAACTTGAATCCACAGCCGAACGTAACGACTGCCTTGAATTTACCTTTACAGTTTTATTCATCGATACATTCAGGCGTGTACTGGAAGGAATTTGATTCAAACCTACCCTCTCCAACACATATTTGCACATGTCTAAGTATGAATAAAAATAGAATTCCGTATGTCAAAACATATATTTTTTCCCCTTTGTTTGTTGTTAACAAAGATTTTGAAGTCTTAAGAAAGACTTTGCAGTCTTAAAAGCGTCATCTGAGCAGTTAGGACTTGCATTAATGACTTACGATAAACCATTGATTTTAAATGGTTGATAATGAAAACAACACATTTTTTATGATTTCTCTCATACAATTCTAAGTAAAAGCTAAACTTGTATTAATATAAGATGTTAGCTTTGAAAGGTGATATCAGAAGCACCAGGAAATATATATATTGATGGTGGCATGCCAACATCTTCTCTGTGGAGCACTTGAAGGGTTTTGCTACAAATGATTTTTGCTGACTATATTAAACACAGTTGGAAGCTACGTGTTTCAAAAGAAAAACACCAATTGCTTGGGCTCGTCCGGGATTTGAACCCGGGACCTCTCGCACCCAAAGCGAGAATCATACCCCTAGACCAACGAGCCATTACATTAGTTGGGTTTTAGGAAAAAAATTGCCAGACTAACGCGCCAGACAGCGTTTGTGTTCTCAAAATAGAAACAAAGTTTTCGTTTTGAAGTGAGGATTTTAAATTTCCTCAATAGGATCTGTTTTTCCAATATCATTTTCATTGTATGGGTAAATTAACAGTTGAGGTTTATGTACGATGGTGATAAATCATATTGACAGTTGTCAAAGTTGAGTCTGTTTCTGGTCAAATTGCTGGGGAAGACTTACAATGTCCATTCATTTCTTAATTGTTTATGAGGGCTTTGTTGGTTTAGGAGAAATTTGTGGTTCAAATATATGTTGGAAAAGCACATGAAGGATTTAACTTTCTTTCTCATATTCTGCATGCTATCACCATGTTGAAAATAAAGTAAAGATGTACAGAGGAGAAATTAATTATAAATAGTCTTGTGCAAAATAATGTTTGGGGAGGTTGGCCTGGTTCCATAACTTGAATCCACAGCCGAACGTAACGACTGCCTTGAATTTACCTTTACAGTTTTATTCATCGATACATTCAGGCGTGTACTGGAAGGAATTTGATTCAAACCTACCCTCTCCAACACATATTTGCACATGTCTAAGTATGAATAAAAATAGAATTCCGTATGTCAAAACATATATTTTTTCCCCTTTGTTTGTTGTTAACAAAGATTTTGAAGTCTTAAGAAAGACTTTGCAGTCTTAAAAGCGTCATCTGAGCAGTTAGGACTTGCATTAATGACTTACGATAAACCATTGATTTTAAATGGTTGATAATGAAAACAACACATTTTTTATGATTTCTCTCATACAATTCTAAGTAAAAGCTAAACTTGTATTAATATAAGATGTTAGCTTTGAAAGGTGATATCAGAAGCACCAGGAAATATATATATATTGATGGTGGCATGCCAACATCTTCTCTGTGGAGCACTTGAAGGGTTTTGCTACAAATGATTTTTGCTGACTATATTAAACACAGTTGGAAGCTACGTGTTTCAAAAGAAAAACACCAATTGCTTGGGCTCGTCCGGGATTTGAACCCGGGACCTCTCGCACCCAAAGCGAGAATCATACCCCTAGACCAACGAGCCATTACATTAGTTGGGTTTTAGGAAAAAAATTGCCAGACTAACGCGCCAGACAGCGTTTGTGTTCTCAAAATAGAAACAAAGTTTTCGTTTTGAAGTGAGGATTTTAAATTTCCTCAATAGGATCTGTTTTTCCAATATCATTTTCATTGTATGGGTAAATTAACAGTTGAGGTTTATGTACGATGGTGATAAATCATATTGACAGTTGTCAAAGTTGAGTCTGTTTCTGGTCAAATTGCTGGGGAAGACATAAAATTTCCATTCATTTCTTAATTGTTTATGAGGGCTTTGTTGGTTTAGGAGAAATTTGTGGTTCAAATATATGTTGGAAAAGCACATGAAGGATTCAACTTTCTTTCTCATATTCTGCATGCTATCACCATGTTGAAAATAAAGTAAAGATGTGCAGAGGAGAAATTAATTATAAATAGTCTTGTGCAAAATAATGTTTGGGGAGGTTGGCCTGGTTCCATAACTTGAATCCACAGCCGAACGTAACGACTGCCTTGAATTTACCTTCACAGTTTTATTCATCGATACATCCAGGCGTGTACTGGAAGGAATTTGATTCAAACCTACCCTCTCCAACACATATTTGCACATGTCTAAGTATGAATAAAAATAGAATTCCGTATGTCAAAACATATATTATTTTCCCCTTTGTTTGTTGTTAACAAAGATTTTGCAGTCTTAAGAAAGACTTTGCAGTCTTAAAAGCGTCATCTGAGCAGTTAGGACTTGCATTAATGACTTACGATAAACCATTGATTTTAAATGGTTGATAATGAAAACAACACATTTTTTATGATTTCTCTCATACAATTCTAAGTAAAAGCTAAACTTGTATTAATATAAGATGTTAGCTTTGAAAGGTGATATCAGAAGCACCAGGAAATATATATATTGATGGTGGCATGCCAACATCTTCTCTGTGGAGCACTTGAAGGGTTTTGCTACAAATGATTTTTGCTTACTATATTAAACACAGTTGGAAGCTACGTGTTTCAAAAGAAAAACACCAATTGCTTGGGCTTGTCCGGGATTTAAACCCGGGACCTCTCGCACTCAAAGCGAGAATCATACCCCTAGACCAATGAGCCATTACATTAGTTGGGTTTTAGGAAAAAAATTGCCAGACTAACGCGCCAGACAGCGTTTGTGTTCTCAAAATAGAAACAAAGTTTTCGTTTTGAAGTGAGGATTTTAAATTTCCTCAATAGGATCTGTTTTTCCAATATCATTTTCATTGTATGGGTAAATTAACAGTTGAGGTTTATGTACGATGGTGATAAATCATATTGACAGTTGTCAAAGTTGAGTCTGTTTCTGGTCAAATTGCTGGGGAAGACTTAAAATGTCCATTCATTTCTTAATTGTTTATGAGGGCTTTGTTGGTTTAGGAGAAATGTGTGGTTCAAATATATGTTGGAAAAGCACATGAAGGATTTAACTTTCTTTCTCATATTCTGCATGCTATCACCATGTTGAAAATAAAGTAAAGATGTGCAGAGGAGAAATTAATTATAAATAGTCTTGTGCAAAATAATGTTTGGGGAGGTTGGCCTGGTTCCATAACTTGAATCCACAGCCGAACGTAACGACTGCCTTGAATTTACCTTTACAGTTTTATTCATCGATACATTCAGGCGTGTACTGGAAGGAATTTGATTCAAACCTACCCTCTCCAACACATATTTGCACATGTCTAAGTATGAATAAAAATAGAATTCCGTATGTCAAAACATATATTTTTTCCCCTTTGTTTGTTGTTAACAAAGATTTTGAAGTCTTAAGAAAGACTTTGCAGTCTTAAAAGCGTCATCTGAGCAGTTAGGACTTGCATTAATGACTTACGATAAACCATTGATTTTAAATGGTTGATAATGAAAACAACACATTTTTTATGATTTCTCTCATACAATTCTAAGTAAAAGCTAAACTTGTATTAATATAAGATGTTAGCTTTGAAAGGTGATATCAGAAGCACCAGGAAATATATATATTGATGGTGGCATGCCAACATCTTCTCTGTGGAGCACTTGAAGGGTTTTGCTACAAATGATTTTTGCTGACTATATTAAACACAGTTGGAAGCTACGTGTTTCAAAAGAAAAACACCAATTGCTTGGGCTCGTCCAGGATTTGAACCCGGGACCTCTCGCACCCAAAGCGAGAATCATACCCCTGGACCAACGAGCCATTACATTAGTTGGGTTTTAGGAAAAAAATTGCCAGACTAACGCGCCAGACAGCGTTTGTGTTCTCAAAATAGAAACAAAGTTTTCGTTTTGAAGTGAGGATTTTAAATTTCCTCAATAGGATCTGTTTTTCCAATATCATTTTCATTGTATGGGTAAATTAACAGTTGAGGTTTATGTACGATGGTGATAAATCATATTGACAGTTGTCAAAGTTGAGTCTGTTTCTGGTCAAATTGCTGGGGAAGACTTAAAATTTCCATTCATTTCTTAATTGTTAATGAGGGCTTTGTTGGTTTAGGAGAAATTTGTGGTTCAAATATATGTTGGAAAAGCACATGAAGGATTCAACTTTCTTTCTCATATTCTGCATGCTATCACCATGTTGAAAATAAAGTAAAGATGTACAGAGGAGAAATTAATTATAAATAGTCTTGTGCAAAATAATGTTTGGGGAGGTTGGCCTGGTTCCATAACTTGAATCCACAGCCGAACGTAACGACTGCCTTGAATTTACCTTCACAGTTTTATTCATCGATACATCCAGGCGTGTACTGGAAGGAATTTGATTCAAACCTACCCTCTCCAACACATATTTGCACATGTCTAAGTATGAATAAAAATAGAATTCCGTATGTCAAAACATATATTATTTTCCCCTTTGTTTGTTGTTAACAAAGATTTTGCAGTCTTAAGAAAGACTTTGCAGTCTTAAAAGCGTCATCTGAGCAGTTAGGACTTGCATTAATGACTTACGATAAACCATTGATTTTAAATGGTTGATAATGAAAACAACACATTTTTTATGATTTCTCTCATACAATTCTAAGTAAAAGCTAAACTTGTATTAATATAAGATGTTAGCTTTGAAAGGTGATATCAGAAGCACCAGGAAATATATATATTGATGGTGGCATGCCAACATCTTCTCTGTGGAGCACTTGAAGGGTTTTGCTACAAAGGATTTTTGCTTACTATATTAAACACAGTTGGAAGCTACGTGTTTCAAAAGAAAAACACCAATTGCTTGGGCTTGTCCGGGATTTAAACCCGGGACCTCTCGCACTCAAAGCGAGAATCATACCCCTAGACCAATGAGCCATTACATTAGTTGGGTTTTAGGAAAAAAATTGCCAGACTAACGCGCCAGACAGCGTTTGTGTTCTCAAAATAGAAACAAAGTTTTCGTTTTGAAGTGAGGATTTTAAATTTCCTCAATAGGATCTGTTTTTCCAATATCATTTTCATTGTATGGGTAAATTAACAGTTGAGGTTTATGTACGATGGTGATAAATCATATTGACAGTTGTCAAAGTTGAGTCTGTTTCTGGTCAAATTGCTGGGGAAGACTTAAAATGTCCATTCATTTCTTAATTGTTTATGAGGGCTTTGTTGGTTTAGGAGAAATTTGTGGTTCAAATATATGTTGGAAAAGCACATGAAGGATTTAACTTTCTTTCTCATATTCTGCATGCTATCACCATGTTGAAAATAAAGTAAAGATGTGCAGAGGAGAAATTAATTATAAATAGTCTTGTGCAAAATAATGTTTGGGGAGGTTGGCCTGGTTCCATAACTTGAATCCACAGCCGAACGTAACGACTGCCTTGAATTTACCTTTACAGTTTTATTCATCGATACATTCAGGCGTGTACTGGAAGGAATTTGATTCAAACCTACCCTCTCCAACACATATTTGCACATGTCTAAGTATGAATAAAAATAGAATTCCGTATGTCAAACCATATATTTTTTCCCCTTTGTTTGTTGTTAACAAAGATTTTGAAGTCTTAAGAAAGACTTTGCAGTCTTAAAAGCGTCATCTGAGCAGTTAGGACTTGCATTAATGACTTACGATAAACCATTGATTTTAAATGGTTGATAATGAAAACAACACATTTTTTATGATTTCTCTCATACAATTCTAAGTAAAAGCTAAACTTGTATTAATATAAGATGTTAGCTTTGAAAGGTGATATCAGAAGCACCAGGAAATATATATATTGATGGTGGCATGCCAACATCTTCTCTGTGGAGCACTTGAAGGGTTTTGCTACAAATGATTTTTGCTGACTATATTAAACACAGTTGGAAGCTACGTGTTTCAAAAGAAAAACACCAATTGCTTGGGCTCGTCCAGGATTTGAACCCGGGACCTCTCGCACCCAAAGCGAGAATCATACCCCTGGACCAACGAGCCATTACATTAGTTGGGTTTTAGGAAAAAAATTGCCAGACTAACGCGCCAGACAGCGTTTGTGTTCTCAAAATAGAAACAAAGTTTTCGTTTTGAAGTGAGGATTTTAAATTTCCTCAATAGGATCTGTTTTTCCAATATCATTTTCATTGTATGGGTAAATTAACAGTTGAGGTTTATGTACGATGGTGATAAATCATATTGACAGTTGTCAAAGTTGAGTCTGTTTCTGGTCAAATTGCTGGGGAAGACTTAAAATTTCCATTCATTTCTTAATTGTTTATGAGGGCTTTGTTGGTTTAGGAGAAATTTGTGGTTCAAATATATGTTGGAAAAGCACATGAAGGATTCAACTTTCTTTCTCATATTCTGCATGCTATCACCATGTTGAAAATAAAGTAAAGATGTGCAGAGGAGAAATTAATTATAAATAGTCTTGTGCAAAATAATGTTTGGGGAGGTTGGCCTGGTTCCATAACTTGAATCCACAGCCGAACGTAACGACTGCCTTGAATTTACCTTCACAGTTTTATTCATCGATACATCCAGGCGTGTACTGGAAGGAATTTGATTCAAACCTACCCTCTCCAACACATATTTGCACATGTCTAAGTATGAATAAAAATAGAATTCCGTATGTCAAAACATATATTATTTTCCCCTTTGTTTGTTGTTAACAAAGATTTTGCAGTCTTAAGAAAGACTTTGCAGTCTTAAAAGCGTCATCTGAGCAGTTAGGACTTGCATTAATGACTTACGATAAACCATTGATTTTAAATGGTTGATAATGAAAACAACACATTTTTTATGATTTCTCTCATACAATTCTAAGTAAAAGCTAAACTTGTATTAATATAAGATGTTAGCTTTGAAAGGTGATATCAGAAGCACCAGGAAATATATATATTGATGGTGGCATGCCAACATCTTCTCTGTGGAGCACTTGAAGGGTTTTGCTACAAAGGATTTTTGCTTACTATATTAAACACAGTTGGAAGCTACGTGTTTCAAAAGAAAAACACCAATTGCTTGGGCTTGTCCGGGATTTAAACCCGGGACCTCTCGCACTCAAAGCGAGAATCATACCCCTAGACCAATGAGCCATTACATTAGTTGGGTTTTAGGAAAAAAATTGCCAGACTAACGCGCCAGACAGCGTTTGTGTTCTCAAAATAGAAACAAAGTTTTCGTTTTGAAGTGAGGATTTTAAATTTCCTCAATAGGATCTGTTTTTCCAATATAATTTTCATTGTATGGGTAAATTAACAGTTGAGGTTTATGTACGATGGTGATAAATCATATTGACAGTTGTCAAAGTTGAGTCTGTTTCTGGTCAAATTGCTGGGGAAGACTTAAAATGTCCATTCATTTCTTAATTGTTTATGAGGGCTTTGTTGGTTTAGGAGAAATTTGTGGTTCAAATATATGTTGGAAAAGCACATGAAGGATTTAACTTTCTTTCTCATATTCTGCATGCTATCACCATGTTGAAAATAAAGTAAAGATGTGCAGAGGAGAAATTAATTATAAATAGTCTTGTGCAAAATAATGTTTGGGGAGGTTGGCCTGGTTCCATAACTTGAATCCACAGCCGAACGTAACGACTGCCTTGAATTTACCTTTACAGTTTTATTCATCGATACATTCAGGCGTGTACTGGAAGGAATTTGATTCAAACCTACCCTCTCCAACACATATTTGCACATGTCTAAGTATGAATAAAAATAGAATTCCGTATGTCAAAACATATATTTTTTCCCCTTTGTTTGTTGTTAACAAAGATTTTGAAGTCTTAAGAAAGACTTTGCAGTCTTAAAAGCGTCATCTGAGCAGTTAGGACTTGCATTAATGACTTACGATAAACCATTGATTTTAAATGGTTGATAATGAAAACAACACATTTTTTATGATTTCTCTCATACAATTCTAAGTAAAAGCTAAACTTGTATTAATATAAGATGTTAGCTTTGAAAGGTGATATCAGAAGCACCAGGAAATATATATATTGATGGTGGCATGCCAACATCTTCTCTGTGGAGCACTTGAAGGGTTTTGCTACAAATGATTTTTGCTGACTATATTAAACACAGTTGGAAGCTACGTGTTTCAAAAGAAAAACACCAATTGCTTGGGCTCGTCCGGGATTTGAACCCGGGACCTCTCGCACCCAAAGCGAGAATCATACCCCTAGACCAACGAGCCATTACATTAGTTGGGTTTTAGGAAAAAAATTGCCAGACTAACGCGCCAGACAGCGTTTGTGTTCTCAAAATAGAAACAAAGTTTTCGTTTTGAAGTGAGGATTTTAAATTTCCTCAATAGGATCTGTTTTTCCAATATCATTTTCATTGTATGGGTAAATTAACAGTTGAGGTTTATGTACGATGGTGATAAATCATATTGACAGTTGTCAAAGTTGAGTCTGTTTCTGGTCAAATTGCTGGGGAAGACTTACAATGTCCATTCATTTCTTAATTGTTTATGAGGGCTTTGTTGGTTTAGGAGAAATTTGTGGTTCAAATATATGTTGGAAAAGCACATGAAGGATTTAACTTTCTTTCTCATATTCTGCATGCTATCACCATGTTGAAAATAAAGTAAAGATGTACAGAGGAGAAATTAATTATAAATAGTCTTGTGCAAAATAATGTTTGGGGAGGTTGGCCTGGTTCCATAACTTGAATCCACAGCCGAACGTAACGACTGCCTTGAATTTACCTTTACAGTTTTATTCATCGATACATTCAGGCGTGTACTGGAAGGAATTTGATTCAAACCTACCCTCTCCAACACATATTTGCACATGTCTAAGTATGAATAAAAATAGAATTCCGTATGTCAAAACATATATTTTTTTCCCCTTTGTTTGTTGTTAACAAAGATTTTGAAGTCTTAAGAAAGACTTTGCAGTCTTAAAAGCGTCATCTGAGCAGTTAGGACTTGCATTAATGACTTACGATAAACCATTGATTTTAAATGGTTGATAATGAAAACAACACATTTTTTATGATTTCTCTCATACAATTCTAAGTAAAAGCTAAACTTGTATTAATATAAGATGTTAGCTTTGAAAGGTGATATCAGAAGCACCAGGAAATATATATATTGATGGTGACATGCCAACATCTTCTCTGTGGAGCACTTGAAGGGTTTTGCTACAAATGATTTTTGCTGACTATATTAAACACAGTTGGAAGCTACGTGTTTCAAAAGAAAAACACCAATTGCTTGGGCTCGTCCAGGATTTGAACCCGGGACCTCTCGCACCCAAAGCGAGAATCATACCCCTAGACCAACGAGCCATTACATTAGTTGGGTTTTAGGAAAAAAATTGCCAGACTAACGCGCCAGACAGCGTTTGTGTTCTCAAAATAGAAACAAAGTTTTCGTTTTGAAGTGAGGATTTTAAATTTCCTCAATAGGATCTGTTTTTCCAATATCATTTTCATTGTATGGGTAAATTAACAGTTGAGGTTTATGTACGATGGTGATAAATCATATTGACAGTTGTCAAAGTTGAGTCTGTTTCTGGTCAAATTGCTGGGGAAGACATAAAATTTCCATTCATTTCTTAATTGTTTATGAGGGCTTTGTTGGTTTAGGAGAAATTTGTGGTTCAAATATATGTTGGAAAAGCACATGAAGGATTCAACTTTCTTTCTCATATTCTGCATGCTATCACCATGTTGAAAATAAAGTAAAGATGTGCAGAGGAGAAATTAATTATAAATAGTCTTGTGCAAAATAATGTTTGGGGAGGTTGGCCTGGTTCCATAACTTGAATCCACAGCCGAACGTAACGACTGCCTTGAATTTACCTTCACAGTTTTATTCATCGATACATCCAGGCGTGTACTGGAAGGAATTTGATTCAAACCTACCCTCTCCAACACATATTTGCACATGTCTAAGTATGAATAAAAATAGAATTCCGTATGTCAAAACATATATTATTTTCCCCTTTGTTTGTTGTTAACAAAGATTTTGCAGTCTTAAGAAAGACTTTGCAGTCTTAAAAGCGTCATCTGAGCAGTTAGGACTTGCATTAATGACTTACGATAAACCATTGATTTTAAATGGTTGATAATGAAAACAACACATTTTTTATGATTTCTCTCATACAATTCTAAGTAAAAGCTAAACTTGTATTAATATAAGATGTTAGCTTTGAAAGGTGATATCAGAAGCACCAGGAAATATATATATTGATGGTGGCATGCCAACATCTTCTCTGTGGAGCACTTGAAGGGTTTTGCTACAAATGATTTTTGCTTACTATATTAAACACAGTTGGAAGCTACGTGTTTCAAAAGAAAACACCAATTGCTTGGGCTTGTCCGGGATTTAAACCCGGGACCTCTCGCACTCAAAGCGAGAATCATACCCCTAGACCAATGAGCCATTACATTAGTTGGGTTTTAGGAAAAAAATTGCCAGACTAACGCGCCAGACAGCGTTTGTGTTCTCAAAATAGAAACAAAGTTTTCGTTTTGAAGTGAGGATTTTAAATTTCCTCAATAGGATCTGTTTTTCCAATATCATTTTCATTGTATGGGTAAATTAACAGTTGAGGTTTATGTACGATGGTGATAAATCATATTGACAGTTGTCAAAGTTGAGTCTGTTTCTGGTCAAATTGCTGGGGAAGACTTAAAATGTCCATTCATTTCTTAATTGTTTATGAGGGCTTTGTTGGTTTAGGAGAAATTTGTGGTTCAAATATATGTTGGAAAAGCACATGAAGGATTTAACTTTCTTTCTCATATTCTGCATGCTATCACCATGTTGAAAATAAAGTAAAGATGTGCAGAGGAGAAATTAATTATAAATAGTCTTGTGCAAAATAATGTTTGGGGAGGTTGGCCTGGTTCCATAACTTGAATCCACAGCCGAACGTAACGACTGCCTTGAATTTACCTTCACAGTTTTATTCATCGATACATTCAGGCGTGTACTGGAAGGAATTTGATTCAAACCTACCCTCTCCAACACATATTTGCACATGTCTAAGTATGAATAAAAATAGAATTCCGTATGTCAAAACATATATTTTTTCCCCTTTGTTTGTTGTTAACAAAGATTTTGAAGTCTTAAGAAAGACTTTGCAGTCTTAAAAGCGTCATCTGAGCAGTTAGGACTTGCATTAATGACTTACGATAAACCATTGATTTTAAATGGTTGATAATGAAAACAACACATTTTTTATGATTTCTCTCATACAATTCTAAGTAAAAGCTAAACTTGTATTAATATAAGATGTTAGCTTTGAAAGGTGATATCAGAAGCACCAGGAAATATATATATTGATGGTGGCATGCCAACATCTTCTCTGTGGAGCACTTGAAGGGTTTTGCTACAAATGATTTTTGCTGACTATATTAAACACAGTTGGAAGCTACGTGTTTCAAAAGAAAAACACCAATTGCTTGGGCTCGTCCAGGATTTGAACCCGGGACCTCTCGCACCCAAAGCGAGAATCATACCCCTGGACCAACGAGCCATTACTTTAGTTGGGTTTTAGGAAAAAAATTGCCAGACTAACGCGCCAGACAGCGTTTGTGTTCTCAAAATAGAAACAAAGTTTTCGTTTTGAAGTGAGGATTTTAAATTTCCTCAATAGGATCTGTTTTTCCAATATCATTTTCATTGTATGGGTAAATTAACAGTTGAGGTTTATGTACGATGGTGATAAATCATATTGACAGTTGTCAAAGTTGAGTCTGTTTCTGGTCAAATTGCTGGGGAAGACTTAAAATTTCCATTCATTTCTTAATTGTTTATGAGGGCTTTGTTGGTTTAGGAGAAATTTGTGGTTCAAATATATGTTGGAAAAGCACATGAAGGATTCAACTTTCTTTCTCATATTCTGCATGCTATCACCATGTTGAAAATAAAGTAAAGATGTGCAGAGGAGAAATTAATTATAAATAGTCTTGTGCAAAATAATGTTTGGGGAGGTTGGCCTGGTTCCATAACTTGAATCCACAGCCGAACGTAACGACTGCCTTGAATTTACCTTCACAGTTTTATTCATCGATACATCCAGGCGTGTACTGGAAGGAATTTGATTCAAACCTACCCTCTCCAACACATATTTGCACATGTCTAAGTATGAATAAAAATAGAATTCCGTATGTCAAAACATATATTATTTTCCCCTTTGTTTGTTGTTAACAAAGATTTTGCAGTCTTAAGAAAGACTTTGCAGTCTTAAAAGCGTCATCTGAGCAGTTAGGACTTGCATTAATGACTTACGATAAACCATTGATTTTAAATGGTTGATAATGAAAACAACACATTTTTTATGATTTCTCTCATACAATTCTAAGTAAAAGCTAAACTTGTATTAATATAAGATGTTAGCTTTGAAAGGTGATATCAGAAGCACCAGGAAATATATATATTGATGGTGGCATGCCAACATCTTCTCTGTGGAGCACTTGAAGGGTTTTGCTACAAAGGATTTTTGCTTACTATATTAAACACAGTTGGAAGCTACGTGTTTCAAAAGAAAAACACCAATTGCTTGGGCTTGTCCGGGATTTAAACCCGGGACCTCTCGCACTCAAAGCGAGAATCATACCCCTAGACCAATGAGCCATTACATTAGTTGGGTTTTAGGAAAAAAATTGCCAGACTAACGCGCCAGACAGCGTTTGTGTTCTCAAAATAGAAACAAAGTTTTCGTTTTGAAGTGAGGATTTTAAATTTCCTCAATAGGATCTGTTTTTCCAATATCATTTTCATTGTATGGGTAAATTAACAGTTGAGGTTTATGTACGATGGTGATAAATCATATTGACAGTTGTCAAAGTTGAGTCTGTTTCTGGTCAAATTGCTGGGGAAGACTTAAAATGTCCATTCATTTCTTAATTGTTTATGAGGGCTTTGTTGGTTTAGGAGAAATTTGTGGTTCAAATATATGTTGGAAAAGCACATGAAGGATTTAACTTTCTTTCTCATATTCTGCATGCTATCACCATGTTGAAAATAAAGTAAAGATGTGCAGAGGAGAAATTAATTATAAATAGTCTTGTGCAAAATAATGTTTGGGGAGGTTGGCCTGGTTCCATAACTTGAATCCACAGCCGAACGTAACGACTGCCTTGAATTTACCTTTACAGTTTTATTCATCGATACATTCAGGCGTGTACTGGAAGGAATTTGATTCAAACCTACCCTCTCCAACACATATTTGCACATGTCTAAGTATGAATAAAAATAGAATTCCGTATGTCAAAACATATATTTTTTCCCCTTTGTTTGTTGTTAACAAAGATTTTGAAGTCTTAAGAAAGACTTTGCAGTCTTAAAAGCGTCACCTGAGCAGTTAGGACTTGCATTAATGACTTACGATAAACCATTGATTTTAAATGGTTGATAATGAAAACAACACATTTTTTATGATTTCTCTCATACAATTCTAAGTAAAAGCTAAACTTGTATTAATATAAGATGTTAGCTTTGAAAGGTGATATCAGAAGCACCAGGAAATATATATATTGATGGTGGCATGCCAACATCTTCTCTGTGGAGCACTTGAAGGGTTTTGCTACAAATGATTTTTGCTGACTATATTAAACACAGTTGGAAGCTACGTGTTTCAAAAGAAAAACACCAATTGCTTGGGCTCGTCCAGGATTTGAACCCGGGACCTCTCGCACCCAAAGCGAGAATCATACCCCTGGACCAACGAGCCATTACATTAGTTGGGTTTTAGGAAAAAAATTGCCAGACTAACGCGCCAGACAGCGTTTGTGTTCTCAAAATAGAAACAAAGTTTTCGTTTTGAAGTGAGGATTTTAAATTTCCTCAATAGGATCTGTTTTTCCAATATCATTTTCATTGTATGGGTAAATTAACAGTTGAGGTTTATGTACGATGGTGATAAATCATATTGACAGTTGTCAAAGTTGAGTCTGTTTCTGGTCAAATTGCTGGGGAAGACTTAAAATTTCCATTCATTTCTTAATTGTTTATGAGGGCTTTGTTGGTTTAGGAGAAATTTGTGGTTCAAATATATGTTGGAAAAGCACATGAAGGATTCAACTTTCTTTCTCATATTCTGCATGCTATCACCATGTTGAAAATAAAGTAAAGATGTGCAGAGGAGAAATTAATTATAAATAGTCTTGTGCAAAATAATGTTTGGGGAGGTTGGCCTGGTTCCATAACTTGAATCCACAGCCGAACGTAACGACTGCCTTGAATTTACCTTCACAGTTTTATTCATCGATACATCCAGGCGTGTACTGGAAGGAATTTGATTCAAACCTACCCTCTCCAACACATATTTGCACATGTCTAAGTATGAATAAAAATAGAATTCCGTATGTCAAAACATATATTATTTTCCCCTTTGTTTGTTGTTAACAAAGATTTTGCAGTCTTAAGAAAGACTTTGCAGTCTTAAAAGCGTCATCTGAGCAGTTAGGACTTGCATTAATGACTTACGATAAACCATTGATTTTAAATGGTTGATAATGAAAACAACACATTTTTTATGATTTCTCTCATACAATTCTAAGTAAAAGCTAAACTTGTATTAATATAAGATGTTAGCTTTGAAAGGTGATATCAGAAGCACCAGGAAATATATATATTGATGGTGGCATGCCAACATCTTCTCTGTGGAGCACTTGAAGGGTTTTGCTACAAAGGATTTTTGCTTACTATATTAAACACAGTTGGAAGCTACATGTTTCAAAAGAAAAACACCAATTGCTTGGGCTTGTCCGGGATTTAAACCCGGGACCTATCGCACTCAAAGCGAGAATCATACCCCTAGACCAATGAGCCATTACATTAGTTGGGTTTTTAGGAAAAAAATTGCCAGACTAACGCGCCAGACAGCGTTTGTGTTCTCAAAATAGAAACAAAGTTTTCGTTTTGAAGTGAGGATTTTAAATTTCCTCAATAGGATCTGTTTTTCCAATATCATTTTCATTGTATGGGTAAATTAACAGTTGAGGTTTATGTACGATGGTGATAAATCATATTGACAGTTGTCAAAGTTGAGTCTGTTTCTGGTCAAATTGCTGGGGAAGACTTAAAATGTCCATTCATTTCTTAATTGTTTATGAGGGCTTTGTTGGTTTAGGAGAAATTTGTGGTTCAAATATATGTTGGAAAAGCACATGAAGGATTTAACTTTCTTTCTCATATTCTGCATGCTATCACCATGTTGAAAATAAAGTAAAGATGTGCAGAGGAGAAATTAATTATAAATAGTCTTGTGCAAAATAATGTTTGGGGAGGTTGGCCTGGTTCCATAACTTGAATCCACAGCCGAACGTAACGACTGCCTTGAATTTACCTTTACAGTTTTATTCATCGATACATTCAGGCGTGTACTGGAAGGAATTTGATTCAAACCTACCCTCTCCAACACATATTTGCACATGTCTAAGTATGAATAAAAATAGAATTCCGTATGTCAAAACATATATTTTTTCCCCTTTGTTTGTTGTTAACAAAGATTTTGAAGTCTTAAGAAAGACTTTGCAGTCTTAAAAGCGTCATCTGAGCAGTTAGGACTTGCATTAATGACTTACGATAAACCATTGATTTTAAATGGTTGATAATGAAAACAACACATTTTTTATGATTTCTCTCATACAATTCTAAGTAAAAGCTAAACTTGTATTAATATAAGATGTTAGCTTTGAAAGGTGATATCAGAAGCACCAGGAAATATATATATTGATGGTGGCATGCCAACATCTTCTCTGTGGAGCACTTGAAGGGTTTTGCTACAAATGATTTTTGCTGACTATATTAAACACAGTTGGAAGCTACGTGTTTCAAAAGAAAAACACCAATTGCTTGGGCTCGTCCGGGATTTGAACCCGGGACCTCTCGCACCCAAAGCGAGAATCATACCCCTAGACCAACGAGCCATTACATTAGTTGGATTTTAGGAAAAAAATTGCCAGACTAACGCGCCAGACAGCGTTTGTGTTCTCAAAATAGAAACAAAGTTTTCGTTTTGAAGTGAGGATTTTAAATTTCCTCAATAGGATCTGTTTTTCCAATATCATTTTCATTGTATGGGTAAATTAACAGTTGAGGTTTATGTACGATGGTGATAAATCATATTGACAGTTGTCAAAGTTGAGTCTGTTTCTGGTCAAATTGCTGGGGAAGACTTACAATGTCCATTCATTTCTTAATTGTTTATGAGGGCTTTGTTGGTTTAGGAGAAATTTGTGGTTCAAATATATGTTGGAAAAGCACATGAAGGATTTAACTTTCTTTCTCATATTCTGCATGCTATCACCATGTTGAAAATAAAGTAAAGATGTGCAGAGGAGAAATTAATTATAAATAGTCTTGTGCAAAATAATGTTTGGGGAGGTTGGCCTGGTTCCATAACTTGAATCCACAGCCGAACGTAACGACTGCCTTGAATTTACCTTTACAGTTTTATTCATCGATACATTCAGGCGTGTACTGGAAGGAATTTGATTCAAACCTACCCTCTCCAACACATATTTGCACATGTCTAAGTATGAATAAAAATAGAATTCCGTATGTCAAACCATATATTTTTTCCCCTTTGTTTGTTGTTAACAAAGATTTTGAAGTCTTAAGAAAGACTTTGCAGTCTTAAAAGCGTCATCTGAGCAGTTAGGACTTGCATTAATGACTTACGATAAACCATTGATTTTAAATGGTTGATAATGAAAACAACACATTTTTTATGATTTCTCTCATACAATTCTAAGTAAAAGCTAAACTTGTATTAATATAAGATGTTAGCTTTGAAAGGTGATATCAGAAGCACCAGGAAATATATATATTGATGGTGGCATGCCAACATCTTCTCTGTGGAGCACTTGAAGGGTTTTGCTACAAATGATTTTTGCTGACTATATTAAACACAGTTGGAAGCTACGTGTTTCAAAAGAAAAACACCAATTGCTTGGGCTCGTCCA
Organism: Pelobates fuscus; assembly: GCF_036172605.1. Classification (NCBI taxonomy): domain Eukaryota; kingdom Metazoa; phylum Chordata; class Amphibia; order Anura; family Pelobatidae; genus Pelobates; species Pelobates fuscus. The sequence goes on along the minus strand of NC_086322.1, from coordinate 8,010,011 downwards.
GGATTTGAACCCGGGACCTCTCGCACCCAAAGCGAGAATCATACCCCTGGACCAACGAGCCATTACATTAGTTGGGTTTTAGGAAAAAAATTGCCAGACTAACGCGCCAGACAGCGTTTGTGTTCTCAAAATAGAAACAAAGTTTTCGTTTTGAAGTGAGGATTTTAAATTTCCTCAATAGGATCTGTTTTTCCAATATCATTTTCATTGTATGGGTAAATTAACAGTTGAGGTTTATGTACGATGGTGATAAATCATATTGACAGTTGTCAAAGTTGAGTCTGTTTCTGGTCAAATTGCTGGGGAAGACTTAAAATTTCCATTCATTTCTTAATTGTTTATGAGGGCTTTGTTGGTTTAGGAGAAATTTGTGGTTCAAATATATGTTGGAAAAGCACATGAAGGATTCAACTTTCTTTCTCATATTCTGCATGCTATCACCATGTTGAAAATAAAGTAAAGATGTGCAGAGGAGAAATTAATTATAAATAGTCTTGTGCAAAATAATGTTTGGGGAGGTTGGCCTGGTTCCATAACTTGAATCCACAGCCGAACGTAACGACTGCCTTGAATTTACCTTCACAGTTTTATTCATCGATACATCCAGGCGTGTACTGGAAGGAATTTGATTCAAACCTACCCTCTCCAACACATATTTGCACATGTCTAAGTATGAATAAAAATAGAATTCCGTATGTCAAAACATATATTATTTTCCCCTTTGTTTGTTGTTAACAAAGATTTTGCAGTCTTAAGAAAGACTTTGCAGTCTTAAAAGCGTCATCTGAGCAGTTAGGACTTGCATTAATGACTTACGATAAACCATTGATTTTAAATGGTTGATAATGAAAACAACACATTTTTTATGATTTCTCTCATACAATTCTAAGTAAAAGCTAAACTTGTATTAATATAAGATGTTAGCTTTGAAAGGTGATATCAGAAGCACCAGGAAATATATATATTGATGGTGGCATGCCAACATCTTCTCTGTGGAGCACTTGAAGGGTTTTGCTACAAAGGATTTTTGCTTACTATATTAAACACAGTTGGAAGCTACGTGTTTCAAAAGAAAAACACCAATTGCTTGGGCTTGTCCGGGATTTAAACCCGGGACCTCTCGCACTCAAAGCGAGAATCATACCCCTAGACCAATGAGCCATTACATTAGTTGGGTTTTAGGAAAAAAATTGCCAGACTAACGCGCCAGACAGCGTTTGTGTTCTCAAAATAGAAACAAAGTTTTCGTTTTGAAGTGAGGATTTTAAATTTCCTCAATAGGATCTGTTTTTCCAATATAATTTTCATTGTATGGGTAAATTAACAGTTGAGGTTTATGTACGATGGTGATAAATCATATTGACAGTTGTCAAAGTTGAGTCTGTTTCTGGTCAAATTGCTGGGGAAGACTTAAAATGTCCATTCATTTCTTAATTGTTTATGAGGGCTTTGTTGGTTTAGGAGAAATTTGTGGTTCAAATATATGTTGGAAAAGCACATGAAGGATTTAACTTTCTTTCTCATATTCTGCATGCTATCACCATGTTGAAAATAAAGTAAAGATGTGCAGAGGAGAAATTAATTATAAATAGTCTTGTGCAAAATAATGTTTGGGGAGGTTGGCCTGGTTCCATAACTTGAATCCACAGCCGAACGTAACGACTGCCTTGAATTTACCTTTACAGTTTTATTCATCGATACATTCAGGCGTGTACTGGAAGGAATTTGATTCAAACCTACCCTCTCCAACACATATTTGCACATGTCTAAGTATGAATAAAAATAGAATTCCGTATGTCAAAACATATATTTTTTCCCCTTTGTTTGTTGTTAACAAAGATTTTGAAGTCTTAAGAAAGACTTTGCAGTCTTAAAAGCGTCATCTGAGCAGTTAGGACTTGCATTAATGACTTACGATAAACCATTGATTTTAAATGGTTGATAATGAAAACAACACATTTTTTATGATTTCTCTCATACAATTCTAAGTAAAAGCTAAACTTGTATTAATATAAGATGTTAGCTTTGAAAGGTGATATCAGAAGCACCAGGAAATATATATATTGATGGTGGCATGCCAACATCTTCTCTGTGGAGCACTTGAAGGGTTTTGCTACAAATGATTTTTGCTGACTATATTAAACACAGTTGGAAGCTACGTGTTTCAAAAGAAAAACACCAATTGCTTGGGCTCGTCCGGGATTTGAACCCGGGACCTCTCGCACCCAAAGCGAGAATCATACCCCTAGACCAACGAGCCATTACATTAGTTGGGTTTTAGGAAAAAAATTGCCAGACTAACGCGCCAGACAGCGTTTGCGTTCTCAAAATAGAAACAAAGTTTTCGTTTTGAAGTGAGGATTTTAAATTTCCTCAATAGGATCTGTTTTTCCAATATCATTTTCATTGTATGGGTAAATTAACAGTTGAGGTTTATGTACGATGGTGATAAATCATATTGACAGTTGTCAAAGTTGAGTCTGTTTCTGGTCAAATTGCTGGGGAAGACTTAAAATTTCCATTCATTTCTTAATTGTTTATGAGGGCTTTGTTGGTTTAGGAGAAATTTGTGGTTCAAATATATGTTGGAAAAGCACATGAAGGATTTAACTTTCTTTCTCATATTCTGCATGCTATCACCATGTTGAAAATAAAGTAAAGATGTGCAGAGGAGAAATTAATTATAAATAGTCTTGTGCAAAATAATGTTTGGGGAGGTTGGCCTGGTTCCATAACTTGAATCCACAGCCGAACGTAACGACTGCCTTGAATTTACCTTCACAGTTTTATTCATCGATACATCCAGGCGTGTACTGGAAGGAATTTGATTCAAACCTACCCTCTCCAACACATATTTGCACATGTCTAAGTATGAATAAAAATAGAATTCCGTATGTCAAAACATATATTATTTTCCCCTTTGTTTGTTGTTAACAAAGATTTTGCAGTCTTAAGAAAGACTTTGCAGTCTTAAAAGCGTCATCTGAGCAGTTAGGACTTGCATTAATGACTTACGATAAACCATTGATTTTAAATGGTTGATAATGAAAACAACACATTTTTTATGATTTCTCTCATACAATTCTAAGTAAAAGCTAAACTTGTATTAATATAAGATGTTAGCTTTGAAAGGTGATATCAGAAGCACCAGGAAATATATATATTGATGGTGGCATGCCAACATCTTCTCTGTGGAGCACTTGAAGGGTTTTGCTACAAATGATTTTTGCTTACTATATTAAACACAGTTGGAAGCTACGTGTTTCAAAAGAAAACACCAATTGCTTGGGCTTGTCCGGGATTTAAACCCGGGACCTCTCGCACTCAAAGCGAGAATCATACCCCTAGACCAATGAGCCATTACATTAGTTGGGTTTTAGGAAAAAAATTGCCAGACTAACGCGCCAGACAGCGTTTGTGTTCTCAAAATAGAAACAAAGTTTTCGTTTTGAAGTGAGGATTTTAAATTTCCTCAATAGGATCTGTTTTTCCAATATCATTTTCATTGTATGGGTAAATTAACAGTTGAGGTTTATGTACGATGGTGATAAATCATATTGACAGTTGTCAAAGTTGAGTCTGTTTCTGGTCAAATTGCTGGGGAAGACTTAAAATGTCCATTCATTTCTTAATTGTTTATGAGGGCTTTGTTGGTTTAGGAGAAATTTGTGGTTCAAATATATGTTGGAAAAGCACATGAAGGATTTAACTTTCTTTCTCATATTCTGCATGCTATCACCATGTTGAAAATAAAGTAAAGATGTGCAGAGGAGAAATTAATTATAAATAGTCTTGTGCAAAATAATGTTTGGGGAGGTTGGCCTGGTTCCATAACTTGAATCCACAGCCGAACGTAACGACTGCCTTGAATTTACCTTCACAGTTTTATTCATCGATACATTCAGGCGTGTACTGGAAGGAATTTGATTCAAACCTACCCTCTCCAACACATATTTGCACATGTCTAAGTATGAATAAAAATAGAATTCCGTATGTCAAAACATATATTTTTTCCCCTTTGTTTGTTGTTAACAAAGATTTTGAAGTCTTAAGAAAGACTTTGCAGTCTTAAAAGCGTCATCTGAGCAGTTAGGACTTGCATTAATGACTTACGATAAACCATTGATTTTAAATGGTTGATAATGAAAACAACACATTTTTTATGATTTCTCTCATACAATTCTAAGTAAAAGCTAAACTTGTATTAATATAAGATGTTAGCTTTGAAAGGTGATATCAGAAGCACCAGGAAATATATATATTGATGGTGGCATGCCAACATCTTCTCTGTGGAGCACTTGAAGGGTTTTGCTACAAATGATTTTTGCTGACTATATTAAACACAGTTGGAAGCTACGTGTTTCAAAAGAAAAACACCAATTGCTTGGGCTCGTCCAGGATTTGAACCCGGGACCTCTCGCACCCAAAGCGAGAATCATACCCCTGGACCAACGAGCCATTACTTTAGTTGGGTTTTAGGAAAAAAATTGCCAGACTAACGCGCCAGACAGCGTTTGTGTTCTCAAAATAGAAACAAAGTTTTCGTTTTGAAGTGAGGATTTTAAATTTCCTCAATAGGATCTGTTTTTCCAATATCATTTTCATTGTATGGGTAAATTAACAGTTGAGGTTTATGTACGATGGTGATAAATCATATTGACAGTTGTCAAAGTTGAGTCTGTTTCTGGTCAAATTGCTGGGGAAGACTTAAAATTTCCATTCATTTCTTAATTGTTTATGAGGGCTTTGTTGGTTTAGGAGAAATTTGTGGTTCAAATATATGTTGGAAAAGCACATGAAGGATTCAACTTTCTTTCTCATATTCTGCATGCTATCACCATGTTGAAAATAAAGTAAAGATGTGCAGAGGAGAAATTAATTATAAATAGTCTTGTGCAAAATAATGTTTGGGGAGGTTGGCCTGGTTCCATAACTTGAATCCACAGCCGAACGTAACGACTGCCTTGAATTTACCTTCACAGTTTTATTCATCGATACATCCAGGCGTGTACTGGAAGGAATTTGATTCAAACCTACCCTCTCCAACACATATTTGCACATGTCTAAGTATGAATAAAAATAGAATTCCGTATGTCAAAACATATATTATTTTCCCCTTTGTTTGTTGTTAACAAAGATTTTGCAGTCTTAAGAAAGACTTTGCAGTCTTAAAAGCGTCATCTGAGCAGTTAGGACTTGCATTAATGACTTACGATAAACCATTGATTTTAAATGGTTGATAATGAAAACAACACATTTTTTATGATTTCTCTCATACAATTCTAAGTAAAAGCTAAACTTGTATTAATATAAGATGTTAGCTTTGAAAGGTGATATCAGAAGCACCAGGAAATATATATATTGATGGTGGCATGCCAACATCTTCTCTGTGGAGCACTTGAAGGGTTTTGCTACAAAGGATTTTTGCTTACTATATTAAACACAGTTGGAAGCTACGTGTTTCAAAAGAAAAACACCAATTGCTTGGGCTTGTCCGGGATTTAAACCCGGGACCTCTCGCACTCAAAGCGAGAATCATACCCCTAGACCAATGAGCCATTACATTAGTTGGGTTTTAGGAAAAAAATTGCCAGACTAACGCGCCAGACAGCGTTTGTGTTCTCAAAATAGAAACAAAGTTTTCGTTTTGAAGTGAGGATTTTAAATTTCCTCAATAGGATCTGTTTTTCCAATATCATTTTCATTGTATGGGTAAATTAACAGTTGAGGTTTATGTACGATGGTGATAAATCATATTGACAGTTGTCAAAGTTGAGTCTGTTTCTGGTCAAATTGCTGGGGAAGACTTAAAATGTCCATTCATTTCTTAATTGTTTATGAGGGCTTTGTTGGTTTAGGAGAAATTTGTGGTTCAAATATATGTTGGAAAAGCACATGAAGGATTTAACTTTCTTTCTCATATTCTGCATGCTATCACCATGTTGAAAATAAAGTAAAGATGTGCAGAGGAGAAATTAATTATAAATAGTCTTGTGCAAAATAATGTTTGGGGAGGTTGGCCTGGTTCCATAACTTGAATCCACAGCCGAACGTAACGACTGCCTTGAATTTACCTTTACAGTTTTATTCATCGATACATTCAGGCGTGTACTGGAAGGAATTTGATTCAAACCTACCCTCTCCAACACATATTTGCACATGTCTAAGTATGAATAAAAATAGAATTCCGTATGTCAAAACATATATTTTTTCCCCTTTGTTTGTTGTTAACAAAGATTTTGAAGTCTTAAGAAAGACTTTGCAGTCTTAAAAGCGTCACCTGAGCAGTTAGGACTTGCATTAATGACTTACGATAAACCATTGATTTTAAATGGTTGATAATGAAAACAACACATTTTTTATGATTTCTCTCATACAATTCTAAGTAAAAGCTAAACTTGTATTAATATAAGATGTTAGCTTTGAAAGGTGATATCAGAAGCACCAGGAAATATATATATTGATGGTGGCATGCCAACATCTTCTCTGTGGAGCACTTGAAGGGTTTTGCTACAAATGATTTTTGCTGACTATATTAAACACAGTTGGAAGCTACGTGTTTCAAAAGAAAAACACCAATTGCTTGGGCTCGTCCAGGATTTGAACCCGGGACCTCTCGCACCCAAAGCGAGAATCATACCCCTGGACCAACGAGCCATTACATTAGTTGGGTTTTAGGAAAAAAATTGCCAGACTAACGCGCCAGACAGCGTTTGTGTTCTCAAAATAGAAACAAAGTTTTCGTTTTGAAGTGAGGATTTTAAATTTCCTCAATAGGATCTGTTTTTCCAATATCATTTTCATTGTATGGGTAAATTAACAGTTGAGGTTTATGTACGATGGTGATAAATCATATTGACAGTTGTCAAAGTTGAGTCTGTTTCTGGTCAAATTGCTGGGGAAGACTTAAAATTTCCATTCATTTCTTAATTGTTTATGAGGGCTTTGTTGGTTTAGGAGAAATTTGTGGTTCAAATATATGTTGGAAAAGCACATGAAGGATTCAACTTTCTTTCTCATATTCTGCATGCTATCACCATGTTGAAAATAAAGTAAAGATGTGCAGAGGAGAAATTAATTATAAATAGTCTTGTGCAAAATAATGTTTGGGGAGGTTGGCCTGGTTCCATAACTTGAATCCACAGCCGAACGTAACGACTGCCTTGAATTTACCTTCACAGTTTTATTCATCGATACATCCAGGCGTGTACTGGAAGGAATTTGATTCAAACCTACCCTCTCCAACACATATTTGCACATGTCTAAGTATGAATAAAAATAGAATTCCGTATGTCAAAACATATATTATTTTCCCCTTTGTTTGTTGTTAACAAAGATTTTGCAGTCTTAAGAAAGACTTTGCAGTCTTAAAAGCGTCATCTGAGCAGTTAGGACTTGCATTAATGACTTACGATAAACCATTGATTTTAAATGGTTGATAATGAAAACAACACATTTTTTATGATTTCTCTCATACAATTCTAAGTAAAAGCTAAACTTGTATTAATATAAGATGTTAGCTTTGAAAGGTGATATCAGAAGCACCAGGAAATATATATATTGATGGTGGCATGCCAACATCTTCTCTGTGGAGCACTTGAAGGGTTTTGCTACAAAGGATTTTTGCTTACTATATTAAACACAGTTGGAAGCTACATGTTTCAAAAGAAAAACACCAATTGCTTGGGCTTGTCCGGGATTTAAACCCGGGACCTATCGCACTCAAAGCGAGAATCATACCCCTAGACCAATGAGCCATTACATTAGTTGGGTTTTTAGGAAAAAAATTGCCAGACTAACGCGCCAGACAGCGTTTGTGTTCTCAAAATAGAAACAAAGTTTTCGTTTTGAAGTGAGGATTTTAAATTTCCTCAATAGGATCTGTTTTTCCAATATCATTTTCATTGTATGGGTAAATTAACAGTTGAGGTTTATGTACGATGGTGATAAATCATATTGACAGTTGTCAAAGTTGAGTCTGTTTCTGGTCAAATTGCTGGGGAAGACTTAAAATGTCCATTCATTTCTTAATTGTTTATGAGGGCTTTGTTGGTTTAGGAGAAATTTGTGGTTCAAATATATGTTGGAAAAGCACATGAAGGATTTAACTTTCTTTCTCATATTCTGCATGCTATCACCATGTTGAAAATAAAGTAAAGATGTGCAGAGGAGAAATTAATTATAAATAGTCTTGTGCAAAATAATGTTTGGGGAGGTTGGCCTGGTTCCATAACTTGAATCCACAGCCGAACGTAACGACTGCCTTGAATTTACCTTTACAGTTTTATTCATCGATACATTCAGGCGTGTACTGGAAGGAATTTGATTCAAACCTACCCTCTCCAACACATATTTGCACATGTCTAAGTATGAATAAAAATAGAATTCCGTATGTCAAAACATATATTTTTTCCCCTTTGTTTGTTGTTAACAAAGATTTTGAAGTCTTAAGAAAGACTTTGCAGTCTTAAAAGCGTCATCTGAGCAGTTAGGACTTGCATTAATGACTTACGATAAACCATTGATTTTAAATGGTTGATAATGAAAACAACACATTTTTTATGATTTCTCTCATACAATTCTAAGTAAAAGCTAAACTTGTATTAATATAAGATGTTAGCTTTGAAAGGTGATATCAGAAGCACCAGGAAATATATATATTGATGGTGGCATGCCAACATCTTCTCTGTGGAGCACTTGAAGGGTTTTGCTACAAATGATTTTTGCTGACTATATTAAACACAGTTGGAAGCTACGTGTTTCAAAAGAAAAACACCAATTGCTTGGGCTCGTCCGGGATTTGAACCCGGGACCTCTCGCACCCAAAGCGAGAATCATACCCCTAGACCAACGAGCCATTACATTAGTTGGATTTTAGGAAAAAAATTGCCAGACTAACGCGCCAGACAGCGTTTGTGTTCTCAAAATAGAAACAAAGTTTTCGTTTTGAAGTGAGGATTTTAAATTTCCTCAATAGGATCTGTTTTTCCAATATCATTTTCATTGTATGGGTAAATTAACAGTTGAGGTTTATGTACGATGGTGATAAATCATATTGACAGTTGTCAAAGTTGAGTCTGTTTCTGGTCAAATTGCTGGGGAAGACTTACAATGTCCATTCATTTCTTAATTGTTTATGAGGGCTTTGTTGGTTTAGGAGAAATTTGTGGTTCAAATATATGTTGGAAAAGCACATGAAGGATTTAACTTTCTTTCTCATATTCTGCATGCTATCACCATGTTGAAAATAAAGTAAAGATGTGCAGAGGAGAAATTAATTATAAATAGTCTTGTGCAAAATAATGTTTGGGGAGGTTGGCCTGGTTCCATAACTTGAATCCACAGCCGAACGTAACGACTGCCTTGAATTTACCTTTACAGTTTTATTCATCGATACATTCAGGCGTGTACTGGAAGGAATTTGATTCAAACCTACCCTCTCCAACACATATTTGCACATGTCTAAGTATGAATAAAAATAGAATTCCGTATGTCAAAACATATATTTTTTCCCCTTTGTTTGTTGTTAACAAAGATTTTGAAGTCTTAAGAAAGACTTTGCAGTCTTAAAAGCGTCATCTGAGCAGTTAGGACTTGCATTAATGACTTACGATAAACCATTGATTTTAAATGGTTGATAATGAAAACAACACATTTTTTATGATTTCTCTCATACAATTCTAAGTAAAAGCTAAACTTGTATTAATATAAGATGTTAGCTTTGAAAGGTGATATCAGAAGCACCAGGAAATATATATATTGATGGTGGCATGCCAACATCTTCTCTGTGGAGCACTTGAAGGGTTTTGCTACAAATGATTTTTGCTGACTATATTAAACACAGTTGGAAGCTACGTGTTTCAAAAGAAAAACACCAATTGCTTGGGCTCGTCCGGGATTTGAACCCGGGACCTCTCGCACCCAAAGCGAGAATCATACCCCTAGACCAACGAGCCATTACATTAGTTGGGTTTTAGGAAAAAAATTGCCAGACTAACGCGCCAGACAGCGTTTGTGTTCTCAAAATAGAAACAAAGTTTTCGTTTTGAAGTGAGGATTTTAAATTTCCTCAATAGGATCTGTTTTTCCAATATCATTTTCATTGTATGGGTAAATTAACAGTTGAGGTTTATGTACGATGGTGATAAATCATATTGACAGTTGTCAAAGTTGAGTCTGTTTCTGGTCAAATTGCTGGGGAAGACTTACAATGTCCATTCATTTCTTAATTGTTTATGAGGGCTTTGTTGGTTTAGGAGAAATTTGTGGTTCAAATATATGTTGGAAAAGCACATGAAGGATTTAACTTTCTTTCTCATATTCTGCATGCTATCACCATGTTGAAAATAAAGTAAAGATGTGCAGAGGAGAAATTAATTATAAATAGTCTTGTGCAAAATAATGTTTGGGGAGGTTGGCCTGGTTCCATAACTTGAATCCACAGCCGAACGTAACGACTGCCTTGAATTTACCTTTACAGTTTTATTCATCGATACATTCAGGCGTGTACTGGAAGGAATTTGATTCAAACCTACCCTCTCCAACACATATTTGCACATGTCTAAGTATGAATAAAAATAGAATTCCGTATGTCAAAACATATATTTTTTCCCCTTTGTTTGTTGTTAACAAAGATTTTGAAGTCTTAAGAAAGACTTTGCAGTCTTAAAAGCGTCATCTGAGCAGTTAGGACTTGCATTAATGACTTACGATAAACCATTGATTTTAAATGGTTGATAATGAAAACAACACATTTTTTATGATTTCTCTCATACAATTCTAAGTAAAAGCTAAACTTGTATTAATATAAGATGTTAGCTTTGAAAGGTGATATCAGAAGCACCAGGAAATATATATATTGATGGTGACATGCCAACATCTTCTCTGTGGAGCACTTGAAGGGTTTTGCTACAAATGATTTTTGCTGACTATATTAAGCACAGTTGGAAGCTACGTGTTTCAAAAGAAAAACACCAATTGCTTGGGCTCGTCCGGGATTTGAACCCGGGACCTCTCGCACCCAAAGCGAGAATCATACCCCTAGACCAACGAGCCATTACATTAGTTGGGTTTTAGGAAAAAAATTGCCAGACTAACGCGCCAGACAGCGTTTGTGTTCTCAAAATAGAAACAAAGTTTTCGTTTTGAAGTGAGGATTTTAAATTTCCTCAATAGGATCTGTTTTTCCAATATCATTTTCATTGTATGGGTAAATTAACAGTTGAGGTTTATGTACGATGGTGATAAATCATATTGACAGTTGTCAAAGTTGAGTCTGTTTCTGGTCAAATTGCTGGGGAAGACTTAAAATTTCCATTCATTTCTTAATTGTTTATGAGGGCTTTGTTGGTTTAGGAGAAATTTGTGGTTCAAATATATGTTGGAAAAGCACATGAAGGATTTAACTTTCTTTCTCATATTCTGCATGCTATCACCATGTTGAAAATAAAGTAAAGATGTGCAGAGGAGAAATTAATTATAAATAGTCTTGTGCAAAATAATGTTTGGGGAGGTTGGCCTGGTTCCATAACTTGAATCCACAGCCGAACGTAACGACTGCCTTGAATTTACCTTTACAGTTTTATTCATCGATACATTCAGGCGTGTACTGGAAGGAATTTGATTCAAACCTACCCTCTCCAACACATATTTGCACATGTCTAAGTATGAATAAAAATAGAATTCCGTATGTCAAAACATATATTTTTTTCCCCTTTGTTTGTTGTTAACAAAGATTTTGCAGTCTTAAGAAAGACTTTGCAGTCTTAAAAGCGTCATCTGAGCAGTTAGGACTTGCATTAATGACTTACGATAAACCATTGATTTTAAATGGTTGATAATGAAAACAACACATTTTTTATGATTTCTCTCATACAATTCTAAGTAAAAGCTAAACTTGTATTAATATAAGATGTTAGCTTTGAAAGGTGATATCAGAAGCACCAGGAAATATATATATTGATGGTGGCATGCCAACATCTTCTCTGTGGAGCACTTGAAGGGTTTTGCTACAAAGGATTTTTGCTGACTATATTAAACACAGTTGGAAGCTACGTGTTTCAAAAGAAAAACACCAATTGCTTGGGCTCGTCCGGGATTTGAACCCGGGACCTCTCGCACCCAAAGCGAGAATCATACCCCTAGACCAACGAGCCATTACATTAGTTGGGTTTTAGGAAAAAAATTGCCAGACTAACGCGCCAGACAGCGTTTGTGTTCTCAAAATAGAAACAAAGTTTTCGTTTTGAAGTGAGGATTTTAAATTTCCTCAATAGGATCTGTTTTTCCAATATCATTTTCATTGTATGGGTAAATTAACAGTTGAGGTTTATGTACGATGGTGATAAATCATATTGACAGTTGTCAAAGTTGAGTCTGTTTCTGGTCAAATTGCTGGGGAAGACTTAAAATTTCCATTCATTTCTTAATTGTTTATGAGGGCTTTGTTGGTTTAGGAGAAATTTGTGGTTCAAATATATGTTGGAAAAGCACATGAAGGATTCAACTTTCTTTCTCATATTCTGCATGCTATCACCATGTTGAAAATAAAGTAAAGATGTGCAGAGGAGAAATTAATTATAAATAGTCTTGTGCAAAATAATGTTTGGGGAGGTTGGCCTGGTTCCATAACTTGAATCCACAGCCGAACGTAACGACTGCCTTGAATTTACCTTCACAGTTTTATTCATCGATACATTCAGGCGTGTACTGGAAGGAATTTGATTCAAACCTACCCTCTCCAACACATATTTGCACATGTCTAAGTATGAATAAAAATAGAATTCCGTATGTCAAAACATATATTTTTTTCCCCTTTGTTTGTTGTTAACAAAGATTTTGCAGTCTTAAGAAAGACTTTGCAGTCTTAAAAGCGTCATCTGAGCAGTTAGGACTTGCATTAATGACTTACGATAAACCATTGATTTTAAATGGTTGATAATGAAAACAACACATTTTTTATGATTTCTCTCATACAATTCTAAGTAAAAGCTAAACTTGTATTAATATAAGATGTTAGCTTTGAAAGGTGATATCAGAAGCACCAGGAAATATATATATTGATGGTGGCATGCCAACATCTTCTCTGTGGAGCACTTGAAGGGTTTTGCTACAAAGGATTTTTGCTGACTATATTAAACACAGTTGGAAGCTACGTGTTTCAAAAGAAAAACACCAATTGCTTGGGCTTGTCCGGGATTTAAACCCGGGACCTCTCGCACCCAAAGCGAGAATCATACCCCTAGACCAACGAGCCATTACATTAGTTGGGTTTTAGGAAAAAAATTGCCAGACTAACGCGCCAGACAGCGTTTGTGTTCTCAAAATAGAAACAAAGTTTTCGTTTTGAAGTGATGATTTTAAATTTCCTCAATAGGATCTGTTTTTCCAATATCATTTTCATTGTATGGGTAAATTAACAGTTGAGGTTTATGTACGATGGTGATAAATCATATTGACAGTTGTCAAAGTTGAGTCTGTTTCTGGTCAAATTGCTGGGGAAGACTTAAAATGTCCATTCATTTCTTAATTGTTTATGAGGGCTTTGTTGGTTTAGGATAAATTTGTGGTTCAAATATATGTTGGAAAAGCACATGAAGGATTTAACTTTCTTTCTCATATTCTGCATGCTATCACCATGTTGAAAATAAAGTAAAGATGTGCAGAGGAGAAATTAATTATAAATAGTCTTGTGCAAAATAATGTTTGGGGAGGTTGGCCTGGTTCCATAACTTGAATCCACAGCCGAACGTAACGACTGCCTTGAATTTACCTTTACAGTTTTATTCATCGATACATTCAGGCGTGTACTGGAAGGAATTTGATTCAAACCTACCCTCTCCAACACATATTTGCACATGTCTAAGTATGAATAAAAATAGAATTCCGTATGTCAAAACATATATTTTTTCCCCTTTGTTTGTTGTTAACAAAGATTTTGAAGTCTTAAGAAAGACTTTGCAGTCTTAAAAGCGTCATCTGAGCAGTTAGGACTTGCATTAATGACTTACGATAAACCATTGATTTTAAATGGTTGATAATGAAAACAACACATTTTTTATGATTTCTCTCATACAATTCTAAGTAAAAGCTAAACTTGTATTAATATAAGATGTTAGCTTTGAAAGGTGATATCAGAAGCAACAGGAAATATATATATTGATGGTGGCATGCCAACATCTTCTCTGTGGAGCACTTGAAGGGTTTTGCTACAAATGATTTTTGCTTACTATATTAAACACAGTTGGAAGCTACGTGTTTCAAAAGAAAAACACCAATTGCTTGGGCTTGTCCGGGATTTAAACCCGGGACCTCTCGCACCCAAAGCAAGAATCATACCCCTAGACCAACGAGCCATTACATTAGTTGGGTTTTAGGAAAAAAATTGCCAGACTAACGCGCCAGACAGCGTTTGTGTTCTCAAAATAGAAACAAAGTTTTCGTTTTGAAGTGAGGATTTTAAATTTCCTCAATAGGATCTGTTTTTCCAATATCATTTTCATTGTATGGGTAAATTAACAGTTGAGGTTTATGTACAATGGTGATAAATCATATTGACAGTTGTCAAAGTTGAGTCTGTTTCTGGTCAAATTGCTGGGGAAGACTTAAAATGTCCATTCATTTCTTAATTGTTTATGAGGGCTTTGTTGGTTTAGGAGAAATTTGTGGTTCAAATATATGTTGGAAAAGCACATGAAGGATTTAACTTTCTTTCTCATATTCTGCATGCTATCACCATGTTGAAAATAAAGTAAAGATGTGCAGAGGAGAAATTAATTATAAATAGTCTTGTGCAAAATAATGTTTGGGGAGGTTGGCCTGGTTCCATAACTTGAATCCACAGCCGAACGTAACGACTGCCTTGAATTTACCTTTACAGTTTTATTCATCGATACATTCAGGCGTGTACTGGAAGGAATTTGATTCAAACCTACCCTCTCCAACACATATTTGCACATGTCTAAGTATGAATAAAAATAGAATTCCGTATGTCAAAACATATATTTTTTCCCCTTTGTTTGTTGTTAACAAAGATTTTGAAGTCTTAAGAAAGACTTTGCAGTCTTAAAAGCGTCATCTGAGCAGTTAGGACTTGCATTAATGACTTACGATAAACCATTGATTTTAAATGGTTGATAATGAAAACAACACATTTTTTATGATTTCTCTCATACAATTCTAAGTAAAAGCTAAACTTGTATTAATATAAGATGTTAGCTTTGAAAGGTGATATCAGAAGCACCAGGAAATATATATATTGATGGTGGCATGCCAACATCTTCTCTGTGGAGCACTTGAAGGGTTTTGCTACAAATGATTTTTGCTGACTATATTAAACACAGTTGGAAGCTACGTGTTTCAAAAGAAAAACACCAATTGCTTGGGCTCGTCCGGGATTTGAACCCGGGACCTCTCGCACCCAAAGCGAGAATCATACCCCTAGACCAACGAGCCATTACATTAGTTGGGTTTTAGGAAAAAAGTTGCCAGACTAACGCGCCAGACAGCGTTTGTGTTCTCAAAATAGAAACAAAGTTTTCGTTTTGAAGTGAGGATTTTAAATTTCCTCAATAGGATCTGTTTTTCCAATATCATTTTCATTGTATGGGTAAATTAACAGTTGAGGTTTATGTACGATGGTGATAAATCATATTGACAGTTGTCAAAGTTGAGTCTGTTTCTGGTCAAATTGCTGGGGAAGACTTACAATGTCCATTCATTTCTTAATTGTTTATGAGGGCTTTGTTGGTTTAGGAGAAATTTGTGGTTCAAATATATATTGGAAAAGCACATGAAGGATTCAACTTTCTTTCTCATATTCTGCATGCTATCACCATGTTGAAAATAAAGTAAAGATGTGCAGAGGAGAAATTAATTATAAATAGTCTTGTGCAAAATAATGTTTGGGGAGGTTGGCCTGGTTCCATAACTTGAATCCACAGCCGAACGTAACGACTGCCTTGAATTTACCTTCACAGTTTTATTCATCGATACATTCAGGCGTGTACTGGAAGGAATTTGATTCAAACCTACCCTCTCCAACACATATTTGCACATGTCTAAGTATGAATAAAAATAGAATTCCGTATGTCAAAACATATATTTTTTTCCCCTTTGTTTGTTGTTAACAAAGATTTTGCAGTCTTAAGAAAGACTTTGCAGTCTTAAAAGCGTCATGTGAGCAGTTAGGACTTGCATTAATGACTTACGATAAACCATTGATTTTAAATGGTTGATAATGAAAACAACACATTTTTTATGATTTCTCTCATACAATTCTAAGTAAAAGCTAAACTTGTATTAATATAAGATGTTAGCTTTGAAAGGTGATATCAGAAGCACCAGGATATATATATATTGATGGTGGCATGCCAACATCTTCTCTGTGGAGCACTTGAAGGGTTTTGCTACAAAGGATTTTTGCTGACTATATTAAACACAGTTGGAAGCTACGTGTTTCAAAAGAAAAACACCAATTGCTTGGGCTTGTCCGGGATTTAAACCCGGGACCTCTCGCACCCAAAGCGAGAATCATACCCCTAGACCAACGAGCCATTACATTAGTTGGGTTTTAGGAAAAAAATTGCCAGACTAACGCGCCAGACAGCGTTTGTGTTCTCAAAATAGAAACAAAGTTTTCGTTTTGAAGTGAGGATTTTAAATTTCCTCAATAGGATCTGTTTTTCCAATATCATTTTCATTGTATGGGTAAATTAACAGTTGAGGTTTATGTACGATGGTGATAAATCATATTGACAGTTGTCAAAGTTGAGTCTGTTTCTGGTCAAATTGCTGGGGAAGACTTAAAATTTCCATTCATTTCTTAATTGTTTATGAGGGCTTTGTTGGTTTACGAGAAATTTGTGGTTCAAATATATGTTGGAAAAGCACATGAAGGATTTAACTTTCTTTCTCATATTCTGCATGCTATCACCATGTTGAAAATAAAGTAAAGATGTGCAGAGGAGAAATTAATTATAAATAGTCTTGTGCAAAATAATGTTTGGGGAGGTTGGCCTGGTTCCATAACTTGAATCCACAGCCGAACGTAACGACTGCCTTGAATTTACCTTTACAGTTTTATTCATCGATACATTCAGGCGTGTACTGGAAGGAATTTGATTCAAACCTACCCTCTCCAACACATATTTGCACATGTCTAAGTATGAATAAAAATAGAATTCCGTATGTCAAAACATATATTTTTTCCCCTTTGTTTGTTGTTAACAAAGATTTTGCAGTCTTAAGAAAGACTTTGCAGTCTTAAAAGCGTCATCTGAGCAGTTAGGACTTGCATTAATGACTTACGATAAACCATTGATTTTAAATGGTTGATAATGAAAACAACACATTTTTTATGATTTCTCTCATACAATTCTAAGTAAAAGCTAAACTTGTATTAATATAAGATGTTAGCTTTGAAAGGTGATATCAGAAGCACCAGGAAATATATATATTGATGGTGGCATGCCAACATCTTCTCTGTGGAGCACTTGAAGGGTTTTGCTACAAATAATTTTTGCTGACTATATTAAACACAGTTGGAAGCTACGTGTTTCAAAAGAAAAACACCAATTGCTTGGGCTCGTCCGGGATTTGAACCCGGGACCTCTCGCACCCAAAGCGAGAATCATACCCCTAGACCAACGAGCCATTACATTAGTTGGGTTTTAGGAAAAAAATTGCCAGACTAACGCGCCAGACAGCGTTTGTGTTCTCAAAATAGAAACAAAGTTTTCGTTTTGAAGTGAGGATTTTAAATTTCCTCAATAGGATCTGTTTTTCCAATATCATTTTCATTGTATGGGTAAATTAACAGTTGAGGTTTATGTACGATGGTGATAAATCATATTGACAGTTGTCAAAGTTGAGTCTGTTTCTGGTCAAATTGCTGGGGAAGACTTAAAATTTCCATTCATTTCTTAATTGTTTATGAGGGCTTTGTTGGTTTAGGAGAAATTTGTGGTTCAAATATATGTTGGAAAAGCACATGAAGGATTTAACTTTCTTTCTCATATTCTGCATGCTATCACCATGTTGAAAATAAAGTAAAGATGTGCAGAGGAGAAATTAATTATAAATAGTCTTGTGCAAAATAATGTTTGGGGAGGTTGGCCTGGTTCCATGACTTGAATCCACAGCCGAACGTAACGACTGCCTTGAATTTACCTTCACAGTTTTATTCATCGATACATTCAGGCGTGTACTGGAAGGAATTTGATTCAAACCTACCCTCTCCAACACATATTTGCACATGTCTAAGTATGAATAAAAATAGAATTCCGTATGTCAAAACATATATTTTTTTCCCCTTTGTTTGTTGTTAACAAAGATTTTGCAGTCTTAAGAAAGACTTTGCAGTCTTAAAAGCGTCATCTGAGCAGTTAGGACTTGCATTAATGACTTACGATAAACCATTGATTTTAAATGGTTGATAATGAAAACAACACATTTTTTTATGATTTCTCTCATACAATTCTAAGTAAAAGCTAAACTTGTATTAATATAAGATGTTAGCTTTGAAAGGTGATATCAGAAGCACCAGGAAATATATATATTGATGGTGGCATGCCAACATCTTCTCTGTGGAGCACTTGAAGGGTTTTGCTACAAAGGATTTTTGCTGACTATATTAAACACAGTTGGAAGCTACGTGTTTCAAAAGAAAAACACCAATTGCTTGGGCTTGTCCGGGATTTAAACCCGGGACCTCTCGCACCCAAAGCGAGAATCATACCCCTAGACCAACGAGCCATTACATTAGTTGGGTTTTAGGAAAAAAATTGCCAGACTAACGCGCCAGACAGCGTTTGTGTTCTCAAAATAGAAACAAAGTTTTCGTTTTGAAGTGAGGATTTTAAATTTCCTCAATAGGATCTGTTTTTCCTATATCATTTTCATTGTATGGGTAAATTAACAGTTGAGGTTTATGTACGATGGTGATAAATCATATTGACAGTTGTCAAAGTTGAGTCTGTTTCTGGTCAAATTGCTGGGGAAGACTTAAAATGTCCATTCATTTCTTAATTGTTTATGAGGGCTTTGTTGGTTTAGGAGAAATTTGTGGTTCAAATATATGTTGGAAAAGCACATGAAGGATTTAACTTTCTTTCTCATATTCTGCATGCTATCACCATGTTGAAAATAAAGTAAAGATGTGCAGAGGAGAAATTAATTATAAATAGTCTTGTGCAAAATAATGTTTGGGGAGGTTGGCCTGGTTCCATAACTTGAATCCACAGCCGAACGTAACGGCTGCCTTGAATTTACCTTTACAGTTTTATTCATCGATACATTCAGGCGTGTACTGGAAGGAATTTGATTCAAACCTACCCTCTCCAACACATATTTGCACATGTCTAAGTATGAATAAAAATAGAATTCCGTATGTCAAAACATATATTTTTTCCCCTTTGTTTGTTGTTAACAAAGATTTTGAAGTCTTAAGAAAGACTTTGCAGTCTTAAAAGCGTCATCTGAGCAGTTAGGACTTGCATTAATGACTTACGATAAACCATTGATTTTAAATGGTTGATAATGAAAACAACACATTTTTTATGATTTCTCTCATACAATTCTAAGTAAAAGCTAAACTTGTATTAATATAAGATGTTAGCTTTGAAAGGTGATATCAGAAGCACCAGGAAATATATATATTGATGGTGGCATGCCAACATCTTCTCTGTGGAGCACTTGAAGGGTTTTGCTACAAATGATTTTTGCTGACTATATTAAACACAGTTGGAAGCTACGTGTTTCAAAAGAAAAACACCAATTGCTTGGGCTCGTCCGGGATTTGAACCCGGGACCTCTCGCACCCAAAGCGAGAATCATACCCCTAGACCAACGAGCCATTACATTAGTTGGGTTTTAGGAAAAAAATTGCCAGACTAACGCGCCAGACAGCGTTTGTGTTCTCAAAATAGAAACAAAGTTTTCGTTTTGAAGTGAGGATTTTAAATTTCCTCAATAGGATCTGTTTTTCCAATATCATTTTCATTGTATGGGTAAATTAACAGTTGAGGTTTATGTACGATGGTGATAAATCATATTGACAGTTGTCAAAGTTGAGTCTGTTTCTGGTCAAATTGCTGGGGAAGACTTAAAATTTCCATTCATTTCTTAATTGTTTATGAGGGCTTTGTTGGTTTAGGAGAAATTTGTGGTTCAAATATATGTTGGAAAAGCACATGAAGGATTCAACTTTCTTTCTCATATTCTGCATGCTATCACCATGTTGAAAATAAAGTAAAGATGTGCAGAGGAGAAATTAATTATAAATAGTCTTGTGCAAAATAATGTTTGGGGAGGTTGGCCTGGTTCCATGACTTGAATCCACAGCCGAACGTAACGACTGCCTTGAATTTACCTTCACAGTTTTATTCATCGATACATTCAGGCGTGTACTGGAAGGAATTTGATTCAAACCTACCCTCTCCAACACATATTTGCACATGTCTAAGTATGAATAAAAATAGAATTCCGTATGTCAAAACATATATTTTTTTCCCCTTTGTTTGTTGTTAACAAAGATTTTGCAGTCTTAAGAAAGACTTTGCAGTCTTAAAAGCGTCATCTGAGCAGTTAGGACTTGCATTAATGACTTACGATAAACCATTGATTTTAAATGGTTGATAATGAAAACAACACATTTTTTTATGATTTCTCTCATACAATTCTAAGTAAAAGCTAAACTTGTATTAATATAAGATGTTAGCTTTGAAAGGTGATATCAGAAGCACCAGGAAATATATATATTGATGGTGGCATGCCAACATCTTCTCTGTGGAGCACTTGAAGGGTTTTGCTACAAAGGATTTTTGCTGACTATATTAAACACAGTTGGAAGCTACGTGTTTCAAAAGAAAAACACCAATTGCTTGGGCTTGTCCGGGATTTAAACCCGGGACCTCTCGCACCCAAAGCGAGAATCATACCCCTAGACCAACGAGCCATTACATTAGTTGGGTTTTAGGAAAAAAATTGCCAGACTAACGCGCCAGACAGCGTTTGTGTTCTCAAAATAGAAACAAAGTTTTCGTTTTGAAGTGAGGATTTTAAATTTCCTCAATAGGATCTGTTTTTCCTATATCATTTTCATTGTATGGGTAAATTAACAGTTGAGGTTTATGTACGATGGTGATAAATCATATTGACAGTTGTCAAAGTTGAGTCTGTTTCTGGTCAAATTGCTGGGGAAGACTTAAAATGTCCATTCATTTCTTAATTGTTTATGAGGGCTTTGTTGGTTTAGGAGAAATTTGTGGTTCAAATATATGTTGGAAAAGCACATGAAGGATTTAACTTTCTTTCTCATATTCTGCATGCTATCACCATGTTGAAAATAAAGTAAAGATGTGCAGAGGAGAAATTAATTATAAATAGTCTTGTGCAAAATAATGTTTGGGGAGGTTGGCCTGGTTCCATAACTTGAATCCACAGCCGAACGTAACGGCTGCCTTGAATTTACCTTTACAGTTTTATTCATCGATACATTCAGGCGTGTACTGGAAGGAATTTGATTCAAACCTACCCTCTCCAACACATATTTGCACATGTCTAAGTATGAATAAAAATAGAATTCCGTATGTCAAAACATATATTTTTTCCCCTTTGTTTGTTGTTAACAAAGATTTTGAAGTCTTAAGAAAGACTTTGCAGTCTTAAAAGCGTCATCTGAGCAGTTAGGACTTGCATTAATGACTTACGATAAACCATTGATTTTAAATGGTTGATAATGAAAACAACACATTTTTTATGATTTCTCTCATACAATTCTAAGTAAAAGCTAAACTTGTATTAATATAAGATGTTAGCTTTGAAAGGTGATATCAGAAGCACCAGGAAATATATATATTGATGGTGGCATGCCAACATCTTCTCTGTGGAGCACTTGAAGGGTTTTGCTACAAATGATTTTTGCTGACTATATTAAACACAGTTGGAAGCTACGTGTTTCAAAAGAAAAACACCAATTGCTTGGGCTCGTCCGGGATTTGAACCCGGGACCTCTCGCACCCAAAGCGAGAATCATACCCCTAGACCAACGAGCCATTACATTAGTTGGGTTTTAGGAAAAAAATTGCCAGACTAACGCGCCAGACAGCGTTTGTGTTCTCAAAATAGAAACAAAGTTTTCGTTTTGAAGTGAGGATTTTAAATTTCCTCAATAGGATCTGTTTTTCCAATATCATTTTCATTGTATGGGTAAATTAACAGTTGAGGTTTATGTACGATGGTGATAAATCATATTGACAGTTGTCAAAGTTGAGTCTGTTTCTGGTCAAATTGCTGGGGAAGACTTAAAATTTCCATTCATTTCTTAATTGTTTATGAGGGCTTTGTTGGTTTAGGAGAAATTTGTGGTTCAAATATATGTTGGAAAAGCACATGAAGGATTCAACTTTCTTTCTCATATTCTGCATGCTATCACCATGTTGAAAATAAAGTAAAGATGTGCAGAGGAGAAATTAATTATAAATAGTCTTGTGCAAAATAATGTTTGGGGAGGTTGGCCTGGTTCCATAACTTGAATCCACAGCCGAACGTAACGACTGCCTTGAATTTACCTTCACAGTTTTATTCATCGATACATCCAGGCGTGTACTGGAAGGAATTTGATTCAAACCTACCCTCTCCAACACATATTTGCACATGTCTAAGTATGAATAAAAATAGAATTCCGTATGTCAAAACATATATTTTTTTCCCCTTTGTTTGTTGTTAACAAAGATTTTGCAGTCTTAAGAAAGACTTTGCAGTCTTAAAAGCGTCATCTGAGCAGTTAGGACTTGCATTAATGACTTACGATAAACCATTGATTTTAAATGGTTGATAATGAAAACAACACATTTTTTATGATTTCTCTCATACAATTCTAAGTAAAAGCTAAACTTGTATTAATATAAGATGTTAGCTTTGAAAGGTGATATCAGAAGCACCAGGAAATATATATATTGATGGTGGCATGCCAACATCTTCTCTGTGGAGCACTTGAAGGGTTTTGCTACAAATGATTTTTGCTTACTATATTAAACACAGTTGGAAGCTACGTGTTTCAAAAGAAAAACACCAATTGCTTGGGCTTGTCCGGGATTTAAACCCGGGACCTCTCGCACTCAAAGCGAGAATCATACCCCTAGACCAACGAGCCATTACATTAGTTGGGTTTTAGGAAAAAAATTGCCAGACTAACGCGCCAGACAGCGTTTGTGTTCTCAAAATAGAAACAAAGTTTTCGTTTTGAAGTGAGGATTTTAAATTTCCTCAATAGGATCTGTTTTTCCAATATCATTTTCATTGTATGGGTAAATTAACAGTTGAGGTTTATGTACGATGGTGATAAATCATATTGACAGTTGTCAAAGTTGAGTCTGTTTCTGGTCAAATTGCTGGGGAAGACTTAAAATGTCCATTCATTTCTTAATTGTTTATGAGGGCTTTGTTGGTTTAGGAGAAATTTGTGGTTCAAATATATGTTGGAAAAGCACATGAAGGATTTAACTTTCTTTCTCATATTCTGCATGCTATCACCATGTTGAAAATAAAGTAAAGATGTGCAGAGGAGAAATTAATTATAAATAGTCTTGTGCAAAATAATGTTTGGGGAGGTTGGCCTGGTTCCATAACTTGAATCCACAGCCGAACGTAACGACTGCCTTGAATTTACCTTCACAGTTTTATTCATCGATACATTCAGGCGTGTACTGGAAGGAATTTGATTCAAACCTACCCTCTCCAACACATATTTGCACATGTCTAAGTATGAATAAAAATAGAATTCCGTATGTCAAAACATATATTTTTTTCCCCTTTGTTTGTTGTTAACAAAGATTTTGCAGTCTTAAGAAAGACTTTGCAGTCTTAAAAGCGTCATCTGAGCAGTTAGGACTTGCATTAATGACTTACGATAAACCATTGATTTTAAATGGTTGATAATGAAAACAACACATTTTTTATGATTTCTCTCATACAATTCTAAGTAAAAGCTAAACTTGTATTAATATAAGATGTTAGCTTTGAAAGGTGATATCAGAAGCACCAGGATATATATATATTGATGGTGGCATGCCAACATCTTCTCTGTGGAGCACTTGAAGGGTTTTGCTACAAAGGATTTTTGCTGACTATATTAAACACAGTTGGAAGCTACGTGTTTCAAAAGAAAAACACCAATTGCTTGGGCTTGTCCGGGATTTAAACCCGGGACCTCTCGCACCCAAAGCGAGAATCATACCCCTAGACCAACGAGCCATTACATTAGTTGGGTTTTAGGAAAAAAATTGCCAGACTAACGCGCCAGACAGCGTTTGTGTTCTCAAAATAGAAACAAAGTTTTCGTTTTGAAGTGAGGATTTTAAATTTCCTCAATAGGATCTGTTTTTCCAATATCATTTTCATTGTATGGGTAAATTAACAGTTGAGGTTTATGTACGATGGTGATAAATCATATTGACAGTTGTCAAAGTTGAGTCTGTTTCTGGTCAAATTGCTGGGGAAGACTTAAAATTTCCATTCATTTCTTAATTGTTTATGAGGGCTTTGTTGGTTTAGGAGAAATTTGTGGTTCAAATATATGTTGGAAAAGCACATGAAGGATTTAACTTTCTTTCTCATATTCTGCATGCTATCACCATGTTGAAAATAAAGTAAAGATGTGCAGAGGAGAAATTAATTATAAATAGTCTTGTGCAAAATAATGTTTGGGGAGGTTGGCCTGGTTCCATAACTTGAATCCACAGCCGAACGTAACGACTGCCTTGAATTTACCTTTACAGTTTTATTCATCGATACATTCAGGCGTGTACTGGAAGGAATTTGATTCAAACCTACCCTCTCCAACACATATTTGCACATGTCTAAGTATGAATAAAAATAGAATTCCGTATGTCAAAACATATATTTTTTCCCCTTTGTTTGTTGTTAACAAAGATTTTGCAGTCTTAAGAAAGACTTTGCAGTCTTAAAAGCGTCATCTGAGCAGTTAGGACTTGCATTAATGACTTACGATAAACCATTGATTTTAAATGGTTGATAATGAAAACAACACATTTTTTATGATTTCTCTCATACAATTCTAAGTAAAAGCTAAACTTGTATTAATATAAGATGTTAGCTTTGAAAGGTGATATCAGAAGCACCAGGAAATATATATATTGATGGTGGCATGCCAACATCTTCTCTGTGGAGCACTTGAAGGGTTTTGCTACAAATGATTTTTGCTGACTATATTAAACACAGTTGGAAGCTACGTGTTTCAAAAGAAAAACACCAATTGCTTGGGCTCGTCCGGGATTTGAACCCGGGACCTCTCGCACCCAAAGCGAGAATCATACCCCTAGACCAACGAGCCATTACATTAGTTGGGTTTTAGGAAAAAAATTGCCAGACTAACGCGCCAGACAGCGTTTGTGTTCTCAAAATAGAAACAAAGTTTTCGTTTTGAAGTGAGGATTTTAAATTTCCTCAATAGGATCTGTTTTTCCAATATCATTTTCATTGTATGGGTAAATTAACAGTTGAGGTTTATGTACGATGGTGATAAATCATATTGACAGTTGTCAAAGTTGAGTCTGTTTCTGGTCAAATTGCTGGGGAAGACTTAAAATTTCCATTCATTTCTTAATTGTTTATGAGGGCTTTGTTGGTTTAGGAGAAATTTGTGGTTCAAATATATGTTGGAAAAGCACATGAAGGATTTAACTTTCTTTCTCATATTCTGCATGCTATCACCATGTTGAAAATAAAGTAAAGATGTGCAGAGGAGAAATTAATTATAAATAGTCTTGTGCAAAATAATGTTTGGGGAGGTTGGCCTGGTTCCATGACTTGAATCCACAGCCGAACGTAACGACTGCCTTGAATTTACCTTCACAGTTTTATTCATCGATACATTCAGGCGTGTACTGGAAGGAATTTGATTCAAACCTACCCTCTCCAACACATATTTGCACATGTCTAAGTATGAATAAAAATAGAATTCCGTATGTCAAAACATATATTTTTTTCCCCTTTGTTTGTTGTTAACAAAGATTTTGCAGTCTTAAGAAAGACTTTGCAGTCTTAAAAGCGTCATCTGAGCAGTTAGGACTTGCATTAATGACTTACGATAAACCATTGATTTTAAATGGTTGATAATGAAAACAACACATTTTTTTATGATTTCTCTCATACAATTCTAAGTAAAAGCTAAACTTGTATTAATATAAGATGTTAGCTTTGAAAGGTGATATCAGAAGCACCAGGAAATATATATATTGATGGTGGCATGCCAACATCTTCTCTGTGGAGCACTTGAAGGGTTTTGCTACAAAGGATTTTTGCTGACTATATTAAACACAGTTGGAAGCTACGTGTTTCAAAAGAAAAACACCAATTGCTTGGGCTTGTCCGGGATTTAAACCCGGGACCTCTCGCACCCAAAGCGAGAATCATACCCCTAGACCAACGAGCCATTACATTAGTTGGGTTTTAGGAAAAAAATTGCCAGACTAACGCGCCAGACAGCGTTTGTGTTCTCAAAATAGAAACAAAGTTTTCGTTTTGAAGTGAGGATTTTAAATTTCCTCAATAGGATCTGTTTTTCCTATATCATTTTCATTGTATGGGTAAATTAACAGTTGAGGTTTATGTACGATGGTGATAAATCATATTGACAGTTGTCAAAGTTGAGTCTGTTTCTGGTCAAATTGCTGGGGAAGACTTAAAATGTCCATTCATTTCTTAATTGTTTATGAGGGCTTTGTTGGTTTAGGAGAAATTTGTGGTTCAAATATATGTTGGAAAAGCACATGAAGGATTTAACTTTCTTTCTCATATTCTGCATGCTATCACCATGTTGAAAATAAAGTAAAGATGTGCAGAGGAGAAATTAATTATAAATAGTCTTGTGCAAAATAATGTTTGGGGAGGTTGGCCTGGTTCCATAACTTGAATCCACAGCCGAACGTAACGACTGCCTTGAATTTACCTTCACAGTTTTATTCATCGATACATCCAGGCGTGTACTGGAAGGAATTTGATTCAAACCTACCCTCTCCAACACATATTTGCACATGTCTAAGTATGAATAAAAATAGAATTCCGTATGTCAAAACATATATTTTTTTCCCCTTTGTTTGTTGTTAACAAAGATTTTGCAGTCTTAAGAAAGACTTTGCAGTCTTAAAAGCGTCATCTGAGCAGTTAGGACTTGCATTAATGACTTACGATAAACCATTGATTTTAAATGGTTGATAATGAAAACAACACATTTTTTATGATTTCTCTCATACAATTCTAAGTAAAAGCTAAACTTGTATTAATATAAGATGTTAGCTTTGAAAGGTGATATCAGAAGCACCAGGAAATATATATATTGATGGTGGCATGCCAACATCTTCTCTGTGGAGCACTTGAAGGGTTTTGCTACAAATGATTTTTGCTTACTATATTAAACACAGTTGGAAGCTACGTGTTTCAAAAGAAAAACACCAATTGCTTGGGCTTGTCCGGGATTTAAACCCGGGACCTCTCGCACTCAAAGCGAGAATCATACCCCTAGACCAACGAGCCATTACATTAGTTGGGTTTTAGGAAAAAAATTGCCAGACTAACGCGCCAGACAGCGTTTGTGTTCTCAAAATAGAAACAAAGTTTTCGTTTTGAAGTGAGGATTTTAAATTTCCTCAATAGGATCTGTTTTTCCAATATCATTTTCATTGTATGGGTAAATTAACAGTTGAGGTTTATGTACGATGGTGATAAATCATATTGACAGTTGTCAAAGTTGAGTCTGTTTCTGGTCAAATTGCTGGGGAAGACTTAAAATGTCCATTCATTTCTTAATTGTTTATGAGGGCTTTGTTGGTTTAGGAGAAATTTGTGGTTCAAATATATGTTGGAAAAGCACATGAAGGATTTAACTTTCTTTCTCATATTCTGCATGCTATCACCATGTTGAAAATAAAGTAAAGATGTGCAGAGGAGAAATTAATTATAAATAGTCTTGTGCAAAATAATGTTTGGGGAGGTTGGCCTGGTTCCATAACTTGAATCCACAGCCGAACGTAACGACTGCCTTGAATTTACCTTCACAGTTTTATTCATCGATACATTCAGGCGTGTACTGGAAGGAATTTGATTCAAACCTACCCTCTCCAACACATATTTGCACATGTCTAAGTATGAATAAAAATAGAATTCCGTATGTCAAAACATATATTTTTTTCCCCTTTGTTTGTTGTTAACAAAGATTTTGCAGTCTTAAGAAAGACTTTGCAGTCTTAAAAGCGTCATCTGAGCAGTTAGGACTTGCATTAATGACTTACGATAAACCATTGATTTTAAATGGTTGATAATGAAAACAACACATTTTTTATGATTTCTCTCATACAATTCTAAGTAAAAGCTAAACTTGTATTAATATAAGATGTTAGCTTTGAAAGGTGATATCAGAAGCACCAGGAAATATATATATTGATGGTGGCATGCCAACATCTTCTCTGTGGAGCACTTGAAGGGTTTTGCTACAAATGATTTTTGCTGACTATATTAAACACAGTTGGAAGCTACGTGTTTCAAAAGAAAAACACCAATTGCTTGGGCTCGTCCGGGATTTGAACCCTGGACCTCTCGCACCCAAAGCGAGAATCATACCCCTAGACCAACGAGCCATTACATTAGTTGGGTTTTAGGAAAAAAATTGCCAGACTAACGCGCCAGACAGCGTTTGTGTTCTCAAAATAGAAACAAAGTTTTCGTTTTGAAGTGAGGATTTTAAATTTCCTCAATAGGATCTGTTTTTCCAATATCATTTTCATTGTATGGGTAAATTAACAGTTGAGGTTTATGTACGATGGTGATAAATCATATTGACAGTTGTCAAAGTTGAGTCTGTTTCTGGTCAAATTGCTGGGGAAGACTTACAATGTCCATTCATTTCTTAATTGTTTATGAGGGCTTTGTTGGTTTAGGAGAAATTTGTGGTTCAAATATATGTTGGAAAAGCACATGAAGGATTTAACTTTCTTTCTCATATTCTGCATGCTATCACCATGTTGAAAATAAAGTAAAGATGTGCAGAGGAGAAATTAATTATAAATAGTCTTGTGCAAAATAATGTTTGGGGAGGTTGGCCTGGTTCCATAACTTGAATCCACAGCCGAACGTAACGACTGCCTTGAATTTACCTTTACAGTTTTATTCATCGATACATTCAGGCGTGTACTGGAAGGAATTTGATTCAAACCTACCCTCTCCAACACATATTTGCACATGTCTAAGTATGAATAAAAATAGAATTCCATATGTCAAAACATATATTTTTTTCCCCTTTGTTTGTTGTTAACAAAGATTTTGCAGTCTTAAGAAAGACTTTGCAGTCTTAAAAGCGTCATCTGAGCAGTTAGGACTTGCATTAATGACTTACGATAAACCATTGATTTTAAATGGTTGATAATGAAAACAACACATTTTTTATGATTTCTCTCATACAATTCTAAGTAAAAGCTAAACTTGTATTAATATAAGATGTTAGCTTTGAAAGGTGATATCAGAAGCACCAGGAAATATATATATTGATGGTGGCATGCCAACATCTTCTCTGTGGAGCACTTGAAGGGTTTTGCTACAAATGATTTTTGCTGACTATATTAAACACAGTTGGAAGCTACGTGTTTCAAAAGAAAAACACCAATTGCTTGGGCTCGTCCGGGATTTGAACCCGGGACCTCTCGCACCCAAAGCGAGAATCATACCCCTAGACCAACGAGCCATTACATTAGTTGGGTTTTAGGAAAAAAACACAGTTGGAAGCTACGTGTTTCAAAAGAAAAACACCAATTGCTTGGGCTCGTCCGGGATTTGAACCCGGGACCTCTCGCACCCAAAGCGAGAATCATACCCCTAGACCAACGAGCCATTACATTAGTTGGGTTTTAGGAAAAAAATTGCCAGACTAACGCGCCAGACAGCGTTTGTGTTCTCAAAATAGAAACAAAGTTTTCGTTTTGAAGTGAGGATTTTAAATTTCCTCAATAGGATCTGTTTTTCCAATATCATTTTCATTGTATGGGTAAATTAACAGTTGAGGTTTATGTACGATGGTGATAAATCATATTGACAGTTGTCAAAGTTGAGTCTGTTTCTGGTCAAATTGCTGGGGAAGACTTAAAATTTCCATTCATTTCTTAA
The DNA here is from genome assembly GCF_036172605.1 of Pelobates fuscus. Lineage (NCBI taxonomy): Eukaryota > Metazoa > Chordata > Amphibia > Anura > Pelobatidae > Pelobates > Pelobates fuscus. The sequence goes on along the minus strand of NC_086322.1, from coordinate 7,979,840 downwards.
TTGTTTATGAGGGCTTTGTTGGTTCAGGAGAAATTTGTGGTTCAAATATATGTTGGAAAAGCACATGAAGGATTTAACTTTCTTTCTCATATTCTGCATGCTATCACCATGTTGAAAATAAAGTAAAGATGTGCAGAGGAGAAATTAATTATAAATAGTCTTGTGCAAAATAATGTTTGGGGAGGTTGGCCTGGTTCCATAACTTGAATCCACAGCCGAACGTAACGACTGCCTTGAATTTACCTTTACAGTTTTATTCATCGATACATTCAGGCGTGTACTGGAAGGAATTTGATTCAAACCTACCCTCTCCAACACATATTTGCACATGTCTAAGTATGAATAAAAATAGAATTCCATATGTCAAAACATATATTTTTTTCCCCTTTGTTTGTTGTTAACAAAGATTTTGCAGTCTTAAGAAAGACTTTGCAGTCTTAAAAGCGTCATCTGAGCAGTTAGGACTTGCATTAATGACTTACGATAAACCATTGATTTTAAATGGTTGATAATGAAAACAACACATTTTTTATGATTTCTCTCATACAATTCTAAGTAAAAGCTAAACTTGTATTAATATAAGATGTTAGCTTTGAAAGGTGATATCAGAAGCACCAGGAAATATATATATTGATGGTGGCATGCCAACATCTTCTCTGTGGAGCACTTGAAGGGTTTTGCTACAAATGATTTTTGCTGACTATATTAAACACAGTTGGAAGCTACGTGTTTCAAAAGAAAAACACCAATTGCTTGGGCTCGTCCGGGATTTGAACCCGGGACCTCTCGCACCCAAAGCGAGAATCATACCCCTAGACCAACGAGCCATTACATTAGTTGGGTTTTAGGAAAAAAATTGCCAGACTAACGCGCCAGACAGCGTTTGTGTTCTCAAAATAGAAACAAAGTTTTCGTTTTGAAGTGAGGATTTTAAATTTCCTCAATAGGATCTGTTTTTCCAATATCATTTTCATTGTATGGGTAAATTAACAGTTGAGGTTTATGTACGATGGTGATAAATCATATTGACAGTTGTCAAAGTTGAGTCTGTTTCTGGTCAAATTGCTGGGGAAGACTTAAAATTTCCATTCATTTCTTAATTGTTTATGAGGGCTTTGTTGGTTTAGGAGAAATTTGTGGTTCAAATATATGTTGGAAAAGCACATGAAGGATTCAACTTTCTTTCTCATATTCTGCATGCTATCACCATGTTGAAAATAAAGTAAAGATGTGCAGAGGAGAAATTAATTATAAATAGTCTTGTGCAAAATAATGTTTGGGGAGGTTGGCCTGGTTCCATAACTTGAATCCACAGCCGAACGTAACGACTGCCTTGAATTTACCTTCACAGTTTTATTCATCGATACATTCAGGCGTGTACTGGAAGGAATTTGATTCAAACCTACCCTCTCCAACACATATTTGCACATGTCTAAGTATGAATAAAAATAGAATTCCGTATGTCAAAACATATATTTTTTTCCCCTTTGTTTGTTGTTAACAAAGATTTTGCAGTCTTAAGAAAGACTTTGGAGTCTTAAAAGCGTCATCTGAGCAGTTAGGACTTGCATTAATGACTTACGATAAACCATTGATTTTAAATGGTTGATAATGAAAACAACACATTTTTTATGATTTCTCTCATACAATTCTAAGTAAAAGCTAAACTTGTATTAATATAAGATGTTAGCTTTGAAAGGTGATATCAGAAGCACCAGGAAATATATATATTGATGGTGGCATGCCAACATCTTCTCTGTGGAGCACTTGAAGGGTTTTGCTACAAATTATTTTTGCTTACTATATTAAACACAGTTGGAAGCTACATGTTTCAAAAGAAAAACACCAATTGCTTGGGATTGTCCGGGATTTAAACCCGGGACCTCGCACCCAAAGCGAGAATCATACCCCTAGACCAACGAGCCATTACATTAGTTGGGTTTTAGGAAAAAAATTGCCAGACTAACGCGCCAGACAGCGTTTGTGTTCTCAAAATAGAAACAAAGTTTTCGTTTTGAAGTGAGGATTTTAAATTTCCTCAATAGGATCTGTTTTTCCAATATCATTTTCATTGTATGGGTAAATTAACAGTTGAGGTTTATGTACGATGGTGATAAATCATATTGACAGTTGTCAAAGTTGAGTCTGTTTCTGGTCAAATTGCTGGGGAAGACTTACAATGTCCATTCATTTCTTAATTGTTTATGAGGGCTTTGTTGGTTTAGGAGAAATTTGTGGTTCAAATATATGTTGGAAAAGCACATGAAGGATTTAACTTTCTCATATTCTGCATGCTATCACCATGTTGAAAATAAAGTAAAGATGTGCAGAGGAGAAATTAATTATAAATAGTCTTGTGCAAAATAATGTTTGGGGAGGTTGGCCTGGTTCCATAACTTGAATCCACAGCCGAACGTAACGACTGCCTTGAATTTACCTTTACAGTTTTATTCATCGATACATTCAGGCGTGTACTGGAAGGAATTTGATTCAAACCTACCCTCTCCAACACATATTTGCACATGTCTAAGTATGAATAAAAATAGAATTCCGTATGTCAAAACATATATTTTTTCCCCTTTGTTTGTTGTTAACAAAGATTTTGAAGTCTTAAGAAAGACTTTGCAGTCTTAAAAGCGTCATCTGAGCAGTTAGGACTTGCATTAATGACTTACGATAAACCATTGATTTTAAATGGTTGATAATGAAAACAACACATTTTTTATGATTTCTCTCATACAATTCTAAGTAAAAGCTAAACTTGTATTAATATAAAATGTTAGCTTTGAAAGGTGATATCAGAAGCACCAGGAAATATATATATTGATGGTGGCATGCCAACATCTTCTCTGTGGAGCACTTGAAGGGTTTTGCTACAAATGATTTTTGCTGACTATATTAACCCCTTAAGGACACATGACATGTGTGACATGTCATGATTCCCTTTTATTCCAGAAGTTTGGTCCTTAAGGGGTTAAACACAGTTGGAAGCTACGTGTTTCAAAAGAAAAACACCAATTGCTTGGGCTCGTCCGGGATTTGAACCCGGGACCTCTCGCACCCAAAGCGAGAATCATACCCCTAGACCAACGAGCCATTACATTAGTTGGGTTTTAGGAAAAAAATTGCCAGACTAACGCGCCAGACAGCGTTTGTGTTCTCAAAATAGAAACAAAGTTTTCGTTTTGAAGTGAGGATTTTAAATTTCCTCAATAGGATCTGTTTTTCCAATATCATTTTCATTGTATGGGTAAATTAACAGTTGAGGTTTATGTACGATGGTGATAAATCATATTGACAGTTGTCAAAGTTGAGTCTGTTTCTGGTCAAATTGCTGGGGAAGACTTAAAATTTCCATTCATTTCTTAATTGTTTATGAGGGCTTTGTTGGTTTAGGAGAAATTTGTGGTTCAAATATATGTTGGAAAAGCACATGAAGGATTCAACTTTCTTTCTCATATTCTGCATGCTATCACCATGTTGAAAATAAAGTAAAGATGTGCAGAGGAGAAATTAATTATAAATAGTCTTGTGCAAAATAATGTTTGGGGAGGTTGGCCTGGTTCCATAACTTGAATCCACAGCCGAACGTAACGACTGCCTTGAATTTACCTTCACAGTTTTATTCATCGATACATTCAGGCGTGTACTGGAAGGAATTTGATTCAAACCTACCCTCTCCAACACATATTTGCACATGTCTAAGTATGAATAAAAATAGAATTCCGTATGTCAAAACATATATTTTTTTCCCCTTTGTTTGTTGTTAACAAAGATTTTGCAGTCTTAAGAAAGACTTTGCAGTCTTAAAAGCGTCATCTGAGCAGTTAGGACTTGCATTAATGACTTACGATAAACCATTGATTTTAAATGGTTGATAATGAAAACAACACATTTTTTATGATTTCTCTCATACAATTCTAAGTAAAAGCTAAACTTGTATTAATATAAGATGTTAGCTTTGAAAGGTGATATCAGAAGCACCAGGAAATATATATATTGATGGTGGCATGCCAACATCTTCTCTGTGGAGCACTTGAAGGGTTTTGCTACAAATGATTTTTGCTGACTATATTAAACACAGTTGGAAGCTACGTGTTTCAAAAGAAAAACACCAATTGCTTGGGCTCGTCCGGGATTTGAACCCAGGACCTCTCGCACCCTAAGCGAGAATCATACCCCTAGACCAACGAGCCATTACATTAGTTGGGCTTTAGGAAAAAAATTGCCAGACTAACGCGCCAGACAGCGTTTGTGTTCTCAAAATAGAAACAAAGTTTTCGTTTTGAAGTGAGGATTTTAAATTTCCTCAATAGGATCTGTTTTTCCAATATCATTTTCATTGTATGGGTAAATTAACAGTTGAGGTTTATGTACGATGGTGATAAATCATATTGACAGTTGTCAAAGTTGAGTCTGTTTCTGGTCAAATTGCTGGGGAAGACTTAAAATTTCCATTCATTTCTTAATTGTTTATGAGGGCTTTGTTGGTTTAGGAGAAATTTGTGGTTCAAATATATGTTGGAAAAGCACATGAAGGATTCAACTTTCTTTCTCATATTCTGCATGCTATCACCATGTTGAAAATAAAGTAAAGATGTGCAGAGGAGAAATTAATTATAAATAGTCTTGTGCAAAATAATGTTTGGGGAGGTTGGCCTGGTTCCATAACTTGAATCCACAGCCGAACGTAACGACTGCCTTGAATTTACCTTCACAGTTTTATTCATCGATACATTCAGGCGTGTACTGGAAGGAATTTGATTCAAACCTACCCTCTCCAACACATATTTGCACATGTCTAAGTATGAATAAAAATAGAATTCCGTATGTCAAAACATATATTTTTTTCCCCTTTGTTTGTTGTTAACAAAGATTTTGCAGTCTTAAGAAAGACTTTGCAGTCTTAAAAGCGTCATCTGAGCAGTTAGGACTTGCATTAATGACTTACGATAAACCATTGATTTTAAATGGTTGATAATGAAAACAACACATTTTTTATGATTTCTCTCATACAATTCTAAGTAAAAGCTAAACTTGTATTAATATAAGATGTTAGCTTTGAAAGGTGATATCAGAAGCACCAGGAAATATATATATTGATGGTGGCATGCCAACATCTTCTCTGTGGAGCACTTGAAGGGTTTTGCTACAAATGATTTTTGCTGACTATATTAATAACAGTTGGAAGCTACGTGTTTCAAAAGAAAAACACCAATTGCTTGGGCTTGTCCGGGATTTGAACCCGGGACCTCTCGCACCCAAAGTGAGAATCATACCCCTAGACCAACGAGCCATTACATTAGTTCGGTTTTAGGAAAAAAATTGCCAGACTAACGCGCCAGACAGCGTTTGTGTTCTCAAAATAGAAACAAAGTTTTCGTTTTGAAGTGAGGATTTTAAATTTCCTCAATAGGATCTGTTTTTCCTATATCATTTTCATTGTATGGGTAAATTAACAGTTGAGGTTTATGTACGATGGTGATAAATCATATTGACAGTTGTCAAAGTTGAGTCTGTTTCTGGTCAAATTGCTGGGGAAGACTTAAAATTTCCATTCATTTCTTAATTGTTTATGAGGGCTTTGTTGGTTTAGGAGAAATTTGTGGTTCAAATATATGTTGGAAAAGCACATGAAGGATTCAACTTTCTTTCTCATATTCTGCATGCTATCACCATGTTGAAAATAAAGTAAAGATGTGCAGAGGAGAAATTAATTATAAATAGTCTTGTGCAAAATAATGTTTGGGGAGGTTGGCCTGGTTCCATAACTTGAATCCACAGCCGAACGTAACGACTGCCTTGAATTTACCTTTACAGTTTTATTCATCGATACATTCAGGCGTGTACTGGAAGGAATTTGATTCAAACCTACCCTCTCCAACACATATTTGCACATGTCTAAGTATGAATAAAAATAGAATTCCGTATGTCAAAACATATATTTTTTCCCCTTTGTTTGTTGTTAACAAAGATTTTGAAGTCTTAAGAAAGACTTTGCAGTCTTAAAAGCGTCATCTGAGCAGTTAGGACTTGCATTAATGACTTACGATAAACCATTGATTTTAAATGGTTGATAATGAAAACAACACATTTTTTATGATTTCTCTCATACAATTCTAAGTAAAAGCTAAACTTGTATTAATATAAGATGTTAGCTTTGAAAGGTGATATCAGAAGCACCAGGAAATATATATATTGATGGTGGCATGCCAACATCTTCTCTGTGGAGCACTTGAAGGGTTTTGCTACAAATGATTTTTGCTGACTATATTAAACACAGTTGGAAGCTACGTGTTTCAAAAGAAAAACACCAATTGCTTGGGCTTGTCCGGGATTTAAACACGGGACCTCTCGCACCCAAAGCGAGAATCATACCCCTAGACCAACGAGCCATTACATTAGTTGGGTTTTAGGAAAAAAATTGCCAGACTAACGCGCCAGACAGCGTTTGTGTTCTCAAAATAGAAACAAAGTTTTCGTTTTGAAGTGAGGATTTTAAATTTCCTCAATAGGATCTGTTTTTCCAATATCATTTTCATTGTATGGGTAAATTAACAGTTGAGGTTTATGTACGATGGTGATAAATCATATTGACAGTTGTCAAAGTTGAGTCTGTTTCTGGTCAAATTGCTGGGGAAGACTTAAAATTTCCATTCATTTCTTAATTGTTTATGAGGGCTTTGTTGGTTTAGGAGAAATTTGTGGTTCAAATATATGTTGGAAAAGCACATGAAGGATTTAACTTTCTTTCTCATATTCTGCATGCTATCACCATGTTGAAAATAAAGTAAAGATGTGCAGAGGAGAAATTAATTATAAATAGTCTTGTGCAAAATAATGTTTGGGGAGGTTGGCCTGGTTCCATAACTTGAATCCACAGCCGAACGTAACGACTGCCTTGAATTTACCTTTACAGTTTTATTCATCGATACATTCAGGCGTGTACTGGAAGGAATTTGATTCAAACCTACCCTCTCCAACACATATTTGCACATGTCTAAGTATGAATAAAAATAGAATTCCGTATGTCAAAACATATATTTTTTCCCCTTTGTTTGTTGTTAACAAAGATTTTGAAGTCTTAAGAAAGACTTTGCAGTCTTAAAAGCGTCATCTGAGCAGTTAGGACTTGCATTAATGACTTACGATAAACCATTGATTTTAAATGGTTGATAATGAAAACAACACATTTTTTATGATTTCTCTCATACAATTCTAAGTGAAAGCTAAACTTGTATTAATATAAGATGTTAGCTTTGAAAGGTGATATCAGAAGCACCAGGAAATATATATATTGATGGTGGCATGCCAACATCTTCTCTGTGGAGCACTTGAAGGGTTTTGCTACAAATGATTTTTGCTGACTATATTAATAACAGTTGGAAGCTACGTGTTTCAAAAGAAAAACACCAATTGCTTGGGCTTGTCCGGGATTTGAACCCGGGACCTCTCGCACCCAAAGTGAGAATCATACCCCTAGACCAACGAGCCATTACATTAGTTCGGTTTTAGGAAAAAAATTGCCAGACTAACGCGCCAGACAGCGTTTGTGTTCTCAAAATAGAAACAAAGTTTTCGTTTTGAAGTGAGGATTTTAAATTTCCTCAATAGGATCTGTTTTTCCTATATCATTTTCATTGTATGGGTAAATTAACAGTTGAGGTTTATGTACGATGGTGATAAATCATATTGACAGTTGTCAAAGTTGAGTCTGTTTCTGGTCAAATTGCTGGGGAAGACTTAAAATTTCCATTCATTTCTTAATTGTTTATGAGGGCTTTGTTGGTTTAGGAGAAATTTGTGGTTCAAATATATGTTGGAAAAGCACATGAAGGATTCAACTTTCTTTCTCATATTCTGCATGCTATCACCATGTTGAAAATAAAGTAAAGATGTGCAGAGGAGAAATTAATTATAAATAGTCTTGTGCAAAATAATGTTTGGGGAGGTTGGCCTGGTTCCATAACTTGAATCCACAGCCGAACGTAACGACTGCCTTGAATTTACCTTCACAGTTTTATTCATCGATACATTCAGGCGTGTACTGGTAGGAATTTGATTCAAACCTACCCTCTCCAACACATATTTGCACATGTCTAAGTATGAATAAAAATAGAATTCCGTATGTCAAAACATATATTTTTTTCCCCTTTGTTTGTTGTTAACAAAGATTTTGCAGTCTTAAGAAAGACTTTGGAGTCTTAAAAGCGTCATCTGAGCAGTTAGGACTTGCATTAATGACTTACGATAAACCATTGATTTTAAATGGTTGATAATGAAAACAACACATTTTTTATGATTTCTCTCATACAATTCTAAGTAAAAGCTAAACTTGTATTAATATAAGATGTTAGCTTTGAAAGGTGATATCAGAAGCACCAGGAAATATATATATTGATGGTGGCATGCCAACATCTTCTCTGTGGAGCACTTGAAGGGTTTTGCTACAAATGATTTTTGCTGACTATATTAAACACAGTTGGAAGCTACGTGTTTCAAAAGAAAAACACCAATTGCTTGGGCTTGTCCGGGATTTAAACACGGGACCTCTCGCACCCAAAGCGAGAATCATACCCCTAGACCAACGAGCCATTACATTAGTTGGGTTTTAGGAAAAAAATTGCCAGACTAACGCGCCAGACAGCGTTTGTGTTCTCAAAATAGAAACAAAGTTTTCGTTTTGAAGTGAGGATTTAAAATTTCCTCAATAGGATCTGTTTTTCCAATATCATTTTCATTGTATGGGTAAATTAACAGTTGAGGTTTATGTACGATGGTGATAAATCATATTGACAGTTGTCAAAGTTGAGTCTGTTTCTGGTCAAATTGCTGGGGAAGACTTAAAATTTCCATTCATTTCTTAATTGTTTATGAGGGCTTTGTTGGTTTAGGAGAAATTTGTGGTTCAAATATATGTTGGAAAAGCACATGAAGGATTTAACTTTCTTTCTCATATTCTGCATGCTATCACCATGTTGAAAATAAAGTAAAGATGTGCAGAGGAGAAATTAATTATAAATAGTCTTGTGCAAAATAATGTTTGGGGAGGTTGGCCTGGTTCCATAACTTGAATCCACAGCCGAACGTAACGACTGCCTTGAATTTACCTTTACAGTTTTATTCATCGATACATTCAGGCGTGTACTGGAAGGAATTTGATTCAAACCTACCCTCTCCAACACATATTTGCACATGTCTAAGTATGAATAAAAATAGAATTCCGTATGTCAAAACATATATTTTTTCCCCTTTGTTTGTTGTTAACAAAGATTTTGAAGTCTTAAGAAAGACTTTGCAGTCTTAAAAGCGTCATCTGAGCAGTTAGGACTTGCATTAATGACTTACGATAAACCATTGATTTTAAATGGTTGATAATGAAAACAACACATTTTTTATGATTTCTCTCATACAATTCTAAGTGAAAGCTAAACTTGTATTAATATAAGATGTTAGCTTTGAAAGGTGATATCAGAAGCACCAGGAAATATATATATTGATGGTGGCATGCCAACATCTTCTCTGTGGAGCACTTGAAGGGTTTTGCTACAAATGATTTTTGCTGACTATATTAAACACAGTTGGAAGCTACGTGTTTCAAAAGAAAAACACCAATTGCTTGGGCTCGTCCGGGATTTGAACCCGGGACCTCTCGCACCCAAAGCGAGAATCATACCCCTAGACCAACGAGCCATTACATTAGTTGGGTTTTAGGAAAAAAATTGCCAGACTAACGCGCCAGACAGCGTTTGTGTTCTCAAAATAGAAACAAAGTTTTCGTTTTGAAGTGAGGATTTTAAATTTCCTCAATAGGATCTGTTTTTCCAATATCATTTTCATTGTATGGGTAAATTAACAGTTGAGGTTTATGTACGATGGTGATAAATCATATTGACAGTTGTCAAAGTTGAGTCTGTTTCTGGTCAAATTGCTGGGGAAGACTTAAAATTTCCATTCATTTCTTAATTGTTTATGAGGGCTTTGTTGGTTCAGGAGAAATTTGTGGTTCAAATATATGTTGGAAAAGCACATGAAGGATTTAACTTTCTTTCTCATATTCTGCATGCTATCACCATGTTGAAAATAAAGTAAAGATGTGCAGAGGAGAAATTAATTATAAATAGTCTTGTGCAAAATAATGTTTGGGGAGGTTGGCCTGGTTCCATAACTTGAATCCACAGCCGAACGTAACGACTGCCTTGAATTTACCTTTACAGTTTTATTCATCGATACATTCAGGCGTGTACTGGAAGGAATTTGATTCAAACCTACCCTCTCCAACACATATTTGCACATGTCTAAGTATGAATAAAAATAGAATTCCATATGTCAAAACATATATTTTTTTCCCCTTTGTTTGTTGTTAACAAAGATTTTGCAGTCTTAAGAAAGACTTTGCAGTCTTAAAAGCGTCATCTGAGCAGTTAGGACTTGCATTAATGACTTACGATAAACCATTGATTTTAAATGGTTGATAATGAAAACAACACATTTTTTATGATTTCTCTCATACAATTCTAAGTAAAAGCTAAACTTGTATTAATATAAGATGTTAGCTTTGAAAGGTGATATCAGAAGCACCAGGAAATATATATATTGATGGTGGCATGCCAACATCTTCTCTGTGGAGCACTTGAAGGGTTTTGCTACAAATTATTTTTGCTGACTATATTAAACACAGTTGGAAGCTACGTGTTTCAAAAGAAAAACACCAATTGCTTGGGCTCGTCCGGGATTTGAACCCGGGACCTCTCGCACCCAAAGCGAGAATCATACCCCTAGACCAACGAGCCATTACATTAGTTGGGTTTTAGGAAAAAAATTGCCAGACTAACGCGCCAGACAGCGTTTGTGTTCTCAAAATAGAAACAAAGTTTTCGTTTTGAAGTGAGGATTTTAAATTTCCTCAATAGGATCTGTTTTTCCAATATCATTTTCATTGTATGGGTAAATTAACAGTTGAGGTTTATGTACGATGGTGATAAATCATATTGACAGTTGTCAAAGTTGAGTCTGTTTCTGGTCAAATTGCTGGGGAAGACTTAAAATGTCCATTCATTTCTTAATTGTTTATGAGGGCTTTGTTGGTTTAGGAGAAATTTGTGGTTCAAATATATGTTGGAAAAGCACATGAAGGATTTAACTTTCTTTCTCATATTCTGCATGCTATCACCATGTTGAAAATAAAGTAAAGATGTGCAGAGGAGAAATTAATTATAAATAGTCTTGTGCAAAATAATGTTTGGGGAGGTTGGCCTGGTTCCATAACTTGAATCCACAGCCGAACGTAACGACTGCCTTGAATTTACCTTCACAGTTTTATTCATCGATACATTCAGGCGTGTACTGGAAGGAATTTGATTCAAACCTACCCTCTCCAACACATATTTGCACATGTCTAAGTATGAATAAAAATAGAATTCCGTATGTTAAAACATATATTTTTTTCCCCTTTGTTTGTTGTTAACAAAGATTTTGCAGTCTTAAGAAAGACTTTGCAGTCTTAAAAGCGTCATCTGAGCAGTTAGGACTTGCATTAATGACTTACGATAAACCATTGATTTTAAATGGTTGATAATGAAAACAACACATTTTTTATGATTTCTCTCATACAATTCTAAGTAAAAGCTAAACTTGTATTAATATAAGATGTTAGCTTTGAAAGGTGATATCAGAAGCACCAGGAAATATATATATTGATGGTGGCATGCCAACATCTTCTCTGTGGAGCACTTGAAGGGTTTTGCTACAAATGATTTTTGCTGACTATATTAAACACAGTTGGAAGCTACGTGTTTCAAAAGAAAAACACCAATTGCTTGGGCTCGTCCGGGATTTGAACCCGGGACCTCTCGCACCCAAAGCGAGAATCATACCCCTAGACCAACGAGCCATTACATTAGTTGGGTTTTAGGAAAAAAATTGCCAGACTAACGCGCCAGACAGCGTTTGTGTTCTCAAAATAGAAACAAAGTTTTCGTTTTGAAGTGAGGATTTTAAATTTCCTTAATAGGATCTGTTTTTCCTATATCATTTTCATTGTATGGGTAAATTAACAGTTGAGGTTTATGTACGATGGTGATAAATCATATTGACAGTTGTCAAAGTTGAGTCTGTTTCTGGTCAAATTGCTGGGGAAGACTTACAATGTCCATTCATTTCTTAATTGTTTATGAGGGCTTTGTTGGTTTAGGAGAAATTTGTGGTTCAAATATATGTTGGAAAAGCACATGAAGGATTTAACTTTCTTTCTCATATTCTGCATGCTATCACCATGTTGAAAATAAAGTAAAGATGTGCAGAGGAGAAATTAATTATAAATAGTCTTGTGCAAAATAATGTTTAGGGAGGTTGGCCTGGTTCCATAACTTGAATCCACAGCCGAACGTAACGACTGCCTTGAATTTACCTTCACAGTTTTATTCATCGATACATTCTGGCGTGTACTGGAAGGAATTTGATTCAAACCTACCCTCTCCAACACATATTTGCACATGTCTAAGTATGAATAAAAATAGAATTCCGTATGTCAAAACATATATTTTTTTCCCCTTTGTTTGTTGTTAACAAAGATTTTGCAGTCTTAAGAAAGACTTTGCAGTCTTAAAAGCGTCATCTGAGCAGTTAGGACTTGCATTAATGACTTACGATAAACCATTGATTTTAAATGGTTGATAATGAAAACAACACATTTTTTATGATTTCTCTCATACAATTCTAAGTAAAAGCTAAACTTGTATTAATATAAGATGTTAGCTTTGAAAGGTGATATCAGAAGCACCAGGAAATATATATATTGATGGTGGCATGCCAACATCTTCTCTGTGGAGCACTTGAAGGGTTTTGCTACAAATGATTTTTGCTGACTATATTAAACACAGTTGGAAGCTACGTGTTTCAAAAGAAAAACACCAATTGCTCGGGCTCGTCCGGGATTTGAACCCGGGACCTCTCGCACCCAAAGCGAGAATCATACCCCTAGACCAACGAGCCATTACATTAGCTGGGTTTTAGGAAAAAAAATGCCAGACTAACGCGCCAGACAGCGTTTGTGTTCTCAAAATAGAAACAAAGTTTTCGTTTTGAAGTGAGGATTTTAAATTTCCTCAATAGGATCTGTTTTTCCTATATCATTTTCATTGTATGGGTAAATTAACAGTTGAGGTTTATGTACGATGGTGATAAATCATATTGACAGTTGTCAAAGTTGAGTCTGTTTCTGGTCAAATTGCTGGGGAAGACTTAAAATTTCCATTCATTTCTTAATTGTTTATGAGGGCTTTGTTGGTTTAGGAGAAATTTGTGGTTCAAATATATGTTGGAAAAGCACATGAAGGATTCAACTTTCTTTCTCATATTCTGCATGCTATCACCATGTTGAAAATAAAGTAAAGATGTGCAGAGGAGAAATTAATTATAAATAGTCTTGTGCAAAATAATGTTTGGGGAGGTTGGCCTGGTTCCATAACTTGAATCCACAGCCGAACGTAACGACTGCCTTGAATTTACCTTCACAGTTTTATTCATCGATACATTCAGGCGTGTACTGGAAGGAATTTGATTCAAACCTACCCTCTCCAACACATATTTGCACATGTCTAAGTATGAATAAAAATAGAATTCCGTATGTCAAAACATATATTTTTTTCCCCTTTGTTTGTTGTTAACAAAGATTTTGCAGTCTTAAGAAAGACTTTGCAGTCTTAAAAGCGTCATCTGAGCAGTTAGGACTTGCATTAATGACTTACGATAAACCATTGATTTTAAATGGTTGATAATGAAAACAACACATTTTTTATGATTTCTCTCATACAATTCTAAGTAAAAGCTAAACTTGTATTAATATAAGATGTTAGCTTTGAAAGGTGATATCAGAAGCACCAGGAAATATATATATTGATGGTGGCATGCCAACATCTTCTCTGTGGAGCACTTGAAGGGTTTTGCTACAAATTATTTTTGCTTACTATATTAAACACAGTTGGAAGCTACATGTTTCAAAAGAAAAACACCAATTGCTTGGGATTGTCCGGGATTTAAACCCGGGACCTCGCACCCAAAGCGAGAATCATACCCCTAGACCAACGAGCCATTACATTAGTTGGGTTTTAGGAAAAAAATTGCCAGACTAACGCGCCAGACAGCGTTTGTGTTCTCAAAATAGAAACAAAGTTTTCGTTTTGAAGTGAGGATTTTAAATTTCCTCAATAGGATCTGTTTTTCCAATATCATTTTCATTGTATGGGTAAATTAACAGTTGAGGTTTATGTACGATGGTGATAAATCATATTGACAGTTGTCAAAGTTGAGTCTGTTTCTGGTCAAATTGCTGGGGAAGACTTACAATGTCCATTCATTTCTTAATTGTTTATGAGGGCTTTGTTGGTTTAGGAGAAATTTGTGGTTCAAATATATGTTGGAAAAGCACATGAAGGATTTAACTTTCTCATATTCTGCATGCTATCACCATGTTGAAAATAAAGTAAAGATGTGCAGAGGAGAAATTAATTATAAATAGTCTTGTGCAAAATAATGTTTGGGGAGGTTGGCCTGGTTCCATAACTTGAATCCACAGCCGAACGTAACGACTGCCTTGAATTTACCTTTACAGTTTTATTCATCGATACATTCAGGCGTGTACTGGAAGGAATTTGATTCAAACCTACCCTCTCCAACACATATTTGCACATGTCTAAGTATGAATAAAAATAGAATTCCGTATGTCAAAACATATATTTTTTCCCCTTTGTTTGTTGTTAACAAAGATTTTGAAGTCTTAAGAAAGACTTTGCAGTCTTAAAAGCGTCATCTGAGCAGTTAGGACTTGCATTAATGACTTACGATAAACCATTGATTTTAAATGGTTGATAATGAAAACAACACATTTTTTATGATTTCTCTCATACAATTCTAAGTAAAAGCTAAACTTGTATTAATATAAAATGTTAGCTTTGAAAGGTGATATCAGAAGCACCAGGAAATATATATATTGATGGTGGCATGCCAACATCTTCTCTGTGGAGCACTTGAAGGGTTTTGCTACAAATGATTTTTGCTGACTATATTAACCCCTTAAGGACACATGACATGTGTGACATGTCATGATTCCCTTTTATTCCAGAAGTTTGGTCCTTAAGGGGTTAAACACAGTTGGAAGCTACGTGTTTCAAAAGAAAAACACCAATTGCTTGGGCTCGTCCGGGATTTGAACCCGGGACCTCTCGCACCCAAAGCGAGAATCATACCCCTAGACCAACGAGCCATTACATTAGTTGGGTTTTAGGAAAAAAATTGCCAGACTAACGCGCCAGACAGCGTTTGTGTTCTCAAAATAGAAACAAAGTTTTCGTTTTGAAGTGAGGATTTTAAATTTCCTCAATAGGATCTGTTTTTCCAATATCATTTTCATTGTATGGGTA
Source organism: Pelobates fuscus (assembly GCF_036172605.1). Taxonomy (NCBI): domain Eukaryota; kingdom Metazoa; phylum Chordata; class Amphibia; order Anura; family Pelobatidae; genus Pelobates; species Pelobates fuscus. The sequence continues at coordinate 7,964,421 of NC_086322.1, read as the reverse complement.
AATTAACAGTTGAGGTTTATGTACGATGGTGATAAATCATATTGACAGTTGTCAAAGTTGAGTCTGTTTCTGGTCAAATTGCTGGGGAAGACTTAAAATTTCCATTCATTTCTTAATTGTTTATGAGGGCTTTGTTGGTTTAGGAGAAATTTGTGGTTCAAATATATGTTGGAAAAGCACATGAAGGATTCAACTTTCTTTCTCATATTCTGCATGCTATCACCATGTTGAAAATAAAGTAAAGATGTGCAGAGGAGAAATTAATTATAAATAGTCTTGTGCAAAATAATGTTTGGGGAGGTTGGCCTGGTTCCATAACTTGAATCCACAGCCGAACGTAACGACTGCCTTGAATTTACCTTCACAGTTTTATTCATCGATACATTCAGGCGTGTACTGGAAGGAATTTGATTCAAACCTACCCTCTCCAACACATATTTGCACATGTCTAAGTATGAATAAAAATAGAATTCCGTATGTCAAAACATATATTTTTTTCCCCTTTGTTTGTTGTTAACAAAGATTTTGCAGTCTTAAGAAAGACTTTGCAGTCTTAAAAGCGTCATCTGAGCAGTTAGGACTTGCATTAATGACTTACGATAAACCATTGATTTTAAATGGTTGATAATGAAAACAACACATTTTTTATGATTTCTCTCATACAATTCTAAGTAAAAGCTAAACTTGTATTAATATAAGATGTTAGCTTTGAAAGGTGATATCAGAAGCACCAGGAAATATATATATTGATGGTGGCATGCCAACATCTTCTCTGTGGAGCACTTGAAGGGTTTTGCTACAAATGATTTTTGCTGACTATATTAAACACAGTTGGAAGCTACGTGTTTCAAAAGAAAAACACCAATTGCTTGGGCTCGTCCGGGATTTGAACCCAGGACCTCTCGCACCCTAAGCGAGAATCATACCCCTAGACCAACGAGCCATTACATTAGTTGGGCTTTAGGAAAAAAATTGCCAGACTAACGCGCCAGACAGCGTTTGTGTTCTCAAAATAGAAACAAAGTTTTCGTTTTGAAGTGAGGATTTTAAATTTCCTCAATAGGATCTGTTTTTCCAATATCATTTTCATTGTATGGGTAAATTAACAGTTGAGGTTTATGTACGATGGTGATAAATCATATTGACAGTTGTCAAAGTTGAGTCTGTTTCTGGTCAAATTGCTGGGGAAGACTTAAAATTTCCATTCATTTCTTAATTGTTTATGAGGGCTTTGTTGGTTTAGGAGAAATTTGTGGTTCAAATATATGTTGGAAAAGCACATGAAGGATTCAACTTTCTTTCTCATATTCTGCATGCTATCACCATGTTGAAAATAAAGTAAAGATGTGCAGAGGAGAAATTAATTATAAATAGTCTTGTGCAAAATAATGTTTGGGGAGGTTGGCCTGGTTCCATAACTTGAATCCACAGCCGAACGTAACGACTGCCTTGAATTTACCTTCACAGTTTTATTCATCGATACATTCAGGCGTGTACTGGAAGGAATTTGATTCAAACCTACCCTCTCCAACACATATTTGCACATGTCTAAGTATGAATAAAAATAGAATTCCGTATGTCAAAACATATATTTTTTTCCCCTTTGTTTGTTGTTAACAAAGATTTTGCAGTCTTAAGAAAGACTTTGCAGTCTTAAAAGCGTCATCTGAGCAGTTAGGACTTGCATTAATGACTTACGATAAACCATTGATTTTAAATGGTTGATAATGAAAACAACACATTTTTTATGATTTCTCTCATACAATTCTAAGTAAAAGCTAAACTTGTATTAATATAAGATGTTAGCTTTGAAAGGTGATATCAGAAGCACCAGGAAATATATATATTGATGGTGGCATGCCAACATCTTCTCTGTGGAGCACTTGAAGGGTTTTGCTACAAATGATTTTTGCTGACTATATTAATAACAGTTGGAAGCTACGTGTTTCAAAAGAAAAACACCAATTGCTTGGGCTTGTCCGGGATTTGAACCCGGGACCTCTCGCACCCAAAGTGAGAATCATACCCCTAGACCAACGAGCCATTACATTAGTTCGGTTTTAGGAAAAAAATTGCCAGACTAACGCGCCAGACAGCGTTTGTGTTCTCAAAATAGAAACAAAGTTTTCGTTTTGAAGTGAGGATTTTAAATTTCCTCAATAGGATCTGTTTTTCCTATATCATTTTCATTGTATGGGTAAATTAACAGTTGAGGTTTATGTACGATGGTGATAAATCATATTGACAGTTGTCAAAGTTGAGTCTGTTTCTGGTCAAATTGCTGGGGAAGACTTAAAATTTCCATTCATTTCTTAATTGTTTATGAGGGCTTTGTTGGTTTAGGAGAAATTTGTGGTTCAAATATATGTTGGAAAAGCACATGAAGGATTCAACTTTCTTTCTCATATTCTGCATGCTATCACCATGTTGAAAATAAAGTAAAGATGTGCAGAGGAGAAATTAATTATAAATAGTCTTGTGCAAAATAATGTTTGGGGAGGTTGGCCTGGTTCCATAACTTGAATCCACAGCCGAACGTAACGACTGCCTTGAATTTACCTTCACAGTTTTATTCATCGATACATTCAGGCGTGTACTGGAAGGAATTTGATTCAAACCTACCCTCTCCAACACATATTTGCACATGTCTAAGTATGAATAAAAATAGAATTCCGTATGTCAAAACATATATTTTTTTCCCCTTTGTTTGTTGTTAACAAAGATTTTGCAGTCTTAAGAAAGACTTTGGAGTCTTAAAAGCGTCATCTGAGCAGTTAGGACTTGCATTAATGACTTACGATAAACCATTGATTTTAAATGGTTGATAATGAAAACAACACATTTTTTATGATTTCTCTCATACAATTCTAAGTAAAAGCTAAACTTGTATTAATATAAGATGTTAGCTTTGAAAGGTGATATCAGAAGCACCAGGAAATATATATATTGATGGTGGCATGCCAACATCTTCTCTGTGGAGCACTTGAAGGGTTTTGCTACAAATGATTTTTGCTGACTATATTAAACACAGTTGGAAGCTACGTGTTTCAAAAGAAAAACACCAATTGCTTGGGCTTGTCCGGGATTTAAACCCGGGACCTCTCGCACCCAAAGCGAGAATCATACCCCTAGACCAACTAGCCATTACATTAGTTGGGTTTTAGGAAAAATATTGCCAGACTAACGCGCCAGACAGCGTTTGTGTTCTCAAAATAGAAACAAAGTTTTCGTTTTGAAGTGAGGATTTAAAATTTCCTCAATAGGATCTGTTTTTCCAATATCATTTTCATTGTATGGGTAAATTAACAGTTGAGGTTTATGTACGATGGTGATAAATCATATTGACAGTTGTCAAAGTTGAGTCTGTTTCTGGTCAAATTGCTGGGGAAGACTTAAAATTTCCATTCATTTCTTAATTGTTTATGAGGGCTTTGTTGGTTTAGGAGAAATTTGTGGTTCAAATATATGTTGGAAAAGCACATGAAGGATTTAACTTTCTTTCTCATATTCTGCATGCTATCACCATGTTGAAAATAAAGTAAAGATGTGCAGAGGAGAAATTAATTATAAATAGTCTTGTGCAAAATAATGTTTGGGGAGGTTGGCCTGGTTCCATAACTTGAATCCACAGCCGAACGTAACGACTGCCTTGAATTTACCTTTACAGTTTTATTCATCGATACATTCAGGCATGTACTGGAAGGAATTTGATTCAAACCTACCCTCTCCAACACATATTTGCACATGTCTAAGTATGAATAAAAATAGAATTCCGTATGTCAAAACATATATTTTTTCCCCTTTGTTTGTTGTTAACAAAGATTTTGAAGTCTTAAGAAAGACTTTGCAGTCTTAAAAGCGTCATCTGAGCAGTTAGGACTTGCATTAATGACTTACGATAAACCATTGATTTTAAATGGTTGATAATGAAAACAACACATTTTTTATGATTTCTCTCATACAATTCTAAGTGAAAGCTAAACTTGTATTAATATAAGATGTTAGCTTTGAAAGGTGATATCAGAAGCACCAGGAAATATATATATTGATGGTGGCATGCCAACATCTTCTCTGTGGAGCACTTGAAGGGTTTTGCTACAAATGATTTTTGCTGACTATATTAAACACAGTTGGAAGCTACGTGTTTCAAAAGAAAAACACCAATTGCTTGGGCTCGTCCGGGATTTGAACCCGGGACCTCTCGCACCCAAAGCGAGAATCATACCCCTAGACCAACGAGCCATTACATTAGTTGGGTTTTAGGAAAAAAATTGCCAGACTAACGCGCCAGACAGCGTTTGTGTTCTCAAAATAGAAACAAAGTTTTCGTTTTGAAGTGAGGATTTTAAATTTCCTCAATAGGATCTGTTTTTCCAATATCATTTTCATTGTATGGGTAAATTAACAGTTGAGGTTTATGTACGATGGTGATAAATCATATTGACAGTTGTCAAAGTTGAGTCTGTTTCTGGTCAAATTGCTGGGGAAGACTTAAAATTTCCATTCATTTCTTAATTGTTTATGAGGGCTTTGTTGGTTTAGGAGAAATTTGTGGTTCAAATATATGTTGGAAAAGCACATGAAGGATTCAACTTTCTTTCTCATATTCTGCATGCTATCACCATGTTGAAAATAAAGTAAAGATGTGCAGAGGAGAAATTAATTATAAATAGTCTTGTGCAAAATAATGTTTGGGGAGGTTGGCCTGGTTCCATAACTTGAATCCACAGCCGAACGTAACGACTGCCTTGAATTTACCTTCACAGTTTTATTCATCGATACATTCAGGCGTGTACTGGAAGGAATTTGATTCAAACCTACCCTCTCCAACACATATTTGCACATGTCTAAGTATGAATAAAAATAGAATTCCGTATGTCAAAACATATATTTTTTTCCCCTTTGTTTGTTGTTAACAAAGATTTTGCAGTCTTAAGAAAGACTTTGGAGTCTTAAAAGCGTCATCTGAGCAGTTAGGACTTGCATTAATGACTTACGATAAACCATTGATTTTAAATGGTTGATAATGAAAACAACACATTTTTTATGATTTCTCTCATACAATTCTAAGTAAAAGCTAAACTTGTATTAATATAAGATGTTAGCTTTGAAAGGTGATATCAGAAGCACCAGGAAATATATATATTGATGGTGGCATGCCAACATCTTCTCTGTGGAGCACTTGAAGGGTTTTGCTACAAATTATTTTTGCTTACTATATTAAACACAGTTGGAAGCTACATGTTTCAAAAGAAAAACACCAATTGCTTGGGATTGTCCGGGATTTAAACCCGGGACCTCGCACCCAAAGCGAGAATCATACCCCTAGACCAACGAGCCATTACATTAGTTGGGTTTTAGGAAAAAAATTGCCAGACTAACGCGCCAGACAGCGTTTGTGTTCTCAAAATAGAAACAAAGTTTTCGTTTTGAAGTGAGGATTTTAAATTTCCTCAATAGGATCTGTTTTTCCAATATCATTTTCATTGTATGGGTAAATTAACAGTTGAGGTTTATGTACGATGGTGATAAATCATATTGACAGTTGTCAAAGTTGAGTCTGTTTCTGGTCAAATTGCTGGGGAAGACTTACAATGTCCATTCATTTCTTAATTGTTTATGAGGGCTTTGTTGGTTTAGGAGAAATTTGTGGTTCAAATATATGTTGGAAAAGCACATGAAGGATTTAACTTTCTCATATTCTGCATGCTATCACCATGTTGAAAATAAAGTAAAGATGTGCAGAGGAGAAATTAATTATAAATAGTCTTGTGCAAAATAATGTTTGGGGAGGTTGGCCTGGTTCCATAACTTGAATCCACAGCCGAACGTAACGACTGCCTTGAATTTACCTTTACAGTTTTATTCATCGATACATTCAGGCGTGTACTGGAAGGAATTTGATTCAAACCTACCCTCTCCAACACATATTTGCACATGTCTAAGTATGAATAAAAATAGAATTCCGTATGTCAAAACATATATTTTTTCCCCTTTGTTTGTTGTTAACAAAGATTTTGAAGTCTTAAGAAAGACTTTGCAGTCTTAAAAGCGTCATCTGAGCAGTTAGGACTTGCATTAATGACTTACGATAAACCATTGATTTTAAATGGTTGATAATGAAAACAACACATTTTTTATGATTTCTCTCATACAATTCTAAGTAAAAGCTAAACTTGTATTAATATAAAATGTTAGCTTTGAAAGGTGATATCAGAAGCACCAGGAAATATATATATTGATGGTGGCATGCCAACATCTTCTCTGTGGAGCACTTGAAGGGTTTTGCTACAAATGATTTTTGCTGACTATATTAACCCCTTAAGGACACATGACATGTGTGACATGTCATGATTCCCTTTTATTCCAGAAGTTTGGTCCTTAAGGGGTTAAACACAGTTGGAAGCTACATGTTTCAAAAGAAAAACACCAATTGCTTGGGCTCGTCCGGGATTTGAACCCGGGACCTCTCGCACCCAAAGCGAGAATCATACCCCTAGACCAACGAGCCATTACATTAGTTGGGCTTTAGGAAAAAAATTGCCAGACTAACGCGCCAGACAGCGTTTGTGTTCTCAAAATAGAAACAAAGTTTTCGTTTTGAAGTGAGGATTTTAAATTTCCTCAATAGGATCTGTTTTTCCAATATCATTTTCATTGTATGGGTAAATTAACAGTTGAGGTTTATGTACGATGGTGATAAATCATATTGACAGTTGTCAAAGTTGAGTCTGTTTCTGGTCAAATTGCTGGGGAAGACTTAAAATTTCCATTCATTTCTTAATTGTTTATGAGGGCTTTGTTGGTTTAGGAGAAATTTGTGGTTCAAATATATGTTGGAAAAGCACATGAAGGATTCAACTTTCTTTCTCATATTCTGCATGCTATCACCATGTTGAAAATAAAGTAAAGATGTGCAGAGGAGAAATTAATTATAAATAGTCTTGTGCAAAATAATGTTTGGGGAGGTTGGCCTGGTTCCATAACTTGAATCCACAGCCGAACGTAACGACTGCCTTGAATTTACCTTCACAGTTTTATTCATCGATACATTCAGGCGTGTACTGGAAGGAATTTGATTCAAACCTACCCTCTCCAACACATATTTGCACATGTCTAAGTATGAATAAAAATAGAATTCCGTATGTCAAAACATATATTTTTTTCCCCTTTGTTTGTTGTTAACAAAGATTTTGCAGTCTTAAGAAAGACTTTGCAGTCTTAAAAGCGTCATCTGAGCAGTTAGGACTTGCATTAATGACTTACGATAAACCATTGATTTTAAATGGTTGATAATGAAAACAACACATTTTTTATGATTTCTCTCATACAATTCTAAGTAAAAGCTAAACTTGTATTAATATAAGATGTTAGCTTTGAAAGGTGATATCAGAAGCACCAGGAAATATATATATTGATGGTGGCATGCCAACATCTTCTCTGTGGAGCACTTGAAGGGTTTTGCTACAAATGATTTTTGCTGACTATATTAAACACAGTTGGAAGCTACGTGTTTCAAAAGAAAAACACCAATTGCTTGGGCTCGTCCGGGATTTGAACCCAGGACCTCTCGCACCCTAAGCGAGAATCATACCCCTAGACCAACGAGCCATTACATTAGTTGGGCTTTAGGAAAAAAATTGCCAGACTAACGCGCCAGACAGCGTTTGTGTTCTCAAAATAGAAACAAAGTTTTCGTTTTGAAGTGAGGATTTTAAATTTCCTCAATAGGATCTGTTTTTCCAATATCATTTTCATTGTATGGGTAAATTAACAGTTGAGGTTTATGTACGATGGTGATAAATCATATTGACAGTTGTCAAAGTTGAGTCTGTTTCTGGTCAAATTGCTGGGGAAGACTTAAAATTTCCATTCATTTCTTAATTGTTTATGAGGGCTTTGTTGGTTTAGGAGAAATTTGTGGTTCAAATATATGTTGGAAAAGCACATGAAGGATTCAACTTTCTTTCTCATATTCTGCATGCTATCACCATGTTGAAAATAAAGTAAAGATGTGCAGAGGAGAAATTAATTATAAATAGTCTTGTGCAAAATAATGTTTGGGGAGGTTGGCCTGGTTCCATAACTTGAATCCACAGCCGAACGTAACGACTGCCTTGAATTTACCTTCACAGTTTTATTCATCGATACATTCAGGCGTGTACTGGAAGGAATTTGATTCAAACCTACCCTCTCCAACACATATTTGCACATGTCTAAGTATGAATAAAAATAGAATTCCGTATGTCAAAACATATATTTTTTTCCCCTTTGTTTGTTGTTAACAAAGATTTTGCAGTCTTAAGAAAGACTTTGCAGTCTTAAAAGCGTCATCTGAGCAGTTAGGACTTGCATTAATGACTTACGATAAACCATTGATTTTAAATGGTTGATAATGAAAACAACACATTTTTTATGATTTCTCTCATACAATTCTAAGTAAAAGCTAAACTTGTATTAATATAAGATGTTAGCTTTGAAAGGTGATATCAGAAGCACCAGGAAATATATATATTGATGGTGGCATGCCAACATCTTCTCTGTGGAGCACTTGAAGGGTTTTGCTACAAATGATTTTTGCTGACTATATTAATAACAGTTGGAAGCTACGTGTTTCAAAAGAAAAACACCAATTGCTTGGGCTTGTCCGGGATTTGAACCCGGGACCTCTCGCACCCAAAGTGAGAATCATACCCCTAGACCAACGAGCCATTACATTAGTTCGGTTTTAGGAAAAAAATTGCCAGACTAACGCGCCAGACAGCGTTTGTGTTCTCAAAATAGAAACAAAGTTTTCGTTTTGAAGTGAGGATTTTAAATTTCCTCAATAGGATCTGTTTTTCCTATATCATTTTCATTGTATGGGTAAATTAACAGTTGAGGTTTATGTACGATGGTGATAAATCATATTGACAGTTGTCAAAGTTGAGTCTGTTTCTGGTCAAATTGCTGGGGAAGACTTAAAATTTCCATTCATTTCTTAATTGTTTATGAGGGCTTTGTTGGTTTAGGAGAAATTTGTGGTTCAAATATATGTTGGAAAAGCACATGAAGGATTCAACTTTCTTTCTCATATTCTGCATGCTATCACCATGTTGAAAATAAAGTAAAGATGTGCAGAGGAGAAATTAATTATAAATAGTCTTGTGCAAAATAATGTTTGGGGAGGTTGGCCTGGTTCCATAACTTGAATCCACAGCCGAACGTAACGACTGCCTTGAATTTACCTTCACAGTTTTATTCATCGATACATTCAGGCGTGTACTGGTAGGAATTTGATTCAAACCTACCCTCTCCAACACATATTTGCACATGTCTAAGTATGAATAAAAATAGAATTCCGTATGTCAAAACATATATTTTTTTCCCCTTTGTTTGTTGTTAACAAAGATTTTGCAGTCTTAAGAAAGACTTTGGAGTCTTAAAAGCGTCATCTGAGCAGTTAGGACTTGCATTAATGACTTACGATAAACCATTGATTTTAAATGGTTGATAATGAAAACAACACATTTTTTATGATTTCTCTCATACAATTCTAAGTAAAAGCTAAACTTGTATTAATATAAGATGTTAGCTTTGAAAGGTGATATCAGAAGCACCAGGAAATATATATATTGATGGTGGCATGCCAACATCTTCTCTGTGGAGCACTTGAAGGGTTTTGCTACAAATGATTTTTGCTGACTATATTAAACACAGTTGGAAGCTACGTGTTTCAAAAGAAAAACACCAATTGCTTGGGCTTGTCCGGGATTTAAACACGGGACCTCTCGCACCCAAAGCGAGAATCATACCCCTAGACCAACGAGCCATTACATTAGTTGGGTTTTAGGAAAAAAATTGCCAGACTAACGCGCCAGACAGCGTTTGTGTTCTCAAAATAGAAACAAAGTTTTCGTTTTGAAGTGAGGATTTAAAATTTCCTCAATAGGATCTGTTTTTCCAATATCATTTTCATTGTATGGGTAAATTAACAGTTGAGGTTTATGTACGATGGTGATAAATCATATTGACAGTTGTCAAAGTTGAGTCTGTTTCTGGTCAAATTGCTGGGGAAGACTTAAAATTTCCATTCATTTCTTAATTGTTTATGAGGGCTTTGTTGGTTTAGGAGAAATTTGTGGTTCAAATATATGTTGGAAAAGCACATGAAGGATTTAACTTTCTTTCTCATATTCTGCATGCTATCACCATGTTGAAAATAAAGTAAAGATGTGCAGAGGAGAAATTAATTATAAATAGTCTTGTGCAAAATAATGTTTGGGGAGGTTGGCCTGGTTCCATAACTTGAATCCACAGCCGAACGTAACGACTGCCTTGAATTTACCTTTACAGTTTTATTCATCGATACATTCAGGCGTGTACTGGAAGGAATTTGATTCAAACCTACCCTCTCCAACACATATTTGCACATGTCTAAGTATGAATAAAAATAGAATTCCGTATGTCAAAACATATATTTTTTCCCCTTTGTTTGTTGTTAACAAAGATTTTGAAGTCTTAAGAAAGACTTTGCAGTCTTAAAAGCGTCATCTGAGCAGTTAGGACTTGCATTAATGACTTACGATAAACCATTGATTTTAAATGGTTGATAATGAAAACAACACATTTTTTATGATTTCTCTCATACAATTCTAAGTGAAAGCTAAACTTGTATTAATATAAGATGTTAGCTTTGAAAGGTGATATCAGAAGCACCAGGAAATATATATATTGATGGTGGCATGCCAACATCTTCTCTGTGGAGCACTTGAAGGGTTTTGCTACAAATGATTTTTGCTGACTATATTAATAACAGTTGGAAGCTACGTGTTTCAAAAGAAAAACACCAATTGCTTGGGCTTGTCCGGGATTTGAACCCGGGACCTCTCGCACCCAAAGTGAGAATCATACCCCTAGACCAACGAGCCATTACATTAGTTCGGTTTTAGGAAAAAAATTGCCAGACTAACGCGCCAGACAGCGTTTGTGTTCTCAAAATAGAAACAAAGTTTTCGTTTTGAAGTGAGGATTTTAAATTTCCTCAATAGGATCTGTTTTTCCTATATCATTTTCATTGTATGGGTAAATTAACAGTTGAGGTTTATGTACGATGGTGATAAATCATATTGACAGTTGTCAAAGTTGAGTCTGTTTCTGGTCAAATTGCTGGGGAAGACTTAAAATTTCCATTCATTTCTTAATTGTTTATGAGGGCTTTGTTGGTTTAGGAGAAATTTGTGGTTCAAATATATGTTGGAAAAGCACATGAAGGATTTAACTTTCTTTCTCATATTCTGCATGCTATCACCATGTTGAAAATAAAGTAAAGATGTGCAGAGGAGAAATTAATTATAAATAGTCTTGTGCAAAATAATGTTTGGGGAGGTTGGCCTGGTTCCATAACTTGAATCCACAGCCGAACGTAACGACTGCCTTGAATTTACCTTCACAGTTTTATTCATCGATACATTCAGGCGTGTACTGGTAGGAATTTGATTCAAACCTACCCTCTCCAACACATATTTGCACATGTCTAAGTATGAATAAAAATAGAATTCCGTATGTCAAAACATATATTTTTTTCCCCTTTGTTTGTTGTTAACAAAGATTTTGCAGTCTTAAGAAAGACTTTGCAGTCTTAAAAGCGTCATCTGAGCAGTTAGGACTTGCATTAATGACTTACGATAAACCATTGATTTTAAATGGTTGATAATGAAAACAACACATTTTTTATGATTTCTCTCATACAATTCTAAGTGAAAGCTAAACTTGTATTAATATAAGATGTTAGCTTTGAAAGGTGATATCAGAAGCACCAGGAAATATATATATTGATGGTGGCATGCCAACATCTTCTCTGTGGAGCACTTGAAGGGTTTTGCTACAAATGATTTTTGCTGACTATATTAAACACAGTTGGAAGCTACGTGTTTCAAAAGAAAAACACCAATTGCTTGGGCTCGTCCGGGATTTGAACCCGGGACCTCTCGCACCCAAAGCGAGAATCATACCCCTAGACCAACGAGCCATTACATTAGTTGGGTTTTAGGAAAAAAATTGCCAGACTAACGCGCCAGACAGCGTTTGTGTTCTCAAAATAGAAACAAAGTTTTCGTTTTGAAGTGAGGATTTTAAATTTCCTCAATAGGATCTGTTTTTCCAATATCATTTTCATTGTATGGGTAAATTAACAGTTGAGGTTTATGTACGATGGTGATAAATCATATTGACAGTTGTCAAAGTTGAGTCTGTTTCTGGTCAAATTGCTGGGGAAGACTTAAAATTTCCATTCATTTCTTAATTGTTTATGAGGGCTTTGTTGGTTTAGGAGAAATTTGTGGTTCAAATATATGTTGGAAAAGCACATGAAGGATTCAACTTTCTTTCTCATATTCTGCATGCTATCACCATGTTGAAAATAAAGTAAAGATGTGCAGAGGAGAAATTAATTATAAATAGTCTTGTGCAAAATAATGTTTGGGGAGGTTGGCCTGGTTCCATAACTTGAATCCACAGCCGAACGTAACGACTGCCTTGAATTTACCTTTACAGTTTTATTCATCGATACATTCAGGCGTGTACTGGAAGGAATTTGATTCAAACCTACCCTCTCCAACACATATTTGCACATGTCTAAGTATGAATAAAAATAGAATTCCGTATGTCAAAACATATATTTTTTTCCCCTTTGTTTGTTGTTAACAAAGATTTTGCAGTCTTAAGAAAGACTTTGCAGTCTTAAAAGCGTCATCTGAGCAGTTAGGACTTGCATTAATGACTTACGATAAACCATTGATTTTAAATGGTTGATAATGAAAACAACACATTTTTTATGATTTCTCTCATACAATTCTAAGTAAAAGCTAAACTTGTATTAATATAAGATGTTAGCTTTGAAAGGTGATATCAGAAGCACCAGGAAATATATATATTGATGGTGGCATGCCAACATCTTCTCTGTGGAGCACTTGAAGGGTTTTGCTACAAATGATTTTTGCTGACTATATTAAACACAGTTGGAAGCTACGTGTTTCAAAAGAAAAACACCAATTGCTTGGGCTCGTCCGGGATTTGAACCCGGGACCTCTCGCACCCAAAGCGAGAATCATACCCCTAGACCAACGAGCCATTACATTAGTTGGGTTTTAGGAAAAAAATTGCCAGACTAACGCGCCAGACAGCGTTTGTGTTCTCAAAATAGAAACAAAGTTTTCGTTTTGAAGTGAGGATTTTAAATTTCCTCAATAGGATCTGTTTTTCCAATATCATTTTCATTGTATGGGTAAATTAACAGTTGAGGTTTATGTACGATGGTGATAAATCATATTGACAGTTGTCAAAGTTGAGTCTGTTTCTGGTCAAATTGCTGGGGAAGACTTAAAATTTCCATTCATTTCTTAATTGTTTATGAGGGCTTTGTTGGTTTAGGAGAAATTTGTGGTTCAAATATATGTTGGAAAAGCACATGGAGGATTCAACTTTCTTTCTCATATTCTGCATGCTATCACCATGTTGAAAATAAACATAGAAACATAGAAACATAGAAACATAGAAACATAGAATGTGACGGCAGATAAGAACCATTCGGCCCATCTAGTCTGCCCAGTTTTCTAAATACTTACATTAGTCCCTGGCCTTATCTTATAGTTAGGATAGCCTTATGCCTATCCCACGCATGCTTAAACTCCTTTACTGTGTTAACCTCTACCACTTCAGCTGGAAGGCTATTCCATGAGTCCACTACCCTCTCAGTAAAGTAATACTTCCTGATATTATTTTTAAACCTTTGTCCCTCTAATTTAAGACTATGTCCTCTTGTTGTGGTAGTTTTTCTTCTTTTAAATATAGTCTCCTCCTTTACTGTGTTGATTCCCTTTATGTATTTAAATGTTTCTATCATATCCCCCCTGTCTCGTCTTTCCTCCAAGCTATACATGTTAAGATCCTTTAACCTTTCCTGGTAAGTTTTATCCTGCAATCCATGAACCAGTTTAGTAGCCCTTCTTTGAACTCTCTCTAAGGTATCAATATCCTTCTGAAGATAGGGTCTCCAGTACTGTGTACAGTACTCCAAGTGAGGTCTCACCAGTGTTCTGTACAATGGCATGAGCACTTCCCTCTTTCTACTGCTAATACCTCTCCCTATACAACCAAGCATTCTGCTAGCATTTCCTGCTGCTCTATTACATTGTCTGCCTACCTTTAAGTCATCAGAAATAATCACCCCTAAATCCCTTTCCTCAGATGTTGAGGTTAGGACTCTATCAAATATTTTGTACTCTACCCTTGGGTTTTTACGTCCAAGATGCATTATCTTGCACTTATCCACATTAAATGTCAGTTGCCACAACTCTGACCATTTTTCTAGTTTACCTAAATCATTTTCCATTTGGCTTATCCCTCCTGGAACATCAACCCTGTTACATATCTTAGTATCATCCGCAAAAAGACACACCTTACCATCAAGACCTTCTGCAATATCACTAATAAAAATATTAAAGAGAATGGGTCCAAGTACAGATCCCTGAGGTACCCCACTGGTGACAAGCCCAAGCTTCGAATATACTCCATTGACTACAACCCTCTGTTGCCTGTCACTCAGCCACTGCCTTACCCATTCAACAATATTCGAATCCAAACTCAAAGATTGTAGTTTATTGATAAGCCTTCTATGTGCAACAGTGTCAAAAGCCTTACTGAAATCTAGGTAAGCAATGTCTACTGCACCACCCTGATCTATAATTTTAGTTACCCAATCAAAAAAATCAATAAGATTAGTTTGGCATGATCTCCCTGAAGTAAACCCATGTTGTCTCTGGTCTTGAAATCCATGTGTTTTTAGATGTTCAACAATCCTATCCTTTAACATGGTTTCCATCACTTTCCCCACTACTGAAGTAAGGCTTACTGGCCTATAGTTGCCCGACTCCTCCCTATTACCTTTCTTGTGAATGGGCACAACATTCGCTAACTTCCAATCTTCTGGGACTACTCCTGTTATCAATGATTGGTTAAATAAATCTGTTAATGGTTTTGCTAGTACGCCACTAAGCTCTTTTAATAGCTTTGGGTGTATTCCATCAGGTCCCATTGACTTATTTGTCTTTACTTTTGACAGTTGAAATAGAACCTCTTCCTCTGTAAACTCACGTGTAATAAATGACTCATTTATCCTTTTTCTTAACTGAGGTCCCTTTCCTTCATTTTCATCTGTAAATACCGAACAAAAATATTCATTGAGGCAGTCAGCTAGACCTTTATCCTCATCTACATACCTTCCTTCTTTTGTTTTTAATCTAACTAATCCTTGTTTTACTTTTCTTTTCTCATTTATGTATCTAAAAAAAGTTTTGTCCCCCTTTTTTACTGACTGTGCTATTTTCTCTTCTGTGTGGGATTTGGAAGCTCTTATAACTTGCTTAGCCTCTTTCTGCCTAATCTTATAGGTCATTCTGTCTTCCTCACTCTGGTTTTTTTTATAATTACTAAATGCTAACTTTTTGTTTTTTACTATTTTGGCCACATCTGCGGAGTACCACAGTGGTTTCTTGAATTTTTTGCTTTTACTGACAAGCCTAATGCAATTTTCTGTTGCCTTCAGTAGTGCAACTTTTAAATAATCCCATTTCTTTTGGACTCCATATAAATTGCTCCAGTCTGATAATGACTCCTTTACACATATTCTAATTTTAGAAAAGTCTGTTTTTCTAAAGTCTAAAACTTTTGTTTTTGTGTGGTGTGACTCAGTCACTGTTCTTATATTAAACCACACTGACTGATGATCACTGGATCCTAAACTTTCACCTACAGTAATATCTGATACCAAATCTCCATTTGTTAACACTAAATCTAGTATGGCCTCTTTACGAGTTGGCTCCTCAACGACTTGTTTTAGAGACAATCCCAGTAGGGAGTTTAGAATATGTGTGCTCCTGGCACAAGTAGCTATTTTTGTTTTCCAATTCACATCAGGAAGATTAAAGTCACCCATGATGATAACTTCCCCCTTCATTGTCATTTTAGCTATTTCTTCAACTAGTAGATTATCTAACTCTTCAATTTGTCCTGGGGGCCTATAAATCACACCTACACGAGTTACTGTGTGATTACCAAATTCTAACGTAACCCAAACGGACTCTATGTTCGCCTCACTAACCTTTATTAGGCTAGATTTTATGCTATCCTTTACATACAGGGCCACCCCTCCCCCTTTCTTGCCTTCCCTGTCTTTTCTATATAAAGAGTACCCTGGTATTGCTATGTCCTAGTCATTTTTCTCATTATACCATGTCTCGGTAACAGCGACTAAATCTACACTATCAGTTGCCATTATTGCCACAAGTTCATGGATCTTATTCCCTAAACTGCGAGCATTTGTAGACATGACTCTAAGCTTATCATTTTTTAACACACTTGCTACAGGCACCTTCTGTCCTTGTTTTGGGGGACAATTGGATTGATGTTTTATCACCCTTTTGCCCCCCCCTCCTAGTTTAAAAACATCCTAGCAAAACCTCTGAACTGCTCACTGAGAACATTTGTTCCCTTTTGAGAAAGATGCAAACCATCTTTTTTGTACAGTTTATTTCCATTCCAAACAGAGCTACCATGAGCAATAAAGCCAAATCCTTGCTCCCGACACCATTCACCAAGCCACAAGTTAAAGTCCCTAATACGCATCCGCCTGTCGTTCTGAGTGTTATGCACAGGCAGAACTTCAGAGAATGACAGTGTGGAAGCAACCTGCCGTATATCATTGGCAAAAACACTAAAAACTTCCTTAACCTCTGAAACCTCATTGCAAGCCAAGTCATTTGTCCCTAAATGGACAAGTACATCCAATTCCCCTTCCTGCTTTGCTTGCTTAACAATATTACAGATACGTCTCCTGTCTCTGTGAGCAGTAGCTCCGGGAAGACACCTCACAAGACCACCATTGTCCATCTCCACACCTCTTATGATGGAATCCCCCAACAACAACTGCTTTCTATTAGGCCTCACCATAGTCTTCAAGCCTCTCTGCACAACACCACTAGCCTCAGTGCCTCTCTGCACAACACCACTAGCCTCAGTGCCTCTCTGCACAACACCACTAGCCTCAGTGCCTCTCTGCACAACACCACTAGCCTCAGTGCCTCTCTGCACAACACCACTAGCCTCAGTGCCTCTCTGCACAACACCACTAGCCTCAGTGCCTCTCTGCACAACACCACTAGCCTCAGTGCCTCTCTGCACAACACCACTAGCCTCAGTGCCTCTCTGCACAACACCACTAGCCTCAGTGCCTCTCTGCACAACACCACTAGCCTCAGTTCCTCTCTGCACAACACCACTAGCCTCAGTGCCTCTCTGCACAACACCACTAGCCTCAGTGCCTCTCTGCACAACACCACTAGCCTCAGTGCCTCTCTGCACAACACCACTAGCCTCAGTGCCTCTCTGCACAACACCACTAGCCTCAGTGCCTCTCTGCACAACACCACTAGCCTCAGTGCCTCTCTGCACAACACCACTAGCCTCAGTGCCTCTCTGCACAACACCACTAGCCTCAGTGCCTCTCTGCACAACACCACTAGCCTCAGTGCCTCTCTGCACAACACCACTAGCCTCAGTGCCTCTCTGCACAACACCACTAGCCTCAGTGCCTATCTCCAGGACACCACTACACTCTGAAAGTGCAGAAAATGAATTATGTAGAACAACAGACTGTGCAATATGCCTTTTATCCACAACTCCAAGTCTACCAGATCCTACAGTAATCCATCTGCCATTCCTAGTATGTCTCTGCGGCAATGGCTTTGCAGCAGTTCCAGCCTGAATTTGTTTACCAGATAATTTACAAATCTCAGACTTCAAAAATACAATCTCCTGCCGCAAGATAGAGAACTGTCTACAGATTAGACAACAACCAAA
This sequence comes from Pelobates fuscus, assembly GCF_036172605.1. NCBI lineage: Eukaryota > Metazoa > Chordata > Amphibia > Anura > Pelobatidae > Pelobates > Pelobates fuscus. The sequence continues at coordinate 7,946,526 of NC_086322.1, read as the reverse complement.
CCTCAAAAAAGTGGAACGTGAAACAAATGCAAAGCAACTATTACACTGAACTAAGTCTGCCATTCCAATGAGGCGAATAATTTAAATCAAACAAATTTTACCTTTTTTTTTTTTTTTTTATCCTCCTGGATACCTCAGATTACCTCCAGTTTATCTCCAGAATATCTCCAACCACACACACACTTAGAAGCAACACTCTCCAGAATATCTCCAACCACACACACACTTAGAAGCAACACTTAGATGAAGCAACCAAGCTCTATTAGCCAAGCTAATGACAACTACCCTTATATACTCCTAAAATCACCTCCCACTAGGAATGTTTAACACCTGGGTAGGCCTCTGCTTATTAGCAAACAATAGCTAATTGAAATAGCAATCAATAGCAAGTAGCTACCTAATCCAATCAAATGCCTTATAATTACCAACAGGAAATCAAACCTTCTGCAGTCAGTAACCCTTTCCTACAGATGAATCTTACCTGTAACAGTAAAAAAGAACTCTTAGCACAACTCTTAGACAGTTGAAGCTTCTGTAAAACTCTCCAGAATATCTCCAACCACACACACACTTAGAAGCAACACTTAGATGAAGCAACCAAGCTCTATAAAGTAAAGATGTGAATAAAAATAGAATTCCGTATGTCAAAACATATATTTTTTTCCCCTTTGTTTGTTGTTAACAAAGATTTTGCAGTCTTAAGAAAGACTTTGCAGTCTTAAAAGCGTCAATCTGAGCAGTTAGGACTTGCATTAATGACTTACGATAAACCATTGATTTTAAATGGTTGATAATGAAAACAACACATTTTTTATGATTTCTCTCATACAATTCTAAGTAAAAGCTAAACTTGTATTAATATAAGATGTTAGCTTTGAAAGGTGATATCAGAAGCACCAGGAAATATATATATTGATGGTGGCATGCCAACATCTTCTCTGTGGAGCACTTGAAGGGTTTTGCTACAAATGATTTTTGCTGACTATATTAAACACAGTTGGAAGCTACGTGTTTCAAAAGAAAAACACCAATTGCTTGGGCTCGTCCGGGATTTGAACCCGGGACCTCTCGCACCCAAAGCGAGAATCATACCCCTAGACCAACGAGCCATTACATTAGTTGGGTTTTAGGAAAAAAATTGCCAGACTAACGCGCCAGACAGCGTTTGTGTTCTCAAAATAGAAACAAAGTTTTCGTTTTGAAGTGAGGATTTTAAATTTCCTCAATAGGATCTGTTTTTCCTATATCATTTTCATTGTATGGGTAAATTAACAGTTGAGGTTTATGTACGATGGTGATAAATCATATTGACAGTTGTCAAAGTTGAGTCTGTTTCTGGTCAAATTGCTGGGGAAGACTTAAAATTTCCATTCATTTCTTAATTGTTTATGAGGGCTTTGTTGGTTTAGGAGAAATTTGTGGTTCAAATATATGTTGGAAAAGCACATGAAGGATTCAACTTTCTTTCTCATATTCTGCATGCTATCACCATGTTGAAAATAAAGTAAAGATGTGCAGAGGAGAAATTAATTATAAATAGTCTTGTGCAAAATAATGTTTGGGGAGGTTGGCCTGGTTCCATAACTTGAATCCACAGCCGAACGTAACGACTACCTTGAATTTACCTTCACAGTTTTATTCATCGATACATTCAGGCGTGTACTGGAAGGAATTTGATTCAAACCTACCCTCTCCAACACATATTTGCACATGTCTAAGTATGAATAAAAATAGAATTCCGTATGTCAAAACATATATTTTTTTCCCCTTTGTTTGTTGTTAACAAAGATTTTGCAGTCTTAAGAAAGACTTTGCAGTCTTAAAAGCGTCATCTGAGCAGTTAGGACTTGCATTAATGACTTACGATAAACCATTGATTTTAAATGGTTGATAATGAAAACAACACATTTTTTATGATTTCTCTCATACAATTCTAAGTAAAAGCTAAACTTGTATTAATATAAGATGTTAGCTTTGAAAGGTGATATCAGAAGCACCAGGAAATATATATATTGATGGTGGCATGCCAACATCTTCTCTGTGGAGCACTTGAAGGGTTTTGCTACAAATGATTTTTGCTGACTATATTAAACACAGTTGGAAGCTACGTGTTTCAAAAGAAAAACACCAATTGCTTGGGCTCATCCGGGATTTGAACCCGGGACCTCTCGCACCCAAAGCGAGAATCATACCCCTAGACCAACGAGCCATTACATTAGTTGGGTTTTAGGAAAAAAATTGCCAGACTAACGCGCCAGACAGCGTTTGTGTTCTCAAAATAGAAACAAAGTTTTCGTTTTGAAGTGAGGATTTTAAATTTCCTCAATAGGATCTGTTTTTCCAATATCATTTTCATTGTATGGGTAAATTAACAGTTGAGGTTTATGTACGATGGTGATAAATCATATTGACAGTTGTCAAAGTTGAGTCTGTTTCTGGTCAAATTGCTGGGGAAGACTTAAAATTTCCATTCATTTCTTAATTGTTTATGAGGGCTTTGTTGGTTTAGGAGAAATTTGTGGTTCAAATATATGTTGGAAAAGCACATGAAGGATTCAACTTTCTTTCTCATATTCTGCATGCTATCACCATGTTGAAAATAAAGTAAAGATGTGCAGAGGAGAAATTAATTATAAATAGTCTTGTGCAAAATAATGTTTGGGGAGGTTGGCCTGGTTCCATAACTTGAATCCACAGCCGAACGTAACGACTGCCTTGAATTTACCTTCACAGTTTTATTCATCGATACATTCAGGCGTGTACTGGTAGGAATTTGATTCAAACCTACCCTCTCCAACACATATTTGCACATGTCTAAGTATGAATAAAAATAGAATTCCGTATGTCAAAACATATATTTTTTTCCCCTTTGTTTGTTGTTAACAAAGATTTTGCAGTCTTAAGAAAGACTTTGCAGTCTTAAAAGCGTCATCTGAGCAGTTAGGACTTGCATTAATGACTTACGATAAACCATTGATTTTAAATGGTTGATAATGAAAACAACACATTTTTTATGATTTCTCTCATACAATTCTAAGTGAAAGCTAAACTTGTATTAATATAAGATGTTAGCTTTGAAAGGTGATATCAGAAGCACCAGGAAATATATATATTGATGGTGGCATGCCAACATCTTCTCTGTGGAGCACTTGAAGGGTTTTGCTACAAATGATTTTTGCTGACTATATTAAACACAGTTGGAAGCTACGTGTTTCAAAAGAAAAACACCAATTGCTTGGGCTCGTCCGGGATTTGAACCCGGGACCTCTCGCACCCAAAGCGAGAATCATACCCCTAGACCAACGAGCCATTACATTAGTTGGGTTTTAGGAAAAAAATTGCCAGACTAACGCGCCAGACAGCGTTTGTGTTCTCAAAATAGAAACAAAGTTTTCGTTTTGAAGTGAGGATTTTAAATTTCCTCAATAGGATCTGTTTTTCCAATATCATTTTCATTGTATGGGTAAATTAACAGTTGAGGTTTATGTACGATGGTGATAAATCATATTGACAGTTGTCAAAGTTGAGTCTGTTTCTGGTCAAATTGCTGGGGAAGACTTAAAATTTCCATTCATTTCTTAATTGTTTATGAGGGCTTTGTTGGTTTAGGAGAAATTTGTGGTTCAAATATATGTTGGAAAAGCACATGAAGGATTCAACTTTCTTTCTCATATTCTGCATGCTATCACCATGTTGAAAATAAAGTAAAGATGTGCAGAGGAGAAATTAATTATAAATAGTCTTGTGCAAAATAATGTTTGGGGAGGTTGGCCTGGTTCCATAACTTGAATCCACAGCCGAACGTAACGACTGCCTTGAATTTACCTTTACAGTTTTATTCATCGATACATTCAGGCGTGTACTGGAAGGAATTTGATTCAAACCTACCCTCTCCAACACATATTTGCACATGTCTAAGTATGAATAAAAATAGAATTCCGTATGTCAAAACATATATTTTTTTCCCCTTTGTTTGTTGTTAACAAAGATTTTGCAGTCTTAAGAAAGACTTTGCAGTCTTAAAAGCGTCATCTGAGCAGTTAGGACTTGCATTAATGACTTACGATAAACCATTGATTTTAAATGGTTGATAATGAAAACAACACATTTTTTATGATTTCTCTCATACAATTCTAAGTAAAAGCTAAACTTGTATTAATATAAGATGTTAGCTTTGAAAGGTGATATCAGAAGCACCAGGAAATATATATATTGATGGTGGCATGCCAACATCTTCTCTGTGGAGCACTTGAAGGGTTTTGCTACAAATGATTTTTGCTGACTATATTAAACACAGTTGGAAGCTACGTGTTTCAAAAGAAAAACACCAATTGCTTGGGCTCGTCCGGGATTTGAACCCGGGACCTCTCGCACCCAAAGCGAGAATCATACCCCTAGACCAACGAGCCATTACATTAGTTGGGTTTTAGGAAAAAAATTGCCAGACTAACGCGCCAGACAGCGTTTGTGTTCTCAAAATAGAAACAAAGTTTTCGTTTTGAAGTGAGGATTTTAAATTTCCTCAATAGGATCTGTTTTTCCAATATCATTTTCATTGTATGGGTAAATTAACAGTTGAGGTTTATGTACGATGGTGATAAATCATATTGACAGTTGTCAAAGTTGAGTCTGTTTCTGGTCAAATTGCTGGGGAAGACTTAAAATTTCCATTCATTTCTTAATTGTTTATGAGGGCTTTGTTGGTTTAGGAGAAATTTGTGGTTCAAATATATGTTGGAAAAGCACATGGAGGATTCAACTTTCTTTCTCATATTCTGCATGCTATCACCATGTTGAAAATAAACATAGAAACATAGAAACATAGAAACATAGAAACATAGAATGTGACGGCAGATAAGAACCATTCGGCCCATCTAGTCTGCCCAGTTTTCTAAATACTTACATTAGTCCCTGGCCTTATCTTATAGTTAGGATAGCCTTATGCCTATCCCACGCATGCTTAAACTCCTTTACTGTGTTAACCTCTACCACTTCAGCTGGAAGGCTATTCCATGAGTCCACTACCCTCTCAGTAAAGTAATACTTCCTGATATTATTTTTAAACCTTTGTCCCTCTAATTTAAGACTATGTCCTCTTGTTGTGGTAGTTTTTCTTCTTTTAAATATAGTCTCCTCCTTTACTGTGTTGATTCCCTTTATGTATTTAAATGTTTCTATCATATCCCCCCTGTCTCGTCTTTCCTCCAAGCTATACATGTTAAGATCCTTTAACCTTTCCTGGTAAGTTTTATCCTGCAATCCATGAACCAGTTTAGTAGCCCTTCTTTGAACTCTCTCTAAGGTATCAATATCCTTCTGAAGATAGGGTCTCCAGTACTGTGTACAGTACTCCAAGTGAGGTCTCACCAGTGTTCTGTACAATGGCATGAGCACTTCCCTCTTTCTACTGCTAATACCTCTCCCTATACAACCAAGCATTCTGCTAGCATTTCCTGCTGCTCTATTACATTGTCTGCCTACCTTTAAGTCATCAGAAATAATCACCCCTAAATCCCTTTCCTCAGATGTTGAGGTTAGGACTCTATCAAATATTTTGTACTCTACCCTTGGGTTTTTACGTCCAAGATGCATTATCTTGCACTTATCCACATTAAATGTCAGTTGCCACAACTCTGACCATTTTTCTAGTTTACCTAAATCATTTTCCATTTGGCTTATCCCTCCTGGAACATCAACCCTGTTACATATCTTAGTATCATCCGCAAAAAGACACACCTTACCATCAAGACCTTCTGCAATATCACTAATAAAAATATTAAAGAGAATGGGTCCAAGTACAGATCCCTGAGGTACCCCACTGGTGACAAGCCCAAGCTTCGAATATACTCCATTGACTACAACCCTCTGTTGCCTGTCACTCAGCCACTGCCTTACCCATTCAACAATATTCGAATCCAAACTCAAAGATTGTAGTTTATTGATAAGCCTTCTATGTGCAACAGTGTCAAAAGCCTTACTGAAATCTAGGTAAGCAATGTCTACTGCACCACCCTGATCTATAATTTTAGTTACCCAATCAAAAAAATCAATAAGATTAGTTTGGCATGATCTCCCTGAAGTAAACCCATGTTGTCTCTGGTCTTGAAATCCATGTGTTTTTAGATGTTCAACAATCCTATCCTTTAACATGGTTTCCATCACTTTCCCCACTACTGAAGTAAGGCTTACTGGCCTATAGTTGCCCGACTCCTCCCTATTACCTTTCTTGTGAATGGGCACAACATTCGCTAACTTCCAATCTTCTGGGACTACTCCTGTTATCAATGATTGGTTAAATAAATCTGTTAATGGTTTTGCTAGTACGCCACTAAGCTCTTTTAATAGCTTTGGGTGTATTCCATCAGGTCCCATTGACTTATTTGTCTTTACTTTTGACAGTTGAAATAGAACCTCTTCCTCTGTAAACTCACGTGTAATAAATGACTCATTTATCCTTTTTCTTAACTGAGGTCCCTTTCCTTCATTTTCATCTGTAAATACCGAACAAAAATATTCATTGAGGCAGTCAGCTAGACCTTTATCCTCATCTACATACCTTCCTTCTTTTGTTTTTAATCTAACTAATCCTTGTTTTACTTTTCTTTTCTCATTTATGTATCTAAAAAAAGTTTTGTCCCCCTTTTTTACTGACTGTGCTATTTTCTCTTCTGTGTGGGATTTGGAAGCTCTTATAACTTGCTTAGCCTCTTTCTGCCTAATCTTATAGGTCATTCTGTCTTCCTCACTCTGGTTTTTTTTATAATTACTAAATGCTAACTTTTTGTTTTTTACTATTTTGGCCACATCTGCGGAGTACCACAGTGGTTTCTTGAATTTTTTGCTTTTACTGACAAGCCTAATGCAATTTTCTGTTGCCTTCAGTAGTGCAACTTTTAAATAATCCCATTTCTTTTGGACTCCATATAAATTGCTCCAGTCTGATAATGACTCCTTTACACATATTCTAATTTTAGAAAAGTCTGTTTTTCTAAAGTCTAAAACTTTTGTTTTTGTGTGGTGTGACTCAGTCACTGTTCTTATATTAAACCACACTGACTGATGATCACTGGATCCTAAACTTTCACCTACAGTAATATCTGATACCAAATCTCCATTTGTTAACACTAAATATAGTATGGCCTCTTTACGAGTTGGCTCCTCAACGACTTGTTTTAGAGACAATCCCAGTAGGGAGTTTAGAATATGTGTGCTCCTGGCACAAGTAGCTATTTTTGTTTTCCAATTCACATCAGGAAGATTAAAGTCACCCATGATGATAACTTCCCCCTTCATTGTCATTTTAGCTATTTCTTCAACTAGTAGATTATCTAACTCTTCAATTTGTCCTGGGGGCCTATAAATCACACCTACACGAGTTACTGTGTGATTACCAAATTCTAACGTAACCCAAACGGACTCTATGTTCGCCTCACTAACCTTTATTAGGCTAGATTTTATGCTATCCTTTACATACAGGGCCACCCCTCCCCCTTTCTTGCCTTCCCTGTCTTTTCTATATAAAGAGTACCCTGGTATTGCTATGTCCCAGTCATTTTTCTCATTATACCATGTCTCGGTAACAGCGACTAAATCTACACTATCAGTTGCCATTATTGCCACAAGTTCATGGATCTTATTCCCTAAACTGCGAGCATTTGTAGACATGACTCTAAGCTTATCATTTTTTAACACACTTGCTACAGGCACCTTCTGTCCTTGTTTTGGGGGACAATTGGATTGATGTTTTATCACCCTTTTGCCCCCCCCTCCTAGTTTAAAAACATCCTAGCAAAACCTCTGAACTGCTCACTGAGAACATTTGTTCCCTTTTGAGAAAGATGCAAACCATCTTTTTTGTACAGTTTATTTCCATTCCAAACAGAGCTACCATGAGCAATAAAGCCAAATCCTTGCTCCCGACACCATTCACCAAGCCACAAGTTAAAGTCCCTAATACGCATCCGCCTGTCGTTCTGAGTGTTATGCACAGGCAGAACTTCAGAGAATGACAGTGTGGAAGCAACCTGCCGTATATCATTGGCAAAAACACTAAAAACTTCCTTAACCTCTGAAACCTCATTGCAAGCCAAGTCATTTGTCCCTAAATGGACAAGTACATCCAATTCCCCTTCCTGCTTTGCTTGCTTAACAATATTACAGATACGTCTCCTGTCTCTGTGAGCAGTAGCTCCGGGAAGACACCTCACAAGACCACCATTGTCCATCTCCACACCTCTTATGATGGAATCCCCCAACAACAACTGCTTTCTATTAGGCCTCACCATAGTCTTCAAGCCTCTCTGCACAACACCACTAGCCTCAGTGCCTCTCTGCACAACACCACTAGCCTCAGTGCCTCTCTGCACAACACCACTAGCCTCAGTGCCTCTCTGCACAACACCACTAGCCTCAGTGCCTCTCTGCACAACACCACTAGCCTCAGTGCCTCTCTGCACAACACCACTAGCCTCAGTGCCTCTCTGCACAACACCACTAGCCTCAGTGCCTCTCTGCACAACACCACTAGCCTCAGTGCCTCTCTGCACAACACCACTAGCCTCAGTGCCTCTCTGCACAACACCACTAGCCTCAGTGCCTCTCTGCACAACACCACTAGCCTCAGTTCCTCTCTGCACAACACCACTAGCCTCAGTGCCTCTCTGCACAACACCACTAGCCTCAGTGCCTCTCTGCACAACACCACTAGCCTCAGTGCCTCTCTGCACAACACCACTAGCCTCAGTGCCTCTCTGCACAACACCACTAGCCTCAGTGCCTCTCTGCACAACACCACTAGCCTCAGTGCCTCTCTGCACAACACCACTAGCCTCAGTGCCTCTCTGCACAACACCACTAGCCTCAGTGCCTCTCTGCACAACACCACTAGCCTCAGTGCCTCTCTGCACAACACCACTAGCCTCAGTGCCTCTCTGCACAACACCACTAGCCTCAGTGCCTATCTCCAGGACACCACTACACTCTGAAAGTGCAGAAAATGAATTATGTAGAACAACAGACTGTGCAATATGCCTTTTATCCACAACTCCAAGTCTACCAGATCCTACAGTAATCCATCTGCCATTCCTAGTATGTCTCTGCGGCAATGGCTTTGCAGCAGTTCCAGCCTGAATTTGTTTACCAGATAATTTACAAATCTCAGACTTCAAAAATACAATCTCCTGCCGCAAGATAGAGAACTGTCTACAGATTAGACAACAACCAAACCTCAAAAAAGTGGAACGTGAAACAAATGCAAAGCAACTATTACACTGAACTAAGTCTGCCATTCCAATGAGGCGAATAATTTAAATCAAACAAATTTTACCTTTTTTTTTTTTTTTTTATCCTCCTGGATACCTCAGATTACCTCCAGTTTATCTCCAGAATATCTCCAACCACACACACACTTAGAAGCAACACTCTCCAGAATATCTCCAACCACACACACACTTAGAAGCAACACTTAGATGAAGCAACCAAGCTCTATTAGCCAAGCTAATGACAACTACCCTTATATACTCCTAAAATCACCTCCCACTAGGAATGTTTAACACCTGGGTAGGCCTCTGCTTATTAGCAAACAATAGCTAATTGAAATAGCAATCAATAGCAAGTAGCTACCTAATCCAATCAAATGCCTTATAATTACCAACAGGAAATCAAACCTTCTGCAGTCAGTAACCCTTTCCTACAGATGAATCTTACCTGTAACAGTAAAAAAGAACTCTTAGCACAACTCTTAGACAGTTGAAGCTTCTGTAAAACTCTCCAGAATATCTCCAACCACACACACACTTAGAAGCAACACTTAGATGAAGCAACCAAGCTCTATAAAGTAAAGATGTGAATAAAAATAGAATTCCGTATGTCAAAACATATATTTTTTTCCCCTTTGTTTGTTGTTAACAAAGATTTTGCAGTCTTAAGAAAGACTTTGCAGTCTTAAAAGCGTCAATCTGAGCAGTTAGGACTTGCATTAATGACTTACGATAAACCATTGATTTTAAATGGTTGATAATGAAAACAACACATTTTTTATGATTTCTCTCATACAATTCTAAGTAAAAGCTAAACTTGTATTAATATAAGATGTTAGCTTTGAAAGGTGATATCAGAAGCACCAGGAAATATATATATTGATGGTGGCATGCCAACATCTTCTCTGTGGAGCACTTGAAGGGTTTTGCTACAAATGATTTTTGCTGACTATATTAAACACAGTTGGAAGCTACGTGTTTCAAAAGAAAAACACCAATTGCTTGGGCTCGTCCGGGATTTGAACCCGGGACCTCTCGCACCCAAAGCGAGAATCATACCCCTAGACCAACGAGCCATTACATTAGTTGGGTTTTAGGAAAAAAATTGCCAGACTAACGCGCCAGACAGCGTTTGTGTTCTCAAAATAGAAACAAAGTTTTCGTTTTGAAGTGAGGATTTTAAATTTCCTCAATAGGATCTGTTTTTCCTATATCATTTTCATTGTATGGGTAAATTAACAGTTGAGGTTTATGTACGATGGTGATAAATCATATTGACAGTTGTCAAAGTTGAGTCTGTTTCTGGTCAAATTGCTGGGGAAGACTTAAAATTTCCATTCATTTCTTAATTGTTTATGAGGGCTTTGTTGGTTTAGGAGAAATTTGTGGTTCAAATATATGTTGGAAAAGCACATGAAGGATTCAACTTTCTTTCTCATATTCTGCATGCTATCACCATGTTGAAAATAAAGTAAAGATGTGCAGAGGAGAAATTAATTATAAATAGTCTTGTGCAAAATAATGTTTGGGGAGGTTGGCCTGGTTCCATAACTTGAATCCACAGCCGAACGTAACGACTACCTTGAATTTACCTTCACAGTTTTATTCATCGATACATTCAGGCGTGTACTGGAAGGAATTTGATTCAAACCTACCCTCTCCAACACATATTTGCACATGTCTAAGTATGAATAAAAATAGAATTCCGTATGTCAAAACATATATTTTTTTCCCCTTTGTTTGTTGTTAACAAAGATTTTGCAGTCTTAAGAAAGACTTTGCAGTCTTAAAAGCGTCATCTGAGCAGTTAGGACTTGCATTAATGACTTACGATAAACCATTGATTTTAAATGGTTGATAATGAAAACAACACATTTTTTATGATTTCTCTCATACAATTCTAAGTAAAAGCTAAACTTGTATTAATATAAGATGTTAGCTTTGAAAGGTGATATCAGAAGCACCAGGAAATATATATATTGATGGTGGCATGCCAACATCTTCTCTGTGGAGCACTTGAAGGGTTTTGCTACAAATGATTTTTGCTGACTATATTAAACACAGTTGGAAGCTACGTGTTTCAAAAGAAAAACACCAATTGCTTGGGCTCATCCGGGATTTGAACCCGGGACCTCTCGCACCCAAAGCGAGAATCATACCCCTAGACCAACGAGCCATTACATTAGTTGGGTTTTAGGAAAAAAATTGCCAGACTAACGCGCCAGACAGCGTTTGTGTTCTCAAAATAGAAACAAAGTTTTCGTTTTGAAGTGAGGATTTTAAATTTCCTCAATAGGATCTGTTTTTCCAATATCATTTTCATTGTATGGGTAAATTAACAGTTGAGGTTTATGTACGATGGTGATAAATCATATTGACAGTTGTCAAAGTTGAGTCTGTTTCTGGTCAAATTGCTGGGGAAGACTTAAAATTTCCATTCATTTCTTAATTGTTTATGAGGGCTTTGTTGGTTTAGGAGAAATTTGTGGTTCAAATATATGTTGGAAAAGCACATGAAGGATTCAACTTTCTTTCTCATATTCTGCATGCTATCACCATGTTGAAAATAAAGTAAAGATGTGCAGAGGAGAAATTAATTATAAATAGTCTTGTGCAAAATAATGTTTGGGGAGGTTGGCCTGGTTCCATGACTTGAATCCACAGCCGAACGTAACGACTGCCTTGAATTTACCTTCACAGTTTTATTCATCGATACATTCAGGCGTGTACTGGAAGGAATTTGATTCAAACCTACCCTCTCCAACACATATTTGCACATGTCTAAGTATGAATAAAAATAGAATTCCGTATGTCAAAACATATATTTTTTTCCCCTTTGTTTGTTGTTAACAAAGATTTTGCAGTCTTAAGAAAGACTTTGCAGTCTTAAAAGCGTCATCTGAGCAGTTAGGACTTGCATTAATGACTTACGATAAACCATTGATTTTAAATGGTTGATAATGAAAACAACACATTTTTTATGATTTCTCTCATACAATTCTAAGTAAAAGCTAAACTTGTATTAATATAAGATGTTAGCTTTGAAAGGTGATATCAGAAGCACCAGGAAATATATATATTGATGGTGGCATGCCAACATCTTCTCTGTGGAGCACTTGAAGGGTTTTGCTACAAATGATTTTTGCTGACTATATTAAACACAGTTGGAAGCTACGTGTTTCAAAAGAAAAACACCAATTGCTTGGGCTCGTCCGGGATTTGAACCCGGGACCTCTCGCACCCAAAGCGAGAATCATACCCCTAGACCAACGAGCCATTACATTAGTTGGGTTTTAGAAAAAAAATTGCCAGACTAACGCGCCAGACAGCGTTTGTGTTCTCAAAATAGAAACAAAGTTTTCGTTTTGAAGTGAGGATTTTAAATTTCCTCAATAGGATCTGTTTTTCCAATATCATTTTCATTGTATGGGTAAATTAACAGTTGAGGTTTATGTACGATGGTGATAAATCATATTGACAGTTGTCAAAGTTGAGTCTGTTTCTGGTCAAATTGCTGGGGAAGACTTAAAATTTCCATTCATTTCTTAATTGTTTATGAGGGCTTTGTTGGTTTAGGAGAAATTTGTGGTTCAAATATATGTTGGAAAAGCACATGAAGGATTCAACTTTCTTTCTCATATTCTGCATGCTATCACCATGTTGAAAATAAAGTAAAGATGTGCAGAGGAGAAATTAATTATAAATAGTCTTGTGCAAAATAATGTTTGGGGAGGTTGGCCTGGTTCCATAACTTGAATCCACAGCCGAACGTAACGACTGCCTTGAATTTACCTTCACAGTTTTATTCATCGATACATTCAGGCGTGTACTGGAAGGAATTTGATTCAAACCTACCCTCTCCAACACATATTTGCACATGTCTAAGTATGAATAAAAATAGAATTCCGTATGTCAAAACATATATTTTTTTCCCCTTTGTTTGTTGTTAACAAAGATTTTGCAGTCTTAAGAAAGACTTTGCAGTCTTAAAAGCGTCATCTGAGCAGTTAGGACTTGCATTAATGACTTACGATAAACCATTGATTTTAAATGGTTGATAATGAAAACAACACATTTTTTATGATTTCTCTCATACAATTCTAAGTAAAAGCTAAACTTGTATTAATATAAGATGTTAGCTTTGAAAGGTGATATCAGAAGCACCAGGAAATATATATATTGATGGTGGCATGCCAACATCTTCTCTGTGGAGCACTTGAAGGGTTTTGCTACAAATGATTTTTGCTGACTATATTAAACACAGTTGGAAGCTACGTGTTTCAAAAGAAAAACAACAATTGCTTGGGCTTGTCCGGGATTTAAACCCGGGACCTCTCGCACCCAAAGCGAGAATCATACCCCTAGACCAACGAGCCATTACATTAGTTGGGTTTTAGGAAAAAAATTGCCAGACTAACGCGCCAGACAGCGTTTGTGTTCTCAAAATAGAAACAAAGTTTTCGTTTTGAAGTGAGGATTTTAAATTTCCTCAATAGGATCTGTTTTTCCAATATCATTTTCATTGTATGGGTAAATTAACAGTTGAGGTTTATGTACGATGGTGATAAATCATATTGACAGTTGTCAAAGTTGAGTCTGTTTCTGGTCAAATTGCTGGGGAAGACTTAAAATTTCCATTCATTTCTTAATTGTTTATGAGGGCTTTGTTGGTTTAGGAGAAATTTGTGGTTCAAATATATGTTGGAAAAGCACATGAAGGATTCAACTTTCTTTCTCATATTCTGCATGCTATCACCATGTTGAAAATAAAGTAAAGATGTGCAGAGGAGAAATTAATTATAAATAGTCTTGTGCAAAATAATGTTTGGGGAGGTTGGCCTGGTTCCATATCTTGAATCCACAGCCGAACGTAACGACTGCCTTGAATTTACCTTCACAGTTTTATTCATCGATACATTCAGGCGTGTACTGGAAGGAATTTGATTCAAACCTACCCTCTCCAACACATATTTGCACATGTCTAAGTATGAATAAAAATAGAATTCCGTATGTCAAAACATATATTTTTTTCCCCTTTGTTTGTTGTTAACAAAGATTTTGCAGTCTTAAGAAAGACTTTGCAGTCTTAAAAGCGTCATCTGAGCAGTTAGGACTTGCATTAATGACTTACGATAAACCATTGATTTTAAATGGTTGATAATGAAAACAACACATTTTTTATGATTTCTCTCATACAATTCTAAGTAAAAGCTAAACTTGTATTAATATAAGATGTTAGCTTTGAAAGGTGATATCAGAAGCACCAGGAAATATATATATTGATGGTGGCATGCCAACATCTTCTCTGTGGAGCACTTGAAGGGTTTTGCTACAAATGATTTTTGCTGACTATATTAAACACAGTTGGAAGCTACGTGTTTCAAAAGAAAAACACCAATTGCTTGGGCTCGTCCGGGATTTGAACCCGGGACCTCTCGCACCCAAAGCGAGAATCATACCCCTAGACCAACGAGCCATTACATTAGTTGGGTTTTAGAAAAAAAATTGCCAGACTAACGCGCCAGACAGCGTTTGTGTTCTCAAAATAGAAACAAAGTTTTCGTTTTGAAGTGAGGATTTTAAATTTCCTCAATAGGATCTGTTTTTCCAATATCATTTTCATTGTATGGGTAAATTAACAGTTGAGGTTTATGTACGATGGTGATAAATCATATTGACAGTTGTCAAAGTTGAGTCTGTTTCTGGTCAAATTGCTGGGGAAGACTTAAAATTTCCATTCATTTCTTAATTGTTTATGAGGGCTTTGTTGGTTTAGGAGAAATTTGTGGTTCAAATATATGTTGGAAAAGCACATGAAGGATTCAACTTTCTTTCTCATATTCTGCATGCTATCACCATGTTGAAAATAAAGTAAAGATGTGCAGAGGAGAAATTAATTATAAATAGTCTTGTGCAAAATAATGTTTGGGGAGGTTGGCCTGGTTCCATAACTTGAATCCACAGCCGAACGTAACGACTGCCTTGAATTTACCTTCACAGTTTTATTCATCGATACATTCAGGCGTGTACTGGAAGGAATTTGATTCAAACCTACCCTCTCCAACACATATTTGCACATGTCTAAGTATGAATAAAAATAGAATTCCGTATGTCAAAACATATATTTTTTTCCCCTTTGTTTGTTGTTAACAAAGATTTTGCAGTCTTAAGAAAGACTTTGCAGTCTTAAAAGCGTCATCTGAGCAGTTAGGACTTGCATTAATGACTTACGATAAACCATTGATTTTAAATGGTTGATAATGAAAACAACACATTTTTTATGATTTCTCTCATACAATTCTAAGTAAAAGCTAAACTTGTATTAATATAAGATGTTAGCTTTGAAAGGTGATATCAGAAGCACCAGGAAATATATATATTGATGGTGGCATGCCAACATCTTCTCTGTGGAGCACTTGAAGGGTTTTGCTACAAATGATTTTTGCTGACTATATTAAACACAGTTGGAAGCTACGTGTTTCAAAAGAAAAACACCAATTGCTTGGGCTCGTCCGGGATTTGAACCCGGGACCTCTCGCACCCAAAGCGAGAATCATACCCCTAGACCAACGAGCCATTACATTAGTTGGGTTTTAGGAAAAAAATTGCCAGACTAACGCGCCAGACAGCGTTTGTGTTCTCAAAATAGAAACAAAGTTTTCGTTTTGAAGTGAGGATTTTAAATTTCCTCAATAGGATCTGTTTTTCCTATATCATTTTCATTGTATGGGTAAATTAACAGTTGAGGTTTATGTACGATGGTGATAAATCATATTGACAGTTGTCAAAGTTGAGTCTGTTTCTGGTCAAATTGCTGGGGAAGACTTAAAATTTCCATTCATTTCTTAATTGTTTATGAGGGCTTTGTTGGTTTAGGAGAAATTTGTGGTTCAAATATATGTTGGAAAAGCACATGAAGGATTCAACTTTCTTTCTCATATTCTGCATGCTATCACCATGTTGAAAATAAAGTAAAGATGTGCAGAGGAGAAATTAATTATAAATAGTCTTGTGCAAAATAATGTTTGGGGAGGTTGGCCTGGTTCCATAACTTGAATCCACAGCCGAACGTAACGACTGCCTTGAATTTACCTTCACAGTTTTATTCATCGATACATTCAGGCGTGTACTGGAAGGAATTTGATTCAAACCTACCCTCTCCAACACATATTTGCACATGTCTAAGTATGAATAAAAATAGAATTCCGTATGTCAAAACATATATTTTTTTCCCCTTTGTTTGTTGTTAACAAAGATTTTGCAGTCTTAAGAAAGACTTTGCAGTCTTAAAAGCGTCATCTGAGCAGTTAGGACTTGCATTAATGACTTACGATAAACCATTGATTTTAAATGGTTGATAATGAAAACAACACATTTTTTATGATTTCTCTCATACAATTCTAAGTAAAAGCTAAACTTGTATTAATATAAGATGTTAGCTTTGAAAGGTGATATCAGAAGCACCAGGAAATATATATATTGATGGTGGCATGCCAACATCTTCTCTGTGGAGCACTTGAAGGGTTTTGCTACAAATGATTTTTGCTGACTATATTAAACACAGTTGGAAGCTACGTGTTTCAAAAGAAAAACACCAATTGCTTGGGCTCGTCCGGGATTTGAACCCGGGACCTCTCGCACCCAAAGCGAGAATCATACCCCTAGACCAACGAGCCATTACATTAGTTGGGTTTTAGGAAAAAAATTGCCAGACTAACGCGCCAGACAGCGTTTGTGTTCTCAAAATAGAAACAAAGTTTTCGTTTTGAAGTGAGGATTTTAAATTTCCTCAATAGGATCTGTTTTTCCAATATCATTTTCATTGTATGGGTAAATTAACAGTTGAGGTTTATGTACGATGGTGATAAATCATATTGACAGTTGTCAAAGTTGAGTCTGTTTCTGGTCAAATTGCTGGGGAAGACTTAAAATTTCCATTCATTTCTTAATTGTTTATGAGGGCTTTGTTGGTTTAGGAGAAATTTGTGGTTCAAATATATGTTGGAAAAGCACATGAAGGATTCAACTTTCTTTCTCATATTCTGCATGCTATCACCATGTTGAAAATAAAGTAAAGATGTGCAGAGGAGAAATTAATTATAAATAGTCTTGTGCAAAATAATGTTTGGGGAGGTTGGCCTGGTTCCATGACTTGAATCCACAGCCGAACGTAACGACTGCCTTGAATTTACCTTCACAGTTTTATTCATCGATACATTCAGGCGTGTACTGGAAGGAATTTGATTCAAACCTACCCTCTCCAACACATATTTGCACATGTCTAAATATGAATAAAAATAGAATTCTGTATGTCAAAACATATATTTTTTTCCCCTTTGTTTGTTGTTAACAAAGATTTTGCAGTCTTAAGAAAGACTTTGCAGTCTTAAAAGCGTCATCTGAGCAGTTAGGACTTGCATTAATGACTTACGATAAACCATTGATTTTAAATGGTTGATAATGAAAACAACACATTTTTTATGATTTCTCTCATACAATTCTAAGTAAAAGCTAAACTTGTATTAATATAAGATGTTAGCTTTGAAAGGTGATATCAGAAGCACCAGGAAATATATATATTGATGGTGGCATGCCAACATCTTCTCTGTGGAGCACTTGAAGGGTTTTGCTACAAATGATTTTTGCTGACTATATTAAACACAGTTGGAAGCTACGTGTTTCAAAAGAAAAACACCAATTGCTTGGGCTCGTCCGGGATTTGAACCCGGGACCTCTCGCACCCAAAGCGAGAATCATACCCCTAGACCAACGAGCCATTACATTAGTTGGGTTTTAGGAAAAAAATTGCCAGACTAACGCGCCAGACAGCGTTTGTGTTCTCAAAATAGAAACAAAGTTTTCGTTTTGAAGTGAGGATTTTAAATTTCCTCAATAGGATCTGTTTTTCCAATATCATTTTCATTGTATGGGTAAATTAACAGTTGAGGTTTATGTACGATGGTGATAAATCATATTGACAGTTGTCAAAGTTGAGTCTGTTTCTGGTCAAATTGCTGGGGAAGACTTAAAATTTCCATTCATTTCTTAATTGTTTATGAGGGCTTTGTTGGTTTAGGAGAAATTTGTGGTTCAAATATATGTTGGAAAAGCACATGAAGGATTCAACTTTCTTTCTCATATTCTGCATGCTATCACCATGTTGAAAATAAAGTAAAGATGTGCAGAGGAGAAATTAATTATAAATAGTCTTGTGCAAAATAATGTTTGGGGAGGTTGGCCTGGTTCCATAACTTGAATCCACAGCCGAACGTAACGACTGCCTTGAATTTACCTTCACAGTTTTATTCATCGATACATTCAGGCGTGTACTGGAAGGAATTTGATTCAAACCTACCCTCTCCAACACATATTTGCACATGTCTAAGTATGAATAAAAATAGAATTCCGTATGTCAAAACATATATTTTTTTCCCCTTTGTTTGTTGTTAACAAAGATTTTGCAGTCTTAAGAAAGACTTTGCAGTCTTAAAAGCGTCATCTGAGCAGTTAGGACTTGCATTAATGACTTACGATAAACCATTGATTTTAAATGGTTGATAATGAAAACAACACATTTTTTATGATTTCTCTCATACAATTCTAAGTAAAAGCTAAACTTGTATTAATATAAGATGTTAGCTTTGAAAGGTGATATCAGAAGCACCAGGAAATATATATATTGATGGTGGCATGCCAACATCTTCTCTGTGGAGCACTTGAAGGGTTTTGCTACAAATGATTTTTGCTGACTATATTAAACACAGTTGGAAGCTACGTGTTTCAAAAGAAAAACACCAATTGCTTGGGCTCGTCCGGGATTTGAACCCGGGACCTCTCGCACCCAAAGCGAGAATCATACCCCTAGACCAACGAGCCATTACATTAGTTGGGTTTTAGGAAAAAAATTGCCAGACTAACGCGCCAGACAGCGTTTGTGTTCTCAAAATAGAAACAAAGTTTTCGTTTTGAAGTGAGGATTTTAAATTTCCTCAATAGGATCTGTTTTTCCAATATCATTTTCATTGTATGGGTAAATTAACAGTTGAGGTTTATGTACGATGGTGATAAATCATATTGACAGTTGTCAAAGTTGAGTCTGTTTCTGGTCAAATTGCTGGGGAAGACTTAAAATTTCCATTCATTTCTTAATTGTTTATGAGGGCTTTGTTGGTTTAGGAGAAATTTGTGGTTCAAATATATGTTGGAAAAGCACATGAAGGATTCAACTTTCTTTCTCATATTCTGCATGCTATCACCATGTTGAAAATAAAGTAAAGATGTGCAGAGGAGAAATTAATTATAAATAGTCTTGTGCAAAATAATGTTTGGGGAGGTTGGCCTGGTTCCATAACTTGAATCCACAGCCGAACGTAACGACTGCCTTGAATTTACCTTCACAGTTTTATTCATCGATACATTCAGGCGTGTACTGGAAGGAATTTGATTCAAACCTACCCTCTCCAACACATATTTGCACATGTCTAAATATGAATAAAAATAGAATTCTGTATGTCAAAACATATATTTTTTTCCCCTTTGTTTGTTGTTAACAAAGATTTTGCAGTCTTAAGAAAGACTTTGCAGTCTTAAAAGCGTCATCTGAGCAGTTAGGACTTGCATTAATGACTTACGATAAACCATTGATTTTAAATGGTTGATAATGAAAACAACACATTTTTTATGATTTCTCTCATACAATTCTAAGTAAAAGCTAAACTTGTATTAATATAAGATGTTAGCTTTGAAAGGTGATATCAGAAGCACCAGGAAATATATATATTGATGGTGGCATGCCAACATCTTCTCTGTGGAGCACTTGAAGGGTTTTGCTACAAATGATTTTTGCTGACTATATTAAACACAGTTGGAAGCTACGTGTTTCAAAAGAAAAACACCAATTGCTTGGGCTCGTCCGGGATTTGAACCCGGGACCTCTCGCACCCAAAGCGAGAATCATACCCCTAGACCAACGAGCCATTACATTAGTTGGGTTTTAGGAAAAAAATTGCCAGACTAACGCGCCAGACAGCGTTTGTGTTCTCAAAATAGAAACAAAGTTTTCGTTTTGAAGTGAGGATTTTAAATTTCCTCAATAGGATCTGTTTTTCCAATATCATTTTCATTGTATGGGTAAATTAACAGTTGAGGTTTATGTACGATGGTGATAAATCATATTGACAGTTGTCAAAGTTGAGTCTGTTTCTGGTCAAATTGCTGGGGAAGACTTAAAATTTCCATTCATTTCTTAATTGTTTATGAGGGCTTTGTTGGTTTAGGAGAAATTTGTGGTTCAAATATATGTTGGAAAAGCACATGAAGGATTCAACTTTCTTTCTCATATTCTGCATGCTATCACCATGTTGAAAATAAAGTAAAGATGTGCAGAGGAGAAATTAATTATAAATAGTCTTGTGCAAAATAATGTTTGGGGAGGTTGGCCTGGTTCCATAACTTGAATCCACAGCCGAACGTAACGACTGCCTTGAATTTACCTTCACAGTTTTATTCATCGATACATTCAGGCGTGTACTGGAAGGAATTTGATTCAAACCTACCCTCTCCAACACATATTTGCACATGTCTAAATATGAATAAAAATAGAATTCTGTATGTCAAAACATATATTTTTTTCCCCTTTGTTTGTTGTTAACAAAGATTTTGCAGTCTTAAGAAAGACTTTGCAGTCTTAAAAGCGTCATCTGAGCAGTTAGGACTTGCATTAATGACTTACGATAAACCATTGATTTTAAATGGTTGATAATGAAAACAACACATTTTTTATGATTTCTCTCATACAATTCTAAGTAAAAGCTAAACTTGTATTAATATAAGATGTTAGCTTTGAAAGGTGATATCAGAAGCACCAGGAAATATATATATTGATGGTGGCATGCCAACATCTTCTCTGTGGAGCACTTGAAGGGTTTTGCTACAAATGATTTTTGCTGACTATATTAAACACAGTTGGAAGCTACGTGTTTCAAAAGAAAAACACCAATTGCTTGGGCTCGTCCGGGATTTAAACCCGGGACCTCTCGCACCCAAAGCGAGAATCATACCCCTAGACCAACGAGCCATTACATTAGTTGGGTTTTAGGAAAAAAATTGCCAGACTAACGCGCCAGACAGCGTTTGTGTTCTCAAAATAGAAACAAAGTTTTCGTTTTGAAGTGAGGATTTTAAATTTCCTCAATAGGATCTGTTTTTCCAATATCATTTTCATTGTATGGGTAAATTAACAGTTGAGGTTTATGTACGATGGTGATAAATCATATTGACAGTTGTCAAAGTTGAGTCTGTTTCTGGTCAAATTGCTGGGGAAGACTTAAAATTTCCATTCATTTCTTAATTGTTTATGAGGGCTTTGTTGGTTTAGGAGAAATTTGTGGTTCAAATATATGTTGGAAAAGCACATGAAGGATTCAACTTTCTTTCTCATATTCTGCATGCTATCACCATGTTGAAAATAAAGTAAAGATGTGCAGAGGAGAAATTAATTATAAATAGTCTTGTGCAAAATAATGTTTGGGGAGGTTGGCCTGGTTCCATAACTTGAATCCACAGCCGAACGTAACGACTGCCTTGAATTTACCTTCACAGTTTTATTCATCGATACATTCAGGCGTGTACTGGAAGGAATTTGATTCAAACCTACCCTCTCCAACACATATTTGCACATGTCTAAGTATGAATAAAAATAGAATTCCGTATGTCAAAACATATATTTTTTTCCCCTTTGTTTGTTGTTAACAAAGATTTTGCAGTCTTAAGAAAGACTTTGCAGTCTTAAAAGCGTCATCTGAGCAGTTAGGACTTGCATTAATGACTTACGATAAACCATTGATTTTAAATGGTTGATAATGAAAACAACACATTTTTTATGATTTCTCTCATACAATTCTAAGTAAAAGCTAAACTTGTATTAATATAAGATGTTAGCTTTGAAAGGTGATATCAGAAGCACCAGGAAATATATATATTGATGGTGGCATGCCAACATCTTCTCTGTGGAGCACTTGAAGGGTTTTGCTACAAATGATTTTTGCTGACTATATTAAACACAGTTGGAAGCTACGTGTTTCAAAAGAAAAACACCAATTGCTTGGGCTCGTCCGGGATTTGAACCCGGGACCTCTCGCACCCAAAGCAAGAATCATACCCCTAGACCAACGAGCCATTACATTAGTTGGTTTTAGGAAAAAAATTGCCAGACTAACGCGCCAGACAGCGTTTGTGTTCTCAAAATAGAAACAAAGTTTTCGTTTTGAAGTGAGGATTTTAAATTTCCTCAATAGGATCTGTTTTTCCAATATCATTTTCATTGTATGGGTAAATTAACAGTTGAGGTTTATGTACGATGGTGATAAATCATATTGACAGTTGTCAAAGTTGAGTCTGTTTCTGGTCAAATTGCTGGGGAAGACTTAAAATTTCCATTCATTTCTTAATTGTTTATGAGGGCTTTGTTGGTTTAGGAGAAATTTGTGGTTCAAATATATGTTGGAAAAGCACATGAAGGATTCAACTTTCTTTCTCATATTCTGCATGCTATTACCATGTTGAAAATAAAGTAAAGATGTGCAGAGGAGAAATTAATTATAAATAGTCTTGTGCAAAATAATGTTTGGGGAGGTTGGCCTGGTTCCATGACTTGAATCCACAGCCGAACGTAACGACTGCCTTGAATTTACCTTCACAGTTTTATTCATCGATACATTCAGGCGTGTACTGGAAGGAATTTGATTCAAACCTACCCTCTCCAACACATATTTGCACATGTCTAAATATGAATAAAAATAGAATTCTGTATGTCAAAACATATATTTTTTTCCCCTTTGTTTGTTGTTAACAAAGATTTTGCAGTCTTAAGAAAGACTTTGCAGTCTTAAAAGCGTCATCTGAGCAGTTAGGACTTGCATTAATGACTTACGATAAACCATTGATTTTAAATGGTTGATAATGAAAACAACACATTTTTTATGATTTCTCTCATACAATTCTAAGTAAAAGCTAAACTTGTATTAATATAAGATGTTAGCTTTGAAAGGTGATATCAGAAGCACCAGGAAATATATATATTGATGGTGGCATGCCAACATCTTCTCTGTGGAGCACTTGAAGGGTTTTGCTACAAATGATTTTTGCTGACTATATTAAACACAGTTGGAAGCTACGTGTTTCAAAAGAAAAACACCAATTGCTTGGGCTCGTCCGGGATTTGAACCCGGGACCTCTCGCACCCAAAGCGAGAATCATACCCCTAGACCAACGAGCCATTACATTAGTTGGGTTTTAGGAAAAAAATTGCCAGACTAACGCGCCAGACAGCGTTTGTGTTCTCAAAATAGAAACAAAGTTTTCGTTTTGAAGTGAGGATTTTAAATTTCCTCAATAGGATCTGTTTTTCCAATATCATTTTCATTGTATGGGTAAATTAACAGTTGAGGTTTATGTACGATGGTGATAAATCATATTGACAGTTGTCAAAGTTGAGTCTGTTTCTGGTCAAATTGCTGGGGAAGACTTAAAATTTCCATTCATTTCTTAATTGTTTATGAGGGCTTTGTTGGTTTAGGAGAAATTTGTGGTTCAAATATATGTTGGAAAAGCACATGAAGGATTCAACTTTCTTTCTCATATTCTGCATGCTATCACCATGTTGAAAATAAAGTAAAGATGTGCAGAGGAGAAATTAATTATAAATAGTCTTGTGCAAAATAATGTTTGGGGAGGTTGGCCTGGTTCCATAACTTGAATCCACAGCCGAACGTAACGACTGCCTTGAATTTACCTTCACAGTTTTATTCATCGATACATTCAGGCGTGTACTGGAAGGAATTTGATTCAAACCTACCCTCTCCAACACATATTTGCACATGTCTAAATATGAATAAAAATAGAATTCTGTATGTCAAAACATATATTTTTTTCCCCTTTGTTTGTTGTTAACAAAGATTTTGCAGTCTTAAGAAAGACTTTGCAGTCTTAAAAGCGTCATCTGAGCAGTTAGGACTTGCATTAATGACTTACGATAAACCATTGATTTTAAATGGTTGATAATGAAAACAACACATTTTTTATGATTTCTCTCATACAATTCTAAGTAAAAGCTAAACTTGTATTAATATAAGATGTTAGCTTTGAAAGGTGATATCAGAAGCACCAGGAAATATATATATTGATGGTGGCATGCCAACATCTTCTCTGTGGAGCACTTGAAGGGTTTTGCTACAAATGATTTTTGCTGACTATATTAAACACAGTTGGAAGCTACGTGTTTCAAAAGAAAAACACCAATTGCTTGGGCTCGTCCGGGATTTGAACCCGGGACCTCTCGCACCCAAAGCGAGAATCATACCCCTAGACCAACGAGCCATTACATTAGTTGGGTTTTAGGAAAAAAATTGCCAGACTAACGCGCCAGACAGCGTTTGTGTTCTCAAAATAGAAACAAAGTTTTCGATTTGAAGTGAGGATTTTAAATTTCCTCAATAGGATCTGTTTTTCCAATATCATTTTCATTGTATGGGTAAATTAACAGTTGAGGTTTATGTACGATGGTGATAAATCATATTGACAGTTGTCAAAGTTGAGTCTGTTTCTGGTCAAATTGCTGGGGAAGACTTAAAATTTCCATTCATTTCTTAATTGTTTATGAGGGCTTTGTTGGTTTAGGAGAAATTTGTGGTTCAAATATATGTTGGAAAAGCACATGAAGGATTCAACTTTCTTTCTCATATTCTGCATGCTATCACCATGTTGAAAATAAAGTAAAGATGTGCAGAGGAGAAATTAATTATAAATAGTCTTGTGCAAAATAATGTTTGGGGAGGTTGGCCTGGTTCCATAACTTGAATCCACAGCCGAACGTAACGACTGCCTTGAATTTACCTTCACAGTTTTATTCATCGATACATTCAGGCGTGTACTGGAAGGAATTTGATTCAAACCTACCCTCTCCAACACATATTTGCACATGTCTAAATATGAATAAAAATAGAATTCTGTATGTCAAAACATATATTTTTTTCCCCTTTGTTTGTTGTTAACAAAGATTTTGCAGTCTTAAGAAAGACTTTGCAGTCTTAAAAGCGTCATCTGAGCAGTTAGGACTTGCATTAATGACTTACGATAAACCATTGATTTTAAATGGTTGATAATGAAAACAACACATTTTTTATGATTTCTCTCATACAATTCTAAGTAAAAGCTAAACTTGTATTAATATAAGATGTTAGCTTTGAAAGGTGATATCAGAAGCACCAGGAAATATATATATTGATGGTGGCATGCCAACATCTTCTCTGTGGAGCACTTGAAGGGTTTTGCTACAAATGATTTTTGCTGACTATATTAAACACAGTTGGAAGCTACGTGTTTCAAAAGAAAAACACCAATTGCTTGGGCTCGTCCGGGATTTAAACCCGGGACCTCTCGCACCCAAAGCGAGAATCATACCCCTAGACCAACGAGCCATTACATTAGTTGGGTTTTAGGAAAAAAATTGCCAGACTAACGCGCCAGACAGCGTTTGTGTTCTCAAAATAGAAACAAAGTTTTCGTTTTGAAGTGAGGATTTTAAATTTCCTCAATAGGATCTGTTTTTCCAATATCATTTTCATTGTATGGGTAAATTAACAGTTGAGGTTTATGTACGATGGTGATAAATCATATTGACAGTTGTCAAAGTTGAGTCTGTTTCTGGTCAAATTGCTGGGGAAGACTTAAAATTTCCATTCATTTCTTAATTGTTTATGAGGGCTTTGTTGGTTTAGGAGAAATTTGTGGTTCAAATATATGTTGGAAAAGCACATGAAGGATTCAACTTTCTTTCTCATATTCTGCATGCTATCACCATGTTGAAAATAAAGTAAAGATGTGCAGAGGAGAAATTAATTATAAATAGTCTTGTGCAAAATAATGTTTGGGGAGGTTGGCCTGGTTCCATAACTTGAATCCACAGCCGAACGTAACGACTGCCTTGAATTTACCTTCACAGTTTTATTCATCGATACATTCAGGCGTGTACTGGAAGGAATTTGATTCAAACCTACCCTCTCCAACACATATTTGCACATGTCTAAGTATGAATAAAAATAGAATTCCGTATGTCAAAACATATATTTTTTTCCCCTTTGTTTGTTGTTAACAAAGATTTTGCAGTCTTAAGAAAGACTTTGCAGTCTTAAAAGCGTCATCTGAGCAGTTAGGACTTGCATTAATGACTTACGATAAACCATTGATTTTAAATGGTTGATAATGAAAACAACACATTTTTTATGATTTCTCTCATACAATTCTAAGTAAAAGCTAAACTTGTATTAATATAAGATGTTAGCTTTGAAAGGTGATATCAGAAGCACCAGGAAATATATATATTGATGGTGGCATGCCAACATCTTCTCTGTGGAGCACTTGAAGGGTTTTGCTACAAATGATTTTTGCTGACTATATTAAACACAGTTGGAAGCTACGTGTTTCAAAAGAAAAACACCAATTGCTTGGGCTCGTCCGGGATTTGAACCCGGGACCTCTCGCACCCAAAGCAAGAATCATACCCCTAGACCAACGAGCCATTACATTAGTTGGTTTTAGGAAAAAAATTGCCAGACTAACGCGCCAGACAGCGTTTGTGTTCTCAAAATAGAAACAAAGTTTTCGTTTTGAAGTGAGGATTTTAAATTTCCTCAATAGGATCTGTTTTTCCAATATCATTTTCATTGTATGGGTAAATTAACAGTTGAGGTTTATGTACGATGGTGATAAATCATATTGACAGTTGTCAAAGTTGAGTCTGTTTCTGGTCAAATTGCTGGGGAAGACTTAAAATTTCCATTCATTTCTTAATTGTTTATGAGGGCTTTGTTGGTTTAGGAGAAATTTGTGGTTCAAATATATGTTGGAAAAGCACATGAAGGATTCAACTTTCTTTCTCATATTCTGCATGCTATTACCATGTTGAAAATAAAGTAAAGATGTGCAGAGGAGAAATTAATTATAAATAGTCTTGTGCAAAATAATGTTTGGGGAGGTTGGCCTGGTTCCATGACTTGAATCCACAGCCGAACGTAACGACTGCCTTGAATTTACCTTCACAGTTTTATTCATCGATACATTCAGGCGTGTACTGGAAGGAATTTGATTCAAACCTACCCTCTCCAACACATATTTGCACATGTCTAAATATGAATAAAAATAGAATTCTGTATGTCAAAACATATATTTTTTTCCCCTTTGTTTGTTGTTAACAAAGATTTTGCAGTCTTAAGAAAGACTTTGCAGTCTTAAAAGCGTCATCTGAGCAGTTAGGACTTGCATTAATGACTTACGATAAACCATTGATTTTAAATGGTTGATAATGAAAACAACACATTTTTTATGATTTCTCTCATACAATTCTAAGTAAAAGCTAAACTTGTATTAATATAAGATGTTAGCTTTGAAAGGTGATATCAGAAGCACCAGGAAATATATATATTGATGGTGGCATGCCAACATCTTCTCTGTGGAGCACTTGAAGGGTTTTGCTACAAATGATTTTTGCTGACTATATTAAACACAGTTGGAAGCTAC
The DNA here is from genome assembly GCF_036172605.1 of Pelobates fuscus. NCBI lineage: Eukaryota > Metazoa > Chordata > Amphibia > Anura > Pelobatidae > Pelobates > Pelobates fuscus. The sequence continues at coordinate 7,918,696 of NC_086322.1, read as the reverse complement.
GTGTTTCAAAAGAAAAACACCAATTGCTTGGGCTCGTCCGGGATTTGAACCCGGGACCTCTCGCACCCAAAGCGAGAATCATACCCCTAGACCAACGAGCCATTACATTAGTTGGGTTTTAGGAAAAAAATTGCCAGACTAACGCGCCAGACAGCGTTTGTGTTCTCAAAATAGAAACAAAGTTTTCGTTTTGAAGTGAGGATTTTAAATTTCCTCAATAGGATCTGTTTTTCCAATATCATTTTCATTGTATGGGTAAATTAACAGTTGAGGTTTATGTACGATGGTGATAAATCATATTGACAGTTGTCAAAGTTGAGTCTGTTTCTGGTCAAATTGCTGGGGAAGACTTAAAATTTCCATTCATTTCTTAATTGTTTATGAGGGCTTTGTTGGTTTAGGAGAAATTTGTGGTTCAAATATATGTTGGAAAAGCACATGAAGGATTCAACTTTCTTTCTCATATTCTGCATGCTATCACCATGTTGAAAATAAAGTAAAGATGTGCAGAGGAGAAATTAATTATAAATAGTCTTGTGCAAAATAATGTTTGGGGAGGTTGGCCTGGTTCCATAACTTGAATCCACAGCCGAACGTAACGACTGCCTTGAATTTACCTTCACAGTTTTATTCATCGATACATTCAGGCGTGTACTGGAAGGAATTTGATTCAAACCTACCCTCTCCAACACATATTTGCACATGTCTAAATATGAATAAAAATAGAATTCTGTATGTCAAAACATATATTTTTTTCCCCTTTGTTTGTTGTTAACAAAGATTTTGCAGTCTTAAGAAAGACTTTGCAGTCTTAAAAGCGTCATCTGAGCAGTTAGGACTTGCATTAATGACTTACGATAAACCATTGATTTTAAATGGTTGATAATGAAAACAACACATTTTTTATGATTTCTCTCATACAATTCTAAGTAAAAGCTAAACTTGTATTAATATAAGATGTTAGCTTTGAAAGGTGATATCAGAAGCACCAGGAAATATATATATTGATGGTGGCATGCCAACATCTTCTCTGTGGAGCACTTGAAGGGTTTTGCTACAAATGATTTTTGCTGACTATATTAAACACAGTTGGAAGCTACGTGTTTCAAAAGAAAAACACCAATTGCTTGGGCTCGTCCGGGATTTGAACCCGGGACCTCTCGCACCCAAAGCGAGAATCATACCCCTAGACCAACGAGCCATTACATTAGTTGGGTTTTAGGAAAAAAATTGCCAGACTAACGCGCCAGACAGCGTTTGTGTTCTCAAAATAGAAACAAAGTTTTCGATTTGAAGTGAGGATTTTAAATTTCCTCAATAGGATCTGTTTTTCCAATATCATTTTCATTGTATGGGTAAATTAACAGTTGAGGTTTATGTACGATGGTGATAAATCATATTGACAGTTGTCAAAGTTGAGTCTGTTTCTGGTCAAATTGCTGGGGAAGACTTAAAATTTCCATTCATTTCTTAATTGTTTATGAGGGCTTTGTTGGTTTAGGAGAAATTTGTGGTTCAAATATATGTTGGAAAAGCACATGAAGGATTCAACTTTCTTTCTCATATTCTGCATGCTATCACCATGTTGAAAATAAAGTAAAGATGTGCAGAGGAGAAATTAATTATAAATAGTCTTGTGCAAAATAATGTTTGGGGAGGTTGGCCTGGTTCCATAACTTGAATCCACAGCCGAACGTAACGACTGCCTTGAATTTACCTTCACAGTTTTATTCATCGATACATTCAGGCGTGTACTGGAAGGAATTTGATTCAAACCTACCCTCTCCAACACATATTTGCACATGTCTAAATATGAATAAAAATAGAATTCTGTATGTCAAAACATATATTTTTTTCCCCTTTGTTTGTTGTTAACAAAGATTTTGCAGTCTTAAGAAAGACTTTGCAGTCTTAAAAGCGTCATCTGAGCAGTTAGGACTTGCATTAATGACTTACGATAAACCATTGATTTTAAATGGTTGATAATGAAAACAACACATTTTTTATGATTTCTCTCATACAATTCTAAGTAAAAGCTAAACTTGTATTAATATAAGATGTTAGCTTTGAAAGGTGATATCAGAAGCACCAGGAAATATATATATTGATGGTGGCATGCCAACATCTTCTCTGTGGAGCACTTGAAGGGTTTTGCTACAAATGATTTTTGCTGACTATATTAAACACAGTTGGAAGCTACGTGTTTCAAAAGAAAAACACCAATTGCTTGGGCTCGTCCGGGATTTAAACCCGGGACCTCTCGCACCCAAAGCGAGAATCATACCCCTAGACCAACGAGCCATTACATTAGTTGGGTTTTAGGAAAAAAATTGCCAGACTAACGCGCCAGACAGCGTTTGTGTTCTCAAAATAGAAACAAAGTTTTCGTTTTGAAGTGAGGATTTTAAATTTCCTCAATAGGATCTGTTTTTCCAATATCATTTTCATTGTATGGGTAAATTAACAGTTGAGGTTTATGTACGATGGTGATAAATCATATTGACAGTTGTCAAAGTTGAGTCTGTTTCTGGTCAAATTGCTGGGGAAGACTTAAAATTTCCATTCATTTCTTAATTGTTTATGAGGGCTTTGTTGGTTTAGGAGAAATTTGTGGTTCAAATATATGTTGGAAAAGCACATGAAGGATTCAACTTTCTTTCTCATATTCTGCATGCTATCACCATGTTGAAAATAAAGTAAAGATGTGCAGAGGAGAAATTAATTATAAATAGTCTTGTGCAAAATAATGTTTGGGGAGGTTGGCCTGGTTCCATAACTTGAATCCACAGCCGAACGTAACGACTGCCTTGAATTTACCTTCACAGTTTTATTCATCGATACATTCAGGCGTGTACTGGAAGGAATTTGATTCAAACCTACCCTCTCCAACACATATTTGCACATGTCTAAGTATGAATAAAAATAGAATTCCGTATGTCAAAACATATATTTTTTTCCCCTTTGTTTGTTGTTAACAAAGATTTTGCAGTCTTAAGAAAGACTTTGCAGTCTTAAAAGCGTCATCTGAGCAGTTAGGACTTGCATTAATGACTTACGATAAACCATTGATTTTAAATGGTTGATAATGAAAACAACACATTTTTTATGATTTCTCTCATACAATTCTAAGTAAAAGCTAAACTTGTATTAATATAAGATGTTAGCTTTGAAAGGTGATATCAGAAGCACCAGGAAATATATATATTGATGGTGGCATGCCAACATCTTCTCTGTGGAGCACTTGAAGGGTTTTGCTACAAATGATTTTTGCTGACTATATTAAACACAGTTGGAAGCTACGTGTTTCAAAAGAAAAACACCAATTGCTTGGGCTCGTCCGGGATTTGAACCCGGGACCTCTCTCACCCAAAGCAAGAATCATACCCCTAGACCAACGAGCCATTACATTAGTTGGTTTTAGGAAAAAAATTGCCAGACTAACGCGCCAGACAGCGTTTGTGTTCTCAAAATAGAAACAAAGTTTTCGTTTTGAAGTGAGGATTTTAAATTTCCTCAATAGGATCTGTTTTTCCAATATCATTTTCATTGTATGGGTAAATTAACAGTTGAGGTTTATGTACGATGGTGATAAATCATATTGACAGTTGTCAAAGTTGAGTCTGTTTCTGGTCAAATTGCTGGGGAAGACTTAAAATTTCCATTCATTTCTTAATTGTTTATGAGGGCTTTGTTGGTTTAGGAGAAATTTGTGGTTCAAATATATGTTGGAAAAGCACATGAAGGATTCAACTTTCTTTCTCATATTCTGCATGCTATTACCATGTTGAAAATAAAGTAAAGATGTGCAGAGGAGAAATTAATTATAAATAGTCTTGTGCAAAATAATGTTTGGGGAGGTTGGCCTGGTTCCATGACTTGAATCCACAGCCGAACGTAACGACTGCCTTGAATTTACCTTCACAGTTTTATTCATCGATACATTCAGGCGTGTACTGGAAGGAATTTGATTCAAACCTACCCTCTCCAACACATATTTGCACATGTCTAAATATGAATAAAAATAGAATTCTGTATGTCAAAACATATATTTTTTTCCCCTTTGTTTGTTGTTAACAAAGATTTTGCAGTCTTAAGAAAGACTTTGCAGTCTTAAAAGCGTCATCTGAGCAGTTAGGACTTGCATTAATGACTTACGATAAACCATTGATTTTAAATGGTTGATAATGAAAACAACACATTTTTTATGATTTCTCTCATACAATTCTAAGTAAAAGCTAAACTTGTATTAATATAAGATGTTAGCTTTGAAAGGTGATATCAGAAGCACCAGGAAATATATATATTGATGGTGGCATGCCAACATCTTCTCTGTGGAGCACTTGAAGGGTTTTGCTACAAATGATTTTTGCTGACTATATTAAACACAGTTGGAAGCTACGTGTTTCAAAAGAAAAACACCAATTGCTTGGGCTCGTCCGGGATTTGAACCCGGGACCTCTCGCACCCAAAGCGAGAATCATACCCCTAGACCAACGAGCCATTACATTAGTTGGGTTTTAGGAAAAAAATTGCCAGACTAACGCGCCAGACAGCGTTTGTGTTCTCAAAATAGAAACAAAGTTTTCGTTTTGAAGTGAGGATTTTAAATTTCCTCAATAGGATCTGTTTTTCCAATATCATTTTCATTGTATGGGTAAATTAACAGTTGAGGTTTATGTACGATGGTGATAAATCATATTGACAGTTGTCAAAGTTGAGTCTGTTTCTGGTCAAATTGCTGGGGAAGACTTAAAATTTCCATTCATTTCTTAATTGTTTATGAGGGCTTTGTTGGTTTAGGAGAAATTTGTGGTTCAAATATATGTTGGAAAAGCACATGAAGGATTCAACTTTCTTTCTCATATTCTGCATGCTATCACCATGTTGAAAATAAAGTAAAGATGTGCAGAGGAGAAATTAATTATAAATAGTCTTGTGCAAAATAATGTTTGGGGAGGTTGGCCTGGTTCCATAACTTGAATCCACAGCCGAACGTAACGACTGCCTTGAATTTACCTTCACAGTTTTATTCATCGATACATTCAGGCGTGTACTGGAAGGAATTTGATTCAAACCTACCCTCTCCAACACATATTTGCACATGTCTAAGTATGAATAAAAATAGAATTCCGTATGTCAAAACATATATTTTTTTCCCCTTTGTTTGTTGTTAACAAAGATTTTGCAGTCTTAAGAAAGACTTTGCAGTCTTAAAAGCGTCATCTGAGCAGTTAGGACTTGCATTAATGACTTACGATAAACCATTGATTTTAAATGGTTGATAATGAAAACAACACATTTTTTATGATTTCTCTCATACAATTCTAAGTAAAAGCTAAACTTGTATTAATATAAGATGTTAGCTTTGAAAGGTGATATCAGAAGCACCAGGAAATATATATATTGATGGTGGCATGCCAACATCTTCTCTGTGGAGCACTTGAAGGGTTTTGCTACAAATGATTTTTGCTGACTATATTAAACACAGTTGGAAGCTACGTGTTTCAAAAGAAAAACACCAATTGCTTGGGCTCGTCCGGGATTTGAACCCGGGACCTCTCGCACCCAAAGCGAGAATCATACCCCTAGACCAACGAGCCATTACATTAGTTGGGTTTTAGGAAAAAAATTGCCAGACTAACGCGCCAGACAGCGTTTGTGTTCTCAAAATAGAAACAAAGTTTTCGTTTTGAAGTGAGGATTTTAAATTTCCTCAATAGGATCTGTTTTTCCAATATCATTTTCATTGTATGGGTAAATTAACAGTTGAGGTTTATGTACGATGGTGATAAATCATATTGACAGTTGTCAAAGTTGAGTCTGTTTCTGGTCAAATTGCTGGGGAAGACTTAAAATTTCCATTCATTTCTTAATTGTTTATGATTTCTCTCATACAATTCTAAGTAAAAGCTAAACTTGTATTAATATAAGATGTTAGCTTTGAAAGGTGATATCAGAAGCACCAGGAAATATATATATTGATGGTGGCATGCCAACATCTTCTCTGTGGAGCACTTGAAGGGTTTTGCTACAAATGATTTTTGCTGACTATATTAAACACAGTTGGAAGCTACGTGTTTCAAAAGAAAAACACCAATTGCTTGGGCTCGTCCGGGATTTGAACCCGGGACCTCTCGCACCCAAAGCGAGAATCATACCCCTAGACCAACGAGCCATTACATTAGTTGGGTTTTAGGAAAAAAATTGCCAGACTAACACGCCAGACAGCGTTTGTGTTCTCAAAATAGAAACAAAGTTTTCGTTTTGAAGTGAGGATTTTAAATTTCCTCAATAGGATCTGTTTTTCCTATATCATTTTCATTGTATGGGTAAATTAACAGTTGAGGTTTATGTACGATGGTGATAAATCATATTGACAGTTGTCAAAGTTGAGTCTGTTTCTGGTCAAATTGCTGGGGAAGACTTAAAATTTCCATTCATTTCTTAATTGTTTATGATTTCTCTTATACAATTCTAAGTAAAAGCTAAACTTGTATTAATATAAGATGTTAGCTTTGAAAGGTGATATCAGAAGCACCAGGAAATATATATATTGATGGTGGCATGCCAACATCTTCTCTGTGGAGCACTTGAAGGGTTTTGCTACAAATGATTTTTGCTGACTATATTAAACACAGTTGGAAGCTACGTGTTTCAAAAGAAAAACACCAATTGCTTGGGCTCGTCCGGGATTTGAACCCGGGACCTCTCGCACCCAAAGCGAGAATCATACCCCTAGACCAACGAGCCATTACATTAGTTAGGTTTTAGGAAAAAAATTGCCAGACTAACACGCCAGACAGCGTTTGTGTTCTCAAAATAGAAACAAAGTTTTCGTTTTGAAGTGAGGATTTTAAATTTCCTCAATAGGATCTGTTTTTCCTATATCATTTTCATTGTATGGGTAAATTAACAGTTGAGGTTTATGTACGATGGTGATAAATCATATTGACAGTTGTCAAAGTTGAGTCTGTTTCTGGTCAAATTGCTGGGGAAGACTTAAAATTTCCATTCATTTCTTAATTGTTTATGAGGGCTTTGTTGGTTTAGGAGAAATTTGTGGTTCAAATATATGTTGGAAAAGCACATGAAGGATTCAACTTTCTTTCTCATATTCTGCATGCTATCACCATGTTGAAAATAAAGTAAAGATGTGCAGAGGAGAAATTAATTATAAATAGTCTTGTGCAAAATAATGTTTGGGGAGGTTGGCCTGGTTCCATAACTTGAATCCACAGCCGAACGTAACGACTGCCTTGAATTTACCTTCACAGTTTTATTCATCGATACATTCAGGCGTGTACTGGAAGGAATTTGATTCAAACCTACCCTCTCCAACACATATTTGCACATGTCTAAGTATGAATAAAAATAGAATTCCGTATGTCAAAACATATATTTTTTTCCCCTTTGTTTGTTGTTAACAAAGATTTTGCAGTCTTAAGAAAGACTTTGCAGTCTTAAAAGCGTCATCTGAGCAGTTAGGACTTGCATTAATGACTTACGATAAACCATTGATTTTAAATGGTTGATAATGAAAACAACACATTTTTTATGATTTCTCTCATACAATTCTAAGTAAAAGCTAAACTTGTATTAATATAAGATGTTAGCTTTGAAAGGTGATATCAGAAGCACCAGGAAATATATATATTGATGGTGGCATGCCAACATCTTCTCTGTGGAGCACTTGAAGGGTTTTGCTACAAATGATTTTTGCTGACTATATTAAACACAGTTGGAAGCTACGTGTTTCAAAAGAAAAACACCAATTGCTTGGGCTCGTCCGGGATTTGAACCCGGGACCTCTCGCACCCAAAGCGAGAATCATACCCCTAGACCAACGAGCCATTACATTAGTTGGGTTTTAGGAAAAAAATTGCCAGACTAACGCGCCAGACAGCGTTTGTGTTCTCAAAATAGAAACAAAGTTTTCGTTTTGAAGTGAGGATTTTAAATTTCCTCAATAGGATCTGTTTTTCCAATATCATTTTCATTGTATAGGTAAATTAACAGTTGAGGTTTATGTACGATGGTGATAAATCATATTGACAGTTGTCAAAGTTGAGTCTGTTTCTGGTCAAATTGCTGGGGAAGACTTAAAATTTCCATTCATTTCTTAATTGTTTATGAGGGCTTTGTTGGTTTAGGAGAAATTTGTGGTTCAAATATATGTTGGAAAAGCACATGAAGGATTCAACTTTCTTTCTCATATTCTGCATGCTATCACCATGTTGAAAATAAAGTAAAGATGTGCAGAGGAGAAATTAATTATAAATAGTCTTGTGCAAAATAATGTTTGGGGAGGTTGGCCTGGTTCCATGACTTGAATCCACAGCCGAACGTAACGACTGCCTTGAATTTACCTTCACAGTTTTATTCATCGATACATTCAGGCGTGTACTGGAAGGAATTTGATTCAAACCTACCCTCTCCAACACATATTTGCACATGTCTAAATATGAATAAAAATAGAATTCCGTATGTCAAAACATATATTTTTTTCCCCTTTGTTTGTTGTTAACAAAGATTTTGCAGTCTTAAGAAAGACTTTGCAGTCTTAAAAGCGTCATCTGAGCAGTTAGGACTTGCATTAATGACTTACGATAAACCATTGATTTTAAATGGTTGATAATGAAAACAACACATTTTTTATGATTTCTCTCATACAATTCTAAGTAAAAGCTAAACTTGTATTAATATAAGATGTTAGCTTTGAAAGGTGATATCAGAAGCACCAGGAAATATATATATTGATGGTGGCATGCCAACATCTTCTCTGTGGAGCACTTGAAGGGTTTTGCTACAAATGATTTTTGCTGACTATATTAAACACAGTTGGAAGCTACGTGTTTCAAAAGAAAAACACCAATTGCTTGGGCTCGTCCGGGATTTGAACCCGGGACCTCTCGCACCCAAAGCGAGAATCATACCCCTAGACCAACGAGCCATTATATTAGTTGGGTTTTAGGAAAAAAATTGCCAGACTAACGCGCCAGACAGCGTTTGTGTTCTCAAAATAGAAACAAAGTTTTCGTTTTGAAGTGAGGATTTTAAATTTCCTCAATAGGATCTGTTTTTCCAATATCATTTTCATTGTATGGGTAAATTAACAGTTGAGGTTTATGTACGATGGTGATAAATCATATTGACAGTTGTCAAAGTTGAGTCTGTTTCTGGTCAAATTGCTGGGGAAGACTTAAAATTTCCATTCATTTCTTAATTGTTTATGAGGGCTTTGTTGGTTTAGGAGAAATTTGTGGTTCAAATATATGTTGGAAAAGCACATGAAGGATTCAACTTTCTTTCTCATATTCTGCATGCTATCACCATGTTGAAAATAAAGTAAAGATGTGCAGAGGAGAAATTAATTATAAATAGTCTTGTGCAAAATAATGTTTGGGGAGGTTGGCCTGGTTCCATAACTTGAATCCACAGCCGAACGTAACGACTGCCTTGAATTTACCTTCACAGTTTTATTCATCGATACATTCAGGCGTGTACTGGAAGGAATTTGATTCAAACCTACCCTCTCCAACACATATTTGCACATGTCTAAGTATGAATAAAAATAGAATTCCGTATGTCAAAACATATATTTTTTTCCCCTTTGTTTGTTGTTAACAAAGATTTTGCAGTCTTAAGAAAGACTTTGCAGTCTTAAAAGCGTCATCTGAGCAGTTAGGACTTGCATTAATGACTTACGATAAACCATTGATTTTAAATGGTTGATAATGAAAACAACACATTTTTTATGATTTCTCTCATACAATTCTAAGTAAAAGCTAAACTTGTATTAATATAAGATGTTAGCTTTGAAAGGTGATATCAGAAGCACCAGGAAATATATATATTGATGGTGGCATGCCAACATCTTCTCTGTGGAGCACTTGAAGGGTTTTGCTACAAATGATTTTTGCTGACTATATTAAACACAGTTGGAAGCTACGTGTTTCAAAAGAAAAACACCAATTGCTTGGGCTCGTCCGGGATTTGAACCCGGGACCTCTCGCACCCAAAGCGAGAATCATACCCCTAGACCAACGAGCCATTACATTAGTTGGGTTTTAGGAAAAAAATTGCCAGACTAACGCGCCAGACAGCGTTTGTGTTCTCAAAATAGAAACAAAGTTTTCGTTTTGAAGTGAGGATTTTAAATTTCCTCAATAGGATCTGTTTTTACAATATCATTTTCATTGTATGGGTAAATTAACAGTTGAGGTTTATGTACGATGGTGATAAATCATATTGACAGTTGTCAAAGTTGAGTCTGTTTCTGGTCAAATTGCTGGGGAAGACTTAAAATTTCCATTCATTTCTTAATTGTTTATGATTTCTCTCATACAATTCTAAGTAAAAGCTAAACTTGTATTAATATAAGATGTTAGCTTTGAAAGGTGATATCAGAAGCACCAGGAAATATATATATTGATGGTGGCATGCCAACATCTTCTCTGTGGAGCACTTGAAGGGTTTTGCTACAAATGATTTTTGCTGACTATATTAAACACAGTTGGAAGCTACGTGTTTCAAAAGAAAAACACCAATTGCTTGGGCTCGTCCGGGATTTGAACCCGGGACCTCTCGCACCCAAAGCGAGAATCATACCCCTAGACCAACGAGCCATTACATTAGTTGGGTTTTAGGAAAAAAATTGCCAGACTAACGCGCCAGACAGCGTTTGTGTTCTCAAAATAGAAACAAAGTTTTCGTTTTGAAGTGAGGATTTTAAATTTCCTCAATAGGATCTGTTTTTCCAATATCATTTTCATTGTATGGGTAAATTAACAGTTGAGGTTTATGTACGATGGTGATAAATCATATTGACAGTTGTCAAAGTTGAGTCTGTTTCTGGTCAAATTGCTGGGGAAGACTTAAAATTTCCATTCATTTCTTAATTGTTTATGATTTCTCTCATACAATTCTAAGTAAAAGCTAAACTTGTATTAATATAAGATGTTAGCTTTGAAAGGTGATATCAGAAGCACCAGGAAATATATATATTGATGGTGGCATGCCAACATCTTCTCTGTGGAGCACTTGAAGGGTTTTGCTACAAATGATTTTTGCTGACTATATTAAACACAGTTGGAAGCTACGTGTTTCAAAAGAAAAACACCAATTGCTTGGGCTCGTCCGGGATTTGAACCCGGGACCTCTCGCACCCAAAGCGAGAATCATACCCCTAGACCAACGAGCCATTACATTAGTTGGGTTTTAGGAAAAAAATTGCCAGACTAACACGCCAGACAGCGTTTGTGTTCTCAAAATAGAAACAAAGTTTTCGTTTTGAAGTGAGGATTTTAAATTTCCTCAATAGGATCTGTTTTTCCTATATCATTTTCATTGTATGGGTAAATTAACAGTTGAGGTTTATGTACGATGGTGATAAATCATATTGACAGTTGTCAAAGTTGAGTCTGTTTCTGGTCAAATTGCTGGGGAAGACTTAAAATTTCCATTCATTTCTTAATTGTTTATGAGGGCTTTGTTGGTTTAGGAGAAATTTGTGGTTCAAATATATGTTGGAAAAGCACATGAAGGATTCAACTTTCTTTCTCATATTCTGCATGCTATCACCATGTTGAAAATAAAGTAAAGATGTGCAGAGGAGAAATTAATTATAAATAGTCTTGTGCAAAATAATGTTTGGGGAGGTTGGCCTGGTTCCATAACTTGAATCCACAGCCGAACGTAACGACTGCCTTGAATTTACCTTCACAGTTTTATTCATCGATACATTCAGGCGTGTACTGGAAGGAATTTGATTCAAACCTACCCTCTCCAACACATATTTGCACATGTCTAAGTATGAATAAAAATAGAATTCCGTATGTCAAAACATATATTTTTTTCCCCTTTGTTTGTTGTTAACAAAGATTTTGCAGTCTTAAGAAAGACTTTGCAGTCTTAAAAGCGTCATCTGAGCAGTTAGGACTTGCATTAATGACTTACGATAAACCATTGATTTTAAATGGTTGATAATGAAAACAACACATTTTTTATGATTTCTCTCATACAATTCTAAGTAAAAGCTAAACTTGTATTAATATAAGATGTTAGCTTTGAAAGGTGATATCAGAAGCACCAGGAAATATATATATTGATGGTGGCATGCCAACATCTTCTCTGTGGAGCACTTGAAGGGTTTTGCTACAAATGATTTTTGCTGACTATATTAAACACAGTTGGAAGCTACGTGTTTCAAAAGAAAAACACCAATTGCTTGGGCTCGTCCGGGATTTGAACCCGGGACCTCTCGCACCCAAAGCGAGAATCATACCCCTAGACCAACGAGCCATTACATTAGTTGGGTTTTAGGAAAAAAATTGCCAGACTAACGCGCCAGACAGCGTTTGTGTTCTCAAAATAGAAACAAAGTTTTCGTTTTGAAGTGAGGATTTTAAATTTCCTCAATAGGATCTGTTTTTCCAATATCATTTTCATTGTATGGGTAAATTAACAGTTGAGGTTTATGTACGATGGTGATAAATCATATTGACAGTTGTCAAAGTTGAGTCTGTTTCTGGTCAAATTGCTGGGGAAGACTTAAAATTTCCATTCATTTCTTAATTGTTTATGAGGGCTTTGTTGGTTTAGGAGAAATTTGTGGTTCAAATATATGTTGGAAAAGCACATGAAGGATTCAACTTTCTTTCTCATATTCTGCATGCTATCACCATGTTGAAAATAAAGTAAAGATGTGCAGAGGAGAAATTAATTATAAATAGTCTTGTGCAAAATAATGTTTGGGGAGGTTGGCCTGGTTCCATAACTTGAATCCACAGCCGAACGTAACGACTGCCTTGAATTTACCTTCACAGTTTTATTCATCGATACATTCAGGCGTGTACTGGAAGGAATTTGATTCAAACCTACCCTCTCCAACACATATTTGCACATGTCTAAGTATGAATAAAAATAGAATTCCGTATGTCAAAACATATATTTTTTTCCCCTTTGTTTGTTGTTAACAAAGATTTTGCAGTCTTAAGAAAGACTTTGCAGTCTTAAAAGCGTCATCTGAGCAGTTAGGACTTGCATTAATGACTTACGATAAACCATTGATTTTAAATGGTTGATAATGAAAACAACACATTTTTTATGATTTCTCTCATACAATTCTAAGTAAAAGCTAAACTTGTATTACTATAAGATGTTAGCTTTGAAAGGTGATATCAGAAGCACCAGGAAATATATATATTGATGGTGGCATGCCAACATCTTCTCTGTGGAGCACTTGAAGGGTTTTGCTACAAATGATTTTTGCTGACTATATTAAACACAGTTGGAAGCTACGTGTTTCAAAAAAAAACACCAATTGCTTGGGCTCGTCCGGGATTTGAACCCGGGACCTCTCGCACCCAAAGCGAGAATCATACCCCTAGACCAACGAGCCATTACATTAGTTGGGTTTTAGGAAAAAAATTGCCAGACTAACGCGCCAGACAGCGTTTGTGTTCTCAAAATAGAAACAAAGTTTTCGTTTTGAAGTGAGGATTTTAAATTTCCTCAATAGGATCTGTTTTTCCTATATCATTTTCATTGTATGGGTAAATTAACAGTTGAGGTTTATGTACGATGGTGATAAATCATATTGACAGTTGTCAAAGTTGAGTCTGTTTCTGGTCAAATTGCTGGGGAAGACTTAAAATTTCCATTCATTTCTTAATTGTTTATGAGGGCTTTGTTGGTTTAGGAGAAATTTGTGGTTCAAATATATGTTGGAAAAGCACATGAAGGATTCAACTTTCTTTCTCATATTCTGCATGCTATCACCATGTTGAAAATAAAGTAAAGATGTGCAGAGGAGAAATTAATTATAAATAGTCTTGTGCAAAATAATGTTTGGGGAGGTTGGCCTGGTTCCATAACTTGAATCCACAGCCGAACGTAACGACTGCCTTGAATTTACCTTCACAGTTTTATTCATCGATACATTCAGGCGTGTACTGGAAGGAATTTGATTCAAACCTACCCTCTCCAACACATATTTGCACATGTCTAAGTATGAATAAAAATAGAATTCCGTATGTAAAAACATATATTTTTTTCCCCTTTGTTTGTTGTTAACAAAGATTTTGCAGTCTTAAGAAAGACTTTGCAGTCTTAAAAGCGTCATCTGAGCAGTTAGGACTTGCATTAATGACTTACGATAAACCATTGATTTTAAATGGTTGATAATGAAAACAACACATTTTTTATGATTTCTCTCATACAATTCTAAGTAAAAGCTAAACTTGTATTAATATAAGATGTTAGCTTTGAAAGGTGATATCAGAAGCACCAGGAAATATATATATTGATGGTGGCATGCCAACATCTTCTCTGTGGAGCACTTGAAGGGTTTTGCTACAAATGATTTTTGCTGACTATATTAAACACAGTTGGAAGCTACGTGTTTCAAAAGAAAAACACCAATTGCTTGGGCTCGTCCGGGATTTGAACCCGGGACCTCTCGCACCCAAAGCGAGAATCATACCCCTAGACCAACGAGCCATTACATTAGTTGGGTTTTAGGAAAAAAATTGCCAGACTAACGCGCCAGACAGCGTTTGTGTTCTCAAAATAGAAACAAAGTTTTCGTTTTGAAGTGAGGATTTTAAATTTCCTCAATAGGATCTGTTTTTCCAATATCATTTTCATTGTATGGGTAAATTAACAGTTGAGGTTTATGTACGATGGTGATAAATCATATTGACAGTTGTCAAAGTTGAGTCTGTTTCTGGTCAAATTGCTGGGGAAGACTTAAAATTTCCATTCATTTCTTAATTGTTTATGAGGGCTTTGTTGGTTTAGGAGAAATTTGTGGTTCAAATATATGTTGGAAAAGCACATGAAGGATTCAACTTTCTTTCTCATATTCTGCATGCTATCACCATGTTGAAAATAAAGTAAAGATGTGCAGAGGAGAAATTAATTATAAATAGTCTTGTGCAAAATAATGTTTGGGGAGGTTGGCCTGGTTCCATGACTTGAATCCACAGCCGAACGTAACGACTGCCTTGAATTTACCTTCACAGTTTTATTCATCGATACATTCAGGCGTGTACTGGAAGGAATTTGATTCAAACCTACCCTCTCCAACACATATTTGCACATGTCTAAATATGAATAAAAATAGAATTCCGTATGTCAAAACATATATTTTTTTCCCCTTTGTTTGTTGTTAACAAAGATTTTGCAGTCTTAAGAAAGACTTTGCAGTCTTAAAAGCGTCATCTGAGCAGTTAGGACTTGCATTAATGACTTACGATAAACCATTGATTTTAAATGGTTGATAATGAAAACAACACATTTTTTATGATTTCTCTCATACAATTCTAAGTAAAAGCTAAACTTGTATTAATATAAGATGTTAGCTTTGAAAGGTGATATCAGAAGCACCAGGAAATATATATATTGATGGTGGCATGCCAACATCTTCTCTGTGGAGCACTTGAAGGGTTTTGCTACAAATGATTTTTGCTGACTATATTAAACACAGTTGGAAGCTACGTGTTTCAAAAGAAAAACACCAATTGCTTGGGCTCGTCCGGGATTTGAACCCGGGACTTCTCGCACCCAAAGCGAGAATCATACCCCTAGACCAACGAGCCATTACATTAGTTGGGTTTTAGGAAAAAAATTGCCAGACTAACGCGCCAGACAGCGTTTGTGTTCTCAAAATAGAAACAAAGTTTTCGTTTTGAAGTGAGGATTTTAAATTTCCTCAATAGGATCTGTTTTTCCAATATCATTTTCATTGTATGGGTAAATTAACAGTTGAGGTTTATGTACGATGGTGATAAATCATATTGACAGTTGTCAAAGTTGAGTCTGTTTCTGGTCAAATTGCTGGGGAAGACTTAAAATTTCCATTCATTTCTTAATTGTTTATGAGGGCTTTGTTGGTTTAGGAGAAATTTGTGGTTCAAATATATGTTGGAAAAGCACATGAAGGATTCAACTTTCTTTCTCATATTCTGCATGCTATCACCATGTTGAAAATAAAGTAAAGATGTGCAGAGGAGAAATTAATTATAAATAGTCTTGTGCAAAATAATGTTTGGGGAGGTTGGCCTGGTTCCATAACTTGAATCCACAGCCGAACGTAACGACTGCCTTGAATTTACCTTCACAGTTTTATTCATCGATACATTCAGGCGTGTACTGGAAGGAATTTGATTCAAACCTACCCTCTCCAACACATATTTGCACATGTCTAAGTATGAATAAAAATAGAATTCCGTATGTCAAAACATATATTTTTTTCCCCTTTGTTTGTTGTTAACAAAGATTTTGCAGTCTTAAGAAAGACTTTGCAGTCTTAAAAGCGTCATCTGAGCAGTTAGGACTTGCATTAATGACTTACGATAAACCATTGATTTTAAATGGTTGATAATGAAAACAACACATTTTTTATGATTTCTCTCATACAATTCTAAGTAAAAGCTAAACTTGTATTAATATAAGATGTTAGCTTTGAAAGGTGATATCAGAAGCACCAGGAAATATATATATTGATGGTGGCATGCCAACATCTTCTCTGTGGAGCACTTGAAGGGTTTTGCTACAAATGATTTTTGCTGACTATATTAAACACAGTTGGAAGCTACGTGTTTCAAAAGAAAAACACCAATTGCTTGGGCTCGTCCGGGATTTGAACCCGGGACCTCTCGCACCCAAAGCGAGAATCATACCCCTAGACCAACGAGCCATTACATTAGTTGGGTTTTAGGAAAAAAATTGCCAGACTAACGCGCCAGACAGCGTTTGTGTTCTCAAAATAGAAACAAAGTTTTCGTTTTGAAGTGAGGATTTTAAATTTCCTCAATAGGATCTGTTTTTCCAATATCATTTTCATTGTATGGGTAAATTAACAGTTGAGGTTTATGTACGATGGTGATAAATCATATTGACAGTTGTCAAAGTTGAGTCTGTTTCTGGTCAAATTGCTGGGGAAGACTTAAAATTTCCATTCATTTCTTAATTGTTTATGATTTCTCTCATACAATTCTAAGTAAAAGCTAAACTTGTATTAATATAAGATGTTAGCTTTGAAAGGTGATATCAGAAGCACCAGGAAATATATATATTGATGGTGGCATGCCAACATCTTCTCTGTGGAGCACTTGAAGGGTTTTGCTACAAATGATTTTTGCTGACTATATTAAACACAGTTGGAAGCTACGTGTTTCAAAAGAAAAACACCAATTGCTTGGGCTCGTCCGGGATTTGAACCCGGGACCTCTCGCACCCAAAGCGAGAATCATACCCCTAGACCAACGAGCCATTACATTAGTTGGGTTTTAGGAAAAAAATTGCCAGACTAACGCGCCAGACAGCGTTTGTGTTCTCAAAATAGAAACAAAGTTTTCGTTTTGAAGTGAGGATTTTAAATTTCCTCAATAGGATCTGTTTTTCCAATATCATTTTCATTGTATGGGTAAATTAACAGTTGAGGTTTATGTACGATGGTGATAAATCATATTGACAGTTGTCAAAGTTGAGTCTGTTTCTGGTCAAATTGCTGGGGAAGACTTAAAATTTCCATTCATTTCTTAATTGTTTATGATTTCTCTCATACAATTCTAAGTAAAAGCTAAACTTGTATTAATATAAGATGTTAGCTTTGAAAGGTGATATCAGAAGCACCAGGAAATATATATATTGATGGTGGCATGCCAACATCTTCTCTGTGGAGCACTTGAAGGGTTTTGCTACAAATGATTTTTGCTGACTATATTAAACACAGTTGGAAGCTACGTGTTTCAAAAGAAAAACACCAATTGCTTGGGCTCGTCCGGGATTTGAACCCGGGACCTCTCGCACCCAAAGCGAGAATCATACCCCTAGACCAACGAGCCATTACATTAGTTGGGTTTTAGGAAAAAAATTGCCAGACTAACACGCCAGACAGCGTTTGTGTTCTCAAAATAGAAACAAAGTTTTCGTTTTGAAGTGAGGATTTTAAATTTCCTCAATAGGATCTGTTTTTCCTATATCATTTTCATTGTATGGGTAAATTAACAGTTGAGGTTTATGTACGATGGTGATAAATCATATTGACAGTTGTCAAAGTTGAGTCTGTTTCTGGTCAAATTGCTGGGGAAGACTTAAAATTTCCATTCATTTCTTAATTGTTTATGAGGGCTTTGTTGGTTTAGGAGAAATTTGTGGTTCAAATATATGTTGGAAAAGCACATGAAGGATTCAACTTTCTTTCTCATATTCTGCATGCTATCACCATGTTGAAAATAAAGTAAAGATGTGCAGAGGAGAAATTAATTATAAATAGTCTTGTGCAAAATAATGTTTGGGGAGGTTGGCCTGGTTCCATAACTTGAATCCACAGCCGAACGTAACGACTGCCTTGAATTTACCTTCACAGTTTTATTCATCGATACATTCAGGCGTGTACTGGAAGGAATTTGATTCAAACCTACCCTCTCCAACACATATTTGCACATGTCTAAGTATGAATAAAAATAGAATTCCGTATGTCAAAACATATATTTTTTTCCCCTTTGTTTGTTGTTAACAAAGATTTTGCAGTCTTAAGAAAGACTTTGCAGTCTTAAAAGCGTCATCTGAGCAGTTAGGACTTGCATTAATGACTTACGATAAACCATTGATTTTAAATGGTTGATAATGAAAACAACACATTTTTTATGATTTCTCTCATACAATTCTAAGTAAAAGCTAAACTTGTATTAATATAAGATGTTAGCTTTGAAAGGTGATATCAGAAGCACCAGGAAATATATATATTGATGGTGGCATGCCAACATCTTCTCTGTGGAGCACTTGAAGGGTTTTGCTACAAATGATTTTTGCTGACTATATTAAACACAGTTGGAAGCTACGTGTTTCAAAAAAAAACACCAATTGCTTGGGCTCGTCCGGGATTTGAACCCGGGACCTCTCGCACCCAAAGCGAGAATCATACCCCTAGACCAACGAGCCATTACATTAGTTGGGTTTTAGGAAAAAAATTGCCAGACTAACGCGCCAGACAGCGTTTGTGTTCTCAAAATAGAAACAAAGTTTTCGTTTTGAAGTGAGGATTTTAAATTTCCTCAATAGGATCTGTTTTTCCTATATCATTTTCATTGTATGGGTAAATTAACAGTTGAGGTTTATGTACGATGGTGATAAATCATATTGACAGTTGTCAAAGTTGAGTCTGTTTCTGGTCAAATTGCTGGGGAAGACTTAAAATTTCCATTCATTTCTTAATTGTTTATGAGGGCTTTGTTGGTTTAGGAGAAATTTGTGGTTCAAATATATGTTGGAAAAGCACATGAAGGATTCAACTTTCTTTCTCATATTCTGCATGCTATCACCATGTTGAAAATAAAGTAAAGATGTGCAGAGGAGAAATTAATTATAAATAGTCTTGTGCAAAATAATGTTTGGGGAGGTTGGCCTGGTTCCATAACTTGAATCCACAGCCGAACGTAACGACTGCCTTGAATTTACCTTCACAGTTTTATTCATCGATACATTCAGGCGTGTACTGGAAGGAATTTGATTCAAACCTACCCTCTCCAACACATATTTGCACATGTCTAAGTATGAATAAAAATAGAATTCCGTATGTAAAAACATATATTTTTTTCCCCTTTGTTTGTTGTTAACAAAGATTTTGCAGTCTTAAGAAAGACTTTGCAGTCTTAAAAGCGTCATCTGAGCAGTTAGGACTTGCATTAATGACTTACGATAAACCATTGATTTTAAATGGTTGATAATGAAAACAACACATTTTTTATGATTTCTCTCATACAATTCTAAGTAAAAGCTAAACTTGTATTAATATAAGATGTTAGCTTTGAAAGGTGATATCAGAAGCACCAGGAAATATATATATTGATGGTGGCATGCCAACATCTTCTCTGTGGAGCACTTGAAGGGTTTTGCTACAAATGATTTTTGCTGACTATATTAAACACAGTTGGAAGCTACGTGTTTCAAAAGAAAAACACCAATTGCTTGGGCTCGTCCGGGATTTGAACCCGGGACCTCTCGCACCCAAAGCGAGAATCATACCCCTAGACCAACGAGCCATTACATTAGTTGGGTTTTAGGAAAAAAATTGCCAGACTAACGCGCCAGACAGCGTTTGTGTTCTCAAAATAGAAACAAAGTTTTCGTTTTGAAGTGAGGATTTTAAATTTCCTCAATAGGATCTGTTTTTCCAATATCATTTTCATTGTATGGGTAAATTAACAGTTGAGGTTTATGTACGATGGTGATAAATCATATTGACAGTTGTCAAAGTTGAGTCTGTTTCTGGTCAAATTGCTGGGGAAGACTTAAAATTTCCATTCATTTCTTAATTGTTTATGAGGGCTTTGTTGGTTTAGGAGAAATTTGTGGTTCCAATATATGTTGGAAAAGCACATGAAGGATTCAACTTTCTTTCTCATATTCTGCATGCTATCACCATGTTGAAAATAAAGTAAAGATGTGCAGAGGAGAAATTAATTATAAATAGTCTTGTGCAAAATAATGTTTGGGGAGGTTGGCCTGGTTCCATGACTTGAATCCACAGCCGAACGTAACGACTGCCTTGAATTTACCTTCACAGTTTTATTCATCGATACATTCAGGCGTGTACTGGAAGGAATTTGATTCAAACCTACCCTCTCCAACACATATTTGCACATGTCTAAATATGAATAAAAATAGAATTCCGTATGTCAAAACATATATTTTTTTCCCCTTTGTTTGTTGTTAACAAAGATTTTGCAGTCTTAAGAAAGACTTTGCAGTCTTAAAAGCGTCATCTGAGCAGTTAGGACTTGCATTAATGACTTACGATAAACCATTGATTTTAAATGGTTGATAATGAAAACAACACATTTTTTATGATTTCTCTCATACAATTCTAAGTAAAAGCTAAACTTGTATTAATATAAGATGTTAGCTTTGAAAGGTGATATCAGAAGCACCAGGAAATATATATATTGATGGTGGCATGCCAACATCTTCTCTGTGGAGCACTTGAAGGGTTTTGCTACAAATGATTTTTGCTGACTATATTAAACACAGTTGGAAGCTACGTGTTTCAAAAGAAAAACACCAATTGCTTGGGCTCGTCCGGGATTTGAACCCGGGACCTCTCGCACCCAAAGCGAGAATCATACCCCTAGACCAACGAGCCATTACATTAGTTGGGTTTTAGGAAAAAAATTGCCAGACTAACGCGCCAGACAGCGTTTGTGTTCTCAAAATAGAAACAAAGTTTTCGTTTTGAAGTGAGGATTTTAAATTTCCTCAATAGGATCTGTTTTTCCTATATCATTTTCATTGTATGGGTAAATTAACAGTTGAGGTTTATGTACGATGGTGATAAATCATATTGACAGTTGTCAAAGTTGAGTCTGTTTCTGGTCAAATTGCTGGGGAAGACTTAAAATTTCCATTCATTTCTTAATTGTTTATGAGGGCTTTGTTGGTTTAGGAGAAATTTGTGGTTCAAATATATGTTGGAAAAGCACATGAAGGATTCAACTTTCTTTCTCATATTCTGCATGCTATCACCATGTTGAAAATAAAGTAAAGATGTGCAGAGGAGAAATTAATTATAAATAGTCTTGTGCAAAATAATGTTTGGGGAGGTTGGCCTGGTTCCATAACTTGAATCCACAGCCGAACGTAACGACTGCCTTGAATTTACCTTCACAGTTTTATTCATCGATACATTCAGGCGTGTACTGGAAGGAATTTGATTCAAACCTACCCTCTCCAACACATATTTGCACATGTCTAAGTATGAATAAAAATAGAATTCCGTATGCCAAAACATATATTTTTTTCCCCTTTGTTTGTTGTTAACAAAGATTTTGCAGTCTTAAGAAAGACTTTGCAGTCTTAAAAGCGTCATCTGAGCAGTTAGGACTTGCATTAATGACTTACGATAAACCATTGATTTTAAATGGTTGATAATGAAAACAACACATTTTTTATGATTTCTCTCATACAATTCTAAGTAAAAGCTAAACTTGTATTAATATAAGATGTTAGCTTTGAAAGGTGATATCAGAAGCACCAGGAAATATATATATTGATGGTGGCATGCCAACATCTTCTCTGTGGAGCACTTGAAGGGTTTTGCTACAAATGATTTTTGCTGACTATATTAAACACAGTTGGAAGCTACGTGTTTCAAAAGAAAAACACCAATTGCTTGGGCTCGTCCGGGATTTGAACCCGGGACCTCTCGCACCCAAAGCGAGAATCATACCCCTAGACCAACGAGCCATTACATTAGTTGGGTTTTAGGAAAAAAATTGCCAGACTAACGCGCCAGACAGCGTTTGTGTTCTCAAAATAGAAACAAAGTTTTCGTTTTGAAGTGAGGATTTTAAATTTCCTCAATAGGATCTGTTTTTCCAATATCATTTTCATTGTATGGGTAAATTAACAGTTGAGGTTTATGTACGATGGTGATAAATCATATTGACAGTTGTCAAAGTTGAGTCTGTTTCTGGTCAAATTGCTGGGGAAGACTTAAAATTTCCATTCATTTCTTAATTGTTTATGAGGGCTTTGTTGGTTTAGGAGAAATTTGTGGTTCAAATATATGTTGGAAAAGCACATGAAGGATTCAACTTTCTTTCTCATATTCTGCATGCTATCACCATGTTGAAAATAAAGTAAAGATGTGCAGAGGAGAAATTAATTATAAATAGTCTTGTGCAAAATAATGTTTGGGGAGGTTGGCCTGGTTCCATGACTTGAATCCACAGCCGAACGTAACGACTGCCTTGAATTTACCTTCACAGTTTTATTCATCGATACATTCAGGCGTGTACTGGAAGGAATTTGATTCAAACCTACCCTCTCCAACACATATTTGCACATGTCTAAATATGAATAAAAATAGAATTCCGTATGTCAAAACATATATTTTTTTCCCCTTTGTTTGTTGTTAACAAAGATTTTGCAGTCTTAAGAAAGACTTTGCAGTCTTAAAAGCGTCATCTGAGCAGTTAGGACTTGCATTAATGACTTACGATAAACCATTGATTTTAAATGGTTGATAATGAAAACAACACATTTTTTATGATTTCTCTCATACAATTCTAAGTAAAAGCTAAACTTGTATTAATATAAGATGTTAGCTTTGAAAGGTGATATCAGAAGCACCAGGAAATATATATATTGATGGTGGCATGCCAACATCTTCTCTGTGGAGCACTTGAAGGGTTTTGCTACAAATGATTTTTGCTGACTATATTAAACACAGTTGGAAGCTACGTGTTTCAAAAGAAAAACACCAATTGCTTGGGCTCGTCCGGGATTTGAACCCGGGACCTCTCGCACCCAAAGCGAGAATCATACCCCTAGACCAACGAGCCATTACATTAGTTGGGTTTTAGGAAAAAAATTGCCAGACTAACGCGCCAGACAGCGTTTGTGTTCTCAAAATAGAAACAAAGTTTTCGTTTTGAAGTGAGGATTTTAAATTTCCTCAATAGGATCTGTTTTTCCTATATCATTTTCATTGTATGGGTAAATTAACAGTTGAGGTTTATGTACGATGGTGATAAATCATATTGACAGTTGTCAAAGTTGAGTCTGTTTCTGGTCAAATTGCTGGGGAAGACTTAAAATTTCCATTCATTTCTTAATTGTTTATGAGGGCTTTGTTGGTTTAGGAGAAATTTGTGGTTCAAATATATGTTGGAAAAGCACATGAAGGATTCAACTTTCTTTCTCATATTCTGCATGCTATCACCATGTTGAAAATAAAGTAAAGATGTGCAGAGGAGAAATTAATTATAAATAGTCTTGTGCAAAATAATGTTTGGGGAGGTTGGCCTGGTTCCATAACTTGAATCCACAGCCGAACGTAACGACTGCCTTGAATTTACCTTCACAGTTTTATTCATCGATACATTCAGGCGTGTACTGGAAGGAATTTGATTCAAACCTACCCTCTCCAACACATATTTGCACATGTCTAAGTATGAATAAAAATAGAATTCCGTATGTCAAAACATATATTTTTTTCCCCTTTGTTTGTTGTTAACAAAGATTTTGCAGTCTTAAGAAAGACTTTGCAGTCTTAAAAGCGTCATCTGAGCAGTTAGGACTTGCATTAATGACTTACGATAAACCATTGATTTTAAATGGTTGATAATGAAAACAACACATTTTTTATGATTTCTCTCATACAATTCTAAGTAAAAGCTAAACTTGTATTAATATAAGATGTTAGCTTTGAAAGGTGATATCAGAAGCACCAGGAAATATATATATTGATGGTGGCATGCCAACATCTTCTCTGTGGAGCACTTGAAGGGTTTTGCTACAAATGATTTTTGCTGACTATATTAAACACAGTTGGAAGCTACGTGTTTCAAAAAAAAACACCAATTGCTTGGGCTCGTCCGGGATTTGAACCCGGGACCTCTCGCACCCAAAGCGAGAATCATACCCCTAGACCAACGAGCCATTACATTAGTTGGGTTTTAGGAAAAAAATTGCCAGACTAACGCGCCAGACAGCGTTTGTGTTCTCAAAATAGAAACAAAGTTTTCGTTTTGAAGTGAGGATTTTAAATTTCCTCAATAGGATCTGTTTTTCCTATATCATTTTCATTGTATGGGTAAATTAACAGTTGAGGTTTATGTACGATGGTGATAAATCATATTGACAGTTGTCAAAGTTGAGTCTGTTTCTGGTCAAATTGCTGGGGAAGACTTAAAATTTCCATTCATTTCTTAATTGTTTATGAGGGCTTTGTTGGTTTAGGAGAAATTTGTGGTTCAAATATATGTTGGAAAAGCACATGAAGGATTCAACTTTCTTTCTCATATTCTGCATGCTATCACCATGTTGAAAATAAAGTAAAGATGTGCAGAGGAGAAATTAATTATAAATAGTCTTGTGCAAAATAATGTTTGGGGAGGTTGGCCTGGTTCCATAACTTGAATCCACAGCCGAACGTAACGACTGCCTTGAATTTACCTTCACAGTTTTATTCATCGATACATTCAGGCGTGTACTGGAAGGAATTTGATTCAAACCTACCCTCTCCAACACATATTTGCACATGTCTAAGTATGAATAAAAATAGAATTCCGTATGTCAAAACATATATTTTTTTCCCCTTTGTTTGTTGTTAACAAAGATTTTGCAGTCTTAAGAAAGACTTTGCAGTCTTAAAAGCGTCATCTGAGCAGTTAGGACTTGCATTAATGACTTACGATAAACCATTGATTTTAAATGGTTGATAATGAAAACAACACATTTTTTATGATTTCTCTCATACAATTCTAAGTAAAAGCTAAACTTGTATTAATATAAGATGTTAGCTTTGAAAGGTGATATCAGAAGCACCAGGAAATATATATATTGATGGTGGCATGCCAACATCTTCTCTGTGGAGCACTTGAAGGGTTTTGCTACAAATGATTTTTGCTGACTATATTAAACACAGTTGGAAGCTACGTGTTTCAAAAGAAAAACACCAATTGCTTGGGCTCGTCCGGGATTTGAACCCGGGACCTCTCGCACCCAAAGCGAGAATCATACCCCTAGACCAACGAGCCATTACATTAGTTGGGTTTTAGGAAAAAAATTGCCAGACTAACGCGCCAGACAGCGTTTGTGTTCTCAAAATAGAAACAAAGTTTTCGTTTTGAAGTGAGGATTTTAAATTTCCTCAATAGGATCTGTTTTTCCTATATCATTTTCATTGTATGGGTAAATTAACAGTTGAGGTTTATGTACGATGGTGATAAATCATATTGACAGTTGTCAAAGTTGAGTCTGTTTCTGGTCAAATTGCTGGGGAAGACTTAAAATTTCCATTCATTTCTTAATTGTTTATGAGGGCTTTGTTGGTTTAGGAGAAATTTGTGGTTCAAATATATGTTGGAAAAGCACATGAAGGATTCAACTTTCTTTCTCATATTCTGCATGCTATCACCATGTTGAAAATAAAGTAAAGATGTGCAGAGGAGAAATTAATTATAAATAGTCTTGTGCAAAATAATGTTTGGGGAGGTTGGCCTGGTTCCATAACTTGAATCCACAGCCGAACGTAACGACTGCCTTGAATTTACCTTCACAGTTTTATTCATCGATACATTCAGGCGTGTACTGGAAGGAATTTGATTCAAACCTACCCTCTCCAACACATATTTGCACATGTCTAAGTATGAATAAAAATAGAATTCCGTATGTCAAAACATATATTTTTTTCCCCTTTGTTTGTTGTTAACAAAGATTTTGCAGTCTTAAGAAAGACTTTGCAGTCTTAAAAGCGTCATCTGAGCAGTTAGGACTTGCATTAATGACTTACGATAAACCATTGATTTTAAATGGTTGATAATGAAAACAACACATTTTTTATGATTTCTCTCATACAATTCTAAGTAAAAGCTAAACTTGTATTAATATAAGATGTTAGCTTTGAAAGGTGATATCAGAAGCACCAGGAAATATATATATTGATGGTGGCATGCCAACATCTTCTCTGTGGAGCACTTGAAGGGTTTTGCTACAAATGATTTTTGCTGACTATATTAAACACAGTTGGAAGCTACGTGTTTCAAAAAAAAACACCAATTGCTTGGGCTCGTCCGGGATTTGAACCCGGGACCTCTCGCACCCAAAGCGAGAATCATACCCCTAGACCAACGAGCCATTACATTAGTTGGGTTTTAGGAAAAAAATTGCCAGACTAACGCGCCAGACAGCGTTTGTGTTCTCAAAATAGAAACAAAGTTTTCGTTTTGAAGTGAGGATTTTAAATTTCCTCAATAGGATCTGTTTTTCCTATATCATTTTCATTGTATGGGTAAATTAACAGTTGAGGTTTATGTACGATGGTGATAAATCATATTGACAGTTGTCAAAGTTGAGTCTGTTTCTGGTCAAATTGCTGGGGAAGACTTAAAATTTCCATTCATTTCTTAATTGTTTATGAGGGCTTTGTTGGTTTAGGAGAAATTTGTGGTTCAAATATATGTTGGAAAAGCACATGAAGGATTCAACTTTCTTTCTCATATTCTGCATGCTATCACCATGTTGAAAATAAAGTAAAGATGTGCAGAGGAGAAATTAATTATAAATAGTCTTGTGCAAAATAATGTTTGGGGAGGTTGGCCTGGTTCCATAACTTGAATCCACAGCCGAACGTAACGACTGCCTTGAATTTACCTTCACAGTTTTATTCATCGATACATTCAGGCGTGTACTGGAAGGAATTTGATTCAAACCTACCCTCTCCAACACATATTTGCACATGTCTAAGTATGAATAAAAATAGAATTCCGTATGTAAAAACATATATTTTTTTCCCCTTTGTTTGTTGTTAACAAAGATTTTGCAGTCTTAAGAAAGACTTTGCAGTCTTAAAAGCGTCATCTGAGCAGTTAGGACTTGCATTAATGACTTACGATAAACCATTGATTTTAAATGGTTGATAATGAAAACAACACATTTTTTATGATTTCTCTCATACAATTCTAAGTAAAAGCTAAACTTGTATTAATATAAGATGTTAGCTTTGAAAGGTGATATCAGAAGCACCAGGAAATATATATATTGATGGTGGCATGCCAACATCTTCTCTGTGGAGCACTTGAAGGGTTTTGCTACAAATGATTTTTGCTGACTATATTAAACACAGTTGGAAGCTACGTGTTTCAAAAGAAAAACACCAATTGCTTGGGCTCGTCCGGGATTTGAACCCGGGACCTCTCGCACCCAAAGCGAGAATCATACCCCTAGACCAACGAGCCATTACATTAGTTGGGTTTTAGGAAAAAAATTGCCAGACTAACGCGCCAGACAGCGTTTGTGTTCTCAAAATAGAAACAAAGTTTTCGTTTTGAAGTGAGGATTTTAAATTTCCTCAATAGGATCTGTTTTTCCAATATCATTTTCATTGTATGGGTAAATTAACAGTTGAGGTTTATGTACGATGGTGATAAATCATATTGACAGTTGTCAAAGTTGAGTCTGTTTCTGGTCAAATTGCTGGGGAAGACTTAAAATTTCCATTCATTTCTTAATTGTTTATGAGGGCTTTGTTGGTTTAGGAGAAATTTGTGGTTCAAATATATGTTGGAAAAGCACATGAAGGATTCAACTTTCTTTCTCATATTCTGCATGCTATCACCATGTTGAAAATAAAGTAAAGATGTGCAGAGGAGAAATTAATTATAAATAGTCTTGTGCAAAATAATGTTTGGGGAGGTTGGCCTGGTTCCATGACTTGAATCCACAGCCGAACGTAACGACTGCCTTGAATTTACCTTCACAGTTTTATTCATCGATACATTCAGGCGTGTACTGGAAGGAATTTGATTCAAACCTACCCTCTCCAACACATATTTGCACATGTCTAAATATGAATAAAAATAGAATTCCGTATGTCAAAACATATATTTTTTTCCCCTTTGTTTGTTGTTAACAAAGATTTTGCAGTCTTAAGAAAGACTTTGCAGTCTTAAAAGCGTCATCTGAGCAGTTAGGACTTGCATTAATGACTTACGATAAACCATTGATTTTAAATGGTTGATAATGAAAACAACACATTTTTTATGATTTCTCTCATACAATTCTAAGTAAAAGCTAAACTTGTATTAATATAAGATGTTAGCTTTGAAAGGTGATATCAGAAGCACCAGGAAATATATATATTGATGGTGGCATGCCAACATCTTCTCTGTGGAGCACTTGAAGGGTTTTGCTACAAATGATTTTTGCTGACTATATTAAACACAGTTGGAAGCTACGTGTTTCAAAAGAAAAACACCAATTGCTTGGGCTCGTCCGGGATTTGAACCCGGGACCTCTCGCACCCAAAGCGAGAATCATAACCCTAGACCAACGAGCCATTACATTAGTTGGGTTTTAGGAAAAAAATTGCCAGACTAACGCGCCAGACAGCGTTTGTGTTCTCAAAATAGAAACAAAGTTTTCGTTTTGAAGTGAGGATTTTAAATTTCCTCAATAGGATCTGTTTTTCCTATATCATTTTCATTGTATGGGTAAATTAACAGTTGAGGTTTATGTACGATGGTGATAAATCATATTGACAGTTGTCAAAGTTGAGTCTGTTTCTGGTCAAATTGCTGGGGAAGACTTAAAATTTCCATTCATTTCTTAATTGTTTATGAGGGCTTTGTTGGTTTAGGAGAAATTTGTGGTTCAAATATATGTTGGAAAAGCACATGAAGGATTCAACTTTCTTTCTCATATTCTGCATGCTATCACCATGTTGAAAATAAAGTAAAGATGTGCAGAGGAGAAATTAATTATAAATAGTCTTGTGCAAAATAATGTTTGGGGAGGTTGGCCTGGTTCCATAACTTGAATCCACAGCCGAACGTAACGACTGCCTTGAATTTACCTTCACAGTTTTATTCATCGATACATTCAGGCGTGTACTGGAAGGAATTTGATTCAAACCTACCCTCTCCAACACATATTTGCACATGTCTAAGTATGAATAAAAATAGAATTCCGTATGTCAAAACATATATTTTTTTCCCCTTTGTTTGTTGTTAACAAAGATTTTGCAGTCTTAAGAAAGACTTTGCAGTCTTAAAAGCGTCATCTGAGCAGTTAGGACTTGCATTAATGACTTACGATAAACCATTGATTTTAAATGGTTGATAATGAAAACAACACATTTTTTATGATTTCTCTCATACAATTCTAAGTAAAAGCTAAACTTGTATTAATATAAGATGTTAGCTTTGAAAGGTGATATCAGAAGCACCAGGAAATATATATATTGATGGTGGCATGCCAACATCTTCTCTGTGGAGCACTTGAAGGGTTTTGCTACAAATGATTTTTGCTGACTATATTAAACACAGTTGGAAGCTACGTGTTTCAAAAGAAAAACACCAATTGCTTGGGCTCGTCCGGGATTTAAACCCGGGACCTCTCGCACCCAAAGCGAGAATCATACCCCTAGACCAACGAGCCATTACATTAGTTGGGTTTTAGGAAAAAAATTGCCAGACTAACGCGCCAGACAGCGTTTGTGTTCTCAAAATAGAAACAAAGTTTTCGTTTTGAAGTGAGGATTTTAAATTTCCTCAATAGGATCTGTTTTTCCAATATCATTTTCATTGTATGGGTAAATTAACAGTTGAGGTTTATGTACGATGGTGATAAATCATATTGACAGTTGTCAAAGTTGAGTCTGTTTCTGGTCAAATTGCTGGGGAAGACTTAAAATTTCCATTCATTTCTTAATTGTTTATGAGGGCTTTGTTGGTTTAGGAGAAATTTGTGGTTCAAATATATGTTGGAAAAGCACATGAAGGATTCAACTTTCTTTCTCATATTCTGCATGCTATCACCATGTTGAAAATAAAGTAAAGATGTGCAGAGGAGAAATTAATTATAAATAGTCTTGTGCAAAATAATGTTTGGGGAGGTTGGCCTGGTTCCATAACTTGAATCCACAGCCTAACGTAACGACTGCCTTGAATTTACCTTCACAGTTTTATTCATCGATACATTCAGGCGTGTACTGGAAGGAATTTGATTCAAACCTACCCTCTCCAACACATATTTGCACATGTCTAAGTATGAATAAAAATAGAATTCCGTATGTCAAAACATATATTTTTTTCCCCTTTGTTTGTTGTTAACAAAGATTTTGCAGTCTTAAGAAAGACTTTGCAGTCTTAAAAGCGTCATCTGAGCAGTTAGGACTTGCATTAATGACTTACGATAAACCATTGATTTTAAATGGTTGATAATGAAAACAACACATTTTTTATGATTTCTCTCATACAATTCTAAGTAAAAGCTAAACTTGTATTAATATAAGATGTTAGCTTTGAAAGGTGATATCAGAAGCACCAGGAAATATATATATTGATGGTGGCATGCCAACATCTTCTCTGTGGAGCACTTGAAGGGTTTTGCTACAAATGATTTTTGCTGACTATATTAAACACAGTTGGAAGCTACGTGTTTCAAAAGAAAAACACCAATTGCTTGGGCTCGTCCGGGATTTGAACCCGGGACCTCTCGCACCCAAAGCGAGAATCATACCCCTAGACCAACGAGCCATTACATTAGTTGGGTTTTAGGAAAAAAATTGCCAGACTAACGCGCCAGACAGCGTTTGTGTTCTCAAAATAGAAACAAAGTTTTCGTTTTGAAGTGAGGATTTTAAATTTCCTCAATAGGATCTGTTTTTCCAATATCATTTTCATTGTATGGGTAAATTAACAGTTGAGGTTTATGTACGATGGTGATAAATCATATTGACAGTTGTCAAAGTTGAGTCTGTTTCTGGTCAAATTGCTGGGGAAGACTTAAAATTTCCATTCATTTCTTAATTGTTTATGAGGGCTTTGTTGGTTTAGGAGAAATTTGTGGTTCAAATATATGTTGGAAAAGCACATGAAGGATTCAACTTTCTTTCTCATATTCTGCATGCTATCACCATGTTGAAAATAAAGTAAAGATGTGCAGAGGAGAAATTAATTATAAATAGTCTTGTGCAAAATAATGTTTGGGGAGGTTGGCCTGGTTCCATGACTTGAATCCACAGCCGAACGTAACGACTGCCTTGAATTTACCTTCACAGTTTTATTCATCGATACATTCAGGCGTGTACTGGAAGGAATTTGATTCAAACCTACCCTCTCCAACACATATTTGCACATGTCTAAATATGAATAAAAATAGAATTCCGTATGTCAAAACATATATTTTTTTCCCCTTTGTTTGTTGTTAACAAAGATTTTGCAGTCTTAAGAAAGACTTTGCAGTCTTAAAAGCGTCATCTGAGCAGTTAGGACTTGCATTAATGACTTACGATAAACCATTGATTTTAAATGGTTGATAATGAAAACAACACATTTTTTATGATTTCTCTCATACAATTCTAAGTAAAAGCTAAACTTGTATTAATATAAGATGTTAGCTTTGAAAGGTGATATCAGAAGCACCAGGAAATATATATATTGATGGTGGCATGCCAACATCTTCTCTGTGGAGCACTTGAAGGGTTTTGCTACAAATGATTTTTGCTGACTATATTAAACACAGTTGGAAGCTACGTGTTTCAAAAGAAAAACACCAATTGCTTGGGCTCGTCCGGGATTTGAACCCGGGACCTCTCGCACCCAAAGCGAGAATCATACCCCTAGACCAACGAGCCATTACATTAGTTGGGTTTTAGGAAAAAAATTGCCAGACTAACGCGCCAGACAGCGTTTGTGTTCTCAAAATAGAAACAAAGTTTTCGTTTTGAAGTGAGGATTTTAAATTTCCTCAATAGGATCTGTTTTTCCTATATCATTTTCATTGTATGGGTAAATTAACAGTTGAGGTTTATGTACGATGGTGATAAATCATATTGACAGTTGTCAAAGTTGAGTCTGTTTCTGGTCAAATTGCTGGGGAAGACTTAAAATTTCCATTCATTTCTTAATTGTTTATGAGGGCTTTGTTGGTTTAGGAGAAATTTGTGGTTCAAATATATGTTGGAAAAGCACATGAAGGATTCAACTTTCTTTCTCATATTCTGCATGCTATCACCATGTTGAAAATAAAGTAAAGATGTGCAGAGGAGAAATTAATTATAAATAGTCTTGTGCAAAATAATGTTTGGGGAGGTTGGCCTGGTTCCATAACTTGAATCCACAGCCGAACGTAACGACTGCCTTGAATTTACCTTCACAGTTTTATTCATCGATACATTCAGGCGTGTACTGGAAGGAATTTGATTCAAACCTACCCTCTCCAACACATATTTGCACATGTCTAAGTATGAATAAAAATAGAATTCCGTATGTCAAAACATATATTTTTTTCCCCTTTGTTTGTTGTTAACAAAGATTTTGCAGTCTTAAGAAAGACTTTGCAGTCTTAAAAGCGTCATCTGAGCAGTTAGGACTTGCATTAATGACTTACGATAAACCATTGATTTTAAATGGTTGATAATGAAAACAACACATTTTTTATGATTTCTCTCATACAATTCTAAGTAAAAGCTAAACTTGTATTAATATAAGATGTTAGCTTTGAAAGGTGATATCAGAAGCACCAGGAAATATATATATTGATGGTGGCATGCCAACATCTTCTCTGTGGAGCACTTGAAGGGTTTTGCTACAAATGATTTTTGCTGACTATATTAAACACAGTTGGAAGCTACGTGTTTCAAAAGAAAAACACCAATTGCTTGGGCTCGTCCGGGATTTGAACCCGGGACCTCTCGCACCCAAAGCGAGAATCATACCCCTAGACCAACGAGCCATTACATTAGTTGGGTTTTAGGAAAAAAATTGCCAGACTAACGCGCCAGACAGCGTTTGTGTTCTCAAAATAGAAACAAAGTTTTCGTTTTGAAGTGAGGATTTTAAATTTCCTCAATAGGATCTGTTTTTCCAATATCATTTTCATTGTATGGGTAAATTAACAGTTGAGGTTTATGTACGATGGTGATAAATCATATTGACAGTTGTCAAAGTTGAGTCTGTTTCTGGTCAAATTGCTGGGGAAGACTTAAAATTTCCATTCATTTCTTAATTGTTTATGAGGGCTTTGTTGGTTTAGGAGAAATTTGTGGTTCAAATATATGTTGGAAAAGCACATGAAGGATTCAACTTTCTTTCTCATATTCTGCATGCTATCACCATGTTGAAAATAAAGTAAAGATGTGCAGAGGAGAAATTAATTATAAATAGTCTTGTGCAAAATAATGTTTGGGGAGGTTGGCCTGGTTCCATAACTTGAATCCACAGCCTAACGTAACGACTGCCTTGAATTTACCTTCACAGTTTTATTCATCGATACATTCAGGCGTGTACTGGAAGGAATTTGATTCAAACCTACCCTCTCCAACACATATTTGCACATGTCTAAGTATGAATAAAAATAGAATTCCGTATGTCAAAACATATATTTTTTTCCCCTTTGTTTGTTGTTAACAAAGATTTTGCAGTCTTAAGAAAGACTTTGCAGTCTTAAAAGCGTCATCTGAGCAGTTAGGACTTGCATTAAT
The DNA here is from genome assembly GCF_036172605.1 of Pelobates fuscus. NCBI lineage: Eukaryota > Metazoa > Chordata > Amphibia > Anura > Pelobatidae > Pelobates > Pelobates fuscus. Next base: position 7,884,702 of record NC_086322.1, on the reverse strand, counting down.
GACTTACGATAAACCATTGATTTTAAATGGTTGATAATGAAAACAACACATTTTTTATGATTTCTCTCATACAATTCTAAGTAAAAGCTAAACTTGTATTAATATAAGATGTTAGCTTTGAAAGGTGATATCAGAAGCACCAGGAAATATATATATTGATGGTGGCATGCCAACATCTTCTCTGTGGAGCACTTGAAGGGTTTTGCTACAAATGATTTTTGCTGACTATATTAAACACAGTTGGAAGCTACGTGTTTCAAAAGAAAAACACCAATTGCTTGGGCTCGTCCGGGATTTGAACCCGGGACCTCTCGCACCCAAAGCGAGAATCATACCCCTAGACCAACGAGACATTACATTAGTTGGGTTTTAGGAAAAAAATTGCCAGACTAACGCGCCAGACAGCGTTTGTGTTCTCAAAATAGAAACAAAGTTTTCGTTTTGAAGTGAGGATTTTAAATTTCCTCAATAGGATCTGTTTTTCCAATATCATTTTCATTGTATGGGTAAATTAACAGTTGAGGTTTATGTACGATGGTGATAAATCATATTGACAGTTGTCAAAGTTGAGTCTGTTTCTGGTCAAATTGCTGGGGAAGACTTAAAATTTCCATTCATTTCTTAATTGTTTATGAGGGCTTTGTTGGTTTAGGAGAAATTTGTGGTTCAAATATATGTTGGAAAAGCACATGAAGGATTCAACTTTCTTTCTCATATTCTGCATGCTATCACCATGTTGAAAATAAAGTAAAGATGTGCAGAGGAGAAATTAATTATAAATAGTCTTGTGCAAAATAATGTTTGGGGAGGTTGGCCTGGTTCCATGACTTGAATCCACAGCCGAACGTAACGACTGCCTTGAATTTACCTTCACAGTTTTATTCATCGATACATTCAGGCGTGTACTGGAAGGAATTTGATTCAAACCTACCCTCTCCAACACATATTTGCACATGTCTAAATATGAATAAAAATAGAATTCTGTATGTCAAAACATATATTTTTTTCCCCTTTGTTTGTTGTTAACAAAGATTTTGCAGTCTTAAGAAAGACTTTGCAGTCTTAAAAGCGTCATCTGAGCAGTTAGGACTTGCATTAATGACTTACGATAAACCATTGATTTTAAATGGTTGATAATGAAAACAACACATTTTTTATGATTTCTCTCATACAATTCTAAGTAAAAGCTAAACTTGTATTAATATAAGATGTTAGCTTTGAAAGGTGATATCAGAAGCACCAGGAAATATATATATTGATGGTGGCATGCCAACATCTTCTCTGTGGAGCACTTGAAGGGTTTTGCTACAAATGATTTTTGCTGACTATATTAAACACAGTTGGAAGCTACGTGTTTCAAAAGAAAAACACCAATTGCTTGGGCTCGTCCGGGATTTGAACCCGGGACCTCTCGCACCCAAAGCGAGAATCATACCCCTAGACCAACGAGCCATTACATTAGTTGGGTTTTAGGAAAAAAATTGCCAGACTAACGCGCCAGACAGCGTTTGTGTTCTCAAAATAGAAACAAAGTTTTCGTTTTGAAGTGAGGATTTTAAATTTCCTCAATAGGATCTGTTTTTCCAATATCATTTTCATTGTATGGGTAAATTAACAGTTGAGGTTTATGTACGATGGTGATAAATCATATTGACAGTTGTCAAAGTTGAGTCTGTTTCTGGTCAAATTGCTGGGGAAGACTTAAAATTTCCATTCATTTCTTAACCCCTTCAGGACCGGACTGTTTTTGCGATGTTTGTACGTTAAGGACCAGAGCTATTTTAACACTTTTGTGGTGTTTGTGTTTAGCTGTAATTTTCCGCTCTCTCATTTACTGTTCCCATACAAGTTATATATTGTTTTTTTCAGGACAAGAAGGGCTTTCTTTACATACCATTATTTGTATCATTTCATATCATTTACTTTAAAAAAAATAGTAAAATATGGTGAAAAAAACCCAAAAAAACGTGTTTTTTGACTTCTACTTAAAAAATATTTTACTGATCTACAAAATCGAATGAAACAAACTGCTAAATAGATTAAACATTTTGTCCTTAGTTTAAAAACACCCAATGTTTACGTGTTTTTTTGCTTTTATTTGCAAGTTATAGGGCTATAAGTACAAGTAGGAAATTGCGGTTTCAAAATTTACATTTTTCAAATGTATCAATAGTGACATTGTACCACTGTTATGTCATAAATCTCCAAAAAACACCCCACATGTATATATTTTTCTTAAACTAGATAACCCAGGGTATTCATCTAAGAATATTTTGATACTTTCTATGCAGCCATTTTACCATAAACCTTTGTCAAACTTTGCATAGGTAGTTTATTTTTTTTATTTTTTTCACATAAATTGCAATTCAGGTATAAATTCACAGATTTTGTTAGGTGTCACTACCAAACAACACCCCAATATGTGTTCAGTAACATCTCCCGAGTACAGGGATACCCCCCATGTATAGGTGTTTTGGGTTGTTTGGGGGCTAAAAGGCCACATTTTGCAGGTGCGCATATCAGTTTCCCAGCTCGGAATTTTGACATGTAGTCAACCTGCATGCATGTCCTATTTGGGACATTTTTGAAGCTGGCCAATGTATTTTACCCCCATCAAACCATATATTTTTGAAAAGTAGACACCCTAGGGTATTTCACATGGTGGAATTTTTACACTTTCCATGCACTAATTCTACCACCAGGCTTTGTCAAACATTGAGTTAGTAATTTTTTTTCTGTTTTTTTCACACACATTGTACTTTAGGCATGAATTAACAGATCCTGTTATGTGTCACTGCCAAACAACACCCCAATATGTGTTCAGTAACATCTCCCGAGTACAGGGATACCCCCCATGTATAGGTGTTTTGGGTTGTTTGGGGGCTAAAAGGCCACATTTTGCAGGTGCGCATATCAGTTTCCCAGCTCGGAATTTTGACATGTAGTCAACCTGCATGCATGTCCTATTTGGGACATTTTTGAAGCCGGCCAATGTATTTTACCCCCATCAAACCATATATTTTTGAAAAGTAGACACCCTAGGGTATTTCACATGGTGGAATTTTTACACTTTCCATGCACTAATTCTACCACCAGGCTTTGTCAAACATTGAGTTAGTAATTTTTTTTCTGTTTTTTTCACACACATTGTACTTTAGGCATGAATTAACAGATCCTGTTATGTGTCACTGCCAAACAACACCCCAACATGTGTTCAGTAACATCTCCCGAGTACAGGGATACCCCCCATGTATAGGTGTTTTGGGTTGTTTGGGGGCTAAAAGGCCACATTTTGCAGGTGCGCATATCAGTTTCCCAGCTCGGAATTTTGACATGTAGTCAACCTGCATGCATGTCCTATTTGGGACATTTTTGAAGCCGGCCAATGTATTTTACCCCCATCAAACCATATATTTTTGAAAAGTAGACACCCTAGGGTATTTCACATGGTGGAATTTTTACACTTTCCATGCACTAATTCTACCACCAGGCTTTGTCAAACATTGAGTTAGTACATTTTTTTTCAGTTTTTTTCACACACCTTGTACTTTAGTCCTGAATTATCAGATCCTGTTATGTGTCACTGCCAAACAACACCCCAATATGTGTTCAGCAAGATCTCCTGAATACAGTGATACCACCCATGCATAGGCTTGTCGGGTTCTTTGGGGGCTAAAAGGCCACGTTTGGCAGGTGCGCTTATCAGTTTCCCAACTTGGAATTTTGACATGTAATCAACCTGCGCCCATGTCCCATTTGAGCCAATGTATTTTACCCCCATCAAACCATATATTTTTGAAAAGTAGACAACCCAGGGCATTTTAAATTGTGGTATTTTAACACTTTTCATGCACTGAATTCTACCACCAGCCTTTGTCAAACTTTTGGATAGTAATCTTTTTTTGTTTCTTTGTCACACACATTGTACTTTAGGCATGAATTAACAGATCCTGTTACGTGTCACTGCCAAACACTGCCCAATATGTTCAGCAATATCTCTTGAGTACAGTGATACCCCCCATGTATATGGTTGCCGGGTTGTTTGGGGGCCAAAAGGCAACAATCAGAACTTGTACATGTCAGTTTTTCAACTTGATATATAGGTATGCTTGGTCTATCTTCAGTTTGACATATTTTTGTACCCCCCAGTTAATGTTACCATCATGCCAATATGTATAGTATATATTTTTATAAAGTAGACATCAAATGTTATAGAGGATGGGGTGTTTTGACTTCTTTCCCCCAACCATTTTGCCCCCCAAAGAAAGTGTAGTGGTATTTTCTTTATTCTGGTTTTTATGCACACGTCATCTGGTTTTGGACAGCTGGTTATGTGTTACTGCCAGAAAACTTGTTAGGCCAAATGTGCAGGTAGCAAATGTACATTTAGCAGCAATCTTTAAACTGACTCCTGCAAATAGAATCTAAATGGAGATTTGGGGGAAGGAAACTGACTAACAAAAAAATGGCTGCTTTCCAAAGAAACAGAAAATAAAATAAAAATTCAGGAACACTTCTTACAACTGTTCTGTGTGGTACTGCTTGAAACATGTTCCTACACAGAGTCCTGGTTTCGAAGGACAATCAGGACAGTGAAAAGGGGTGTCTGTCCTTTTCCCGTTTTTAAAACAGACCCGGCAACGTTTCTGGGGGTTTTTTTTTCTAGCAGTTGGCGGTAACTTAAAAATAAAATGTCTGGACTCAGCTTGCACCGTTGTTGGAACTTGTCCATCTCCATAAATTGTTAAAGAAATTATTTTCAATTGAAATTGGAGAAAGGTGATTTTCCCTGGATTATTTTTTTTAAAAAGTAAAAATGAGTTGTGGGTTGCTATTTGCATCAGATATATAGCCACCTTTTTATACCATGCTTTGGTTTTTCGTAAAATAAGATACGGCTGCATAAGCTGATCAGCCAAATCAACACCACCCATGTACTTATTATACGCCCTGATGCAAACCGGTTTGGACTCTACTTTGCCCCGGACAGAGACGTCGGACATGCGTTCATCATGGATGGTGGTGAGCATTTGGACATCCTTCTTGTCCCTAAATTTTAGTGCAAGCACCTCAGCTTTCCGAAGTGCTTTACATTCGCCTTTTTTAATTTTGCATCTATGAGAGATCGTGGAAAATCTTTGGAATTTTTTCTGGCAGTGCCGCAGGCCAGTGTCTGTAAAGCATAAAGGGTTTTAAATAGACGGACACTACTATAAAAATTATCCACATAAAGGTGGTAACCTTTATTAAACAAGGGGTTTAGTAGGTCCCATACAAGTTTCCCACTTGTCCCCAGGGAGTCAGGACAGTCAGGAGGGTCCAGTTGACCATCTTTCCCCTCATATACACGAAAGGCAAATGTGTATCCGCTTTCGCTCTCACACAGTTTGTACAGTTTAATGCCATACCTAGAGCGCTTTGAGGGGATGTATTGTCTGAACCCTAATCTCCCTTTGTATTTCATTAGAGATTCATCTATGGATAAATTTTGTTGGGGGGTATAAACATCCGAAAATTTGTCCTGAAAATGGTCTAGCAGTGGGCGTATTTTATAAAGCCTATCGTATTGGGGGTGATCTCTAGGGTGACAGAGGGTATTGTCACTGAAATGTAAAAATCTCAGCAGTAACTCGTATCTGGCTCTAGGCATGGTTTGGGAGAATACTGGACTCGACATTATTGGGTTGGTGCTCCAGTATGAGCGAATCGATGGCTTTTTTATAATCCCCATGAGCGATGTGAGAGCCCAGAATTTTTTAAGCTCTGGGACATCTGTGGGATGCCAGTCATGCTCCCTGGCTGTATAGCTACCTGGATTGTTGTCAATAAATTGGGTAGCATACAAGTTAGTCTGGGAAGCAATCTCCTCCCAGATGGTATCCCCTAAAAATAGTTCTACATACTGCATTGGGGAGAAGCCATCCACATTAACATTAATGCCTGCGTTGGCACTAAAAGGGGGGACGTTGGGCTCGGCTAACTGTGGAGGTACCCAGTCCTCCTCCACATTTGGCATAGCAGAGGAAGCACAGCTTCTTTCTTCAGCCGGCTCACACACAGATGACATGTCGTCTTGACTAGACATGTCAGAAAACTGACCTGGGTCAAAATCTGACGCAGTGTCAGTGGCGTCAGAGTCTGACGCCAAGAAGGCATATGCCTCCTGCAAGTTATACATACGCTGCATGTTTTACACACGACTAAAACAAATTACAAACACACAAATTTTTTTTTATACTTTTTTTTTTTTTTTTTTTACTAAAACAGACTAAACAGCAATCCCTAAACTAACTCCTGTCACAAAAATCTAATGGAGATTTGGGGGAAGGAAACTGACTGACTACGACAGACTACGACAGACTACGACAGACTACGACAGACTAAGACAGACTAAAACAGACTAAAACAGACTAAAACAGACTAAGACAGACTAAGACAGACTAAGACAAATATTTTTAAAACAAATTTAACCCTTTAAGGGCAAAAAAAAAAAAGACAGACAGTACAAATGCACTGCTGAAACAGATCTGGCAGGGAAGGGGTTAAAATGGATTTTGAATTCACTGCTGATACTTTTTACAACTCTCTGGAACACTCTGCTGCAACAAACTATCACGATCTCTGTCTCTCTCTCCTCACAAAACGCTACAGAGGAGAGAGGGGCAGAGATCACTGTCAAAGTGAGTGTTTGTAACACCCACTTTGACAGCAGCCAATTGTGAGCGATCGCGGATCGCTCACACACCGTAATTGGATGTTACTATCTGCCTGGGATGTCTGGCAGATAGTTACATCATAGTACGGGCAAGAGCGATCTTTGATCGCTTCCTGCAGCCCGTTTTCCGCTATGACGGTTCAGGACCGTCAGCGGTCCAAACGCACGTTTTACCGCTGACGGTCCTGAACCGTCCGCGGTCGTGAAAGGGTTAATTGTTTATGAGGGCTTTGTTGGTTTAGGAGAAATTTGTGGTTCAAATATATGTTGGAAAAGCACATGAAGGATTCAACTTTCTTTCTCATATTCTGCATGCTATCACCATGTTGAAAATAAAGTAAAGATGTGCAGAGGAGAAATTAATTATAAATAGTCTTGTGCAAAATAATGTTTGGGGAGGTTGGCCTGGTTCCATAACTTGAATCCACAGCCGAACGTAACGACTGCCTTGAATTTACCTTCACAGTTTTATTCATCGATACATTCAGGCGTGTACTGGAAGGAATTTGATTCAAACCTACCCTCTCCAACACATATTTGCACATGTCTAAGTATGAATAAAAATAGAATTCCGTATGTCAAAACATATATTTTTTTCCCCTTTGTTTGTTGTTAACAAAGATTTTGCAGTCTTAAGAAAGACTTTGCAGTCTTAAAAGCGTCATCTGAGCAGTTAGGACTTGCATTAATGACTTACGATAAACCATTGATTTTAAATGGTTGATAATGAAAACAACACATTTTTTATGATTTCTCTCATACAATTCTAAGTAAAAGCTAAACTTGTATTAATATAAGATGTTAGCTTTGAAAGGTGATATCAGAAGCACCAGGAAATATATATATTGATGGTGGCATGCCAACATCTTCTCTGTGGAGCACTTGAAGGGTTTTGCTACAAATGATTTTTGCTGACTATATTAAACACAGTTGGAAGCTACGTGTTTCAAAAGAAAAACACCAATTGCTTGGGCTCGTCCGGGATTTGAACCCGGGACCTCTCGCACCCAAAGCGAGAATCATACCCCTAGACCAACGAGCCATTACATTAGTTGGGTTTTAGGAAAAAAATTGCCAGACTAACGCGCCAGACAGCGTTTGTGTTCTCAAAATAGAAACAAAGTTTTCGTTTTGAAGTGAGGATTTTAAATTTCCTCAATAGGATCTGTTTTTCCAATATCATTTTCATTGTATGGGTAAATTAACAGTTGAGGTTTATGTACGATGGTGATAAATCATATTGACAGTTGTCAAAGTTGAGTCTGTTTCTGGTCAAATTGCTGGGGAAGACTTAAAATTTCCATTCATTTCTTAATTGTTTATGAGGGCTTTGTTGGTTTAGGAGAAATTTGTGGTTCAAATATATGTTGGAAAAGCACATGAAGGATTCAACTTTCTTTCTCATATTCTGCATGCTATCACCATGTTGAAAATAAAGTAAAGATGTGCAGAGGAGAAATTAATTATAAATAGTCTTGTGCAAAATAATGTTTGGGGAGGTTGGCCTGGTTCCATGACTTGAATCCACAGCCGAACGTAACGACTGCCTTGAATTTACCTTCACAGTTTTATTCATCGATACATTCAGGCGTGTACTGGAAGGAATTTGATTCAAACCTACCCTCTCCAACACATATTTGCACATGTCTAAATATGAATAAAAATAGAATTCCGTATGTCAAAACATATATTTTTTTCCCCTTTGTTTGTTGTTAACAAAGATTTTGCAGTCTTAAGAAAGACTTTGCAGTCTTAAAAGCGTCATCTGAGCAGTTAGGACTTGCATTAATGACTTACGATAAACCATTGATTTTAAATGGTTGATAATGAAAACAACACATTTTTTATGATTTCTCTCATACAATTCTAAGTAAAAGCTAAACTTGTATTAATATAAGATGTTAGCTTTGAAAGGTGATATCAGAAGCACCAGGAAATATATATATTGATGGTGGCATGCCAACATCTTCTCTGTGGAGCACTTGAAGGGTTTTGCTACAAATGATTTTTGCTGACTATATTAAACACAGTTGGAAGCTACGTGTTTCAAAAGAAAAACACCAATTGCGTGGGCTCGTCCGGGATTTGAACCCGGGACCTCTCGCACCCAAAGCAAGAATCATACCCCTAGACCAACGAGCCATTACATTAGTTGGGTTTTAGGAAAAAAATTGCCAGACTAACGCGCCAGACAGCGTTTGTGTTCTCAAAATAGAAACAAAGTTTTCGTTTTGAAGTGAGGATTTTAAATTTCCTCAATAGGATCTGTTTTTCCAATATCATTTTCATTGTATGGGTAAATTAACAGTTGAGGTTTATGTACGATGGTGATAAATCATATTGACAGTTGTCAAAGTTGAGTCTGTTTCTGGTCAAATTGCTGGGGAAGACTTAAAATTTCCATTCATTTCTTAATTGTTTATGAGGGCTTTGTTGGTTTAGGAGAAATTTGTGGTTCAAATATATGTTGGAAAAGCACATGAAGGATTCAACTTTCTTTCTCATATTCTGCATGCTATCACCATGTTGAAAATAAAGTAAAGATGTGCAGAGGAGAAATTAATTATAAATAGTCTTGTGCAAAATAATGTTTGGGGAGGTTGGCCTGGTTCCATAACTTGAATCCACAGCCGAACGTAACGACTGCCTTGAATTTACCTTCACAGTTTTATTCATCGATACATTCAGGCGTGTACTGGAAGGAATTTGATTCAAACCTACCCTCTCCAACACATATTTGCACATGTCTAAATATGAATAAAAATAGAATTCCGTATGTCAAAACATATATTTTTTTCCCCTTTGTTTGTTGTTAACAAAGATTTTGCAGTCTTAAGAAAGACTTTGCAGTCTTAAAAGCGTCATCTGAGCAGTTAGGACTTGCATTAATGACTTACGATAAACCATTGATTTTAAATGGTTGATAATGAAAACAACACATTTTTTATGATTTCTCTCATACAATTCTAAGTAAAAGCTAAACTTGTATTAATATAAGATGTTAGCTTTGAAAGGTGATATCAGAAGCACCAGGAAATATATATATTGATGGTGGCATGCCAACATCTTCTCTGTGGAGCACTTGAAGGGTTTTGCTACAAATGATTTTTGCTGACTATATTAAACACAGTTGGAAGCTACGTGTTTCAAAAGAAAAACACCAATTGCTTGGGCTCGTCCGGGATTTGAACCCGGGACCTCTCGCACCCAAAGCGAGAATCATACCCCTAGACCAACGAGCCATTACATTAGTTGGGTTTTAGGAAAAAAATTGCCAGACTAACGCGCCAGACAGCGTTTGTGTTCTCAATATAGAAACAAAGTTTTCGTTTTGAAGTGAGGATTTTAAATTTCCTCAATAGGATCTGTTTTTCCAATATCATTTTCATTGTATGGGTAAATTAACAGTTGAGGTTTATGTACGATGGTGATAAATCATATTGACAGTTGTCAAAGTTGAGTCTGTTTCTGGTCAAATTGCTGGGGAAGACTTAAAATTTCCATTCATTTCTTAATTGTTTATGAGGGCTTTGTTGGTTTAGGAGAAATTTGTGGTTCAAATATATGTTGGAAAAGCACATGAAGGATTCAACTTTCTTTCTCATATTCTGCATGCTATCACCATGTTGAAAATAAAGTAAAGATGTGCAGAGGAGAAATTAATTATAAATAGTCTTGTGCAAAATAATGTTTGGGGAGGTTGGCCTGGTTCCATGACTTGAATCCACAGCCGAACGTAACGACTGCCTTGAATTTACCTTCACAGTTTTATTCATCGATACATTCAGGCGTGTACTGGAAGGAATTTGATTCAAACCTACCCTCTCCAACACATATTTGCACATGTCTAAATATGAATAAAAATAGAATTCCGTATGTCAAAACATATATTTTTTTCCCCTTTGTTTGTTGTTAACAAAGATTTTGCAGTCTTAAGAAAGACTTTGCAGTCTTAAAAGCGTCATCTGAGCAGTTAGGACTTGCATTAATGACTTACGATAAACCATTGATTTTAAATGGTTGATAATGAAAACAACACATTTTTTATGATTTCTCTCATACAATTCTAAGTAAAAGCTAAACTTGTATTAATATAAGATGTTAGCTTTGAAAGGTGATATCAGAAGCACCAGGAAATATATATATTGATGGTGGCATGCCAACATCTTCTCTGTGGAGCACTTGAAGGGTTTTGCTACAAATGATTTTTGCTGACTATATTAAACACAGTTGGAAGCTACGTGTTTCAAAAGAAAAACACCAATTGCTTGGGCTCGTCCGGGATTTGAACCCGGGACCTCTCGCACCCAAAGCGAGAATCATACCCCTAGACCAACGAGCCATTACATTAGTTGGGTTTTAGGAAAAAAATTGCCAGACTAACGCGCCAGACAGCGTTTGTGTTCTCAAAATAGAAACAAAGTTTTCGTTTTGAAGTGAGGATTTTAAATTTCCTCAATAGGATCTGTTTTTCCAATATCATTTTCATTGTATGGGTAAATTAACAGTTGAGGTTTATGTACGATGGTGATAAATCATATTGACAGTTGTCAAAGTTGAGTCTGTTTCTGGTCAAATTGCTGGGGAAGACTTAAAATTTCCATTCATTTCTTAATTGTTTATGAGGGCTTTGTTGGTTTAGGAGAAATTTGTGGTTCAAATATATGTTGGAAAAGCACATGAAGGATTCAACTTTCTTTCTCATATTCTGCATGCTATCACCATGTTGAAAATAAAGTAAAGATGTGCAGAGGAGAAATTAATTATAAATAGTCTTGTGCAAAATAATGTTTGGGGAGGTTGGCCTGGTTCCATAACTTGAATCCACAGCCGAACGTAACGACTGCCTTGAATTTACCTTCACAGTTTTATTCATCGATACATTCAGGCGTGTACTGGAAGGAATTTGATTCAAACCTACCCTCTCCAACACATACACTGTGTGCAGAATTATTAGGCAAATTAGTATTTTGACCACATCATCCTCTTTATGCATGTTGTCTTACACCAAGCTGTATAGGCTCAAAAGCCTACTACCAATTAAGCATATTAGGTGATGTGCATCTCTGTAATGAGAAGGGGTGTGGTCTAATGACATCAACACCCTATATCAGGTGTGCATAATTATTAGGCAACTTCCTTTCCTTTGGCAAAATGGGTCAAAAGAAGGACTTGACAGGCTCAGAAAAGTCAAAAATAGTGAGATATCTTGCAGAGGGATGCAGCACTCTTAAAATTGCAAAGCTTCTGAAGCGTGATCATCGAACAATCAAGCGTTTCATTCAAAATAGTCAACAGGGTCGCAAGAAGCGTGTGGAGAAACCAAGGCGCAAAATAACTGCCCATGAACTGAGAAAAGTCAAGCGTGCAGCTGCCAAGATGCCACTTGCCACCAGTTTGGCCATATTTCAGAGCTGCAACATCACTGGAGTGCCCGAAAGCACAAGGTGTGCAATACTCAGAGACATGGCCAAGGTAAGAAAGGCTGAAAGACGACCACCACTGAACAAGACACACAAGCTGAAATGTCAAGACTGGGCCAAGAAATATCTCAATACTGATTTTTCTAAGGTTTTATGGACTGATGAAATGAGAGTGAGTCTTGATGGGCCAGATGGATGGATTGGTAAAGGGCAGAGAGCTCCAGTCCGACTCAGACGCCAGCAAGGTGGAGGTGGAATACTGGTTTGGGCTGGTATCATCAAAGATGAGCTTGTGGGGCCTTTTCGGGTTGAGGATGGAGTCAAGCTCAACTCCCAGTTTCTGGAAGACACCTTCTTCAAGCAGTGGTACAGGAAGAAGTCTGCATCCTTCAAGAAAAACATGATTTTCATGCAGGACAATGCTCCATCACACGCGTCCAAGTACTCCACAGCGTGGCTGGCAAGAAAGGGTATAAAAGAAGAAAATCTAATGACATGGCCTCCTTGTTCACCTGATCTGAACCCCATTGAGAACCTGTGGTCCATCATCAAATGTGAGATTTACAAGGAGGGAAAACAGTACACCTCTCTGAACAGTGTCTGGGAGGCTGTGGTTGCTGCTGCACACAATGTTGATGGTGAACAGATCAAAACACTGACAGAATCCATGGATGGCAGGCTTTTGAGTGTCCTTGCAAAGAAAGGTGGCTATATTGGTCACTGATTTGTTTTTATGTTTTTGAATGTCAGAAATGTATATTTGTGAATGTTGAGATGTTATATTGGTTTCACTGGTAAAAATAAATAATTGAAATGGGTATATATTTGTTTTTTGTTAAGTTGCCTAATAATTATGCACAGTAATAGTCACCTGCACAAACAGATATCCCCCTAAAATAGCTATAACTAAAAACAAACTAAAAACTACTTCCAAAAATATTCAGATTTGATATTAATGAGTTTTTTGGGTTCATTGAGAACATGGTTGTTGTTCAATAATAAAATTAATCCTCAAAAATACAACTTGCCTAATAATTCTGCACTCCCTGTATTTGCACATGTCTAAGTATGAATAAAAATAGAATTCCGTATGTCAAAACATATATTTTTTTCCCCTTTGTTTGTTGTTAACAAAGATTTTGCAGTCTTAAGAAAGACTTTGCAGTCTTAAAAGCGTCATCTGAGCAGTTAGGACTTGCATTAATGACTTACGATAAACCATTGATTTTAAATGGTTGATAATGAAAACAACACATTTTTTATGATTTCTCTCATACAATTCTAAGTAAAAGCTAAACTTGTATTAATATAAGATGTTAGCTTTGAAAGGTGATATCAGAAGCACCAGGAAATATATATATTGATGGTGGCATGCCAACATCTTCTCTGTGGAGCACTTGAAGGGTTTTGCTACAAATGATTTTTGCTGACTATATTAAACACAGTTGGAAGCTATGTGTTTCAAAAGAAAAACACCAATTGCTTGGGCTCGTCCGGGATTTGAACCCGGGACCTCTCGCACCCAAAGCGAGAATCATACCCCTAGACCAACGAGCCATTACATTAGTTGGGTTTTAGGAAAAAAATTGCCAGACTAACGCGCCAGACAGCGTTTGTGTTCTCAAAATAGAAACAAAGTTTTCGTTTTGAAGTGAGGATTTTAAATTTCCTCAATAGGATCTGTTTTTCCAATATCATTTTCATTGTATGGGTAAATTAACAGTTGAGGTTTATGTACGATGGTGATAAATCATATTGACAGTTGTCAAAGTTGAGTCTGTTTCTGGTCAAATTGCTGGGGAAGACTTAAAATTTCCATTCATTTCTTAATTGTTTATGAGGGCTTTGTTGGTTTAGGAGAAATTTGTGGTTCAAATATATGTTGGAAAAGCACATGAAGGATTCAACTTTCTTTCTCATATTCTGCATGCTATCACCATGTTGAAAATAAAGTAAAGATGTGCAGAGGAGAAATTAATTATAAATAGTCTTGTGCAAAATAATGTTTGGGGAGGTTGGCCTGGTTCCATAACTTGAATCCACAGCCGAACGTAACGACTGCCTTGAATTTACCTTCACAGTTTTATTCATCGATACATTCAGGCGTGTACTGGAAGGAATTTGATTCAAACCTACCCTCTCCAACACATATTTGCACATGTCTAAGTATGAATAAAAATAGAATTCCGTATGTCAAAACATATATTTTTTTCCCCTTTGTTTGTTGTTAACAAAGATTTTGCAGTCTTAAGAAAGACTTTGCAGTCTTAAAAGCGTCATCTGAGCAGTTAGGACTTGCATTAATGACTTACGATAAACCATTGATTTTAAATGGTTGATAATGAAAACAACACATTTTTTATGATTTCTCTCATACAATTCTAAGTAAAAGCTAAACTTGTATTAATATAAGATGTTAGCTTTGAAAGGTGATATCAGAAGCACCAGGAAATATATATATTGATGGTGGCATGCCAACATCTTCTCTGTGGAGCACTTGAAGGGTTTTGCTACAAATGATTTTTGCTGACTATATTAAACACAGTTGGAAGCTACGTGTTTCAAAACAAAAACACCAATTGCTTGGGCTCGTCCGGGATTTGAACCCGGGACCTCTCGCACCCAAAGCGAGAATCATACCCCTAGACCAACGAGCCATTACATTAGTTGGGTTTTAGGAAAAAAATTGCCAGACTAACGCGCCAGACAGCGTTTGTGTTCTCAAAATAGAAACAAAGTTTTCGTTTTGAAGTGAGGATTTTAAATTTCCTCAATAGGATCTGTTTTTCCTATATCATTTTCATTGTATGGGTAAATTAACAGTTGAGGTTTATGTACGATGGTGATAAATCATATTGACAGTTGTCAAAGTTGAGTCTGTTTCTGGTCAAATTGCTGGGGAAGACTTAAAATTTCCATTCATTTCTTAATTGTTTATGAGGGCTTTGTTGGTTTAGGAGAAATTTGTGGTTCAAATATATGTTGGAAAAGCACATGAAGGATTCAACTTTCTTTCTCATATTCTGCATGCTATCACCATGTTGAAAATAAAGTAAAGATGTGCAGAGGAGAAATTAATTATAAATAGTCTTGTGCAAAATAATGTTTGGGGAGGTTGGCCTGGTTCCATAACTTGAATCCACAGCCGAACGTAACGACTGCCTTGAATTTACCTTCACAGTTTTATTCATCGATACATTCAGGCGTGTACTGGAAGGAATTTGATTCAAACCTACCCTCTCCAACACATATTTGCACATGTCTAAGTATGAATAAAAATAGAATTCCGTATGTCAAAACATATATTTTTTTCCCCTTTGTTTGTTGTTAACAAAGATTTTGCAGTCTTAAGAAAGACTTTGCAGTCTTAAAAGCGTCATCTGAGCAGTTAGGACTTGCATTAATGACTTACGATAAACCATTGATTTTAAATGGTTGATAATGAAAACAACACATTTTTTATGATTTCTCTCATACAATTCTAAGTAAAAGCTAAACTTGTATTAATATAAGATGTTAGCTTTGAAAGGTGATATCAGAAGCACCAGGAAATATATATATTGATGGTGGCATGCCAACATCTTCTCTGTGGAGCACTTGAAGGGTTTTGCTACAAATGATTTTTGCTGACTATATTAAACACAGTTGGAAGCTACGTGTTTCAAAAGAAAAACACCAATTGCTTGGGCTCGTCCGGGATTTGAACCCGGGACCTCTCGCACCCAAAGCGAGAATCATACCCCTAGACCAACGAGCCATTACATTAGTTGGGTTTTAGGAAAAAAATTGCCAGACTAACGCGCCAGACAGCATTTGTGTTCTCAAAATAGAAACAAAGTTTTCGTTTTGAAGTGAGGATTTTAAATTTCCTCAATAGGATCTGTTTTTCCAATATCATTTTCATTGTATGGGTAAATTAACAGTTGAGGTTTATGTACGATGGTGATAAATCATATTGACAGTTGTCAAAGTTGAGTCTGTTTCTGGTCAAATTGCTGGGGAAGACTTAAAATTTCCATTCATTTCTTAATTGTTTATGAGGGCTTTGTTGGTTTAGGAGAAATTTGTGGTTCAAATATATGTTGGAAAAGCACATGAAGGATTCAACTTTCTTTCTCATATTCTGCATGCTATCACCATGTTGAAAATAAAGTAAAGATGTGCAGAGGAGAAATTAATTATAAATAGTCTTGTGCAAAATAATGTTTGGGGAGGTTGGCCTGGTTCCATAACTTGAATCCACAGCCGAACGTAACGACTGCCTTGAATTTACCTTCACAGTTTTATTCATCGATACATTCAGGCGTGTACTGGAAGGAATTTGATTCAAACCTACCCTCTCCAACACATATTTGCACATGTCTAAGTATGAATAAAAATAGAATTCCGTATGTCAAAACATATATTTTTTTCCCCTTTGTTTGTTGTTAACAAAGATTTTGCAGTCTTAAGAAAGACTTTGCAGTCTTAAAAGCGTCATCTGAGCAGTTAGGACTTGCATTAATGACTTACGATAAACCATTGATTTTAAATGGTTGATAATGAAAACAACACATTTTTTATGATTTCTCTCATACAATTCTAAGTAAAAGCTAAACTTGTATTAATATAAGATGTTAGCTTTGAAAGGTGATATCAGAAGCACCAGGAAATATATATATTGATGGTGGCATGCCAACATCTTCTCTGTGGAGCACTTGAAGGGTTTTGCTACAAATGATTTTTGCTGACTATATTAAACACAGTTGGAAGCTACGTGTTTCAAAAGAAAAACACCAATTGCTTGGGCTCGTCCGGGATTTGAACCCGGGACCTCTCGCACCCAAAGCGAGAATCATACCCCTAGACCAACGAGCCATTACATTAGTTGGGTTTTAGGAAAAAAATTGCCAGACTAACGCGCCAGACAGCGTTTGTGTTCTCAAAATAGAAACAAAGTTTTCGTTTTGAAGTGAGGATTTTAAATTTCCTCAATAGGATCTGTTTTTCCTATATCATTTTCATTGTATGGGTAAATTAACAGTTGAGGTTTATGTACGATGGTGATAAATCATATTGACAGTTGTCAAAGTTGAGTCTGTTTCTGGTCAAATTGCTGGGGAAGACTTAAAATTTCCATTCATTTCTTAATTGTTTATGAGGGCTTTGTTGGTTTAGGAGAAATTTGTGGTTCAAATATATGTTGGAAAAGCACATGAAGGATTCAACTTTCTTTCTCATATTCTGCATGCTATCACCATGTTGAAAATAAAGTAAAGATGTGCAGAGGAGAAATTAATTATAAATAGTCTTGTGCAAAATAATGTTTGGGGAGGTTGGCCTGGTTCCATAACTTGAATCCACAGCCGAACGTAACGACTGCCTTGAATTTACCTTCACAGTTTTATTCATCGATACATTCAGGCGTGTACTGGAAGGAATTTGATTCAAACCTACCCTCTCCAACACATATTTGCACATGTCTAAGTATGAATAAAAATAGAATTCCGTATGTCAAAACATATATTTTTTTCCCCTTTGTTTGTTGTTAACAAAGATTTTGCAGTCTTAAGAAAGACTTTGCAGTCTTAAAAGCGTCATCTGAGCAGTTAGGACTTGCATTAATGACTTACGATAAACCATTGATTTTAAATGGTTGATAATGAAAACAACACATTTTTTATGATTTCTCTCATACAATTCTAAGTAAAAGCTAAACTTGTATTAATATAAGATGTTAGCTTTGAAAGGTGATATCAGAAGCACCAGGAAATATATATATTGATGGTGGCATGCCAACATCTTCTCTGTGGAGCACTTGAAGGGTTTTGCTACAAATGATTTTTGCTGACTATATTAAACACAGTTGGAAGCTACGTGTTTCAAAAGAAAAACACCAATTGCTTGGGCTCGTCCGGGATTTGAACCCGGGACCTCTCGCACCCAAAGCGAGAATCATACCCCTAGACCAACGAGCCATTACATTAGTTGGGTTTTAGGAAAAAAATTGCCAGACTAACGCGCCAGACAGCATTTGTGTTCTCAAAATAGAAACAAAGTTTTCGTTTTGAAGTGAGGATTTTAAATTTCCTCAATAGGATCTGTTTTTCCAATATCATTTTCATTGTATGGGTAAATTAACAGTTGAGGTTTATGTACGATGGTGATAAATCATATTGACAGTTGTCAAAGTTGAGTCTGTTTCTGGTCAAATTGCTGGGGAAGACTTAAAATTTCCATTCATTTCTTAATTGTTTATGAGGGCTTTGTTGGTTTAGGAGAAATTTGTGGTTCAAATATATGTTGGAAAAGCACATGAAGGATTCAACTTTCTTTCTCATATTCTGCATGCTATCACCATGTTGAAAATAAAGTAAAGATGTGCAGAGGAGAAATTAATTATAAATAGTCTTGTGCAAAATAATGTTTGGGGAGGTTGGCCTGGTTCCATAACTTGAATCCACAGCCGAACGTAACGACTGCCTTGAATTTACCTTCACAGTTTTATTCATCGATACATTCAGGCGTGTACTGGAAGGAATTTGATTCAAACCTACCCTCTCCAACACATATTTGCACATGTCTAAGTATGAATAAAAATAGAATTCCGTATGTCAAAACATATATTTTTTTCCCCTTTGTTTGTTGTTAACAAAGATTTTGCAGTCTTAAGAAAGACTTTGCAGTCTTAAAAGCGTCATCTGAGCAGTTAGGACTTGCATTAATGACTTACGATAAACCATTGATTTTAAATGGTTGATAATGAAAACAACACATTTTTTATGATTTCTCTCATACAATTCTAAGTAAAAGCTAAACTTGTATTAATATAAGATGTTAGCTTTGAAAGGTGATATCAGAAGCACCAGGAAATATATATATTGATGGTGGCATGCCAACATCTTCTCTGTGGAGCACTTGAAGGGTTTTGCTACAAATGATTTTTGCTGACTATATTAAACACAGTTGGAAGCTACGTGTTTCAAAAGAAAAACACCAATTGCTTGGGCTCGTCCGGGATTTGAACCCGGGACCTCTCGCACCCAAAGCGAGAATCATACCCCTAGACCAACGAGCCATTACATTAGTTGGGTTTTAGGAAAAAAATTGCCAGACTAACGCGCCAGACAGCGTTTGTGTTCTCAAAATAGAAACAAAGTTTTCGTTTTGAAGTGAGGATTTTAAATTTCCTCAATAGGATCTGTTTTTCCAATATCATTTTCATTGTATGGGTAAATTAACAGTTGAGGTTTATGTACGATGGTGATAAATCATATTGACAGTTGTCAAAGTTGAGTCTGTTTCTGGTCAAATTGCTGGGGAAGACTTAAAATTTCCATTCATTTCTTAATTGTTTATGAGGGCTTTGTTGGTTTAGGAGAAATTTGTGGTTCAAATATATGTTGGAAAAGCACATGAAGGATTCAACTTTCTTTCTCATATTCTGCATGCTATCACCATGTTGAAAATAAAGTAAAGATGTGCAGAGGAGAAATTAATTATAAATAGTCTTGTGCAAAATAATGTTTGGGGAGGTTGGCCTGGTTCCATAACTTGAATCCACAGCCGAACGTAACGACTGCCTTGAATTTACCTTCACAGTTTTATTCATCGATACATTCAGGCGTGTACTGGAAGGAATTTGATTCAAACCTACCCTCTCCAACACATATTTGCACATGTCTAAGTATGAATAAAAATAGAATTCCGTATGTCAAAACATATATTTTTTTCCCCTTTGTTTGTTGTTAACAAAGATTTTGCAGTCTTAAGAAAGACTTTGCAGTCTTAAAAGCGTCATCTGAGCAGTTAG
This sequence comes from Pelobates fuscus, assembly GCF_036172605.1. NCBI lineage: Eukaryota > Metazoa > Chordata > Amphibia > Anura > Pelobatidae > Pelobates > Pelobates fuscus. The sequence continues at coordinate 7,864,772 of NC_086322.1, read as the reverse complement.
GACTTGCATTAATGACTTACGATAAACCATTGATTTTAAATGGTTGATAATGAAAACAACACATTTTTTATGATTTCTCTCATACAATTCTAAGTAAAAGCTAAACTTGTATTAATATAAGATGTTAGCTTTGAAAGGTGATATCAGAAGCACCAGGAAATATATATATTGATGGTGGCATGCCAACATCTTCTCTGTGGAGCACTTGAAGGGTTTTGCTACAAATGATTTTTGCTGACTATATTAAACACAGTTGGAAGCTACGTGTTTCAAAACAAAAACACCAATTGCTTGGGCTCGTCCGGGATTTGAACCCGGGACCTCTCGCACCCAAAGCGAGAATCATACCCCTAGACCAACGAGCCATTACATTAGTTGGGTTTTAGGAAAAAAATTGCCAGACTAACGCGCCAGACAGCGTTTGTGTTCTCAAAATAGAAACAAAGTTTTCGTTTTGAAGTGAGGATTTTAAATTTCCTCAATAGGATCTGTTTTTCCTATATCATTTTCATTGTATGGGTAAATTAACAGTTGAGGTTTATGTACGATGGTGATAAATCATATTGACAGTTGTCAAAGTTGAGTCTGTTTCTGGTCAAATTGCTGGGGAAGACTTAAAATTTCCATTCATTTCTTAATTGTTTATGAGGGCTTTGTTGGTTTAGGAGAAATTTGTGGTTCAAATATATGTTGGAAAAGCACATGAAGGATTCAACTTTCTTTCTCATATTCTGCATGCTATCACCATGTTGAAAATAAAGTAAAGATGTGCAGAGGAGAAATTAATTATAAATAGTCTTGTGCAAAATAATGTTTGGGGAGGTTGGCCTGGTTCCATAACTTGAATCCACAGCCGAACGTAACGACTGCCTTGAATTTACCTTCACAGTTTTATTCATCGATACATTCAGGCGTGTACTGGAAGGAATTTGATTCAAACCTACCCTCTCCAACACATATTTGCACATGTCTAAGTATGAATAAAAATAGAATTCCGTATGTCAAAACATATATTTTTTTCCCCTTTGTTTGTTGTTAACAAAGATTTTGCAGTCTTAAGAAAGACTTTGCAGTCTTAAAAGCGTCATCTGAGCAGTTAGGACTTGCATTAATGACTTACGATAAACCATTGATTTTAAATGGTTGATAATGAAAACAACACATTTTTTATGATTTCTCTCATACAATTCTAAGTAAAAGCTAAACTTGTATTAATATAAGATGTTAGCTTTGAAAGGTGATATCAGAAGCACCAGGAAATATATATATTGATGGTGGCATGCCAACATCTTCTCTGTGGAGCACTTGAAGGGTTTTGCTACAAATGATTTTTGCTGACTATATTAAACACAGTTGGAAGCTACGTGTTTCAAAAGAAAAACACCAATTGCTTGGGCTCGTCCGGGATTTGAACCCGGGACCTCTCGCACCCAAAGCGAGAATCATACCCCTAGACCAACGAGCCATTACATTAGTTGGGTTTTAGGAAAAAAATTGCCAGACTAACGCGCCAGACAGCGTTTGTGTTCTCAAAATAGAAACAAAGTTTTCGTTTTGAAGTGAGGATTTTAAATTTCCTCAATAGGATCTGTTTTTCCAATATCATTTTCATTGTATGGGTAAATTAACAGTTGAGGTTTATGTACGATGGTGATAAATCATATTGACAGTTGTCAAAGTTGAGTCTGTTTCTGGTCAAATTGCTGGGGAAGACTTAAAATTTCCATTCATTTCTTAATTGTTTATGAGGGCTTTGTTGGTTTAGGAGAAATTTGTGGTTCAAATATATGTTGGAAAAGCACATGAAGGATTCAACTTTCTTTCTCATATTCTGCATGCTATCACCATGTTGAAAATAAAGTAAAGATGTGCAGAGGAGAAATTAATTATAAATAGTCTTGTGCAAAATAATGTTTGGGGAGGTTGGCCTGGTTCCATGACTTGAATCCACAGCCGAACGTAACGACTGCCTTGAATTTACCTTCACAGTTTTATTCATCGATACATTCAGGCGTGTACTGGAAGGAATTTGATTCAAACCTACCCTCTCCAACACATATTTGCACATGTCTAAGTATGAATAAAAATAGAATTCCGTATGTCAAAACATATATTTTTTTCCCCTTTGTTTGTTGTTAACAAAGATTTTGCAGTCTTAAGAAAGACTTTGCAGTCTTAAAAGCGTCATCTGAGCAGTTAGGACTTGCATTAATGACTTACGATAAACCATTGATTTTAAATGGTTGATAATGAAAACAACACATTTTTTATGATTTCTCTCATACAATTCTAAGTAAAAGCTAAACTTGTATTAATATAAGATGTTAGCTTTGAAAGGTGATATCAGAAGCACCAGGAAATATATATATTGATGGTGGCATGCCAACATCTTCTCTGTGGAGCACTTGAAGGGTTTTGCTACAAATGATTTTTGCTGACTATATTAAACACAGTTGGAAGCTACGTGTTTCAAAAGAAAAACAACAATTGCTTGGGCTTGTCCGGGATTTAAACCCGGGACCTCTCGCACCCAAAGCGAGAATCATACCCCTAGACCAACGAGCCATTACATTAGTTGGGTTTTAGGAAAAAAATTGCCAGACTAACGCGCCAGTCAGCGTTTGTGTTCTCAAAATAGAAACAAAGTTTTCGTTTTGAAGTGAGGATTTTAAATTTCCTCAATAGGATCTGTTTTTCCAATATCATTTTCATTGTATGGGTAAATTAACAGTTGAGGTTTATGTACGATGGTGATAAATCATATTGACAGTTGTCAAAGTTGAGTCTGTTTCTGGTCAAATTGCTGGGGAAGACTTAAAATTTCCATTCATTTCTTAATTGTTTATGAGGGCTTTGTTGGTTTAGGAGAAATTTGTGGTTCAAATATATGTTGGAAAAGCACATGAAGGATTCAACTTTCTTTCTCATATTCTGCATGCTATCACCATGTTGAAAATAAAGTAAAGATGTGCAGAGGAGAAATTAATTATAAATAGTCTTGTGCAAAATAATGTTTGGGGAGGTTGGCCTGGTTCCATAACTTGAATCCACAGCCGAACGTAACGACTGCCTTGAATTTACCTTCACAGTTTTATTCATCGATACATTCAGGCGTGTACTGGAAGGAATTTGATTCAAACCTACCCTCTCCAACACATATTTGCACATGTCTAAGTATGAATAAAAATAGAATTCCGTATGTCAAAACATATATTTTTTTCCCCTTTGTTTGTTGTTAACAAAGATTTTGCAGTCTTAAGAAAGACTTTGCAGTCTTAAAAGCGTCATCTGAGCAGTTAGGACTTGCATTAATGACTTACGATAAACCATTGATTTTAAATGGTTGATAATGAAAACAACACATTTTTTATGATTTCTCTCATACAATTCTAAGTAAAAGCTAAACTTGTATTAATATAAGATGTTAGCTTTGAAAGGTGATATCAGAAGCACCAGGAAATATATATATTGATGGTGGCATGCCAACATCTTCTCTGTGGAGCACTTGAAGGGTTTTGCTACAAATGATTTTTGCTGACTATATTAAACACAGTTGGAAGCTACGTGTTTCAAAAGAAAAACACCAATTGCTTGGGCTCGTCCGGGATTTGAACCCGGGACCTCTCGCACCCAAAGCGAGAATCATACCCCTAGACCAACGAGCCATTACATTAGTTGGGTTTTAGGAAAAAAATTGCCAGACTAACGCGCCAGACAGCGTTTGTGTTCTCAAAATAGAAACAAAGTTTTCGTTTTGAAGTGAGGATTTTAAATTTCCTCAATAGGATCTGTTTTTCCTATATCATTTTCATTGTATGGGTAAATTAACAGTTGAGGTTTATGTACGATGGTGATAAATCATATTGACAGTTGTCAAAGTTGAGTCTGTTTCTGGTCAAATTGCTGGGGAAGACTTAAAATTTCCATTAATTTCTTAATTGTTTATGAGGGCTTTGTTGGTTTAGGAGAAATTTGTGGTTCAAATATATGTTGGAAAAGCACATGAAGGATTCAACTTTCTTTCTCATATTCTGCATGCTATCACCATGTTGAAAATAAAGTAAAGATGTGCAGAGGAGAAATTAATTATAAATAGTCTTGTGCAAAATAATGTTTGGGGAGGTTGGCCTGGTTCCATAACTTGAATCCACAGCCGAACGTAACGACTGCCTTGAATTTACCTTCACAGTTTTATTCATCGATACATTCAGGCGTGTACTGGAAGGAATTTGATTCAAACCTACCCTCTCCAACACATATTTGCACATGTCTAAGTATGAATAAAAATAGAATTCCGTATGTCAAAACATATATTTTTTTCCCCTTTGTTTGTTGTTAACAAAGATTTTGCAGTCTTAAGAAAGACTTTGCAGTCTTAAAAGCGTCATCTGAGCAGTTAGGACTTGCATTAATGACTTACGATAAACCATTGATTTTAAATGGTTGATAATGAAAACAACACATTTTTTATGATTTCTCTCATACAATTCTAAGTAAAAGCTAAACTTGTATTAATATAAGATGTTAGCTTTGAAAGGTGATATCAGAAGCACCAGGAAATATATATATTGATGGTGGCATGCCAACATCTTCTCTGTGGAGCACTTGAAGGGTTTTGCTACAAATGATTTTTGCTGACTATATTAAACACAGTTGGAAGCTACGTGTTTCAAAACAAAAACACCAATTGCTTGGGCTCGTCCGGGATTTGAACCCGGGACCTCTCGCACCCAAAGCGAGAATCATACCCCTAGACCAACAAGCCATTACATTAGTTGGGTTTTAGGAAAAAAATTGCCAGACTAACGCGCCAGACAGCGTTTGTGTTCTCAAAATAGAAACAAAGTTTTCGTTTTGAAGTGAGGATTTTAAATTTCCTCAATAGGATCTGTTTTTCCAATATCATTTTCATTGTATGGGTAAATTAACAGTTGAGGTTTATGTACGATGGTGATAAATCATATTGACAGTTGTCAAAGTTGAGTCTGTTTCTGGTCAAATTGCTGGGGAAGACTTAAAATTTCCATTCATTTCTTAATTGTTTATGAGGGCTTTGTTGGTTTAGGAGAAATTTGTGGTTCAAATATATGTTGGAAAAGCACATGAAGGATTCAACTTTCTTTCTCATATTCTGCATGCTATCACCATGTTGAAAATAAAGTAAAGATGTGCAGAGGAGAAATTAATTATAAATAGTCTTGTGCAAAATAATGTTTGGGGAGGTTGGCCTGGTTCCATAACTTGAATCCACAGCCGAACGTAACGACTGCCTTGAATTTACCTTCACAGTTTTATTCATCGATACATTCAGGCGTGTACTGGAAGGAATTTGATTCAAACCTACCCTCTTCAACACATATTTGCACATGTCTAAGTATGAATAAAAATAGAATTACGTATGTCAAAACATATATATTTTTCCCCTTTGTTTGTTGTTAACAAAGATTTTGCAGTCTTAAGAAAGACTTTGCAGTCTTAAAAGCGTCATCTGAGCAGTTAGGACTTGCATTAATGACTTACGATAAACCATTGATTTTAAATGGTTGATAATGAAAACAACACATTTTTTATGATTTCTCTCATACAATTCTAAGTAAAAGCTAAACTTGTATTAATATAAGATGTTAGCTTTGAAAGGTGATATCAGAAGCACCAGGAAATATATATATTGATGGTGGCATGCCAACATCTTCTCTGTGGAGCACTTGAAGGGTTTTGCTACAAATGATTTTTGCTGACTATATTAAACACAGTTGGAAGCTACGTGTTTCAAAACAAAAACACCAATTGCTTGGGCTCGTCCGGGATTTGAACCCGGGACCTCTCGCACCCAAAGCGAGAATCATACCCCTAGACCAACGAGCCATTACATTAGTTGGGTTTTAGGAAAAAAATTGCCAGACTAACGCGCCAGACAGCGTTTGTGTTCTCAAAATAGAAACAAAGTTTTCGTTTTGAAGTGAGGATTTTAAATTTCCTCAATAGGATCTGTTTTTCCAATATCATTTTCATTGTATGGGTAAATTAACAGTTGAGGTTTATGTACGATGGTGATAAATCATATTGACAGTTGTCAAAGTTGAGTCTGTTTCTGGTCAAATTGCTGGGGAAGACTTAAAATTTCCATTCATTTCTTAATTGTTTATGAGGGCTTTGTTGGTTTAGGAGAAATTTGTGGTTCAAATATATGTTGGAAAAGCACATGAAGGATTCAACTTTCTTTCTCATATTCTGCATGCTATCACCATGTTGAAAATAAAGTAAAGATGTGCAGAGGAGAAATTAATTATAAATAGTCTTGTGCAAAATAATGTTTGGGGAGGTTGGCCTGGTTCCATGACTTGAATCCACAGCCGAACGTAACGACTGCCTTGAATTTACCTTCACAGTTTTATTCATCGATACATTCAGGCGTGTACTGGAAGGAATTTGATTCAAACCTACCCTCTTCAACACATATTTGCACATGTCTAAGTATGAATAAAAATAGAATTACGTATGTCAAAACATATATTTTTTTCCCCTTTGTTTGTTGTTAACAAAGATTTTGCAGTCTTAAGAAAGACTTTGCAGTCTTAAAAGCGTCATCTGAGCAGTTAGGACTTGCATTAATGACTTACGATAAACCATTGATTTTAAATGGTTGATAATGAAAACAACACATTTTTTATGATTTCTCTCATACAATTCTAAGTAAAAGCTAAACTTGTATTAATATAAGATGTTAGCTTTGAAAGGTGATATCAGAAGCACCAGGAAATATATATATTGATGGTGGCATGCCAACATCTTCTCTGTGGAGCACTTGAAGGGTTTTGCTACAAATGATTTTTGCTGACTATATTAAACACAGTTGGAAGCTACGTGTTTCAAAAGAAAAACACCAATTGCTTGGGCTCGTCCGGGATTTGAACCCGGGACCTCTCGCACCCAAAGCGAGAATCATACCCCTAGACCAACGAGCCATTACATTAGTTGGGTTTTAGGAAAAAAATTGCCAGACTAACGCGCCAGACAGCGTTTGTGTTCTCAAAATAGAAACAAAGTTTTCGTTTTGAAGTGAGGATTTTAAATTTCCTCAATAGGATCTGTTTTTCCAATATCATTTTCATTGTATGGGTAAATTAACAGTTGAGGTTTATGTACGATGGTGATAAATCATATTGACAGTTGTCAAAGTTGAGTCTGTTTCTGGTCAAATTGCTGGGGAAGACTTAAAATTTCCATTCATTTCTTAATTGTTTATGAGGGCTTTGTTGGTTTAGGAGAAATTTGTGGTTCAAATATATGTTGGAAAAGCACATGAAGGATTCAACTTTCTTTCTCATATTCTGCATGCTATCACCATGTTGAAAATAAAGTAAAGATGTGCAGAGGAGAAATTAATTATAAATAGTCTTGTGCAAAATAATGTTTGGGGAGGTTGGCCTGGTTCCATAACTTGAATCCACAGCCGAACGTAACGACTGCCTTGAATTTACCTTCACAGTTTTATTCATCGATACATTCAGGCGTGTACTGGAAGGAATTTGATTCAAACCTACCCTCTCCAACACATATTTGCACATGTCTAAGTATGAATAAAAATAGAATTCCGTATGTCAAAACATATATTTTTTTCCCCTTTGTTTGTTGTTAACAAAGATTTTGCAGTCTTAAGAAAGACTTTGCAGTCTTAAAAGCGTCATCTGAGCAGTTAGGACTTGCATTAATGACTTACGATAAACCATTGATTTTAAATGGTTGATAATGAAAACAACACATTTTTTATGATTTCTCTCATACAATTCTAAGTAAAAGCTAAACTTGTATTAATATAAGATGTTAGCTTTGAAAGGTGATATCAGAAGCACCAGGAAATATATATATTGATGGTGGCATGCCAACATCTTCTCTGTGGAGCACTTGAAGGGTTTTGCTACAAATGATTTTTGCTGACTATATTAAACACAGTTGGAAGCTACGTGTTTCAAAAGAAAAACACCAATTGCTTGGGCTCGTCCGGGATTTGAACCCGGGACCTCTCGCACCCAAAGCGAGAATCATACCCCTAGACCAACGAGCCATTACATTAGTTGGGTTTTAGGAAAAAAATTGCCAGACTAACGCGCCAGACAGCGTTTGTGTTCTCAAAATAGAAACAAAGTTTTCGTTTTGAAGTGAGGATTTTAAATTTCCTCAATAGGATCTGTTTTTCCAATATCATTTTCATTGTATGGGTAAATTAACAGTTGAGGTTTATGTACGATGGTGATAAATCATATTGACAGTTGTCAAAGTTGAGTCTGTTTCTGGTCAAATTGCTGGGGAAGACTTAAAATTTCCATTCATTTCTTAATTGTTTATGAGGGCTTTGTTGGTTTAGGAGAAATTTGTGGTTCAAATATATGTTGGAAAAGCACATGAAGGATTCAACTTTCTTTCTCATATTCTGCATGCTATCACCATGTTGAAAATAAAGTAAAGATGTGCAGAGGAGAAATTAATTATAAATAGTCTTGTGCAAAATAATGTTTGGGGAGGTTGGCCTGGTTCCATAACTTGAATCCACAGCCGAACGTAACGACTGCCTTGAATTTACCTTCACAGTTTTATTCATCGATACATTCAGGCGTGTACTGGAAGGAATTTGATTCAAACCTACCCTCTCCAACACATATTTGCACATGTCTAAGTATGAATAAAAATAGAATTCCGTATGTCAAAACATATATTTTTTTCCCCTTTGTTTGTTGTTAACAAAGATTTTGCAGTCTTAAGAAAGACTTTGCAGTCTTAAAAGCGTCATCTGAGCAGTTAGGACTTGCATTAATGACTTACGATAAACCATTGATTTTAAATGGTTGATAATGAAAACAACACATTTTTTATGATTTCTCTCATACAATTCTAAGTAAAAGCTAAACTTGTATTAATATAAGATGTTAGCTTTGAAAGGTGATATCAGAAGCACCAGGAAATATATATATTGATGGTGGCATGCCAACATCTTCTCTGTGGAGCACTTGAAGGGTTTTGCTACAAATGATTTTTGCTGACTATATTAAACACAGTTGGAAGCTACGTGTTTCAAAAGAAAAACAACAATTGCTTGGGCTCGTCCGGGATTTGAACCCGGGACCTCTCGCACCCAAAGCGAGAATCATACCCCTAGACCAACGAGCCATTACATTAGTTGGGTTTTAGGAAAAAAAATTGCCAGACTAACGCGCCAGACAGCGTTTGTGTTCTCAAAATAGAAACAAAGTTTTCGTTTTGAAGTGAGGATTTTAAATTTCCTCAATAGGATCTGTTTTTCCAATATCATTTTCATTGTATGGGTAAATTAACAGTTGAGGTTTATGTACGATGGTGATAAATCATATTGACAGTTGTCAAAGTTGAGTCTGTTTCTGGTCAAATTGCTGGGGAAGACTTAAAATTTCCATTCATTTCTTAATTGTTTATGAGGGCTTTGTTGGTTTAGGAGAAATTTGTGGTTCAAATATATGTTGGAAAAGCACATGAAGGATTCAACTTTCTTTCTCATATTCTGCATGCTATCACCATGTTGAAAATAAAGTAAAGATGTGCAGAGGAGAAATTAATTATAAATAGTCTTGTGCAAAATAATGTTTGGGGAGGTTGGCCTGGTTCCATAACTTGAATCCACAGCCGAACGTAACGACTGCCTTGAATTTACCTTTACAGTTTTATTCATCGATACATTCAGGCGTGTACTGGAAGGAATTTGATTCAAACCTACCCTCTCCAACACATATTTGCACATGTCTAAGTATGAATAAAAATAGAATTCCGTATGTCAAAACATATATTTTTTTCCCCTTTGTTTGTTGTTAACAAAGATTTTGCAGTCTTAAGAAAGACTTTGCAGTCTTAAAAGCGTCATCTGAGCAGTTAGGACTTGCATTAATGACTTACGATAAACCATTGATTTTAAATGGTTGATAATGAAAACAACACATTTTTTATGATTTCTCTCATACAATTCTAAGTAAAAGCTAAACTTGTATTAATATAAGATGTTAGCTTTGAAAGGTGATATCAGAAGCACCAGGAAATATATATATTGATGGTGGCATGCCAACATCTTCTCTGTGGAGCACTTGAAGGGTTTTGCTACAAATGATTTTTGCTGACTATATTAAACACAGTTGGAAGCTACGTGTTTCAAAAGAAAAACAACAATTGCTTGGGCTTGTCCGGGATTTAAACCCGGGACCTCTCGCACCCAAAGCGAGAATCATACCCCTAGACCAACGAGCCATTACATTAGTTGGGTTTTAGGAAAAAAATTGCCAGACTAACGCGCCAGACAGCGTTTGTGTTCTCAAAATAGAAACAAAGTTTTCGTTTTGAAGTGAGGATTTTAAATTTCCTCAATAGGATCTGTTTTTCCAATATCATTTTCATTGTATGGGTAAATTAACAGTTGAGGTTTATGTACGATGGTGATAAATCATATTGACAGTTGTCAAAGTTGAGTCTGTTTCTGGTCAAATTGCTGGGGAAGACTTAAAATTTCCATTCATTTCTTAATTGTTTATGAGGGCTTTGTTGGTTTAGGAGAAATTTGTGGTTCAAATATATGTTGGAAAAGCACATGAAGGATTCAACTTTCTTTCTCATATTCTGCATGCTATCACCATGTTGAAAATAAAGTAAAGATGTGCAGAGGAGAAATTAATTATAAATAGTCTTGTGCAAAATAATGTTTGGGGAGGTTGGCCTGGTTCCATAACTTGAATCCACAGCCGAACGTAACGACTGCCTTGAATTTACCTTTACAGTTTTATTCATCGATACATTCAGGCGTGTACTGGAAGGAATTTGATTCAAACCTACCCTCTCCAACACATATTTGCACATGTCTAAGTATGAATAAAAATAGAATTCCGTATGTCAAAACATATATTTTTTTCCCCTTTGTTTGTTGTTAACAAAGATTTTGCAGTCTTAAGAAAGACTTTGCAGTCTTAAAAGCGTCATCTGAGCAGTTAGGACTTGCATTAATGACTTACGATAAACCATTGATTTTAAATGGTTGATAATGAAAACAACACATTTTTTATGATTTCTCTCATACAATTCTAAGTAAAAGCTAAACTTGTATTAATATAAGATGTTAGCTTTGAAAGGTGATATCAGAAGCACCAGGAAATATATATATTGATGGTGGCATGCCAACATCTTCTCTGTGGAGCACTTGAAGGGTTTTGCTACAAATGATTTTTGCTGACTATATTAAACACAGTTGGAAGCTACGTGTTTCAAAAGAAAAACAACAATTGCTTGGGCTTGTCCGGGATTTAAACCCGGGACCTCTCGCACCCAAAGCGAGAATCATACCCCTAGACCAACAAGCCATTACATTAGTTGGGTTTTAGGAAAAAAATTGCCAGACTAACGCGCCAGACAGCGTTTGTGTTCTCAAAATAGAAACAAAGTTTTCGTTTTGAAGTGAGGATTTTAAATTTCCTCAATAGGATCTGTTTTTCCAATATCATTTTCATTGTATGGGTAAATTAACAGTTGAGGTTTATGTACGATGGTGATAAATCATATTGACAGTTGTCAAAGTTGAGTCTGTTTCTGGTCAAATTGCTGGGGAAGACTTAAAATTTCCATTCATTTCTTAATTGTTTATGAGGGCTTTGTTGGTTTAGGAGAAATTTGTGGTTCAAATATATGTTGGAAAAGCACATGAAGGATTCAACTTTCTTTCTCATATTCTGCATGCTATCACCATGTTGAAAATAAAGTAAAGATGTGCAGAGGAGAAATTAATTATAAATAGTCTTGTGCAAAATAATGTTTGGGGAGGTTGGCCTGGTTCCATGACTTGAATCCACAGCCGAACGTAACGACTGCCTTGAATTTACCTTCACAGTTTTATTCATCGATACATTCAGGCGTGTACTGGAAGGAATTTGATTCAAACCTACCCTCTTCAACACATATTTGCACATGTCTAAGTATGAATAAAAATAGAATTACGTATGTCAAAACATATATTTTTTTCCCCTTTGTTTGTTGTTAACAAAGATTTTGCAGTCTTAAGAAAGACTTTGCAGTCTTAAAAGCGTCATCTGAGCAGTTAGGACTTGCATTAATGACTTACGATAAACCATTGATTTTAAATGGTTGATAATGAAAACAACACATTTTTTATGATTTCTCTCATACAATTCTAAGTAAAAGCTAAACTTGTATTAATATAAGATGTTAGCTTTGAAAGGTGATATCAGAAGCACCAGGAAATATATATATTGATGGTGGCATGCCAACATCTTCTCTGTGGAGCACTTGAAGGGTTTTGCTACAAATGATTTTTGCTGACTATATTAAACACAGTTGGAAGCTACGTGTTTCAAAAGAAAAACACAAATTGCTTGGGCTCGTCCGGGATTTGAACCCGGGACCTCTCGCACCCAAAGCGAGAATCATACCCCTAGACCAACGAGCCATTACATTAGTTGGGTTTTAGGAAAAAAATTGCCAGACTAACGCGCCAGACAGCGTTTGTGTTCTCAAAATAGAAACAAAGTTTTCGTTTTGAAGTGAGGATTTTAAATTTCCTCAATAGGATCTGTTTTTCCAATATCATTTTCATTGTATGGGTAAATTAACAGTTGAGGTTTATGTACGATGGTGATAAATCATATTGACAGTTGTCAAAGTTGAGTCTGTTTCTGGTCAAATTGCTGGGGAAGACTTAAAATTTCCATTCATTTCTTAATTGTTTATGAGGGCTTTGTTGGTTTAGGAGAAAATTGTGGTTCAAATATATGTTGGAAAAGCACATGAAGGATTCAACTTTCTTTCTCATATTCTGCATGCTATCACCATGTTGAAAATAAAGTAAAGATGTGCAGAGGAGAAATTAATTATAAATAGTCTTGTGCAAAATAATGTTTGGGGAGGTTGGCCTGGTTCCATAACTTGAATCCACAGCCGAACGTAACGACTGCCTTGAATTTACCTTCACAGTTTTATTCATCGATACATTCAGGCGTGTACTGGAAGGAATTTGATTCAAACCTACCCTCTCCAACACATATTTGCACATGTATAAGTATGAATAAAAATAGAATTCCGTATGTCAAAACATATATTTTTTTCCCCTTTGTTTGTTGTTAACAAAGATTTTGCAGTCTTAAGAAAGACTTTGCAGTCTTAAAAGCGTCATCTGAGCAGTTAGGACTTGCATTAATGACTTACGATAAACCATTGATTTTAAATGGTTGATAATGAAAACAACACATTTTTTATGATTTCTCTCATACAATTCTAAGTAAAAGCTAAACTTGTATTAATATAAGATGTTAGCTTTGAAAGGTGATATCAGAAGCACCAGGAAATATATATATTGATGGTGGCATGCCAACATCTTCTCTGTGGAGCACTTGAAGGGTTTTGCTACAAATGATTTTTGCTGACTATATTAAACACAGTTGGAAGCTACGTGTTTCAAAAGAAAAACACCAATTGCTTGGGCTCGTCCGGGATTTGAACCCGGGACCTCTCGCACCCAAAGCGAGAATCATACCCCTAGACCAACGAGCCATTACATTAGTTGGGTTTTAGGAAAAAAATTGCCAGACTAACGCGCCAGACAGCGTTTGTGTTCTCAAAATAGAAACAAAGTTTTCGTTTTGAAGTGAGGATTTTAAATTTCCTCAATAGGATCTGTTTTTCCAATATCATTTTCATTGTATGGGTAAATTAACAGTTGAGGTTTATGTACGATGGTGATAAATCATATTGACAGTTGTCAAAGTTGAGTCTGTTTCTGGTCAAATTGCTGGGGAAGACTTAAAATTTCCATTCATTTCTTAATTGTTTATGAGGGCTTTGTTGGTTTAGGAGAAATTTGTGGTTCAAATATATGTTGGAAAAGCACATGAAGGATTCAACTTTCTTTCTCATATTCTGCATGCTATCACCATGTTGAAAATAAAGTAAAGATGTGCAGAGGAGAAATTAATTATAAATAGTCTTGTGCAAAATAATGTTTGGGGAGGTTGGCCTGGTTCCATAACTTGAATCCACAGCCGAACGTAACGACTGCCTTGAATTTACCTTCACAGTTTTATTCATCGATACATTCAGGCGTGTACTGGAAGGAATTTGATTCAAACCTACCCTCTCCAACACATATTTGCACATGTCTAAGTATGAATAAAAATAGAATTCCGTATGTCAAAACATATATTTTTTTCCCCTTTGTTTGTTGTTAACAAAGATTTTGCAGTCTTAAGAAAGACTTTGCAGTCTTAAAAGCGTCATCTGAGCAGTTAGGACTTGCATTAATGACTTACGATAAACCATTGATTTTAAATGGTTGATAATGAAAACAACACATTTTTTATGATTTCTCTCATACAATTCTAAGTAAAAGCTAAACTTGTATTAATATAAGATGTTAGCTTTGAAAGGTGATATCAGAAGCACCAGGAAATATATATATTGATGGTGGCATGCCAACATCTTCTCTGTGGAGCACTTGAAGGGTTTTGCTACAAATGATTTTTGCTGACTATATTAAACACAGTTGGAAGCTACGTGTTTCAAAAGAAAAACAACAATTGCTTGGGCTCGTCCGGGATTTGAACCCGGGACCTCTCGCACCCAAAGCGAGAATCATACCCCTAGACCAACGAGCCATTACATTAGTTGGGTTTTAGGAAAAAAAATTGCCAGACTAACGCGCCAGACAGCGTTTGTGTTCTCAAAATAGAAACAAAGTTTTCGTTTTGAAGTGAGGATTTTAAATTTCCTCAATAGGATCTGTTTTTCCAATATCATTTTCATTGTATGGGTAAATTAACAGTTGAGGTTTATGTACGATGGTGATAAATCATATTGACAGTTGTCAAAGTTGAGTCTGTTTCTGGTCAAATTGCTGGGGAAGACTTAAAATTTCCATTCATTTCTTAATTGTTTATGAGGGCTTTGTTGGTTTAGGAGAAATTTGTGGTTCAAATATATGTTGGAAAAGCACATGAAGGATTCAACTTTCTTTCTCATATTCTGCATGCTATCACCATGTTGAAAATAAAGTAAAGATGTGCAGAGGAGAAATTAATTATAAATAGTCTTGTGCAAAATAATGTTTGGGGAGGTTGGCCTGGTTCCATAACTTGAATCCACAGCCGAACGTAACGACTGCCTTGAATTTACCTTTACAGTTTTATTCATCGATACATTCAGGCGTGTACTGGAAGGAATTTGATTCAAACCTACCCTCTCCAACACATATTTGCACATGTCTAAGTATGAATAAAAATAGAATTCCGTATGTCAAAACATATATTTTTTTCCCCTTTGTTTGTTGTTAACAAAGATTTTGCAGTCTTAAGAAAGACTTTGCAGTCTTAAAAGCGTCATCTGAGCAGTTAGGACTTGCATTAATGACTTACGATAAACCATTGATTTTAAATGGTTGATAATGAAAACAACACATTTTTTATGATTTCTCTCATACAATTCTAAGTAAAAGCTAAACTTGTATTAATATAAGATGTTAGCTTTGAAAGGTGATATCAGAAGCACCAGGAAATATATATATTGATGGTGGCATGCCAACATCTTCTCTGTGGAGCACTTGAAGGGTTTTGCTACAAATGATTTTTGCTGACTATATTAAACACAGTTGGAAGCTACGTGTTTCAAAAGAAAAACAACAATTGCTTGGGCTTGTCCGGGATTTAAACCCGGGACCTCTCGCACCCAAAGCGAGAATCATACCCCTAGACCAACGAGCCATTACATTAGTTGGGTTTTAGGAAAAAAATTGCCAGACTAACGCGCCAGACAGCGTTTGTGTTCTCAAAATAGAAACAAAGTTTTCGTTTTGAAGTGAGGATTTTAAATTTCCTCAATAGGATCTGTTTTTCCAATATCATTTTCATTGTATGGGTAAATTAACAGTTGAGGTTTATGTACGATGGTGATAAATCATATTGACAGTTGTCAAAGTTGAGTCTGTTTCTGGTCAAATTGCTGGGGAAGACTTAAAATTTCCATTCATTTCTTAATTGTTTATGAGGGCTTTGTTGGTTTAGGAGAAATTTGTGGTTCAAATATATGTTGGAAAAGCACATGAAGGATTCAACTTTCTTTCTCATATTCTGCATGCTATCACCATGTTGAAAATAAAGTAAAGATGTGCAGAGGAGAAATTAATTATAAATAGTCTTGTGCAAAATAATGTTTGGGGAGGTTGGCCTGGTTCCATAACTTGAATCCACAGCCGAACGTAACGACTGCCTTGAATTTACCTTTACAGTTTTATTCATCGATACATTCAGGCGTGTACTGGAAGGAATTTGATTCAAACCTACCCTCTCCAACACATATTTGCACATGTCTAAGTATGAATAAAAATAGAATTCCGTATGTCAAAACATATATTTTTTTCCCCTTTGTTTGTTGTTAACAAAGATTTTGCAGTCTTAAGAAAGACTTTGCAGTCTTAAAAGCGTCATCTGAGCAGTTAGGACTTGCATTAATGACTTACGATAAACCATTGATTTTAAATGGTTGATAATGAAAACAACACATTTTTTATGATTTCTCTCATACAATTCTAAGTAAAAGCTAAACTTGTATTAATATAAGATGTTAGCTTTGAAAGGTGATATCAGAAGCACCAGGAAATATATATATTGATGGTGGCATGCCAACATCTTCTCTGTGGAGCACTTGAAGGGTTTTGCTACAAATGATTTTTGCTGACTATATTAAACACAGTTGGAAGCTACGTGTTTCAAAAGAAAAACAACAATTGCTTGGGCTTGTCCGGGATTTAAACCCGGGACCTCTCGCACCCAAAGCGAGAATCATACCCCTAGACCAACAAGCCATTACATTAGTTGGGTTTTAGGAAAAAAATTGCCAGACTAACGCGCCAGACAGCGTTTGTGTTCTCAAAATAGAAACAAAGTTTTCGTTTTGAAGTGAGGATTTTAAATTTCCTCAATAGGAATGATTTTTGCTGACTATATTAAACACAGTTGGAAGCTACGTGTTTCAAAAGAAAAACACCAATTGCTTGGGCTCGTCCGGGATTTGAACCCGGGACCTCTCGCACCCAAAGCGAGAATCATACCCCTAGACCAACGAGCCATTACATTAGTTGGGTTTTAGGAAAAAAATTGCCAGACTAACGCGCCAGACAGCGTTTGTGTTCTCAAAATAGAAACAAAGTTTTCGTTTTGAAGTGAGGATTTTAAATTTCCTCAATAGGATCTGTTTTTCCAATATCATTTTCATTGTATGGGTAAATTAACAGTTGAGGTTTATGTACGATGGTGATAAATCATATTGACAGTTGTCAAAGTTGAGTCTGTTTCTGGTCAAATTGCTGGGGAAGACTTAAAATTTCCATTCATTTCTTAATTGTTTATGAGGGCTTTGTTGGTTTAGGAGAAATTTGTGGTTCAAATATATGTTGGAAAAGCACATGAAGGATTCAACTTTCTTTCTCATATTCTGCATGCTATCACCATGTTGAAAATAAAGTAAAGATGTGCAGAGGAGAAATTAATTATAAATAGTCTTGTGCAAAATAATGTTTGGGGAGGTTGGCCTGGTTCCATAACTTGAATCCACAGCCGAACGTAACGACTGCCTTGAATTTACCTTCACAGTTTTATTCATCGATACATTCAGGCGTGTACTGGAAGGAATTTGATTCAAACCTACCCTCTCCAACACATATTTGCACATGTCTAAGTATGAATAAAAATAGAATTCCGTATGTCAAAACATATATTTTTTTCCCCTTTGTTTGTTGTTAACAAAGATTTTGCAGTCTTAAGAAAGACTTTGCAGTCTTAAAAGCGTCATCTGAGCAGTTAGGACTTGCATTAATGACTTACGATAAACCATTGATTTTAAATGGTTGATAATGAAAACAACACATTTTTTATGATTTCTCTCATACAATTCTAAGTAAAAGCTAAACTTGTATTAATATAAGATGTTAGCTTTGAAAGGTGATATCAGAAGCACCAGGAAATATATATATTGATGGTGGCATGCCAACATCTTCTCTGTGGAGCACTTGAAGGGTTTTGCTACAAATGATTTTTGCTGACTATATTAAACACAGTTGGAAGCTACGTGTTTCAAAAGAAAAACAACAATTGCTTGGGCTCGTCCGGGATTTGAACCCGGGACCTCTCGCACCCAAAGCGAGAATCATACCCCTAGACCAACGAGCCATTACATTAGTTGGGTTTTAGGAAAAAAAATTGCCAGACTAACGCGCCAGACAGCGTTTGTGTTCTCAAAATAGAAACAAAGTTTTCGTTTTGAAGTGAGGATTTTAAATTTCCTCAATAGGATCTGTTTTTCCAATATCATTTTCATTGTATGGGTAAATTAACAGTTGAGGTTTATGTACGATGGTGATAAATCATATTGACAGTTGTCAAAGTTGAGTCTGTTTCTGGTCAAATTGCTGGGGAAGACTTAAAATTTCCATTCATTTCTTAATTGTTTATGAGGGCTTTGTTGGTTTAGGAGAAATTTGTGGTTCAAATATATGTTGGAAAAGCACATGAAGGATTCAACTTTCTTTCTCATATTCTGCATGCTATCACCATGTTGAAAATAAAGTAAAGATGTGCAGAGGAGAAATTAATTATAAATAGTCTTGTGCAAAATAATGTTTGGGGAGGTTGGCCTGGTTCCATAACTTGAATCCACAGCCGAACGTAACGACTGCCTTGAATTTACCTTTACAGTTTTATTCATCGATACATTCAGGCGTGTACTGGAAGGAATTTGATTCAAACCTACCCTCTCCAACACATATTTGCACATGTCTAAGTATGAATAAAAATAGAATTCCGTATGTCAAAACATATATTTTTTTCCCCTTTGTTTGTTGTTAACAAAGATTTTGCAGTCTTAAGAAAGACTTTGCAGTCTTAAAAGCGTCATCTGAGCAGTTAGGACTTGCATTAATGACTTACGATAAACCATTGATTTTAAATGGTTGATAATGAAAACAACACATTTTTTATGATTTCTCTCATACAATTCTAAGTAAAAGCTAAACTTGTATTAATATAAGATGTTAGCTTTGAAAGGTGATATCAGAAGCACCAGGAAATATATATATTGATGGTGGCATGCCAACATCTTCTCTGTGGAGCACTTGAAGGGTTTTGCTACAAATGATTTTTGCTGACTATATTAAACACAGTTGGAAGCTACGTGTTTCAAAAGAAAAACAACAATTGCTTGGGCTTGTCCGGGATTTAAACCCGGGACCTCTCGCACCCAAAGCGAGAATCATACCCCTAGACCAACGAGCCATTACATTAGTTGGGTTTTAGGAAAAAAATTGCCAGACTAACGCGCCAGACAGCGTTTGTGTTCTCAAAATAGAAACAAAGTTTTCGTTTTGAAGTGAGGATTTTAAATTTCCTCAATAGGATCTGTTTTTCCAATATCATTTTCATTGTATGGGTAAATTAACAGTTGAGGTTTATGTACGATGGTGATAAATCATATTGACAGTTGTCAAAGTTGAGTCTGTTTCTGGTCAAATTGCTGGGGAAGACTTAAAATTTCCATTCATTTCTTAATTGTTTATGAGGGCTTTGTTGGTTTAGGAGAAATTTGTGGTTCAAATATATGTTGGAAAAGCACATGAAGGATTCAACTTTCTTTCTCATATTCTGCATGCTATCACCATGTTGAAAATAAAGTAAAGATGTGCAGAGGAGAAATTAATTATAAATAGTCTTGTGCAAAATAATGTTTGGGGAGGTTGGCCTGGTTCCATAACTTGAATCCACAGCCGAACGTAACGACTGCCTTGAATTTACCTTTACAGTTTTATTCATCGATACATTCAGGCGTGTACTGGAAGGAATTTGATTCAAACCTACCCTCTCCAACACATATTTGCACATGTCTAAGTATGAATAAAAATAGAATTCCGTATGTCAAAACATATATTTTTTTCCCCTTTGTTTGTTGTTAACAAAGATTTTGCAGTCTTAAGAAAGACTTTGCAGTCTTAAAAGCGTCATCTGAGCAGTTAGGACTTGCATTAATGACTTACGATAAACCATTGATTTTAAATGGTTGATAATGAAAACAACACATTTTTTATGATTTCTCTCATACAATTCTAAGTAAAAGCTAAACTTGTATTAATATAAGATGTTAGCTTTGAAAGGTGATATCAGAAGCACCAGGAAATATATATATTGATGGTGGCATGCCAACATCTTCTCTGTGGAGCACTTGAAGGGTTTTGCTACAAATGATTTTTGCTGACTATATTAAACACAGTTGGAAGCTACGTGTTTCAAAAGAAAAACAACAATTGCTTGGGCTTGTCCGGGATTTAAACCCGGGACCTCTCGCACCCAAAGCGAGAATCATACCCCTAGACCAACAAGCCATTACATTAGTTGGGTTTTAGGAAAAAAATTGCCAGACTAACGCGCCAGACAGCGTTTGTGTTCTCAAAATAGAAACAAAGTTTTCGTTTTGAAGTGAGGATTTTAAATTTCCTCAATAGGATCTGTTTTTCCAATATCATTTTCATTGTATGGGTAAATTAACAGTTGAGGTTTATGTACGATGGTGATAAATCATATTGACAGTTGTCAAAGTTGAGTCTGTTTCTGGTCAAATTGCTGGGGAAGACTTAAAATTTCCATTCATTTCTTAATTGTTTATGAGGGCTTTGTTGGTTTAGGAGAAATTTGTGGTTCAAATATATGTTGGAAAAGCACATGAAGGATTCAACTTTCTTTCTCATATTCTGCATGCTATAACCATGTTGAAAATAAAGTAAAGATGTGCAGAGGAGAAATTAATTATAAATAGTCTTGTGCAAAATAATGTTTGGGGAGGTTGGCCTGGTTCCATGACTTGAATCCACAGCCGAACGTAACGACTGCCTTGAATTTACCTTCACAGTTTTATTCATCGATACATTCAGGCGTGTACTGGAAGGAATTTGATTCAAACCTACCCTCTCCAACACATATTTGCACATGTCTAAGTATGAATAAAAATAGAATTCCGTATGTCAAAACATATATTTTTTTCCCCTTTGTTTGTTGTTAACAAAGATTTTGCAGTCTTAAGAAAGACTTTGCAGTCTTAAAAGCGTCATCTGAGCAGTTAGGACTTGCATTAATGACTTACGATAAACCATTGATTTTAAATGGTTGATAATGAAAACAACACATTTTTTATGATTTCTCTCATACAATTCTAAGTAAAAGCTAAACTTGTATTAATATAAGATGTTAGCTTTGAAAGGTGATATCAGAAGCACCAGGAAATATATATATTGATGGTGGCATGCCAACATCTTCTCTGTGGAGCACTTGAAGGGTTTTGCTACAAATGATTTTTGCTGACTATATTAAACACAGTTGGAAGCTACGTGTTTCAAAAGAAAAACACCAATTGCTTGGGCTCGTCCGGGATTTGAACCCGGGACCTCTCGCACCCAAAGCGAGAATCATACCCCTAGACCAACGAGCCATTACATTAGTTGGGTTTTAGGAAAAAAATTGCCAGACTAATGCGCCAGACAGCGTTTGTGTTCTCAAAATAGAAACAAAGTTTTTGTTTTGAAGTGAGGATTTTAAATTTCCTCAATAGGATCTGTTTTTCCAATATCATTTTCATTGTATGGGTAAATTAACAGTTGAGGTTTATGTACGATGGTGATAAATCATATTGACAGTTGTCAAAGTTGAGTCTGTTTCTGGTCAAATTGCTGGGGAAGACTTAAAATTTCCATTCATTTCTTAATTGTTTATGAGGGCTTTGTTGGTTTAGGAGAAATTTGTGGTTCAAATATATGTTGGAAAAGCACATGAAGGATTCAACTTTCTTTCTCATATTCTGCATGCTATCACCATGTTGAAAATAAAGTAAAGATGTGCAGAGGAGAAATTAATTATAAATAGTCTTGTGCAAAATAATGTTTGGGGAGGTTGGCCTGGTTCCATGACTTGAATCCACAGCCGAACGTAACGACTGCCTTGAATTTACCTTCACAGTTTTATTCATCGATACATTCAGGCGTGTACTGGAAGGAATTTGATTCAAACCTACCCTCTCCAACACATATTTGCACATGTCTAAGTATGAATAAAAATAGAATTACGTATGTCAAAACATATATTGTTTTCCCCTTTGTTTGTTGTTAACAAAGATTTTGCAGTCTTAAGAAAGACTTTGCAGTCTTAAAAGCGTCATCTGAGCAGTTAGGACTTGCATTAATGACTTACGATAAACCATTGATTTTAAATGGTTGATAATGAAAACAACACATTTTTTATGATTTCTCTCATACAATTCTAAGTAAAAGCTAAACTTGTATTAATATAAGATGTTAGCTTTGAAAGGTGATATCAGAAGCACCAGGAAATATATATATTGATGGTGGCATGCCAACATCTTCTCTGTGGAGCACTTGAAGGGTTTTGCTACAAATGATTTTTGCTGACTATATTAAACACAGTTGGAAGCTACGTGTTTCAAAAGAAAAACACCAATTGCTTGGGCTCATCCGGGATTTGAACCCGGGACCTCTCGCACCCAAAGCGAGAATCATACCCCTAGACCAACGAGCCATTACGTTAGTTGGGTTTTAGGAAAAAAAATTGCCAGACTAACGCGCCAGACAGCGTTTGTGTTCTCAAAATAGAAACAAAGTTTTCGTTTTGAAGTGAGGATTTTAAATTTCCTCAATAGGATCTGTTTTTCCAATATCATTTTCATTGTATGGGTAAATTAACAGTTGAGGTTTATGTACGATGGTGATAAATCATATTGACAGTTGTCAAAGTTGAGTCTGTTTCTGGTCAAATTGCTGGGGAAGACTTAAAATTTCCATTCATTTCTTAATTGTTTATGAGGGCTTTGTTGGTTTAGGAGAAATTTGTGGTTCAAATATATGTTGGAAAAGCACATGAAGGATTCAACTTTCTTTCTCATATTCTGCATGCTATCACCATGTTGAAAATAAAGTAAAGATGTGCAGAGGAGAAATTAATTATAAATAGTCTTGTGCAAAATAATGTTTGGGGAGGTTGGCCTGGTTCCATAACTTGAATCCACAGCCGAATGTAACGACTGCCTTGAATTTACCTTCACAGTTTTATTCATCGATACATTCAGGCGTGTACTGGAAGGAATTTGATTCAAACCTACCCTCTCCAACACATATTTGCACATGTCTAAGTATGAATAAAAATAGAATTCCGTATGTCAAAACATATATTTTTTTCCCCTTTGTTTGTTGTTAACAAAGATTTTGCAGTCTTAAGAAAGACTTTGCAGTCTTAAAAGCGTCATCTGAGCAGTTAGGACTTGCATTAATGACTTACGATAAACCATTGATTTTAAATGGTTGATAATGAAAACAACACATTTTTTATGATTTCTCTCATACAATTCTAAGTAAAAGCTAAACTTGTATTAATATAAGATGTTAGCTTTGAAAGGTGATATCAGAAGGACCAGGAAATATATATATTGATGGTGGCATGCCAACATCTTCTCTGTGGAGCACTTGAAGGGTTTTGCTACAAATGATTTTTGCTGACTATATTAAACACAGTTGGAAGCTACGTGTTTCAAAAGAAAAACACCAATTGCTTGGGCTCGTCCGGGATTTGAACCCGGGACCTCTCGCACCCAAAGCGAGAATCATACCCCTAGACCAACGAGCCATTACATTAGTTGGGTTTTAGGAAAAAAATTGCCAGACTAACGCGCCAGACAGCGTTTGTGTTCTCAAAATAGAAACAAAGTTTTCGTTTTGAAGTGAGGATTTTAAATTTCCTCAATAGGATCTGTTTTTCCAATATCATTTTCATTGTATGGGTAAATTAACAGTTGAGGTTTATGTACGATGGTGATAAATCATATTGACAGTTGTCAAAGTTGAGTCTGTTTCTGGTCAAATTGCTGGGGAAGACTTAAAATTTCCATTCATTTCTTAATTGTTTATGAGGGCTTTGTTGGTTTAGGAGAAATTTGTGGTTCAAATATATGTTGGAAAAGCACATGAAGGATTCAACTTTCTTTCTCATATTCTGCATGCTATCACCATGTTGAAAATAAAGTAAAGATGTGCAGAGGAGAAATTAATTATAAATAGTCTTGTGCAAAATAATGTTTGGGGAGGTTGGCCTGGTTCCATAACTTGAATCCACAGCCGAACGTAACGACTGCCTTGAATTTACCTTCACAGTTTTATTCATCGATACATTCAGGCGTGTACTGGAAGGAATTTGATTCAAACCTACCCTCTCCAACACATATTTGCACATGTCTAAGTATGAATAAAAATAGAATTCCGTATGTCAAAACATATATTTTTTTCCCCTTTGTTTGTTGTTAACAAAGATTTTGCAGTCTTAAGAAAGACTTTGCAGTCTTAAAAGCGTCATCTGAGCAGTTAGGACTTGCATTAATGACTTACGATAAACCATTGATTTTAAATGGTTGATAATGAAAACAACACATTTTTTATGATTTCTCTCATACAATTCTAAGTAAAAGCTAAACTTGTATTAATATAAGATGTTAGCTTTGAAAGGTGATATCAGAAGCACCAGGAAATATATATATTGATGGTGGCATGCCAACATCTTCTCTGTGGAGCACTTGAAGGGTTTTGCTACAAATGATTTTTGCTGACTATATTAAACACAGTTGGAAGCTACGTGTTTCAAAATAAAAACAACAATTGCTTGGGCTTGTCCGGGATTTAAACCCGGGACCTCTCGCACCCAAAGCGAGAATCATACCCCTAGACCAACGAGCCATTACATTAGTTGGGTTTTAGGAAAAAAATTGCCAGACTAACGCGCCAGACAGCGTTTGTGTTCTCAAAATAGAAACAAAGTTTTCGTTTTGAAGTGAGGATTTTAAATTTCCTCAATAGGATCTGTTTTTCCAATATCATTTTCATTGTATGGGTAAATTAACAGTTGAGGTTTATGTACGATGGTGATAAATCATATTGACAGTTGTCAAAGTTGAGTCTGTTTCTGGTCAAATTGCTGGGGAAGACTTAAAATTTCCATTCATTTCTTAATTGTTTATGAGGGCTTTGTTGGTTTAGGAGAAATTTGTGGTTCAAATATATGTTGGAAAAGCACATGAAGGATTCAACTTTCTTTCTCATATTCTGCATGCTATCACCATGTTGAAAATAAAGTAAAGATGTGCAGAGGAGAAATTAATTATAAATAGTCTTGTGCAAAATAATGTTTGGGGAGGTTGGCCTGGTTCCATGACTTGAATCCACAGCCGAACGTAACGACTGCCTTGAATTTACCTTCACAGTTTTATTCATCGATACATTCAGGCGTGTACTGGAAGGAATTTGATTCAAACCTACCCTCTCCAACACATATTTGCACATGTCTAAGTATGAATAAAAATAGAATTCCGTATGTCAAAACATATATTTTTTTCCCCTTTGTTTGTTGTTAACAAAGATTTTGCAGTCTTAAGAAAGACTTTGCAGTCTTAAAAGCGTCATCTGAGCAGTTAGGACTTGCATTAATGACTTACGATAAACCATTGATTTTAAATGGTTGATAATGAAAACAACACATTTTTTATGATTTCTCTCATACAATTCTAAGTAAAAGCTAAACTTGTATTAATATAAGATGTTAGCTTTGAAAGGTGATATCAGAAGCACCAGGAAATATATATATTGATGGTGGCATGCCAACATCTTCTCTGTGGAGCACTTGAAGGGTTTTGCTACAAATGATTTTTGCTGACTATATTAAACACAGTTGGAAGCTACGTGTTTCAAAAGAAAAACACCAATTGCTTGGGCTCGTCCGGGATTTGAACCCGGGACCTCACGCACCCAAAGCGAGAATCATACCCCTAGACCAACGAGCCATTACATTAGTTGGGTTTTAGGAAAAAAATTGCCAGACTAATGCGCCAGACAGCGTTTGTGTTCTCAAAATAGAAACAAAGTTTTTGTTTTGAAGTGAGGATTTTAAATTTCCTCAATAGGATCTGTTTTTCCAATATCATTTTCATTGTATGGGTAAATTAACAGTTGAGGTTTATGTACGATGGTGATAAATCATATTGACAGTTGTCAAAGTTGAGTCTGTTTCTGGTCAAATTGCTGGGGAAGACTTAAAATTTCCATTCATTTCTTAATTGTTTATGAGGGCTTTGTTGGTTTAGGAGAAATTTGTGGTTCAAATATATGTTGGAAAAGCACATGAAGGATTCAACTTTCTTTCTCATATTCTGCATGCTATCACCATGTTGAAAATAAAGTAAAGATGTGCAGAGGAGAAATTAATTATAAATAGTCTTGTGCAAAATAATGTTTGGGGAGGTTGGCCTGGTTCCATGACTTGAATCCACAGCCGAACGTAACGACTGCCTTGAATTTACCTTCACAGTTTTATTCATCGATACATTCAGGCGTGTACTGGAAGGAATTTGATTCAAACCTACCCTCTCCAACACATATTTGCACATGTCTAAGTATGAATAAAAATAGAATTACGTATGTCAAAACATATATTGTTTTCCCCTTTGTTTGTTGTTAACAAAGATTTTGCAGTCTTAAGAAAGACTTTGCAGTCTTAAAAGCGTCATCTGAGCAGTTAGGACTTGCATTAATGACTTACGATAAACCATTGATTTTAAATGGTTGATAATGAAAACAACACATTTTTTATGATTTCTCTCATACAATTCTAAGTAAAAGCTAAACTTGTATTAATATAAGATGTTAGCTTTGAAAGGTGATATCAGAAGCACCAGGAAATATATATATTGATGGTGGCATGCCAACATCTTCTCTGTGGAGCACTTGAAGGGTTTTGCTACAAATGATTTTTGCTGACTATATTAAACACAGTTGGAAGCTACGTGTTTCAAAAGAAAAACACCAATTGCTTGGGCTCATCCGGGATTTGAACCCGGGACCTCTCGCACCCAAAGCGAGAATCATACCCCTAGACCAACGAGCCATTACTTTAGTTGGGTTTTAGGAAAAAAAATTGCCAGACTAACGCGCCAGACAGCGTTTGTGTTCTCAAAATAGAAACAAAGTTTTCGTTTTGAAGTGAGGATTTTAAATTTCCTCAATAGGATCTGTTTTTCCAATATCATTTTCATTGTATGGGTAAATTAACAGTTGAGGTTTATGTACGATGGTGATAAATCATATTGACAGTTGTCAAAGTTGAGTCTGTTTCTGGTCAAATTGCTGGGGAAGACTTAAAATTTCCATTCATTTCTTAATTGTTTATGAGGGCTTTGTTGGTTTAGGAGAAATTTGTGGTTCAAATATATGTTGGAAAAGCACATGAAGGATTCAACTTTCTTTCTCATATTCTGCATGCTATCACCATGTTGAAAATAAAGTAAAGATGTGCAGAGGAGAAATTAATTATAAATAGTCTTGTGCAAAATAATGTTTGGGGAGGTTGGCCTGGTTCCATAACTTGAATCCACAGCCGAATGTAACGACTGCCTTGAATTTACCTTCACAGTTTTATTCATCGATACATTCAGGCGTGTACTGGAAGGAATTTGATTCAAACCTACCCTCTCCAACACATATTTGCACATGTCTAAGTATGAATAAAAATAGAATTCCGTATGTCAAAACATATATTTTTTTCCCCTTTGTTTGTTGTTAACAAAGATTTTGCAGTCTTAAGAAAGACTTTGCAGTCTTAAAAGCGTCATCTGAGCAGTTAGGACTTGCATTAATGACTTACGATAAACCATTGATTTTTAAATGGTTGATAATGAAAACAACACATTTTTTATGATTTCTCTCATACAATTCTAAGTAAAAGCTAAACTTGTATTAATATAAGATGTTAGCTTTGAAAGGTGATATCAGAAGGACCAGGAAATATATATATTGATGGTGGCATGCCAACATCTTCTCTGTGGAGCACTTGAAGGGTTTTGCTACAAATGATTTTTGCTGACTATATTAAACACAGTTGGAAGCTACGTGTTTCAAAAGAAAAACACCAATTGCTTGGGCTCGTCCGGGATTTGAACCCGGGACCTCTCGCACCCAAAGCGAGAATCATACCCCTAGACCAACGAGCCATTACATTAGTTGGGTTTTAGGAAAAAAATTGCCAGACTAACGCGCCAGACAGCGTTTGTGTTCTCAAAATAGAAACAAAGTTTTCGTTTTGAAGTGAGGATTTTAAATTTCCTCAATAGGATCTGTTTTTCCAATATCATTTTCATTGTATGGGTAAATTAACAGTTGAGGTTTATGTACGATGGTGATAAATCATATTGACAGTTGTCAAAGTTGAGTCTGTTTCTGGTCAAATTGCTGGGGAAGACTTAAAATTTCCATTCATTTCTTAATTGTTTATGAGGGCTTTGTTGGTTTAGGAGAAATTTGTGGTTCAAATATATGTTGGAAAAGCACATGAAGGATTCAACTTTCTTTCTCATATTCTGCATGCTATCACCATGTTGAAAATAAAGTAAAGATGTGCAGAGGAGAAATTAATTATAAATAGTCTTGTGCAAAATAATGTTTGGGGAGGTTGGCCTGGTTCCATAACTTGAATCCACAGCCGAATGTAACGACTGCCTTGAATTTACCTTCACAGTTTTATTCATCGATACATTCAGGCGTGTACTGGAAGGAATTTGATTCAAACCTACCCTCTCCAACACATATTTGCACATGTCTAAGTATGAATAAAAATAGAATTCCGTATGTCAAAACATATATTTTTTTCCCCTTTGTTTGTTGTTAACAAAGATTTTGCAGTCTTAAGAAAGACTTTGCAGTCTTAAAAGCGTCATCTGAGCAGTTAGGACTTGCATTAATGACTTACGATAAACCATTGATTTTAAATGGTTGATAATGAAAACAACACATTTTTTATGATTTCTCTCATACAATTCTAAGTAAAAGCTAAACTTGTATTAATATAAGATGTTAGCTTTGAAAGGTGATATCAGAAGGACCAGGAAATATATATATTGATGGTGGCATGCCAACATCTTCTCTGTGGAGCACTTGAAGGGTTTTGCTACAAATGATTTTTGCTGACTATATTAAACACAGTTGGAAGCTACGTGTTTCAAAAGAAAAACACCAATTGCTTGGGCTCGTCCGGGATTTGAACCCGGGACCTCTCGCACCCAAAGCGAGAATCATACCCCTAGACCAACGAGCCATTACATTAGTTGGGTTTTAGGAAAAAAATTGCCAGACTAATGCGCCAGACAGCGTTTGTGTTCTCAAAATAGAAACAAAGTTTTTGTTTTGAAGTGAGGATTTTAAATTTCCTCAATAGGATCTGTTTTTCCAATATCATTTTCATTGTATGGGTAAATTAACAGTTGAGGTTTATGTACGATGGTGATAAATCATATTGACAGTTGTCAAAGTTGAGTCTGTTTCTGGTCAAATTGCTGGGGAAGACTTAAAATTTCCATTCATTTCTTAATTGTTTATGAGGGCTTTGTTGGTTTAGGAGAAATTTGTGGTTCAAATATATGTTGGAAAAGCACATGAAGGATTCAACTTTCTTTCTCATATTCTGCATGCTATCACCATGTTGAAAATAAAGTAAAGATGTGCAGAGGAGAAATTAATTATAAATAGTCTTGTGCAAAATAATGTTTGGGGAGGTTGGCCTGGTTCCATGACTTGAATCCACAGCCGAACGTAACGACTGCCTTGAATTTACCTTCACAGTTTTATTCATCGATACATTCAGGCGTGTACTGGAAGGAATTTGATTCAAACCTACCCTCTCCAACACATATTTGCACATGTCTAAGTATGAATAAAAATAGAATTACGTATGTCAAAACATATATTGTTTTCCCCTTTGTTTGTTGTTAACAAAGATTTTGCAGTCTTAAGAAAGACTTTGCAGTCTTAAAAGCGTCATCTGAGCAGTTAGGACTTGCATTAATGACTTACGATAAACCATTGATTTTAAATGGTTGATAATGAAAACAACACATTTTTTATGATTTCTCTCATACAATTCTAAGTAAAAGCTAAACTTGTATTAATATAAGATGTTAGCTTTGAAAGGTGATATCAGAAGCACCAGGAAATATATATATTGATGGTGGCATGCCAACATCTTCTCTGTGGAGCACTTGAAGGGTTTTGCTACAAATGATTTTTGCTGACTATATTAAACACAGTTGGAAGCTACGTGTTTCAAAAGAAAAACACCAATTGCTTGGGCTCATCCGGGATTTGAACCCGGGACCTCTCGCACCCAAAGCGAGAATCATACCCCTAGACCAACGAGCCATTACGTTAGTTGGGTTTTAGGAAAAAAAATTGCCAGACTAACGCGCCAGACAGCGTTTGTGTTCTCAAAATAGAAACAAAGTTTTCGTTTTGAAGTGAGGATTTTAAATTTCCTCAATAGGATCTGTTTTTCCAATATCATTTTCATTGTATGGGTAAATTAACAGTTGAGGTTTATGTACGATGGTGATAAATCATATTGACAGTTGTCAAAGTTGAGTCTGTTTCTGGTCAAATTGCTGGGGAAGACTTAAAATTTCCATTCATTTCTTAATTGTTTATGAGGGCTTTGTTGGTTTAGGAGAAATTTGTGGTTCAAATATATGTTGGAAAAGCACATGAAGGATTCAACTTTCTTTCTCATATTCTGCATGCTATCACCATGTTGAAAATAAAGTAAAGATGTGCAGAGGAGAAATTAATTATAAATAGTCTTGTGCAAAATAATGTTTGGGGAGGTTGGCCTGGTTCCATAACTTGAATCCACAGCCGAATGTAACGACTGCCTTGAATTTACCTTCACAGTTTTATTCATCGATACATTCAGGCGTGTACTGGAAGGAATTTGATTCAAACCTACCCTCTCCAACACATATTTGCACATGTCTAAGTATGAATAAAAATAGAATTCCGTATGTCAAAACATATATTTTTTTCCCCTTTGTTTGTTGTTAACAAAGATTTTGCAGTCTTAAGAAAGACTTTGCAGTCTTAAAAGCGTCATCTGAGCAGTTAGGACTTGCATTAATGACTTACGATAAACCATTGATTTTAAATGGTTGATAATGAAAACAACACATTTTTTATGATTTCTCTCATACAATTCTAAGTAAAAGCTAAACTTGTATTAATATAAGATGTTAGCTTTGAAAGGTGATATCAGAAGGACCAGGAAATATATATATTGATGGTGGCATGCCAACATCTTCTCTGTGGAGCACTTGAAGGGTTTTGCTACAAATGATTTTTGCTGACTATATTAAACACAGTTGGAAGCTACGTGTTTCAAAAGAAAAACACCAATTGCTTGGGCTCGTCCGGGATTTGAACCCGGGACCTCTCGCACCCAAAGCGAGAATCATACCCCTAGACCAACGAGCCATTACATTAGTTGGGTTTTAGGAAAAAAATTGCCAGACTAACGCGCCAGACAGCGTTTGTGTTCTCAAAATAGAAACAAAGTTTTCGTTTTGAAGTGAGGATTTTAAATTTCCTCAATAGGATCTGTTTTTCCAATATCATTTTCATTGTATGGGTAAATTAACAGTTGAGGTTTATGTACGATGGTGATAAATCATATTGACAGTTGTCAAAGTTGAGTCTGTTTCTGGTCAAATTGCTGGGGAAGACTTAAAATTTCCATTCATTTCTTAATTGTTTATGAGGGCTTTGTTGGTTTAGGAGAAATTTGTGGTTCAAATATATGTTGGAAAAGCACATGAAGGATTCAACTTTCTTTCTCATATTCTGCATGCTATCACCATGTTGAAAATAAAGTAAAGATGTGCAGAGGAGAAATTAATTATAAATAGTCTTGTGCAAAATAATGTTTGGGGAGGTTGGCCTGGTTCCATAACTTGAATCCACAGCCGAATGTAACGACTGCCTTGAATTTACCTTCACAGTTTTATTCATCGATACATTCAGGCGTGTACTGGAAGGAATTTGATTCAAACCTACCCTCTCCAACACATATTTGCACATGTCTAAGTATGAATAAAAATAGAATTCCGTATGTCAAAACATATATTTTTTTCCCCTTTGTTTGTTGTTAACAAAGATTTTGCAGTCTTAAGAAAGACTTTGCAGTCTTAAAAGCGTCATCTGAGCAGTTAGGACTTGCATTAATGACTTACGATAAACCATTGATTTTAAATGGTTGATAATGAAAACAACACATTTTTTATGATTTCTCTCATACAATTCTAAGTAAAAGCTAAACTTGTATTAATATAAGATGTTAGCTTTGAAAGGTGATATCAGAAGGACCAGGAAATATATATATTGATGGTGGCATGCCAACATCTTCTCTGTGGAGCACTTGAAGGGTTTTGCTACAAATGATTTTTGCTGACTATATTAAACACAGTTGGAAGCTACGTGTTTCAAAAGAAAAACACCAATTGCTTGGGCTCGTCCGGGATTTGAACCCGGGACCTCTCGCACCCAAAGCGAGAATCATACCCCTAGACCAACGAGCCATTACATTAGTTAGTTTTTAGGAAAAAAATTGCCAGACTAACGCGCCAGACAGCGTTTGTGTTCTCAAAATAGAAACAAAGTTTTCGTTTTGAAGTGAGGATTTTAAATTTCCTCAATAGGATCTGTTTTTCCAATATCATTTTCATTGTATGGGTAAATTAACAGTTGAGGTTTATGTACGATGGTGATAAATCATATTGACAGTTGTCAAAGTTGAGTCTGTTTCTGGTCAAATTGCTGGGGAAGACTTAAAATTTCCATTCATTTCTTAATTGTTTATGAGGGCTTTGTTGGTTTAGGAGAAATTTGTGGTTCAAATATATGTTGGAAAAGCACATGAAGGATTCAACTTTCTTTCTCATATTCTGCATGCTATCACCATGTTGAAAATAAAGTAAAGATGTGCAGAGGAGAAATTAATTATAAATAGTCTTGTGCAAAATAATGTTTGGGGAGGTTGGCCTGGTTCCATAACTTGAATCCACAGCCGAACGTAACGACTGCCTTGAATTTACCTTCACAGTTTTATTCATCGATACATTCAGGCGTGTACTGGAAGGAATTTGATTCAAACCTACCCTCTCCAACACATATTTGCACATGTCTAAGTATGAATAAAAATAGAATTCCGTATGTCAAAACATATATTTTTTTCCCCTTTGTTTGTTGTTAACAAAGATTTTGCAGTCTTAAGAAAGACTTTGCAGTCTTAAAAGCGTCATCTGAGCAGTTAGGACTTGCATTAATGACTTACGATAAACCATTGATTTTAAATGGTTGATAATGAAAACAACACATTTTTATGATTTCTCTCATACAATTCTAAGTAAAAGCTAAACTTGTATTAATATAAGATGTTAGCTTTGAAAGGTGATATCAGAAGCACCAGGAAATATATATATTGATGGTGGCATGCCAACATCTTCTCTGTGGAGCACTTGAAGGGTTTTGCTACAAATGATTTTTGCTGACTATATTAAACACAGTTGGAAGCTACGTGTTTCAAAAGAAAAACACCAATTGCTTGGGCTCGTCCGGGATTTGAACCCGGGACCTCTCGCACCCAAAGCGAGAATCATACCCCTAGACCAACGAGCCATTACATTAGTTGGGTTTTAGGAAAAAAATTGCCAGACTAACGCGCCAGACAGCGTTTGTGTTCTCAAAATAGAAACAAAGTTTTCGTTTTGAAGTGAGGATTTTAAATTTCCTCAATAGGATCTGTTTTTCCAATATCATTTTCATTGTATGGGTAAATTAACAGTTGAGGTTTATG
Source organism: Pelobates fuscus (assembly GCF_036172605.1). Lineage (NCBI taxonomy): Eukaryota > Metazoa > Chordata > Amphibia > Anura > Pelobatidae > Pelobates > Pelobates fuscus. Next base: position 7,830,960 of record NC_086322.1, on the reverse strand, counting down.
TACGATGGTGATAAATCATATTGACAGTTGTCAAAGTTGAGTCTGTTTCTGGTCAAATTGCTGGGGAAGACTTAAAATTTCCATTCATTTCTTAATTGTTTATGAGGGCTTTGTTGGTTTAGGAGAAATTTGTGGTTCAAATATATGTTGGAAAAGCACATGAAGGATTCAACTTTCTTTCTCATATTCTGCATGCTATCACCATGTTGAAAATAAAGTAAAGATGTGCAGAGGAGAAATTAATTATAAATAGTCTTGTGCAAAATATTGTTTGGGGAGGTTGGCCTGGTTCCATAACTTGAATCCACAGCCGAACGTAACGACTGCCTTGAATTTACCTTCACAGTTTTATTCATCGATACATTCAGGCGTGTACTGGAAGGAATTTGATTCAAACCTACCCTCTCCAACACATATTTGCACATGTCTAAGTATGAATAAAAATAGAATTCCGTATGTCAAAACATATATTTTTTTCCCCTTTGTTTGTTGTTAACAAAGATTTTGCAGTCTTAAGAAAGACTTTGCAGTCTTAAAAGCGTCATCTGAGCAGTTAGGACTTGCATTAATGACTTACGATAAACCATTGATTTTAAATGGTTGATAATGAAAACAACACATTTTTTATGATTTCTCTCATACAATCTAAGTAAAAGCTAAACTTGTATTAATATAAGATGTTAGCTTTGAAAGGTGATATCAGAAGCACCAGGAAATATATATATTGATGGTGGCATGCCAACATCTTCTCTGTGGAGCACTTGAAGGGTTTTGCTACAAATGATTTTTGCTGACTATATTAAACACAGTTGGAAGCTACGTGTTTCAAAAGAAAAACACCAATTGCTTGGGCTCGTCCGGGATTTGAACCCGGGACCTCTCGCACCCAAAGCGAGAATCATACCCCTAGACCAACGAGCCATTACATTAGTTGGGTTTTAGGAAAAAAATTGCCAGACTAACGCGCCAGACAGCGTTTGTGTTCTCAAAATAGAAACAAAGTTTTCGTTTTGAAGTGAGGATTTTAAATTTCCTCAATAGGATCTGTTTTTCCAATATCATTTTCATTGTATGGGTAAATTAACAGTTGAGGTTTATGTACGATGGTGATAAATCATATTGACAGTTGTCAAAGTTGAGTCTGTTTCTGGTCAAATTGCTGGGGAAGACTTAAAATTTCCATTCATTTCTTAATTGTTTATGAGGGCTTTGTTGGTTTAGGAGAAATTTGTGGTTCAAATATATGTTGGAAAAGCACATGAAGGATTCAACTTTCTTTCTCATATTCTGCATGCTATCACCATGTTGAAAATAAAGTAAAGATGTGCAGAGGAGAAATTAATTATAAATAGTCTTGTGCAAAATATTGTTTGGGGAGGTTGGCCTGGTTCCATAACTTGAATCCACAGCCGAACGTAACGACTGCCTTGAATTTACCTTCACAGTTTTATTCATCGATACATTCAGGCGTGTACTGGAAGGAATTTGATTCAAACCTACCCTCTCCAACACATATTTGCACATGTCTAAGTATGAATAAAAATAGAATTCCGTATGTCAAAACATATATTTTTTTCCCCTTTGTTTGTTGTTAACAAAGATTTTGCAGTCTTAAGAAAGACTTTGCAGTCTTAAAAGCGTCATCTGAGCAGTTAGGACTTGCATTAATGACTTACGATAAACCATTGATTTTAAATGGTTGATAATGAAAACAACACATTTTTTATGATTTCTCTCATACAATTCTAAGTAAAAGCTAAACTTGTATTAATATAAGATGTTAGCTTTGAAAGGTGATATCAGAAGCACCAGGAAATATATATATTGATGGTGGCATGCCAACATCTTCTCTGTGGAGCACTTGAAGGGTTTTGCTACAAATGATTTTTGCTGACTATATTAAACACAGTTGGAAGCTACGTGTTTCAAAAGAAAAACACTAATTGCTTGGGCTCGTCCGGGATTTGAACCCGGGACCTCTCGCACCCAAAGCGAGAATCATACCCCTAGACCAACGAGCCATTACATTAGTTGGGTTTTAGGAAAAAAATTGCCAGACTAACGCGCCAGACAGCGTTTGTGTTCTCAAAATAGAAACAAAGTTTTCGTTTTGAAGTGAGGATTTTAAATTTCCTCAATAGGATCTGTTTTTCCAATATCATTTTCATTGTATGGGTAAATTAACAGTTGAGGTTTATGTACGATGGTGATAAATCATATTGACAGTTGTCAAAGTTGAGTCTGTTTCTGGTCAAATTGCTGGGGAAGACTTAAAATTTCCATTCATTTCTTAATTGTTTATGAGGGCTTTGTTGGTTTAGGAGAAATTTGTGGTTCAAATATATGTTGGAAAAGCACATGAAGGATTCAACTTTCTTTCTCATATTCTGCATGCTATCACCATGTTGAAAATAAAGTAAAGATGTGCAGAGGAGAAATTAATTATAAATAGTCTTGTGCAAAATATTGTTTGGGGAGGTTGGCCTGGTTCCATAACTTGAATCCACAGCCGAACGTAACGACTGCCTTGAATTTACCTTCACAGTTTTATTCATCGATACATTCAGGCGTGTACTGGAAGGAATTTGATTCAAACCTACCCTCTCCAACACATATTTGCACATGTCTAAGTATGAATAAAAATAGAATTCCGTATGTCAAAACATATATTTTTTTCCCCTTTGTTTGTTGTTAACAAAGATTTTGCAGTCTTAAGAAAGACTTTGCAGTCTTAAAAGCGTCATCTGAGCAGTTAGGACTTGCATTAATGACTTACGATAAACCATTGATTTTAAATGGTTGATAATGAAAACAACACATTTTTTATGATTTCTCTCATACAATTCTAAGTAAAAGCTAAACTTGTATTAATATAAGATGTTAGCTTTGAAAGGTGATATCAGAAGCACCAGGAAATATATATATTGATGGTGGCATGCCAACATCTTCTCTGTGGAGCACTTGAAGGGTTTTGCTACAAATGATTTTTGCTGACTATATTAAACACAGTTGGAAGCTACGTGTTTCAAAAGAAAAACACTAATTGCTTGGGCTCGTCCGGGATTTGAACCCGGGACCTCTCGCACCCAAAGCGAGAATCATACCCCTAGACCAACGAGCCATTACATTAGTTGGGTTTTAGGAAAAAAATTGCCAGACTAACACGCCAGACAGCGTTTGTGTTCTCAAAATAGAAACAAAGTTTTCGTTTTGAAGTGAGGATTTTAAATTTCCTCAATAGGATCTGTTTTTCCAATATCATTTTCATTGTATGGGTAAATTAACAGTTGAGGTTTATGTACGATGGTGATAAATCATATTGACAGTTGTCAAAGTTGAGTCTGTTTCTGGTCAAATTGCTGGGGAAGACTTAAAATCTCCATTCATTTCTTAATTGTTTATGAGGGCTTTGTTGGTTTAGGAGAAATTTGTGGTTCAAATATATGTTGGAAAAGCACATGAAGGATTCAACTTTCTTTCTCATATTCTGCATGCTATCACCATGTTGAAAATAAAGTAAAGATGTGCAGAGGAGAAATTAATTATAAATAGTCTTGTGCAAAATAATGTTTGGGGAGGTTGGCCTGGTTCCATGACTTGAATCCACAGCCGAACGTAACGACTGCCTTGAATTTACCTTCACAGTTTTATTCATCGATACATTCAGGCGTGTACTGGAAGGAATTTGATTCAAACCTACCCTCTCCAACACATATTTGCACATGTCTAAGTATGAATAAAAATAGAATTCCGTATGTCAAAACATATATTTTTTTCCCCTTTGTTTGTTGTTAACAAAGATTTTGCAGTCTTAAGAAAGACTTTGCAGTCTTAAAAGCGTCATCTGAGCAGTTAGGACTTGCATTAATGACTTACGATAAACCATTGATTTTAAATGGTTGATAATGAAAACAACACATTTTTTATGATTTCTCTCATACAATTCTAAGTAAAAGCTAAACTTGTATTAATATAAGATGTTAGCTTTGAAAGGTGATATCAGAAGCACCAGGAAATATATATATATTGATGGTGGCATGCCAACATCTTCTCTGTGGAGCACTTGAAGGGTTTTGCTACAAATGATTTTTGCTGACTATATTAAACACAGTTGGAAGCTACGTGTTTCAAAAGAAAAACAACAATTGCTTGGGCTTGTCCGGGATTTAAACCCGGGACCTCTCGCACCCAAAGCGAGAATCATACCCCTAGACCAACGAGCCATTACATTAGTTGGGTTTTAGGAAAAAAATTGCCAGACTAACGCGCCAGACAGCGTTTGTGTTCTCAAAATAGAAACAAAGTTTTCGTTTTGAAGTGAGGATTTTAAATTTCCTCAATAGGATCTGTTTTTCCAATATCATTTTCATTGTATGGGTAAATTAACAGTTGAGGTTTATGTACGATGGTGATAAATCATATTGACAGTTGTCAAAGTTGAGTCTGTTTCTGGTCAAATTGCTGGGGAAGACTTAAAATTTCCATTCATTTCTTAATTGTTTATGAGGGCTTTGTTGGTTTAGGAGAAATTTGTGGTTCAAATATATGTTGGAAAAGCACATGAAGGATTCAACTTTCTTTCTCATATTCTGCATGCTATCACCATGTTGAAAATAAAGTAAAGATGTGCAGAGGAGAAATTAATTATAAATAGTCTTGTGCAAAATAATGTTTGGGGAGGTTGGCCTGGTTCCATGACTTGAATCCACAGCCGAACGTAACGACTGCCTTGAATTTACCTTCACAGTTTTATTCATCGATACATTCAGGCGTGTACTGGAAGGAATTTGATTCAAACCTACCCTCTCCAACACATATTTGCACATGTCTAAGTATGAATAAAAATAGAATTCCGTATGTCAAAACATATATTTTTTTCCCCTTTGTTTGTTGTTAACAAAGATTTTGCAGTCTTAAGAAAGACTTTGCAGTCTTAAAAGCGTCATCTGAGCAGTTAGGACTTGCATTAATGACTTACGATAAACCATTGATTTTAAATGGTTGATAATGAAAACAACACATTTTTTATGATTTCTCTCATACAATTCTAAGTAAAAGCTAAACTTGTATTAATATAAGATGTTAGCTTTGAAAGGTGATATCAGAAGCACCAGGAAATATATATATTGATGGTGGCATGCCAACATCTTCTCTGTGGAGCACTTGAAGGGTTTTGCTACAAATGATTTTTGCTGACTATATTAAACACAGTTGGAAGCTACGTGTTTCAAAAGAAAAACACCAATTGCTTGGGCTCGTCCGGGATTTGAACCCGGGACCTCTCGCACCCAAAGCGAGAATCATACCCCTAGACCAACGAGCCATTACATTAGTTGGGTTTTAGGAAAAAAATTGCCAGACTAACGCGCCAGTCAGCGTTTGTGTTCTCAAAATAGAAACAAAGTTTTCGTTTTGAAGTGAGGATTTTAAATTTCCTCAATAGGATCTGTTTTTCCAATATCATTTTCATTGTATGGGTAAATTAACAGTTGAGGTTTATGTACGATGGTGATAAATCATATTGACAGTTGTCAAAGTTGAGTCTGTTTCTGGTCAAATTGCTGGGGAAGACTTAAAATTTCCATTCATTTCTTAATTGTTTATGAGGGCTTTGTTGGTTTAGGAGAAATTTGTGGTTCAAATATATGTTGGAAAAGCACATGAAGGATTCAACTTTTTTTCTCATATTCTGCATGCTATCACCATGTTGAAAATAAAGTAAAGATGTGCAGAGGAGAAATTAATTATAAATAGTCTTGTGCAAAATAATGTTTGGGGAGGTTGGCCTGGTTCCATGACTTGAATCCACAGCCGAACGTAACGACTGCCTTGAATTTACCTTCACAGTTTTATTCATCGATACATTCAGGCGTGTACTGGAAGGAATTTGATTCAAACCTACCCTCTCCAACACATATTTGCACATGTCTAAGTATGAATAAAAATAGAATTCCGTATGTCAAAACATATATTTTTTTCCCCTTTGTTTGTTGTTAACAAAGATTTTGCAGTCTTAAGAAAGACTTTGCAGTCTTAAAAGCGTCATCTGAGCAGTTAGGACTTGCATTAATGACTTACGATAAACCATTGATTTTAAATGGTTGATAATGAAAACAACACATTTTTTATGATTTCTCTCATACAATTCTAAGTAAAAGCTAAACTTGTATTAATATAAGATGTTAGCTTTGAAAGGTGATATCAGAAGCACCAGGAAATATATATATATTGATGGTGGCATGCCAACATCTTCTCTGTGGAGCACTTGAAGGGTTTTGCTACAAATGATTTTTGCTGACTATATTAAACACAGTTGGAAGCTACGTGTTTCAAAAGAAAAACAACAATTGCTTGGGCTTGTCCGGGATTTAAACCCGGGACCTCTCGCACCCAAAGCGAGAATCATACCCCTAGACCAACGAGCCATTACATTAGTTGGGTTTTAGGAAAAAAATTGCCAGACTAACGCGCCAGACAGCGTTTGTGTTCTCAAAATAGAAACAAAGTTTTCGTTTTGAAGTGAGGATTTTAAATTTCCTCAATAGGATCTGTTTTTCCAATATCATTTTCATTGTATGGGTAAATTAACAGTTGAGGTTTATGTACGATGGTGATAAATCATATTGACAGTTGTCAAAGTTGAGTCTGTTTCTGGTCAAATTGCTGGGGAAGACTTAAAATTTCCATTCATTTCTTAATTGTTTATGAGGGCTTTGTTGGTTTAGGAGAAATTTGTGGTTCAAATATATGTTGGAAAAGCACATGAAGGATTCAACTTTCTTTCTCATATTCTGCATGCTATCACCATGTTGAAAATAAAGTAAAGATGTGCAGAGGAGAAATTAATTATAAATAGTCTTGTGCAAAATAATGTTTGGGGAGGTTGGCCTGGTTCCATGACTTGAATCCACAGCCGAACGTAACGACTGCCTTGAATTTACCTTCACAGTTTTATTCATCGATACATTCAGGCGTGTACTGGAAGGAATTTGATTCAAACCTACCCTCTCCAACACATATTTGCACATGTCTAAGTATGAATAAAAATAGAATTCCGTATGTCAAAACATATATTTTTTTCCCCTTTGTTTGTTGTTAACAAAGATTTTGCAGTCTTAAGAAAGACTTTGCAGTCTTAAAAGCGTCATCTGAGCAGTTAGGACTTGCATTAATGACTTACGATAAACCAATGATTTTAAATGGTTGATAATGAAAACAACACATTTTTTATGATTTCTCTCATACAATTCTAAGTAAAAGCTAAACTTGTATTAATATAAGATGTTAGCTTTGAAAGGTGATATCAGAAGCACCAGGAAATATATATATTGATGGTGGCATGCCAACATCTTCTCTGTGGAGCACTTGAAGGGTTTTGCTACAAATGATTTTTGCTGACTATATTAAACACAGTTGGAAGCTACGTGTTTCAAAAGAAAAACACCAATTGCTTGGGCTCGTCCGGGATTTGAACCCGGGACCTCTCGCACCCAAAGCGAGAATCATACCCCTAGACCAACGAGCCATTACATTAGTTGGGTTTTAGGAAAAAAATTGCCAGACTAACGCGCCAGACAGCGTTTGTGTTCTCAAAATAGAAACAAAGTTTTCGTTTTGAAGTGAGGATTTTAAATTTCCTCAATAGGATCTGTTTTTCCAATATCATTTTCATTGTATGGGTAAATTAACAGTTGAGGTTTATGTACGATGGTGATAAATCATATTGACAGTTGTCAAAGTTGAGTCTGTTTCTGGTCAAATTGCTGGGGAAGACTTAAAATTTCCATTCATTTCTTAATTGTTTATGAGGGCTTTGTTGGTTTAGGAGAAATTTGTGGTTCAAATATATGTTGGAAAAGCACATGAAGGATTCAACTTTCTTTCTCATATTCTGCATGCTATCACCATGTTGAAAATAAAGTAAAGATGTGCAGAGGAGAAATTAATTATAAATAGTCTTGTGCAAAATAATGTTTGGGGAGGTTGGCCTGGTTCCATAACTTGAATCCACAGCCGAACGTAACGACTGCCTTGAATTTACCTTTACAGTTTTATTCATCGATACATTCAGGCGTGTACTGGAAGGAATTTGATTCAAACCTACCCTCTCCAACACATATTTGCACATGTCTAAGTATGAATAAAAATAGAATTCCGTATGTCAAAACATATATTTTTTTCCCCTTTGTTTGTTGTTAACAAAGATTTTGCAGTCTTAAGAAAGACTTTGCAGTCTTAAAAGCGTCATCTGAGCAGTTAGGACTTGCATTAATGACTTACGATAAACCATTGATTTTAAATGGTTGATAATGAAAACAACACATTTTTTATGATTTCTCTCATACAATTCTAAGTAAAAGCTAAACTTGTATTAATATAAGATGTTAGCTTTGAAAGGTGATATCAGAAGCACCAGGAAATATATATATTGATGGTGGCATGCCAACATCTTCTCTGTGGAGCACTTGAAGGGTTTTGCTACAAATGATTTTTGCTGACTATATTAAACACAGTTGGAAGCTACGTGTTTCAAAAGAAAAACAACAATTGCTTGGGCTTGTCCGGGATTTAAACCCGGGACCTCTCGCACCCAAAGCGAGAATCATACCCCTAGACCAACGAGCCATTACATTAGTTGGGTTTTAGGAAAAAAATTGCCAGACTAACGCGCCAGACAGCGTTTGTGTTCTCAAAATAGAAACAAAGTTTTCGTTTTGAAGTGAGGATTTTAAATTTCCTCAATAGGATCTGTTTTTCCAATATCATTTTCATTGTATGGGTAAATTAACAGTTGAGGTTTATGTACGATGGTGATAAATCATATTGACAGTTGTCAAAGTTGAGTCTGTTTCTGGTCAAATTGCTGGGGAAGACTTAAAATTTCCATTCATTTCTTAATTGTTTATGAGGGCTTTGTTGGTTTAGGAGAAATTTGTGGTTCAAATATATGTTGGAAAAGCACATGAAGGATTCAACTTTCTTTCTCATATTCTGCATGCTATCACCATGTTGAAAATAAAGTAAAGATGTGCAGAGGAGAAATTAATTATAAATAGTCTTGTGCAAAATAATGTTTGGGGAGGTTGGCCTGGTTCCATGACTTGAATCCACAGCCGAACGTAACGACTGCCTTGAATTTACCTTCACAGTTTTATTCATCGATACATTCAGGCGTGTACTGGAAGGAATTTGATTCAAACCTACCCTCTCCAACACATATTTGCACATGTCTAAGTATGAATAAAAATAGAATTCCGTATGTCAAAACATATATTTTTTTCCCCTTTGTTTGTTGTTAACAAAGATTTTGCAGTCTTAAGAAAGACTTTGCAGTCTTAAAAGCGTCATCTGAGCAGTTAGGACTTGCATTAATGACTTACGATAAACCATTGATTTTAAATGGTTGATAATGAAAACAACACATTTTTTATGATTTCTTTCATACAATTCTAAGTAAAAGCTAAACTTGTATTAATATAAGATGTTAGCTTTGAAAGGTGATATCAGAAGCACCAGGAAATATATATATTGATGGTGGCATGCCAACATCTTCTCTGTGGAGCACTTGAAGGGTTTTGCTACAAATGATTTTTGCTGACTATATTAAACACAGTTGGAAGCTACGTGTTTCAAAAGAAAAACACCAATTGCTTGGGCTCGTCCGGGATTTGAACCCGCGACCTCTCGCACCCAAAGCGAGAATCATACCCCTAGACCAACGAGCCATTACATTAGTTGGGTTTTAGGAAAAAAATTGCCAGACTAACGCGCCAGACAGCGTTTGTGTTCTCAAAATAGAAACAAAGTTTTCGTTTTGAAGTGAGGATTTTAAATTTCCTCAATAGGATCTGTTTTTCCAATATCATTTTCATTGTATGGGTAAATTAACAGTTGAGGTTTATGTACGATGGTGATAAATCATATTGACAGTTGTCAAAGTTGAGTCTGTTTCTGGTCAAATTGCTGGGGAAGACTTAAAATTTCCATTCATTTCTTAATTGTTTATGAGGGCTTTGTTGGTTTAGGAGAAATTTGTGGTTCAAATATATGTTGGAAAAGCACATGAAGGATTCAACTTTTTTTCTCATATTCTGCATGCTATCACCATGTTGAAAATAAAGTAAAGATGTGCAGAGGAGAAATTAATTATAAATAGTCTTGTGCAAAATAATGTTTGGGGAGGTTGGCCTGGTTCCATGACTTGAATCCACAGCCGAACGTAACGACTGCCTTGAATTTACCTTCACAGTTTTATTCATCGATACATTCAGGCGTGTACTGGAAGGAATTTGATTCAAACCTACCCTCTCCAACACATATTTGCACATGTCTAAGTATGAATAAAAATAGAATTCCGTATGTCAAAACATATATTTTTTTCCCCTTTGTTTGTTGTTAACAAAGATTTTGCAGTCTTAAGAAAGACTTTGCAGTCTTAAAAGCGTCATCTGAGCAGTTAGGACTTGCATTAATGACTTACGATAAACCATTGATTTTAAATGGTTGATAATGAAAACAACACATTTTTTATGATTTCTCTCATACAATTCTAAGTAAAAGCTAAACTTGTATTAATATAAGATGTTAGCTTTGAAAGGTGATATCAGAAGCACCAGGAAATATATATATATTGATGGTGGCATGCCAACATCTTCTCTGTGGAGCACTTGAAGGGTTTTGCTACAAATGATTTTTGCTGACTATATTAAACACAGTTGGAAGCTACGTGTTTCAAAAGAAAAACAACAATTGCTTGGGCTTGTCCGGGATTTAAACCCGGGACCTCTCGCACCCAAAGCGAGAATCATACCCCTAGACCAACGAGCCATTACATTAGTTGGGTTTTAGGAAAAAAATTGCCAGACTAACGCGCCAGACAGCGTTTGTGTTCTCAAAATAGAAACAAAGTTTTCGTTTTGAAGTGAGGATTTTAAATTTCCTCAATAGGATCTGTTTTTCCAATATCATTTTCATTGTATGGGTAAATTAACAGTTGAGGTTTATGTACGATGGTGATAAATCATATTGACAGTTGTCAAAGTTGAGTCTGTTTCTGGTCAAATTGCTGGGGAAGACTTAAAATTTCCATTCATTTCTTAATTGTTTATGAGGGATTTGTTGGTTTAGGAGAAATTTGTGGTTCAAAAATATGTTGGAAAAGCACATGAAGGATTCAACTTTCTTTCTCATATTCTGCATGCTATCACCATGTTGAAAATAAAGTAAAGATGTGCAGAGGAGAAATTAATTATAAATAGTCTTGTGCAAAATAATGTTTGGGGAGGTTGGCCTGGTTCCATAACTTGAATCCACAGCCGAACGTAACGACTGCCTTGAATTTACCTTTACAGTTTTATTCATCGATACATTCAGGCGTGTACTGGAAGGAATTTGATTCAAACCTACCCTCTCCAACACATATTTGCACATGTCTAAGTATGAATAAAAATAGAATTCCGTATGTCAAAACATATATTTTTTTCCCCTTTGTTTGTTGTTAACAAAGATTTTGCAGTCTTAAGAAAGACTTTGCAGTCTTAAAAGCGTCATCTGAGCAGTTAGGACTTGCATTAATGACTTACGATAAACCATTGATTTTAAATGGTTGATAATGAAAACAACACATTTTTTATGATTTCTCTCATACAATTCTAAGTAAAAGCTAAACTTGTATTAATATAAGATGTTAGCTTTGAAAGGTGATATCAGAAGCACCAGGAAATATATATATATTGATGGTGGCATGCCAACATCTTCTCTGTGGAGCACTTGAAGGGTTTTGCTACAAATGATTTTTGCTGACTATATTAAACACAGTTGGAAGCTACGTGTTTCAAAAGAAAAACAACAATTGCTTGGGCTTGTCCGGGATTTAAACCCGGGACCTCTCGCACCCAAAGCGAGAATCATACCCCTAGACCAACGAGCCATTACATTAGTTGGGTTTTAGGAAAAAAATTGCCAGACTAACGCGCCAGACAGCGTTTGTGTTCTCAAAATAGAAACAAAGTTTTCGTTTTGAAGTGAGGATTTTAAATTTCCTCAATAGGATCTGTTTTTCCAATATCATTTTCATTGTATGGGTAAATTAACAGTTGAGGTTTATGTACGATGGTGATAAATCATATTGACAGTTGTCAAAGTTGAGTCTGTTTCTGGTCAAATTGCTGGGGAAGACTTAAAATTTCCATTCATTTCTTAATTGTTTATGAGGGCTTTGTTGGTTTAGGAGAAATTTGTGGTTCAAATATATGTTGGAAAAGCACATGAAGGATTCAACTTTCTTTCTCATATTCTGCATGCTATCACCATGTTGAAAATAAAGTAAAGATGTGCAGAGGAGAAATTAATTATAAATAGTCTTGTGCAAAATAATGTTTGGGGAGGTTGGCCTGGTTCCATGACTTGAATCCACAGCCGAACGTAACGACTGCCTTGAATTTACCTTCACAGTTTTATTCATCGATACATTCAGGCGTGTACTGGAAGGAATTTGATTCAAACCTACCCTCTCCAACACATATTTGCACATGTCTAAGTATGAATAAAAATAGAATTCCGTATGTCAAAACATATATTTTTTCCCCTTTGTTTGTTGTTAACAAAGATTTTGCAGTCTTAAGAAAGACTTTGCAGTCTTAAAAGCGTCATCTGAGCAGTTAGGACTTGCATTAATGACTTACGATAAACCATTGATTTTAAATGGTTGATAATGAAAACAACACATTTTTTATGATTTCTCTCATACAATTCTAAGTAAAAGCTAAACTTGTATTAATATAAGATGTTAGCTTTGAAAGGTGATATCAGAAGCACCAGGAAATATATATATTGATGGTGGCATGCCAACATCTTCTCTGTGGAGCACTTGAAGGGTTTTGCTACAAATGATTTTTGCTGACTATATTAAACACAGTTGGAAGCTACGTGTTTCAAAAGAAAAACACCAATTGCTTGGGCTCGTCCGGGATTTGAACCCGGGACCTCTCGCACCCAAAGCGAGAATCATACCCCTAGACCAACGAGCCATTACATTAGTTGGGTTTTAGGAAAAAAATTGCCAGACTAACGCGCCAGACAGCGTTTGTGTTCTCAAAATAGAAACAAAGTTTTCGTTTTGAAGTGAGGATTTTAAATTTCCTCAATAGGATCTGTTTTTCCAATATCATTTTCATTGTATGGGTAAATTAACAGTTGAGGTTTATGTACGATGGTGATAAATCATATTGACAGTTGTCAAAGTTGAGTCTGTTTCTGGTCAAATTGCTGGGGAAGACTTAAAATTTCCATTCATTTCTTAATTGTTTATGAGGGCTTTGTTGGTTTAGGAGAAATTTGTGGTTCAAATATATGTTGGAAAAGCACATGAAGGATTCAACTTTCTTTCTCATATTCTGCATGCTATCACCATGTTGAAAATAAAGTAAAGATGTGCAGAGGAGAAATTAATTATAAATAGTCTTGTGCAAAATAATGTTTGGGGAGGTTGGCCTGGTTCCATGACTTGAATCCACAGCCGAACGTAACGACTGCCTTGAATTTACCTTCACAGTTTTATTCATCGATACATTCAGGCGTGTACTGGAAGGAATTTGATTCAAACCTACCCTCTCCAACACATATTTGCACATGTCTAAGTATGAATAAAAATAGAATTCCGTATGTCAAAACATATATTTTTTTCCCCTTTGTTTGTTGTTAACAAAGATTTTGCAGTCTTAAGAAAGACTTTGCAGTCTTAAAAGCGTCATCTGAGCAGTTAGGACTTGCATTAATGACTTACGATAAACCATTGATTTTAAATGGTTGATAATGAAAACAACACATTTTTTATGATTTCTTTCATACAATTCTAAGTAAAAGCTAAACTTGTATTAATATAAGATGTTAGCTTTGAAAGGTGATATCAGAAGCACCAGGAAATATATATATTGATGGTGGCATGCCAACATCTTCTCTGTGGAGCACTTGAAGGGTTTTGCTACAAATGATTTTTGCTGACTATATTAAACACAGTTGGAAGCTACGTGTTTCAAAAGAAAAACACCAATTGCTTGGGCTCGTCCGGGATTTGAACCCGCGACCTCTCGCACCCAAAGCGAGAATCATACCCCTAGACCAACGAGCCATTACATTAGTTGGGTTTTAGGAAAAAAATTGCCAGACTAACGCGCCAGACAGCGTTTGTGTTCTCAAAATAGAAACAAAGTTTTCGTTTTGAAGTGAGGATTTTAAATTTCCTCAATAGGATCTGTTTTTCCAATATCATTTTCATTGTATGGGTAAATTAACAGTTGAGGTTTATGTACGATGGTGATAAATCATATTGACAGTTGTCAAAGTTGAGTCTGTTTCTGGTCAAATTGCTGGGGAAGACTTAAAATTTCCATTCATTTCTTAATTGTTTATGAGGGCTTTGTTGGTTTAGGAGAAATTTGTGGTTCAAATATATGTTGGAAAAGCACATGAAGGATTCAACTTTCTTTCTCATATTCTGCATGCTATCACCATGTTGAAAATAAAGTAAAGATGTGCAGAGGAGAAATTAATTATAAATAGTCTTGTGCAAAATAATGTTTGGGGAGGTTGGCCTGGTTCCATGACTTGAATCCACAGCCGAACGTAACGACTGCCTTGAATTTACCTTCACAGTTTTATTCATCGATACATTCAGGCGTGTACTGGAAGGAATTTGATTCAAACCTACCCTCTCCAACACATATTTGCACATGTCTAAGTATGAATAAAAATAGAATTCCGTATGTCAAAACATATATTTTTTTCCCCTTTGTTTGTTGTTAACAAAGATTTTGCAGTCTTAAGAAAGACTTTGCAGTCTTAAAAGCGTCATCTGAGCAGTTAGGACTTGCATTAATGACTTACGATAAACCATTGATTTTAAATGGTTAATAATGAAAACAACACATTTTTTATGATTTCTCTCATACAATTCTAAGTAAAAGCTAAACTTGTATTAATATAAGATGTTAGCTTTGAAAGGTGATATCAGAAGCACCAGGAAATATATATATTGATGGTGGCATGCCAACATCTTCTCTGTGGAGCACTTGAAGGGTTTTGCTACAAATGATTTTTGCTGACTATATTAAACACAGTTGGAAGCTACGTGTTTCAAAAGAAAAACACCAATTGCTTGGGCTCGTCCGGGATTTGAACCCGGGACCTCTCGCACCCAAAGCGAGAATCATACCCCTAGACCAACGAGCCATTACATTAATTGGGTTTTAGGAATAAAATTGCCAGACTAACGCGCCAGACAGCGTTTGTGTTCTCAAAATAGAAACAAAGTTTTCGTTTTGAAGTGAGGATTTTAAATTTCCTCAATAGGATCTGTTTTTCCAATATCATTTTCATTGTATGGGTAAATTAACAGTTGAGGTTTATGTACGATGGTGATAAATCATATTGACAGTTGTCAAAGTTGAGTCTGTTTCTGGTCAAATTGCTGGGGAAGACTTAAAATTTCCATTCATTTCTTAATTGTTTATGAGGGCTTTGTTGGTTTAGGAGAAATTTGTGGTTCAAATATATGTTGGAAAAGCACATGAAGGATTCAACTTTCTTTCTCATATTCTGCATGCTATCACCATGTTGAAAATAAAGTAAAGATGTGCAGAGGAGAAATTAATTATAAATAGTCTTGTGCAAAATAATGTTTGGGGAGGTTGGCCTGGTTCCATAACTTGAATCCACAGCCGAACGTAACGACTGCCTTGAATTTACCTTTACAGTTTTATTCATCGATACATTCAGGCGTGTACTGGAAGGAATTTGATTCAAACCTACCCTCTCCAACACATATTTGCACATGTCTAAGTATGAATAAAAATAGAATTCCGTATGTCAAAACATATATTTTTTTCCCCTTTGTTTGTTGTTAACAAAGATTTTGCAGTCTTAAGAAAGACTTTGCAGTCTTAAAAGCGTCATCTGAGCAGTTAGGACTTGCATTAATGACTTACGATAAACCATTGATTTTAAATGGTTGATAATGAAAACAACACATTTTTTTATGATTTCTCTCATACAATTCTAAGTAAAAGCTAAACTTGTATTAATATAAGATGTTAGCTTTGAAATGTGATATCAGAAGCACCAGGAAATATATATATTGATGGTGGCATGCCAACATCTTCTCTGTGGAGCACTTGAAGGGTTTTGCTACAAATGATTTTTGCTGACTATATTAAACACAGTTGGAACTACGTGTTTCAAAAGAAAAACACCAATTGCTTGGGCTCGTCCGGGATTTGAACCCGGGACCTCTCGCACCCAAAGCGAGAATCATACCCCTAGACCAACGAGCCATTACATTAGTTGGGTTTTAGGAAAAAAATTGCCAGACTAACGCGCCAGACAGCGTTTGTGTTCTCAAAATAGAAACAAAGTTTTCGTTTTGAAGTGAGGATTTTAAATTTCCTCAATAGGATCTGTTTTTCCAATATCATTTTCATTGTATGGGTAAATTAACAGTTGAGGTTTATGTACGATGGTGATAAATCATATTGACAGTTGTCAAAGTTGAGTCTGTTTCTGGTCAAATTGCTGGGGAAGACTTAAAATTTCCATTCATTTCTTAATTGTTTATGAGGGCTTTGTTGGTTTAGGAGAAATTTGTGGTTCAAATATATGTTGGAAAAGCACATGAAGGATTCAACTTTCTTTCTCATATTCTGCATGCTATCACCATGTTGAAAATAAAGTAAAGATGTGCAGAGGAGAAATTAATTATAAATAGTCTTGTGCAAAATAATGTTTGGGGAGGTTGGCCTGGTTCCATGACTTGAATCCACAGCCGAACGTAACGACTGCCTTGAATTTACCTTCACAGTTTTATTCATCGATACATTCAGGCGTGTACTGGAAGGAATTTGATTCAAACCTACCCTCTCCAACACATATTTGCACATGTCTAAGTATGAATAAAAATAGAATTCCGTATGTCAAAACATATATTTTTTCCCCTTTGTTTGTTGTTAACAAAGATTTTGCAGTCTTAAGAAAGACTTTGCAGTCTTAAAAGCGTCATCTGAGCAGTTAGGACTTGCATTAATGACTTACGATAAACCATTGATTTTAAATGGTTGATAATGAAAACAACACATTTTTTATGATTTCTCTCATACAATTCTAAGTAAAAGCTAAACTTGTATTAATATAAGATGTTAGCTTTGAAAGGTGATATCAGAAGCACCAGGAAATATATATATTGATGGTGGCATGCCAACATCTTCTCTGTGGAGCACTTGAAGGGTTTTGCTACAAATGATTTTTGCTGACTATATTAAACACAGTTGGAAGCTACGTGTTTCAAAAGAAAAACACCAATTGCTTGGGCTCGTCCGGGATTTGAACCCGGGACCTCTCGCACCCAAAGCGAGAATCATACCCCTAGACCAACGAGCCATTACATTAGTTGGGTTTTAGGAAAAAAATTGCCAGACTAACGCGCCAGACAGCGTTTGTGTTCTCAAAATAGAAACAAAGTTTTCGTTTTGAAGTGAGGATTTTACATTTCCTCAATAGGATCTGTTTTTCCAATATCATTTTCATTGTATGGGTAAATTAACAGTTGAGGTTTATGTACGATGGTGATAAATCATATTGACAGTTGTCAAAGTTGAGTCTGTTTCTGGTCAAATTGCTGGGGAAGACTTAAAATTTCCATTCATTTCTTAATTGTTTATGAGGGCTTTGTTGGTTTAGGAGAAATTTGTGGTTCAAATATATGTTGGAAAAGCACATGAAGGATTCAACTTTCTTTCTCATATTCTGCATGCTATCACCATGTTGAAAATAAAGTAAAGATGTGCAGAGGAGAAATTAATTATAAATAGTCTTGTGCAAAATAATGTTTGGGGAGGTTGGCCTGGTTCCATGACTTGAATCCACAGCCGAACGTAACGACTGCCTTGAATTTACCTTCACAGTTTTATTCATCGATACATTCAGGCGTGTACTGGAAGGAATTTGATTCAAACCTACCCTCTCCAACACATATTTGCACATGTCTAAGTATGAATAAAAATAGAATTCCGTATGTCAAAACATATATTTTTTTCCCCTTTGTTTGTTGTTAACAAAGATTTTGCAGTCTTAAGAAAGACTTTGCAGTCTTAAAAGCGTCATCTGAGCAGTTAGGACTTGCATTAATGACTTACGATAAACCATTGATTTTAAATGGTTGATAATGAAAACAACACATTTTTTATGATTTCTTTCATACAATTCTAAGTAAAAGCTAAACTTGTATTAATATAAGATGTTAGCTTTGAAAGGTGATATCAGAAGCACCAGGAAATATATATATTGATGGTGGCATGCCAACATCTTCTCTGTGGAGCACTTGAAGGGTTTTGCTACAAATGATTTTTGCTGACTATATTAAACACAGTTGGAACTACGTGTTTCAAAAGAAAAACACCAATTGCTTGGGCTCGTCCGGGATTTGAACCCGGGACCTCTCGCACCCAAAGCGAGAATCATACCCCTAGACCAACGAGCCATTACATTAGTTGGGTTTTAGGAAAAAAATTGCCAGACTAACGCGCCAGACAGCGTTTGTGTTCTCAAAATAGAAACAAAGTTTTCGTTTTGAAGTGAGGATTTTAAATTTCCTCAATAGGATCTGTTTTTCCAATATCATTTTCATTGTATGGGTAAATTAACAGTTGAGGTTTATGTACGATGGTGATAAATCATATTGACAGTTGTCAAAGTTGAGTCTGTTTCTGGTCAAATTGCTGGGGAAGACTTAAAATTTCCATTCATTTCTTAATTGTTTATGAGGGCTTTGTTGGTTTAGGAGAAATTTGTGGTTCAAATATATGTTGGAAAAGCACATGAAGGATTCAACTTTCTTTCTCATATTCTGCATGCTATCACCATGTTGAAAATAAAGTAAAGATGTGCAGAGGAGAAATTAATTATAAATAGTCTTGTGCAAAATAATGTTTGGGGAGGTTGGCCTGGTTCCATGACTTGAATCCACAGCCGAACGTAACGACTGCCTTGAATTTACCTTCACAGTTTTATTCATCGATACATTCAGGCGTGTACTGGAAGGAATTTGATTCAAACCTACCCTCTCCAACACATATTTGCACATGTCTAAGTATGAATAAAAATAGAATTCCGTATGTCAAAACATATATTTTTTTCCCCTTTGTTTGTTGTTAACAAAGATTTTGCAGTCTTAAGAAAGACTTTGCAGTCTTAAAAGCGTCATCTGAGCAGTTAGGACTTGCATTAATGACTTACGATAAACCATTGATTTTAAATGGTTGATAATGAAAACAACACATTTTTTATGATTTCTTTCATACAATTCTAAGTAAAAGCTAAACTTGTATTAATATAAGATGTTAGCTTTGAAAGGTGATATCAGAAGCACCAGGAAATATATATATTGATGGTGGCATGCCAACATCTTCTCTGTGGAGCACTTGAAGGGTTTTGCTACAAATGATTTTTGCTGACTATATTAAACACAGTTGGAACTACGTGTTTCAAAAGAAAAACACCAATTGCTTGGGCTCGTCCGGGATTTGAACCCGGGACCTCTCGCACCCAAAGCGAGAATCATACCCCTAGACCAACGAGCCATTACATTAGTTGGGTTTTAGGAAAAAAATTGCCAGACTAACGCGCCAGACAGCGTTTGTGTTCTCAAAATAGAAACAAAGTTTTCGTTTTGAAGTGAGGATTTTAAATTTCCTCAATAGGATCTGTTTTTCCAATATCATTTTCATTGTATGGGTAAATTAACAGTTGAGGTTTATGTACGATGGTGATAAATCATATTGACAGTTGTCAAAGTTGAGTCTGTTTCTGGTCAAATTGCTGGGGAAGACTTAAAATTTCCATTCATTTCTTAATTGTTTATGAGGGCTTTGTTGGTTTAGGAGAAATTTGTGGTTCAAATATATGTTGGAAAAGCACATGAAGGATTCAACTTTCTTTCTCATATTCTGCATGCTATCACCATGTTGAAAATAAAGTAAAGATGTGCAGAGGAGAAATTAATTATAAATAGTCTTGTGCAAAATAATGTTTGGGGAGGTTGGCCTGGTTCCATGACTTGAATCCACAGCCGAACGTAACGACTGCCTTGAATTTACCTTCACAGTTTTATTCATCGATACATTCAGGCGTGTACTGGAAGGAATTTGATTCAAACCTACCCTCTCCAACACATATTTGCACATGTCTAAGTATGAATAAAAATAGAATTCCGTATGTCAAAACATATATTTTTTCCCCTTTGTTTGTTGTTAACAAAGATTTTGCAGTCTTAAGAAAGACTTTGCAGTCTTAAAAGCGTCATCTGAGCAGTTAGGACTTGCATTAATGACTTACGATAAACCATTGATTTTAAATGGTTGATAATGAAAACAACACATTTTTTATGATTTCTCTCATACAATTCTAAGTAAAAGCTAAACTTGTATTAATATAAGATGTTAGCTTTGAAAGGTGATATCAGAAGCACCAGGAAATATATATATTGATGGTGGCATGCCAACATCTTCTCTGTGGAGCACTTGAAGGGTTTTGCTACAAATGATTTTTGCTGACTATATTAAACACAGTTGGAAGCTACGTGTTTCAAAAGAAAAACACCAATTGCTTGGGCTCGTCCGGGATTTGAACCCGGGACCTCTCGCACCCAAAGCGAGAATCATACCCCTAGACCAACGAGCCATTACATTAGTTGGGTTTTAGGAAAAAAATTGCCAGACTAACGCGCCAGACAGCGTTTGTGTTCTCAAAATAGAAACAAAGTTTTCGTTTTGAAGTGAGGATTTTACATTTCCTCAATAGGATCTGTTTTTCCAATATCATTTTCATTGTATGGGTAAATTAACAGTTGAGGTTTATGTACGATGGTGATAAATCATATTGACAGTTGTCAAAGTTGAGTCTGTTTCTGGTCAAATTGCTGGGGAAGACTTAAAATTTCCATTCATTTCTTAATTGTTTATGAGGGCTTTGTTGGTTTAGGAGAAATTTGTGGTTCAAATATATGTTGGAAAAGCACATGAAGGATTCAACTTTCTTTCTCATATTCTGCATGCTATCACCATGTTGAAAATAAAGTAAAGATGTGCAGAGGAGAAATTAATTATAAATAGTCTTGTGCAAAATAATGTTTGGGGAGGTTGGCCTGGTTCCATGACTTGAATCCACAGCCGAACGTAACGACTGCCTTGAATTTACCTTCACAGTTTTATTCATCGATACATTCAGGCGTGTACTGGAAGGAATTTGATTCAAACCTACCCTCTCCAACACATATTTGCACATGTCTAAGTATGAATAAAAATAGAATTCCGTATGTCAAAACATATATTTTTTTCCCCTTTGTTTGTTGTTAACAAAGATTTTGCAGTCTTAAGAAAGACTTTGCAGTCTTAAAAGCGTCATCTGAGCAGTTAGGACTTGCATTAATGACTTACGATAAACCATTGATTTTAAATGGTTGATAATGAAAACAACACATTTTTTATGATTTCTTTCATACAATTCTAAGTAAAAGCTAAACTTGTATTAATATAAGATGTTAGCTTTGAAAGGTGATATCAGAAGCACCAGGAAATATATATATTGATGGTGGCATGCCAACATCTTCTCTGTGGAGCACTTGAAGGGTTTTGCTACAAATGATTTTTGCTGACTATATTAAACACAGTTGGAACTACGTGTTTCAAAAGAAAAACACCAATTGCTTGGGCTCGTCCGGGATTTGAACCCGGGACCTCTCGCACCCAAAGCGAGAATCATACCCCTAGACCAACGAGCCATTACATTAGTTGGGTTTTAGGAAAAAAATTGCCAGACTAACGCGCCAGACAGCGTTTGTGTTCTCAAAATAGAAACAAAGTTTTCGTTTTGAAGTGAGGATTTTAAATTTCCTCAATAGGATCTGTTTTTCCAATATCATTTTCATTGTATGGGTAAATTAACAGTTGAGGTTTATGTACGATGGTGATAAATCATATTGACAGTTGTCAAAGTTGAGTCTGTTTCTGGTCAAATTGCTGGGGAAGACTTAAAATTTCCATTCATTTCTTAATTGTTTATGAGGGCTTTGTTGGTTTAGGAGAAATTTGTGGTTCAAATATATGTTGGAAAAGCACATGAAGGATTCAACTTTCTTTCTCATATTCTGCATGCTATCACCATGTTGAAAATAAAGTAAAGATGTGCAGAGGAGAAATTAATTATAAATAGTCTTGTGCAAAATAATGTTTGGGGAGGTTGGCCTGGTTCCATGACTTGAATCCACAGCCGAACGTAACGACTGCCTTGAATTTACCTTCACAGTTTTATTCATCGATACATTCAGGCGTGTACTGGAAGGAATTTGATTCAAACCTACCCTCTCCAACACATATTTGCACATGTCTAAGTATGAATAAAAATAGAATTCCGTATGTCAAAACATATATTTTTTTCCCCTTTGTTTGTTGTTAACAAAGATTTTGCAGTCTTAAGAAAGACTTTGCAGTCTTAAAAGCGTCATCTGAGCAGTTAGGACTTGCATTAATGACTTACGATAAACCATTGATTTTAAATGGTTGATAATGAAAACAACACATTTTTTATGATTTCTTTCATACAATTCTAAGTAAAAGCTAAACTTGTATTAATATAAGATGTTAGCTTTGAAAGGTGATATCAGAAGCACCAGGAAATATATATATTGATGGTGGCATGCCAACATCTTCTCTGTGGAGCACTTGAAGGGTTTTGCTACAAATGATTTTTGCTGACTATATTAAACACAGTTGGAACTACGTGTTTCAAAAGAAAAACACCAATTGCTTGGGCTCGTCCGGGATTTGAACCCGGGACCTCTCGCACCCAAAGCGAGAATCATACCCCTAGACCAACGAGCCATTACATTAGTTGGGTTTTAGGAAAAAAATTGCCAGACTAACGCGCCAGACAGCGTTTGTGTTCTCAAAATAGAAACAAAGTTTTCGTTTTGAAGTGAGGATTTTAAATTTCCTCAATAGGATCTGTTTTTCCAATATCATTTTCATTGTATGGGTAAATTAACAGTTGAGGTTTATGTACGATGGTGATAAATCATATTGACAGTTGTCAAAGTTGAGTCTGTTTCTGGTCAAATTGCTGGGGAAGACTTAAAATTTCCATTCATTTCTTAATTGTTTATGAGGGCTTTGTTGGTTTAGGAGAAATTTGTGGTTCAAATATATGTTGGAAAAGCACATGAAGGATTCAACTTTCTTTCTCATATTCTGCATGCTATCACCATGTTGAAAATAAAGTAAAGATGTGCAGAGGAGAAATTAATTATAAATAGTCTTGTGCAAAATAATGTTTGGGGAGGTTGGCCTGGTTCCATGACTTGAATCCACAGCCGAACGTAACGACTGCCTTGAATTTACCTTCACAGTTTTATTCATCGATACATTCAGGCGTGTACTGGAAGGAATTTGATTCAAACCTACCCTCTCCAACACATATTTGCACATGTCTAAGTATGAATAAAAATAGAATTCCGTATGTCAAAACATATATTTTTTCCCCTTTGTTTGTTGTTAACAAAGATTTTGCAGTCTTAAGAAAGACTTTGCAGTCTTAAAAGCGTCATCTGAGCAGTTAGGACTTGCATTAATGACTTACGATAAACCATTGATTTTAAATGGTTGATAATGAAAACAACACATTTTTTATGATTTCTCTCATACAATTCTAAGTAAAAGCTAAACTTGTATTAATATAAGATGTTAGCTTTGAAAGGTGATATCAGAAGCACCAGGAAATATATATATTGATGGTGGCATGCCAACATCTTCTCTGTGGAGCACTTGAAGGGTTTTGCTACAAATGATTTTTGCTGACTATATTAAACACAGTTGGAAGCTACGTGTTTCAAAAGAAAAACACCAATTGCTTGGGCTCGTCCGGGATTTGAACCCGGGACCTCTCGCACCCAAAGCGAGAATCATACCCCTAGACCAACGAGCCATTACATTAGTTGGGTTTTAGGAAAAAAATTGCCAGACTAACGCGCCAGACAGCGTTTGTGTTCTCAAAATAGAAACAAAGTTTTCGTTTTGAAGTGAGGATTTTACATTTCCTCAATAGGATCTGTTTTTCCAATATCATTTTCATTGTATGGGTAAATTAACAGTTGAGGTTTATGTACGATGGTGATAAATCATATTGACAGTTGTCAAAGTTGAGTCTGTTTCTGGTCAAATTGCTGGGGAAGACTTAAAATTTCCATTCATTTCTTAATTGTTTATGAGGGCTTTGTTGGTTTAGGAGAAATTTGTGGTTCAAATATATGTTGGAAAAGCACATGAAGGATTCAACTTTCTTTCTCATATTCTGCATGCTATCACCATGTTGAAAATAAAGTAAAGATGTGCAGAGGAGAAATTAATTATAAATAGTCTTGTGCAAAATAATGTTTGGGGAGGTTGGCCTGGTTCCATGACTTGAATCCACAGCCGAACGTAACGACTGCCTTGAATTTACCTTCACAGTTTTATTCATCGATACATTCAGGCGTGTACTGGAAGGAATTTGATTCAAACCTACCCTCTCCAACACATATTTGCACATGTCTAAGTATGAATAAAAATAGAATTCCGTATGTCAAAACATATATTTTTTTCCCCTTTGTTTGTTGTTAACAAAGATTTTGCAGTCTTAAGAAAGACTTTGCAGTCTTAAAAGCGTCATCTGAGCAGTTAGGACTTGCATTAATGACTTACGATAAACCATTGATTTTAAATGGTTGATAATGAAAACAACACATTTTTTATGATTTCTTTCATACAATTCTAAGTAAAAGCTAAACTTGTATTAATATAAGATGTTAGCTTTGAAAGGTGATATCAGAAGCACCAGGAAATATATATATTGATGGTGGCATGCCAACATCTTCTCTGTGGAGCACTTGAAGGGTTTTGCTACAAATGATTTTTGCTGACTATATTAAACACAGTTGGAAGCTACGTGTTTCAAAAGAAAAACACCAATTGCTTGGGCTCGTCCGGGATTTGAACCCGCGACCTCTCGCACCCAAAGCGAGAATCATACCCCTAGACCAACGAGCCATTACATTAGTTGGGTTTTAGGAAAAAAATTGCCAGACTAACGCGCCAGACAGCGTTTGTGTTCTCAAAATAGAAACAAAGTTTTCGTTTTGAAGTGAGGATTTTACATTTCCTCAATAGGATCTGTTTTTCCAATATCATTTTCATTGTATGGGTAAATTAACAGTTGAGGTTTATGTACGATGGTGATAAATCATATTGACAGTTGTCAAAGTTGAGTCTGTTTCTGGTCAAATTGCTGGGGAAGACTTAAAATTTCCATTCATTTCTTAATTGTTTATGAGGGCTTTGTTGGTTTAGGAGAAATTTGTGGTTCAAATATATGTTGGAAAAGCACATGAAGGATTCAACTTTCTTTCTCATATTCTGCATGCTATCACCATGTTGAAAATAAAGTAAAGATGTGCAGAGGAGAAATTAATTATAAATAGTCTTGTGCAAAATAATGTTTGGGGAGGTTGGCCTGGTTCCATGACTTGAATCCACAGCCGAACGTAACGACTGCCTTGAATTTACCTTCACAGTTTTATTCATCGATACATTCAGGCGTGTACTGGAAGGAATTTGATTCAAACCTACCCTCTCCAACACATATTTGCACATGTCTAAGTATGAATAAAAATAGAATTCCGTATGTCAAAACATATATTTTTTTCCCCTTTGTTTGTTGTTAACAAAGATTTTGCAGTCTTAAGAAAGACTTTGCAGTCTTAAAAGCGTCATCTGAGCAGTTAGGACTTGCATTAATGACTTACGATAAACCATTGATTTTAAATGGTTAATAATGAAAACAACACATTTTTTATGATTTCTCTCATACAATTCTAAGTAAAAGCTAAACTTGTATTAATATAAGATGTTAGCTTTGAAAGGTGATATCAGAAGCACCAGGAAATATATATATTGATGGTGGCATGCCAACATCTTCTCTGTGGAGCACTTGAAGGGTTTTGCTACAAATGATTTTTGCTGACTATATTAAACACAGTTGGAAGCTACGTGTTTCAAAAGAAAAACACCAATTGCTTGGGCTCGTCCGGGATTTGAACCCGGGACCTCTCGCACCCAAAGCGAGAATCATACCCCTAGACCAACGAGCCATTACATTAGTTGGGTTTTAGGAATAAAATTGCCAGACTAACGCGCCAGACAGCGTTTGTGTTCTCAAAATAGAAACAAAGTTTTCGTTTTGAAGTGAGGATTTTAAATTTCCTCAATAGGATCTGTTTTTCCAATATCATTTTCATTGTATGGGTAAATTAACAGTTGAGGTTTATGTACGATGGTGATAAATCATATTGACAGTTGTCAAAGTTGAGTCTGTTTCTGGTCAAATTGCTGGGGAAGACTTAAAATTTCCATTCATTTCTTAATTGTTTATGAGGGCTTTGTTGGTTTAGGAGAAATTTGTGGTTCAAATATATGTTGGAAAAGCACATGAAGGATTCAACTTTCTTTCTCATATTCTGCATGCTATCACCATGTTGAAAATAAAGTAAAGATGTGCAGAGGAGAAATTAATTATAAATAGTCTTGTGCAAAATAATGTTTGGGGAGGTTGGCCTGGTTCCATAACTTGAATCCACAGCCGAACGTAACGACTGCCTTGAATTTACCTTTACAGTTTTATTCATCGATACATTCAGGCGTGTACTGGAAGGAATTTGATTCAAACCTACCCTCTCCAACACATATTTGCACATGTCTAAGTATGAATAAAAATAGAATTCCGTATGTCAAAACATATATTTTTTTCCCCTTTGTTTGTTGTTAACAAAGATTTTGCAGTCTTAAGAAAGACTTTGCAGTCTTAAAAGCGTCATCTGAGCAGTTAGGACTTGCATTAATGACTTACGATAAACCATTGATTTTAAATGGTTGATAATGAAAACAACACATTTTTTTATGATTTCTCTCATACAATTCTAAGTAAAAGCTAAACTTGTATTAATATAAGATGTTAGCTTTGAAAGGTGATATCAGAAGCACCAGGAAATATATATATTGATGGTGGCATGCCAACATCTTCTCTGTGGAGCACTTGAAGGGTTTTGCTACAAATGATTTTTGCTGACTATATTAAACACAGTTGGAAGCTACGTGTTTCAAAAGAAAAACACTAACTGCTTGGGCTCGTCCGGGATTTGAACCCGGGACCTCTCGCACCCAAAGCGAGAATCATACCCCTAGACCAACGAGCCATTACATTAGTTGGGTTTTAGGAAAAAAATTGCCAGACTAACGCGCCAGACAGCGTTTGTGTTCTCAAAATAGAAACAAAGTTTTCGTTTTGAAGTGAGGATTTTAAATTTCCTCAATAGGATCTGTTTTTCCAATATCATTTTCATTGTATGGGTAAATTAACAGTTGAGGTTTATGTACGATGGTGATAAATCATATTGACAGTTGTCAAAGTTGAGTCTGTTTCTGGTCAAATTGCTGGGGAAGACTTAAAATTTCCATTCATTTCTTAATTGTTTATGAGGGCTTTGTTGGTTTAGGAGAAATTTGTGGTTCAAATATATGTTGGAAAAGCACATGAAGGATTCAACTTTCTTTCTCATATTCTGCATGCTATCACCATGTTGAAAATAAAGTAAAGATGTGCAGAGGAGAAATTAATTATAAATAGTCTTGTGCAAAATAATGTTTGGGGAGGTTGGCCTGGTTCCATAACTTGAATCCACAGCCGAACGTAACGACTGCCTTGAATTTACCTTTACAGTTTTATTCATCGATACATTCAGGCGTGTACTGGAAGGAATTTGATTCAAACCTACCCTCTCCAACACATATTTGCACATGTCTAAGTATGAATAAAAATAGAATTCCGTATGTCAAAACATATATTTTTTTCCCCTTTGTTTGTTGTTAACAAAGATTTTGCAGTCTTAAGAAAGACTTTGCAGTCTTAAAAGCGTCATCTGAGCAGTTAGGACTTGCATTAATGACTTACGATAAACCATTGATTTTAAATGGTTGATAATGAAAACAACACATTTTTTATGATTTCTCTCATACAATTCTAAGTAAAAGCTAAACTTGTATTAATATAAGATGTTAGCTTTGAAAGGTGATATCAGAAGCACCAGGAAATATATATATTGATGGTGGCATGCCAACATCTTCTCTGTGGAGCACTTGAAGGGTTTTGCTACAAATGATTTTTGCTGACTATATTAAACACAGTTGGAAGCTACGTGTTTCAAAAGAAAAACAACAATTGCTTGGGCTTGTCCGGGATTTAAACCCGGGACCTCTCGCACCCAAAGCGAGAATCATACCCCTAGACCAACGAGCCATTACATTAGTTGGGTTTTAGGAAAAAAATTGCCAGACTAACGCGCCAGACAGCGTTTGTGTTCTCAAAATAGAAACAAAGTTTTCGTTTTGAAGTGAGGATTTTAAATTTCCTCAATAGGATCTGTTTTTCCAATATCATTTTCATTGTATGGGTAAATTAACAGTTGAGGTTTATGTACGATGGTGATAAATCATATTGACAGTTGTCAAAGTTGAGTCTGTTTCTGGTCAAATTGCTGGGGAAGACTTAAAATTTCCATTCATTTCTTAATTGTTTATGAGGGCTTTGTTGGTTTAGGAGAAATTTGTGGTTCAAATATATGTTGGAAAAGCACATGAAGGATTCAACTTTCTTTCTCATATTCTGCATGCTATCACCATGTTGAAAATAAAGTAAAGATGTGCAGAGGAGAAATTAATTATAAATAGTCTTGTGCAAAATAATGTTTGGGGAGGTTGGCCTGGTTCCATGACTTGAATCCACAGCCGAACGTAACGACTGCCTTGAATTTACCTTCACAGTTTTATTCATCGATACATTCAGGCGTGTACTGGAAGGAATTTGATTCAAACCTACCCTCTCCAACACATATTTGCACATGTCTAAGTATGAATAAAAATAGAATTCCGTATGTCAAAACATATATTTTTTTCCCCTTTGTTTGTTGTTAACAAAGATTTTGCAGTCTTAAGAAAGACTTTGCAGTCTTAAAAGCGTCATCTGAGCAGTTAGGACTTGCATTAATGACTTACGATAAACCATTGATTTTAAATGGTTGATAATGAAAACAACACATTTTTTATGATTTCTCTCATACAATTCTAAGTAAAAGCTAAACTTGTATTAATATAAGATGTTAGCTTTGAAAGGTGATATCAGAAGCACCAGGAAATATATATATTGATGGTGGCATGCCAACATCTTCTCTGTGGAGCACTTGAAGGGTTTTGCTACAAATGATTTTTGCTGACTATATTAAACACAGTTGGAAGCTACGTGTTTCAAAAGAAAAACACTAATTGCTTGGGCTCGTCCGGGATTTGAACCCGGGACCTCTCGCACCCAAAGCGAGAATCATACCCCTAGACCAACGAGCCATTACATTAGTTGGGTTTTAGGAAAAAAAATTGCCAGACTAACGCGCCAGACAGCGTTTGTGTTCTCAAAATAGAAACAAAGTTTTCGTTTTGAAGTGAGGATTTTAAATTTCCTCAATAGGATCTGTTTTTCCAATATCATTTTCATTGTATGGGTAAATTAACAGTTGAGGTTTATGTACGATGGTGATAAATCATATTGACAGTTGTCAAAGTTGAGTCTGTTTCTGGTCAAATTGCTGGGGAAGACTTAAAATTTCCATTCATTTCTTAATTGTTTATGAGGGATTTGTTGGTTTAGGAGAAATTTGTGGTTCAAAAATATGTTGGAAAAGCACATGAAGGATTCAACTTTCTTTCTCATATTCTGCATGCTATCACCATGTTGAAAATAAAGTAAAGATGTGCAGAGGAGAAATTAATTATAAATAGTCTTGTGCAAAATAATGTTTGGGGAGGTTGGCCTGGTTCCATAACTTGAATCCACAGCCGAACGTAACGACTGCCTTGAATTTACCTTTACAGTTTTATTCATCGATACATTCAGGCGTGTACTGGAAGGAATTTGATTCAAACCTACCCTCTCCAACACATATTTGCACATGTCTAAGTATGAATAAAAATAGAATTCCGTATGTCAAAACATATATTTTTTTCCCCTTTGTTTGTTGTTAACAAAGATTTTGCAGTCTTAAGAAAGACTTTGCAGTCTTAAAAGCGTCATCTGAGCAGTTAGGACTTGCATTAATGACTTACGATAAACCATTGATTTTAAATGGTTGATAATGAAAACAACACATTTTTTATGATTTCTCTCATACAATTCTAAGTAAAAGCTAAACTTGTATTAATATAAGATGTTAGCTTTGAAAGGTGATATCAGAAGCACCAGGAAATATATATATTGATGGTGGCATGCCAACATCTTCTCTGTGGAGCACTTGAAGGGTTTTGCTACAAATGATTTTTGCTGACTATATTAAACACAGTTGGAAGCTACGTGTTTCAAAAGAAAAACAACAATTGCTTGGGCTTGTCCGGGATTTAAACCCGGGACCTCTCGCACCCAAAGCGAGAATCATACCCCTAGACCAACGAGCCATTACATTAGTTGGGTTTTAGGAAAAAAATTGCCAGACTAACGCGCCAGACAGCGTTTGTGTTCTCAAAATAGAAACAAAGTTTTCGTTTTGAAGTGAGGATTTTAAATTTCCTCAATAGGATCTGTTTTTCCAATATCATTTTCATTGTATGGGTAAATTAACAGTTGAGGTTTATGTACGATGGTGATAAATCATATTGACAGTTGTCAAAGTTGAGTCTGTTTCTGGTCAAATTGCTGGGGAAGACTTAAAATTTCCATTCATTTCTTAATTGTTTATGAGGGCTTTGTTGGTTTAGGAGAAATTTGTGGTTCAAATATATGTTGGAAAAGCACATGAAGGATTCAACTTTCTTTCTCATATTCTGCATGCTATCACCATGTTGAAAATAAAGTAAAGATGTGCAGAGGAGAAATTAATTATAAATAGTCTTGTGCAAAATAATGTTTGGGGAGGTTGGCCTGGTTCCATAACTTGAATCCACAGCCGAACGTAACGACTGCCTTGAATTTACCTTTACAGTTTTATTCATCGATACATTCAGGCGTGTACTGGAAGGAATTTGATTCAAACCTACCCTCTCCAACACATATTTGCACATGTCTAAGTATGAATAAAAATAGAATTCCGTATGTCAAAACATATATTTTTTTCCCCTTTGTTTGTTGTTAACAAAGATTTTGCAGTCTTAAGAAAGACTTTGCAGTCTTAAAAGCGTCATCTGAGCAGTTAGGACTTGCATTAATGACTTACGATAAACCATTGATTTTAAATGGTTGATAATGAAAACAACACATTTTTTATGATTTCTCTCATACAATTCTAAGTAAAAGCTAAACTTGTATTAATATAAGATGTTAGCTTTGAAAGGTGATATCAGAAGCACCAGGAAATATATATATTGATGGTGGCATGCCAACATCTTCTCTGTGGAGCACTTGAAGGGTTTTGCTACAAATGATTTTTGCTGACTATATTAAACACAGTTGGAAGCTACGTGTTTCAAAAGAAAAACAACAATTGCTTGGGCTCGTCCGGGATTTAAACCCGGGACCTCTCGCACCCAAGGCGAGAATCATACCCCTAGACCAACGAGCCATTACATTAGTTGGGTTTTAGGAAAAAAATTGCCAGACTAATGCGCCAGACAGCGTTTGTGTTCTCAAAATAGAAACAAAGTTTTCGTTTTGAAGTGAGGATTTTAAATTTCCTCAATAGGATCTGTTTTTCCAATATCATTTTCATTGTATGGGTAAATTAACAGTTGAGGTTTATGTACGATGGTGATAAATCATATTGACAGTTGTCAAAGTTGAGTCTGTTTCTGGTCAAATTGCTGGGGAAGACTTAAAATTTCCATTCATTTCTTAATTGTTTATGAGGGCTTTGTTGGTTTAGGAGAAATTTGTGGTTCAAATATATGTTGGAAAAGCACATGAAGGATTCAACTTTCTTTCTCATATTCTGCATGCTATCACCATGTTGAAAATAAAGTAAAGATGTGCAGAGGAGAAATTAATTATAAATAGTCTTGTGCAAAATAATGTTTGGGGAGTTTGGCCTGGTTCCATGACTTGAATCCACAGCCGAACGTAACGACTGCCTTGAATTTACCTTCACAGTTTTATTCATCGATACATTCAGGCGTGTACTGGAAGGAATTTGATTCAAACCTACCCTCTCCAACACATATTTGCACATGTCTAAGTATGAATAAAAATAGAATTCCGTATGTCAAAACATATATTTTTTTCCCCTTTGTTTGTTGTTAACAAAGATTTTGCAGTCTTAAGAAAGACTTTGCAGTCTTAAAAGCGTCATCTGAGCAGTTAGGACTTGCATTAATGACTTACGATAAACCATTGATTTTAAATGGTTGATAATGAAAACAACACATTTTTTATGATTTCTCTCATACAATTCTAAGTAAAAGCTAAACTTGTATTAATATAAGATGTTAGCTTTGAAAGGTGATATCAGTGTTCAGAAGCTAGGGACTGGGGTAAACTAGCCTACACAGATCAGTGGGAACGGGACTTGGGAGACACTCTGGAAGGCGTGGAGTGGCAAGAGATCTGGGAGGCTAACCACACCTCGTCGGTGTGCGTCACATTACAGGAGCAGTCCATAAAAACAATGCTTCGCTGGTACACCACTCCCGTTAAACTATTCCAAATGCACAAGACTCCCACAGACGTGTGCTGGAGGGGGTGCGGCCTGAGAGGGACGTATATCCACATGTGGTGGGACTGCCCGCAGATGACCGTATTCTGGAAGCAGATACAGACACTGTTGACTCAGGTCTTTGGCAGATCTCCCAGCCTGGACCCTTGGCTGTTCCTCCTAAGTAGGTCCCTGGAAGGCTGGACTAGGCAAGAACAAAAGTTATTGCATAAAATCACCCTGGCGGCCAGGAGGGCGGTAGCAGCTGATTGGCTGCGGCCAGATACACCACCCCTCACAGGGGTCATTAGGAGAATAAAAGAAGTCCACCTAATGGACGACCTGACTGCCAGGGTGCGGGGCACCTTAAAATCCTTCTACAAGATATGGGAACCCTGGGAAAACTCCAACCTGAGCAATTGAGTAACGGCAGGGCCCCATGGGTGACCCGGAGGGACCCCCCGGCCCCCCCCCCCCCCACCCCCTCCTCCCCCTCCCTTCCACCCTCCTTTCGTGACTCTTTCTTCTCTCCACTTTTACTAAATCTCTACCTGGGTAGAGCTTTGACCAATATACCTGGCACAAACGCAGGCACGGGGGGCGCACGGACAACAGTAACCTCAGGGGGAGAACCAGGCTGGCAGCCTTACATACAAGAGGGGACGAACCAAGCACAGAGCATACATATCCACCGATAAGCAAATAATACGGGTCGGTACCCAGTAGGCCAAACGCAAATAACGTACTGACAGCTGGTATCTCTCTGTTGGCACGCCCCGTGACTAAAGCAAGCTGTTAAACAGGGCAGGTTCTATTATGCCAGAATGTGCATCCACTGTGATATAAAATGTTATCGCGATCATCACATACTCTCATACAATATTAAACATATACTGATGGATGAAATGTCACATATTCTACTACCTGTTAAACTTGTTGAGGCTGCACAAGCCTATTGTAGTACGATGAAAAATGAAAATAAAGAATTGAAAAAAAAAAAAAAAGAAAGGTGATATCAGAAGCACCAGGAAATATATATATATTGATGGTGGCATGCCAACATCTTCTCTGTGGAGCACTTGAAGGGTTTTGCTACAAATGATTTTTGCTGACTATATTAAGCACAGTTGGAAGCTACGTGTTTCAAAAGAAAAACACCAATTGCTTGGGCTCGTCCGGGATTTGAACCCGGGACCTCTCGCACCCACAGCGAGAATCATACCCCTAGACCAACGAGCCATTACATTAGTTGGGTTTTAGGAAAAAAATTGCCAGACTAATGCGCCAGACAGCGTTTGTGTTCTCAAAATAGAAACAAAGTTTTCGTTTTGAAGTGAGGATTTTAAATTTCCTCAATAGGATCTGTTTTTCCAATATCATTTTCATTGTATGGGTAAATTAACAGTTGAGGTTTATGTACGATGGTGATAAATCATATTGACAGTTGTCAAAGTTGAGTCTGTTTCTGGTCAAATTGCTGGGGAAGACTTAAAATTTCCATTCATTTCTTAATTGTTTATGAGGGCTTTGTTGGTTTAGGAGAAATTTGTGGTTCAAATATATGTTGGAAAAGCACATGAAGGATTCAACTTTCTTTCTCATATTCTGCATGCTATCACCATGTTGAAAATAAAGTAAAGATGTGCAGAGGAGAAATTAATTATAAATAGTCTTGTGCAAAATAATGTTTGGGGAGGTTGGCCTGGTTCCATGACTTGAATCCACAGCCGAACGTAACGACTGCCTTGAATTTACCTTCACAGTTTTATTCATCGATACATTCAGGCGTGTACTGGAAGGAATTTGATTCAAACCTACCCTCTCCAACACATATTTGCACATGTCTAAATATGAATAAAAATAGAATTCCGTATGTCAAAACATATATTTTTTTCCCCTTTGTTTGTTGTTAACAAAGATTTTGCAGTCTTAAGAAAGACTTTGCAGTCTTAAAAGCGTCATCTGAGCAGTTAGGACTTGCATTAATGACTTACGATAAACCATTGATTTTAAATGGTTGATAATGAAAACAACACATTTTTTATGATTTCTCTCATACAATTCTAAGTAAAAGCTAAACTTGTATTAATATAAGATGTTAGCTTTGAAAGGTGATATCAGAAGCACCAGGAAATATATATATTGATGGTGGCATGCCAACATCTTCTCTGTGGAGCACTTGAAGGGTTTTGCTACAAATGATTTTTGCTGACTATATTAAACACAGTTGGAAGCTACGTGTTTCAAAAGAAAAACACTAATTGCTTGGGCTCGTCCGGGATTTGAACCCGGGACCTCTCGCACCCAAAGCGAGAATCATACCCCTAGACCAACGAGCCATTACATTAGTTGGGTTTTAGGAAAAAAAATTGCCAGACTAACGCGCCAGACAGCGTTTGTGTTCTCAAAATAGAAACAAAGTTTTCGTTTTGAAGTGAGGATTTTAAATTTCCTCAATAGGATCTGTTTTTCCAATATCATTTTCATTGTATGGGTAAATTAACAGTTGAGGTTTATGTACGATGGTGATAAATCATATTGACAGTTGTCAAAGTTGAGTCTGTTTCTGGTCAAATTGCTGGGGAAGACTTAAAATTTCCATTCATTTCTTAATTGTTTATGAGGGATTTGTTGGTTTAGGAGAAATTTGTGGTTCAAAAATATGTTGGAAAAGCACATGAAGGATTCAACTTTCTTTCTCATATTCTGCATGCTATCACCATGTTGAAAATAAAGTAAAGATGTGCAGAGGAGAAATTAATTATAAATAGTCTTGTGCAAAATAATGTTTGGGGAGGTTGGCCTGGTTCCATAACTTGAATCCACAGCCGAACGTAACGACTGCCTTGAATTTACCTTTACAGTTTTATTCATCGATACATTCAGGCGTGTACTGGAAGGAATTTGATTCAAACCTACCCTCTCCAACACATATTTGCACATGTCTAAGTATGAATAAAAATAGAATTCCGTATGTCAAAACATATATTTTTTCCCCTTTGTTTGTTGTTAACAAAGATTTTGCAGTCTTAAGAAAGACTTTGCAGTCTTAAAAGCGTCATCTGAGCAGTTAGGACTTGCATTAATGACTTACGATAAACCATTGATTTTAAATGGTTGATAATGAAAACAACACATTTTTTATGATTTCTCTCATACAATTCTAAGTAAAAGCTAAACTTGTATTAATATAAGATGTTAGCTTTGAAAGGTGATATCAGAAGCACCAGGAAATATATATATTGATGGTGGCATGCCAACATCTTCTCTGTGGAGCACTTGAAGGGTTTTGCTACAAATGATTTTTGCTGACTATATTAAACACAGTTGGAAGCTACGTGTTTCAAAAGAAAAACAACAATTGCTTGGGCTTGTCCGGGATTTAAACCCGGGACCTCTCGCACCCAAAGCGAGAATCATACCCCTAGACCAACGAGCCATTACATTAGTTGGGTTTTAGGAAAAAAATTGCCAGACTAACGCGCCAGACAGCGTTTGTGTTCTCAAAATAGAAACAAAGTTTTCGTTTTGAAGTGAGGATTTTAAATTTCCTCAATAGGATCTGTTTTTCCAATATCATTTTCATTGTATGGGTAAATTAACAGTTGAGGTTTATGTACGATGGTGATAAATCATATTGACAGTTGTCAAAGTTGAGTCTGTTTCTGGTCAAATTGCTGGGGAAGACTTAAAATTTCCATTCATTTCTTAATTGTTTATGAGGGCTTTGTTGGTTTAGGAGAAATTTGTGGTTCAAATATATGTTGGAAAAGCACATGAAGGATTCAACTTTCTTTCTCATATTCTGCATGCTATCACCATGTTGAAAATAAAGTAAAGATGTGCAGAGGAGAAATTAA
This sequence comes from Pelobates fuscus, assembly GCF_036172605.1. Classification (NCBI taxonomy): domain Eukaryota; kingdom Metazoa; phylum Chordata; class Amphibia; order Anura; family Pelobatidae; genus Pelobates; species Pelobates fuscus. The sequence goes on along the minus strand of NC_086322.1, from coordinate 7,794,312 downwards.
TTATAAATAGTCTTGTGCAAAATAATGTTTGGGGAGGTTGGCCTGGTTCCATAACTTGAATCCACAGCCGAACGTAACGACTGCCTTGAATTTACCTTTACAGTTTTATTCATCGATACATTCAGGCGTGTACTGGAAGGAATTTGATTCAAACCTACCCTCTCCAACACATATTTGCACATGTCTAAGTATGAATAAAAATAGAATTCCGTATGTCAAAACATATATTTTTTTCCCCTTTGTTTGTTGTTAACAAAGATTTTGCAGTCTTAAGAAAGACTTTGCAGTCTTAAAAGCGTCATCTGAGCAGTTAGGACTTGCATTAATGACTTACGATAAACCATTGATTTTAAATGGTTGATAATGAAAACAACACATTTTTTATGATTTCTCTCATACAATTCTAAGTAAAAGCTAAACTTGTATTAATATAAGATGTTAGCTTTGAAAGGTGATATCAGAAGCACCAGGAAATATATATATTGATGGTGGCATGCCAACATCTTCTCTGTGGAGCACTTGAAGGGTTTTGCTACAAATGATTTTTGCTGACTATATTAAACACAGTTGGAAGCTACGTGTTTCAAAAGAAAAACAACAATTGCTTGGGCTCGTCCGGGATTTAAACCCGGGACCTCTCGCACCCAAGGCGAGAATCATACCCCTAGACCAACGAGCCATTACATTAGTTGGGTTTTAGGAAAAAAATTGCCAGACTAATGCGCCAGACAGCGTTTGTGTTCTCAAAATAGAAACAAAGTTTTCGTTTTGAAGTGAGGATTTTAAATTTCCTCAATAGGATCTGTTTTTCCAATATCATTTTCATTGTATGGGTAAATTAACAGTTGAGGTTTATGTACGATGGTGATAAATCATATTGACAGTTGTCAAAGTTGAATCTGTTTCTGGTCAAATTGCTGGGGAAGACTTAAAATTTCCATTCATTTCTTAATTGTTTATGAGGGCTTTGTTGGTTTAGGAGAAATTTGTGGTTCAAATATATGTTGGAAAAGCACATGAAGGATTCAACTTTCTTTCTCATATTCTGCATGCTATCACCATGTTGAAAATAAAGTAAAGATGTGCAGAGGAGAAATTAATTATAAATAGTCTTGTGCAAAATAATGTTTGGGGAGTTTGGCCTGGTTCCATGACTTGAATCCACAGCCGAACGTAACGACTGCCTTGAATTTACCTTCACAGTTTTATTCATCGATACATTCAGGCGTGTACTGGAAGGAATTTGATTCAAACCTACCCTCTCCAACACATATTTGCACATGTCTAAGTATGAATAAAAATAGAATTCCGTATGTCAAAACATATATTTTTTTCCCCTTTGTTTGTTGTTAACAAAGATTTTGCAGTCTTAAGAAAGACTTTGCAGTCTTAAAAGCGTCATCTGAGCAGTTAGGACTTGCATTAATGACTTACGATAAACCATTGATTTTAAATGGTTGATAATGAAAACAACACATTTTTTATGATTTCTCTCATACAATTCTAAGTAAAAGCTAAACTTGTATTAATATAAGATGTTAGCTTTGAAAGGTGATATCAGAAGCACCAGGAAATATATATATTGATGGTGGCATGCCAACATCTTCTCTGTGGAGCACTTGAAGGGTTTTGCTACAAATGATTTTTGCTGACTATATTAAGCACAGTTGGAAGCTACGTGTTTCAAAAGAAAAACACCAATTGCTTGGGCTCGTCCGGGATTTGAACCTGGGACCTCTCGCACCCAAAGCGAGAATCATACCCCTAGACCAACGAGCCATTACATTAGTTGGGTTTTAGGAAAAAAATTGCCAGACTAATGCGCCAGACAGCGTTTGTGTTCTCAAAATAGAAACAAAGTTTTCGATTTGAAGTGAGGATTTTAAATTTCCTCAATAGGATCTGTTTTTCCAATATCATTTTCATTGTATGGGTAAATTAACAGTTGAGGTTTATGTACGATGGTGATAAATCATATTGACAGTTGTCAAAGTTGAGTCTGTTTCTGGTCAAATTGCTGGGGAAGACTTAAAATTTCCATTCATTTCTTAATTGTTTATGAGGGCTTTGTTGGTTTAGGAGAAATTTGTGGTTCAAATATATGTTGGAAAAGCACATGAAGGATTCAACTTTCTTTCTCATATTCTGCATGCTATCACCATGTTGAAAATAAAGTAAAGATGTGCAGAGGAGAAATTAATTATAAATAGTCTTGTGCAAAATAATGTTTGGGGAGGTTGGCCTGGTTCCATGACTTGAATCCACAGCCGAACGTAACGACTGCCTTGAATTTACCTTCACAGTTTTATTCATCGATACATTCAGGCGTGTACTGGAAGGAATTTGATTCAAACCTACCCTCTCCAACACATATTTGCACATGTCTAAGTATGAATAAAAATAGAATTCCGTATGTCAAAACATATATTTTTTTCCCCTTTGTTTGTTGTTAACAAAGATTTTGCAGTCTTAAGAAAGACTTTGCAGTCTTAAAAGCGTCATCTGAGCAGTTAGGACTTGCATTAATGACTTACGATAAACCATTGATTTTAAATGGTTGATAATGAAAACAACACATTTTTTATGATTTCTCTCATACAATTCTAAGTAAAAGCTAAACTTGTATTAATATAAGATGTTAGCTTTGAAAGGTGATATCAGAAGCACCAGGAAATATATATATTGATGGTGGCATGCCAACATCTTCTCTGTGGAGCACTTGAAGGGTTTTGCTACAAATGATTTTTGCTGACTATATTAAACACAGTTGGAAGCTACGTGTTTCAAAAGAAAAACACCAATTGCTTGGGCTCGTCCGGGATTTGAACCCGGGACCTCTCGCACCCAAAGCGAGAATCATACCCCTAGACCAACGAGCCATTACATTAGTGGGGTTTTAGGAAAAAAATTGCCAGACTAACGCGCCAGACAGCGTTTGTGTTCTCAAAATAGAAACAAAGTTTTCGTTTTGAAGTGAGGATTTTAAATTTCCTCAATAGGATCTGTTTTTCCAATATCATTTTCATTGTATGGGTAAATTAACAGTTGAGGATTATGTACGATGGTGATAAATCATATTGACAGTTGTCAAAGTTGAGTCTGTTTCTGGTCAAATTGCTGGGGAAGACTTAAAATTTCCATTCATTTCTTAATTGTTTATGAGGGCTTTGTTGGTTTAGGAGAAATTTGTGGTTCAAATATATGTTGGAAAAGCACATGAAGGATTCAACTTTCTTTCTCATATTCTGCATGCTATCACCATGTTGAAAATAAAGTAAAGATGTGCAGAGGAGAAATTAATTATAAATAGTCTTGTGCAAAATAATGTTTGGGGAGGTTGGCCTGGTTCCATAACTTGAATCCACAGCCGAACGTAACGACTGCCTTGAATTTACCTTTACAGTTTTATTCATCGATACATTCAGGCGTGTACTGGAAGGAATTTGATTCAAACCTACCCTCTCCAACACATATTTGCACATGTCTAAGTATGAATAAAAATAGAATTCCGTATGTCAAAACATATATTTTTTTCCCCTTTGTTTGTTGTTAACAAAGATTTTGCAGTCTTAAGAAAGACTTTGCAGTCTTAAAAGCGTCATCTGAGCAGTTAGGACTTGCATTAATGACTTACGATAAACCATTGATTTTAAATGGTTGACAATGAAAACAACACATTTTTTATGATTTCTCTCATACAATTCTAAGTAAAAGCTAAACTTTTATTAATATAAGATGTTAGCTTTGAAAGGTGATATCAGAAGCACCAGGAAATATATATATTGATGGTGGCATGCCAACATCTTCTCTGTGGAGCACTTGAAGGGTTTTGCTACAAATGATTTTTGCTGACTATATTAAACACAGTTGGAAGCTACGTGTTTCAAAAGAAAAACACCAATTGCTTGGGCTTGTCCGGGATTTAAACCCGGGACCTCTCGCACCCAAAGCGAGAATCATACCCCTAGACCAACGAGCCATTACATTAGTTGGGTTTTAGGAAAAAAATTGCCAGACTAACGCGCCAGACAGCGTTTGTGTTCTCAAAATAGAAACAAAGTTTTCGTTTTGAAGTGAGGATTTTAAATTTCCTCAATAGGATCTGTTTTTCCAATATCATTTTCATTGTATGGGTAAATTAACAGTTGAGGTTTATGTACGATGGTGATAAATCATATTGACAGTTGTCAAAGTTGAGTCTGTTTCTGGTCAAATTGCTGGGGAAGACTTAAAATGTCCATTCATTTCTTAATTGTTTATGAGGGCTTTGTTGGTTTAGGAGAAATTTGTGGTTCAAATATATGTTGGAAAAGCACATGAAGGATTTAACTTTCTTTCTCATATTCTGCATGCTACCACCATGTTGAAAATAAAGTAAAGATGTGCAGAGGAGAAATTAATTATAAATAGTCTTGTGCAAAATAATGTTTGGGGAGGTTGGCCTGGTTCCATAACTTGAATCCACAGCCGAACGTAACGACTGCCTTGAATTTACCTTTACAGTTTTATTCATCGATACATTCAGGCGTGTACTGGAAGGAATTTGATTCAAACCTACCCTCTCCAACACATATTTGCACATGTCTAAGTATGAATAAAAATAGAATTCCGTATGTCAAAACATATATTTTTCCCCTTTGTTTGTTGTTAACAAAGATTTTGAAGTCTTAAGAAAGACTTTGCAGTCTTAAAAGCGTCATCTGAGCAGTTAGGACTTGCATTAATGACTTACGATAAACCATTGATTTTAAATGGTTGATAATGAAAACAACACATTTTTTATGATTTCTCTCATACAATTCTAAGTAAAAGCTAAACTTGTATTAATATAAGATGTTAGCTTTGAAAGGTGATATCAGAAGCACAAGGAAATATATATATTGATGGTGGCATGCCAACATCTTCTCTGTGGAGCACTTGAAGGGTTTTGCTACAAATGATTTTTGCTGACTATATTAAACACAGTTGGAAGCTACGTGTTTCAAAAGAAAAACACCAATTGCTTGGGCTTGTCCGGGATTTAAACCCGGGACCTCTCGCACCCAAAGCGAGAATCATACCGCTAGACCAACGAGCCATTACATTAGTTGGGTTTTAGGAAAAAAATTGCCAGACTAACGCGCCAGACAGCGTTTGTGTTCTCAAAATAGAAACAAAGTTTTCGTTTTGAAGTGAGGATTTTAAATTTCCTCAATAGGATCTGTTTTTCCAATATCATTTTCATTGTATGGGTAAATTAACAGTTGAGGTTTATGTACGATGGTGATAAATCATATTGACAGTTGTCAAAGTTGAGTCTGTTTCTGGTCAAATTGCTGGGGAAGACTTAAAATGTCCATTCATTTCTTAATTGTTTATGAGGGCTTTGTTGGTTTAGGAGAAATTTGTGGTTCAAATATATGTTGGAAAAGCACATGAAGGATTTAACTTTCTTTCTCATATTCTGCATGCTATCACCATGTTGAAAATAAAGTAAAGATGTGCAGAGGAGAAATTAATTATAAATAGTCTTGTGCAAAATAATGTTTGGGGAGGTTGGCCTGGTTCCATAACTTGAATCCACAGCCGAACGTAACGACTGCCTTGAATTTACCTTTACAGTTTTATTCATCGATACATTCAGGCGTGTACTGGAAGGAATTTGATTCAAACCTACCCTCTCCAACACATATTTGCACATGTCTAAGTATGAATAAAAATAGAATTCCGTATGTCAAAACATATATTTTTTTCCCCTTTGTTTGTTGTTAACAAAGATTTTGCAGTCTTAAGAAAGACTTTGCAGTCTTAAAAGCGTCATCTGAGCAGTTAGGACTTGCATTAATGACTTACGATAAACCATTGATTTTAAATGGTTGATAATGAAAACAACACATTTTTTATGATTTCTCTCATACAATTCTAAGTAAAAGCTAAACTTGTATTAATATAAGATGTTAGCTTTGAAAGGTGATATCAGAAGCACCAGGAAATATATATATTGATGGTGGCATGCCAACATCTTCTCTGTGGAGCACTTGAAGGGTTTTGCTACAAATGATTTTTGCTGACTATATTAAACACAGTTGGAAGCTACGTGTTTCAAAAGAAAAACACCAATTGCTTGGGCTCGTCCGGGATTTGAACCCGGGACCTCTCGCACCCAAAGCGAGAATCATACCCCTAGACCAACGAGCCATTACATTAGTGGGGTTTTAGGAAAAAAATTGCCAGACTAACGCGCCAGACAGCGTTTGTGTTCTCAAAATAGAAACAAAGTTTTCGTTTTGAAGTGAGGATTTTAAATTTCCTCAATAGGATCTGTTTTTCCAATATCATTTTCATTGTATGGGTAAATTAACAGTTGAGGTTTATGTACGATGGTGATAAATCATATTGACAGTTGTCAAAGTTGAGTCTGTTTCTGGTCAAATTGCTGGGGAAGACTTAAAATTTCCATTCATTTCTTAATTGTTTATGAGGGCTTTGTTGGTTTAGGAGAAATTTGTGGTTCAAATATATGTTGGAAAAGCACATGAAGGATTCAACTTTCTTTCTCATATTCTGCATGCTATCACCATGTTGAAAATAAAGTAAAGATGTGCAGAGGAGAAATTAATTATAAATAGTCTTGTGCAAAATAATGTTTGGGGAGGTTGGCCTGGTTCCATAACTTGAATCCACAGCCGAACGTAACGACTGCCTTGAATTTACCTTTACAGTTTTATTCATCGATACATTCAGGCGTGTACTGGAAGGAATTTGATTCAAACCTACCCTCTCCAACACATATTTGCACATGTCTAAGTATGAATAAAAATAGAATTCCGTATGTCAAAACATATATTTTTTTCCCCTTTGTTTGTTGTTAACAAAGATTTTGCAGTCTTAAGAAAGACTTTGCAGTCTTAAAAGCGTCATCTGAGCAGTTAGGACTTGCATTAATGACTTACGATAAACCATTGATTTTAAATGGTTGACAATGAAAACAACACATTTTTTATGATTTCTCTCATACAATTCTAAGTAAAAGCTAAACTTGTATTAATATAAGATGTTAGCTTTGAAAGGTGATATCAGAAGCACCAGGAAATATATATATTGATGGTGGCATGCCAACATCTTCTCTGTGGAGCACTTGAAGGGTTTTGCTACAAATGATTTTTGCTGACTATATTAAACACAGTTGGAAGCTACGTGTTTCAAAAGAAAAACACCAATTGCTTGGGCTTGTCCGGGATTTAAACCCGGGACCTCTCGCACCCAAAGCGAGAATCATACCCCTAGACCAACGAGCCATTACATTAGTTGGGTTTTAGGAAAAAAATTGCCAGACTAACGCGCCAGACAGCGTTTGTGTTCTCAAAATAGAAACAAAGTTTTCGTTTTGAAGTGAGGATTTTAAATTTCCTCAATAGGATCTGTTTTTCCAATATCATTTTCATTGTATGGGTAAATTAACAGTTGAGGTTTATGTACGATGGTGATAAATCATATTGACAGTTGTCAAAGTTGAGTCTGTTTCTGGTCAAATTGCTGGGGAAGACTTAAAATTTCCATTCATTTCTTAATTGTTTATGAGGGCTTTGTTGGTTTAGGAGAAATTTGTGGTTCAAATATATGTTGGAAAAGCACATGAAGGATTCAACTTTCTTTCTCATATTCTGCATGCTATCACCATGTTGAAAATAAAGTAAAGATGTGCAGAGGAGAAATTAATTATAAATAGTCTTGTGCAAAATAATGTTTGGGGAGGTTGGCCTGGTTCCATAACTTGAATCCACAGCCGAACGTAACGACTGCCTTGAATTTACCTTTACAGTTTTATTCATCGATACATTCAGGCGTGTACTGGAAGGAATTTGATTCAAACCTACCCTCTCCAACACATATTTGCACATGTCTAAGTATGAATAAAAATAGAATTCCGTATGTCAAAACATATATTTTTTTCCCCTTTGTTTGTTGTTAACAAAGATTTTGCAGTCTTAAGAAAGACTTTGCAGTCTTAAAAGCGTCATCTGAGCAGTTAGGACTTGCATTAATGACTTACGATAAACCATTGATTTTAAATGGTTGATAATGAAAACAACACATTTTTTATGATTTCTCTCATACAATTCTAAGTAAAAGCTAAACTTGTATTAATATAAGATGTTAGCTTTGAAAGGTGATATCAGAAGCACCAGGAAATATATATATTGATGGTGGCATGCCAACATCTTCTCTGTGGAGCACTTGAAGGGTTTTGCTACAAATGATTTTTGCTGACTATATTAAACACAGTTGGAAGCTACGTGTTTCAAAAGAAAAACAACAATTGCTTGGGCTCGTCCGGGATTTAAACCCGGGACCTCTCGCACCCAAGGCGAGAATCATACCCCTAGACCAACGAGCCATTACATTAGTTGGGTTTTAGGAAAAAAATTGCCAGACTAATGCGCCAGACAGCGTTTGTGTTCTCAAAATAGAAACAAAGTTTTCGTTTTGAAGTGAGGATTTTAAATTTCCTCAATAGGATCTGTTTTTCCAATATCATTTTCATTGTATGGGTAAATTAACAGTTGAGGTTTATGTACGATGGTGATAAATCATATTGACAGTTGTCAAAGTTGAATCTGTTTCTGGTCAAATTGCTGGGGAAGACTTAAAATTTCCATTCATTTCTTAATTGTTTATGAGGGCTTTGTTGGTTTAGGAGAAATTTGTGGTTCAAATATATGTTGGAAAAGCACATGAAGGATTCAACTTTCTTTCTCATATTCTGCATGCTATCACCATGTTGAAAATAAAGTAAAGATGTGCAGAGGAGAAATTAATTATAAATAGTCTTGTGCAAAATAATGTTTGGGGAGTTTGGCCTGGTTCCATGACTTGAATCCACAGCCGAACGTAACGACTGCCTTGAATTTACCTTCACAGTTTTATTCATCGATACATTCAGGCGTGTACTGGAAGGAATTTGATTCAAACCTACCCTCTCCAACACATATTTGCACATGTCTAAGTATGAATAAAAATAGAATTCCGTATGTCAAAACATATATTTTTTTCCCCTTTGTTTGTTGTTAACAAAGATTTTGCAGTCTTAAGAAAGACTTTGCAGTCTTAAAAGCGTCATCTGAGCAGTTAGGACTTGCATTAATGACTTACGATAAACCATTGATTTTAAATGGTTGATAATGAAAACAACACATTTTTTATGATTTCTCTCATACAATTCTAAGTAAAAGCTAAACTTGTATTAATATAAGATGTTAGCTTTGAAAGGTGATATCAGAAGCACCAGGAAATATATATATTGATGGTGGCATGCCAACATCTTCTCTGTGGAGCACTTGAAGGGTTTTGCTACAAATGATTTTTGCTGACTATATTAAGCACAGTTGGAAGCTACGTGTTTCAAAAGAAAAACACCAATTGCTTGGGCTCGTCCGGGATTTGAACCTGGGACCTCTCGCACCCAAAGCGAGAATCATACCCCTAGACCAACGAGCCATTACATTAGTTGGGTTTTAGGAAAAAAATTGCCAGACTAATGCGCCAGACAGCGTTTGTGTTCTCAAAATAGAAACAAAGTTTTCGATTTGAAGTGAGGATTTTAAATTTCCTCAATAGGATCTGTTTTTCCAATATCATTTTCATTGTATGGGTAAATTAACAGTTGAGGTTTATGTACGATGGTGATAAATCATATTGACAGTTGTCAAAGTTGAGTCTGTTTCTGGTCAAATTGCTGGGGAAGACTTAAAATTTCCATTCATTTCTTAATTGTTTATGAGGGCTTTGTTGGTTTAGGAGAAATTTGTGGTTCAAATATATGTTGGAAAAGCACATGAAGGATTCAACTTTCTTTCTCATATTCTGCATGCTATCACCATGTTGAAAATAAAGTAAAGATGTGCAGAGGAGAAATTAATTATAAATAGTCTTGTGCAAAATAATGTTTGGGGAGGTTGGCCTGGTTCCATGACTTGAATCCACAGCCGAACGTAACGACTGCCTTGAATTTACCTTCACAGTTTTATTCATCGATACATTCAGGCGTGTACTGGAAGGAATTTGATTCAAACCTACCCTCTCCAACACATATTTGCACATGTCTAAGTATGAATAAAAATAGAATTCCGTATGTCAAAACATATATTTTTTTCCCCTTTGTTTGTTGTTAACAAAGATTTTGCAGTCTTAAGAAAGACTTTGCAGTCTTAAAAGCGTCATCTGAGCAGTTAGGACTTGCATTAATGACTTACGATAAACCATTGATTTTAAATGGTTGATAATGAAAACAACACATTTTTTATGATTTCTCTCATACAATTCTAAGTAAAAGCTAAACTTGTATTAATATAAGATGTTAGCTTTGAAAGGTGATATCAGAAGCACCAGGAAATATATATATTGATGGTGGCATGCCAACATCTTCTCTGTGGAGCACTTGAAGGGTTTTGCTACAAATGATTTTTGCTGACTATATTAAACACAGTTGGAAGCTACGTGTTTCAAAAGAAAAACACCAATTGCTTGGGCTCGTCCGGGATTTGAACCCGGGACCTCTCGCACCCAAAGCGAGAATCATACCCCTAGACCAACGAGCCATTACATTAGTGGGGTTTTAGGAAAAAAATTGCCAGACTAACGCGCCAGACAGCGTTTGTGTTCTCAAAATAGAAACAAAGTTTTCGTTTTGAAGTGAGGATTTTAAATTTCCTCAATAGGATCTGTTTTTCCAATATCATTTTCATTGTATGGGTAAATTAACAGTTGAGGATTATGTACGATGGTGATAAATCATATTGACAGTTGTCAAAGTTGAGTCTGTTTCTGGTCAAATTGCTGGGGAAGACTTAAAATTTCCATTCATTTCTTAATTGTTTATGAGGGCTTTGTTGGTTTAGGAGAAATTTGTGGTTCAAATATATGTTGGAAAAGCACATGAAGGATTCAACTTTCTTTCTCATATTCTGCATGCTATCACCATGTTGAAAATAAAGTAAAGATGTGCAGAGGAGAAATTAATTATAAATAGTCTTGTGCAAAATAATGTTTGGGGAGGTTGGCCTGGTTCCATAACTTGAATCCACAGCCGAACGTAACGACTGCCTTGAATTTACCTTTACAGTTTTATTCATCGATACATTCAGGCGTGTACTGGAAGGAATTTGATTCAAACCTACCCTCTCCAACACATATTTGCACATGTCTAAGTATGAATAAAAATAGAATTCCGTATGTCAAAACATATATTTTTTTCCCCTTTGTTTGTTGTTAACAAAGATTTTGCAGTCTTAAGAAAGACTTTGCAGTCTTAAAAGCGTCATCTGAGCAGTTAGGACTTGCATTAATGACTTACGATAAACCATTGATTTTAAATGGTTGACAATGAAAACAACACATTTTTTATGATTTCTCTCATACAATTCTAAGTAAAAGCTAAACTTTTATTAATATAAGATGTTAGCTTTGAAAGGTGATATCAGAAGCACCAGGAAATATATATATTGATGGTGGCATGCCAACATCTTCTCTGTGGAGCACTTGAAGGGTTTTGCTACAAATGATTTTTGCTGACTATATTAAACACAGTTGGAAGCTACGTGTTTCAAAAGAAAAACACCAATTGCTTGGGCTTGTCCGGGATTTAAACCCGGGACCTCTCGCACCCAAAGCGAGAATCATACCCCTAGACCAACGAGCCATTACATTAGTTGGGTTTTAGGAAAAAAATTGCCAGACTAACGCGCCAGACAGCGTTTGTGTTCTCAAAATAGAAACAAAGTTTTCGTTTTGAAGTGAGGATTTTAAATTTCCTCAATAGGATCTGTTTTTCCAATATCATTTTCATTGTATGGGTAAATTAACAGTTGAGGTTTATGTACGATGGTGATAAATCATATTGACAGTTGTCAAAGTTGAGTCTGTTTCTGGTCAAATTGCTGGGGAAGACTTAAAATGTCCATTCATTTCTTAATTGTTTATGAGGGCTTTGTTGGTTTAGGAGAAATTTGTGGTTCAAATATATGTTGGAAAAGCACATGAAGGATTTAACTTTCTTTCTCATATTCTGCATGCTACCACCATGTTGAAAATAAAGTAAAGATGTGCAGAGGAGAAATTAATTATAAATAGTCTTGTGCAAAATAATGTTTGGGGAGGTTGGCCTGGTTCCATAACTTGAATCCACAGCCGAACGTAACGACTGCCTTGAATTTACCTTTACAGTTTTATTCATCGATACATTCAGGCGTGTACTGGAAGGAATTTGATTCAAACCTACCCTCTCCAACACATATTTGCACATGTCTAAGTATGAATAAAAATAGAATTCCGTATGTCAAAACATATATTTTTCCCCTTTGTTTGTTGTTAACAAAGATTTTGAAGTCTTAAGAAAGACTTTGCAGTCTTAAAAGCGTCATCTGAGCAGTTAGGACTTGCATTAATGACTTACGATAAACCATTGATTTTAAATGGTTGATAATGAAAACAACACATTTTTTATGATTTCTCTCATACAATTCTAAGTAAAAGCTAAACTTGTATTAATATAAGATGTTAGCTTTGAAAGGTGATATCAGAAGCACAAGGAAATATATATATTGATGGTGGCATGCCAACATCTTCTCTGTGGAGCACTTGAAGGGTTTTGCTACAAATGATTTTTGCTGACTATATTAAACACAGTTGGAAGCTACGTGTTTCAAAAGAAAAACACCAATTGCTTGGGCTTGTCCGGGATTTAAACCCGGGACCTCTCGCACCCAAAGCGAGAATCATACCGCTAGACCAACGAGCCATTACATTAGTTGGGTTTTAGGAAAAAAATTGCCAGACTAACGCGCCAGACAGCGTTTGTGTTCTCAAAATAGAAACAAAGTTTTCGTTTTGAAGTGAGGATTTTAAATTTCCTCAATAGGATCTGTTTTTCCAATATCATTTTCATTGTATGGGTAAATTAACAGTTGAGGTTTATGTACGATGGTGATAAATCATATTGACAGTTGTCAAAGTTGAGTCTGTTTCTGGTCAAATTGCTGGGGAAGACTTAAAATGTCCATTCATTTCTTAATTGTTTATGAGGGCTTTGTTGGTTTAGGAGAAATTTGTGGTTCAAATATATGTTGGAAAAGCACATGAAGGATTTAACTTTCTTTCTCATATTCTGCATGCTATCACCATGTTGAAAATAAAGTAAAGATGTGCAGAGGAGAAATTAATTATAAATAGTCTTGTGCAAAATAATGTTTGGGGAGGTTGGCCTGGTTCCATAACTTGAATCCACAGCCGAACGTAACGACTGCCTTGAATTTACCTTTACAGTTTTATTCATCGATACATTCAGGCGTGTACTGGAAGGAATTTGATTCAAACCTACCCTCTCCAACACATATTTGCACATGTCTAAGTATGAATAAAAATAGAATTCCGTATGTCAAAACATATATTTTTTTCCCCTTTGTTTGTTGTTAACAAAGATTTTGCAGTCTTAAGAAAGACTTTGCAGTCTTAAAAGCGTCATCTGAGCAGTTAGGACTTGCATTAATGACTTACGATAAACCATTGATTTTAAATGGTTGATAATGAAAACAACACATTTTTTATGATTTCTCTCATACAATTCTAAGTAAAAGCTAAACTTGTATTAATATAAGATGTTAGCTTTGAAAGGTGATATCAGAAGCACCAGGAAATATATATATTGATGGTGGCATGCCAACATCTTCTCTGTGGAGCACTTGAAGGGTTTTGCTACAAATGATTTTTGCTGACTATATTAAACACAGTTGGAAGCTACGTGTTTCAAAAGAAAAACACCAATTGCTTGGGCTCGTCCGGGATTTGAACCCGGGACCTCTCGCACCCAAAGCGAGAATCATACCCCTAGACCAACGAGCCATTACATTAGTGGGGTTTTAGGAAAAAAATTGCCAGACTAACGCGCCAGACAGCGTTTGTGTTCTCAAAATAGAAACAAAGTTTTCGTTTTGAAGTGAGGATTTTAAATTTCCTCAATAGGATCTGTTTTTCCAATATCATTTTCATTGTATGGGTAAATTAACAGTTGAGGTTTATGTACGATGGTGATAAATCATATTGACAGTTGTCAAAGTTGAGTCTGTTTCTGGTCAAATTGCTGGGGAAGACTTAAAATTTCCATTCATTTCTTAATTGTTTATGAGGGCTTTGTTGGTTTAGGAGAAATTTGTGGTTCAAATATATGTTGGAAAAGCACATGAAGGATTCAACTTTCTTTCTCATATTCTGCATGCTATCACCATGTTGAAAATAAAGTAAAGATGTGCAGAGGAGAAATTAATTATAAATAGTCTTGTGCAAAATAATGTTTGGGGAGGTTGGCCTGGTTCCATAACTTGAATCCACAGCCGAACGTAACGACTGCCTTGAATTTACCTTTACAGTTTTATTCATCGATACATTCAGGCGTGTACTGGAAGGAATTTGATTCAAACCTACCCTCTCCAACACATATTTGCACATGTCTAAGTATGAATAAAAATAGAATTCCGTATGTCAAAACATATATTTTTTTCCCCTTTGTTTGTTGTTAACAAAGATTTTGCAGTCTTAAGAAAGACTTTGCAGTCTTAAAAGCGTCATCTGAGCAGTTAGGACTTGCATTAATGACTTACGATAAACCATTGATTTTAAATGGTTGACAATGAAAACAACACATTTTTTATGATTTCTCTCATACAATTCTAAGTAAAAGCTAAACTTGTATTAATATAAGATGTTAGCTTTGAAAGGTGATATCAGAAGCACCAGGAAATATATATATTGATGGTGGCATGCCAACATCTTCTCTGTGGAGCACTTGAAGGGTTTTGCTACAAATGATTTTTGCTGACTATATTAAACACAGTTGGAAGCTACGTGTTTCAAAAGAAAAACACCAATTGCTTGGGCTTGTCCGGGATTTAAACCCGGGACCTCTCGCACCCAAAGCGAGAATCATACCCCTAGACCAACGAGCCATTACATTAGTTGGGTTTTAGGAAAAAAATTGCCAGACTAACGCGCCAGACAGCGTTTGTGTTCTCAAAATAGAAACAAAGTTTTCGTTTTGAAGTGAGGATTTTAAATTTCCTCAATAGGATCTGTTTTTCCAATATCATTTTCATTGTATGGGTAAATTAACAGTTGAGGTTTATGTACGATGGTGATAAATCATATTGACAGTTGTCAAAGTTGAGTCTGTTTCTGGTCAAATTGCTGGGGAAGACTTAAAATGTCCATTCATTTCTTAATTGTTTATGAGGGCTTTGTTGGTTTAGGAGAAATTTGTGGTTCAAATATATGTTGGAAAAGCACATGAAGGATTTAACTTTCTTTCTCATATTCTGCATGCTACCACCATGTTGAAAATAAAGTAAAGATGTGCAGAGGAGAAATTAATTATAAATAGTCTTGTGCAAAATAATGTTTGGGGAGGTTGGCCTGGTTCCATAACTTGAATCCACAGCCGAACGTAACGACTGCCTTGAATTTACCTTTACAGTTTTATTCATCGATACATTCAGGCGTGTACTGGAAGGAATTTGATTCAAACCTACCCTCTCCAACACATATTTGCACATGTCTAAGTATGAATAAAAATAGAATTCCGTATGTCAAAACATATATTTTTCCCCTTTGTTTGTTGTTAACAAAGATTTTGAAGTCTTAAGAAAGACTTTGCAGTCTTAAAAGCGTCATCTGAGCAGTTAGGACTTGCATTAATGACTTACGATAAACCATTGATTTTAAATGGTTGATAATGAAAACAACACATTTTTTATGATTTCTCTCATACAATTCTAAGTAAAAGCTAAACTTGTATTAATATAAGATGTTAGCTTTGAAAGGTGATATCAGAAGCACAAGGAAATATATATATTGATGGTGGCATGCCAACATCTTCTCTGTGGAGCACTTGAAGGGTTTTGCTACAAATGATTTTTGCTGACTATATTAAACACAGTTGGAAGCTACGTGTTTCAAAAGAAAAACACCAATTGCTTGGGCTTGTCCGGGATTTAAACCCGGGACCTCTCGCACCCAAAGCGAGAATCATACCGCTAGACCAACGAGCCATTACATTAGTTGGGTTTTAGGAAAAAAATTGCCAGACTAACGCGCCAGACAGCGTTTGTGTTCTCAAAATAGAAACAAAGTTTTCGTTTTGAAGTGAGGATTTTAAATTTCCTCAATAGGATCTGTTTTTCCAATATCATTTTCATTGTATGGGTAAATTAACAGTTGAGGTTTATGTACGATGGTGATAAATCATATTGACAGTTGTCAAAGTTGAGTCTGTTTCTGGTCAAATTGCTGGGGAAGACTTAAAATGTCCATTCATTTCTTAATTGTTTATGAGGGCTTTGTTGGTTTAGGAGAAATTTGTGGTTCAAATATATGTTGGAAAAGCACATGAAGGATTTAACTTTCTTTCTCATATTCTGCATGCTATCACCATGTTGAAAATAAAGTAAAGATGTGCAGAGGAGAAATTAATTATAAATAGTCTTGTGCAAAATAATGTTTGGGGAGGTTGGCCTGGTTCCATAACTTGAATCCACAGCCGAACGTAACGACTGCCTTGAATTTACCTTTACAGTTTTATTCATCGATACATTCAGGCGTGTACTGGAAGGAATTTGATTCAAACCTACCCTCTCCAACACATATTTGCACATGTCTAAGTATGAATAAAAATAGAATTCCGTATGTCAAAACATATATTATTTTCCCCTTTGTTTGTTGTTAACAAAGATTTTGAAGTCTTAAGAAAGACTTTGCAGTCTTAAAAGCGTCATCTGAGCAGTTAGGACTTGCATTAATGACTTACGATAAACCATTGATTTTAAATGGTTGATAATGAAAACAACACATTTTTTATGATTTCTCTCATACAATTCTAAGTAAAAGCTAAACTTGTATTAATATAAGATGTTAGCTTTGAAAGGTGATATCAGAAGCACCAGGAAATATATATATTGATGGTGGCATGCCAACATCTTCTCTGTGGAGCACTTGAAGGGTTTTGCTACAAATGATTTTTGCTGACTATATTAAACACAGTTGGAAGCTACGTGTTTCAAAAGAAAAACAACAATTGCTTGGGCTTGTCCGGGATTTAAACCCGGGACCTCTCGCACCCAAAGCGAGAATCATACCCCTAGACCAACGAGCCATTACATTAGTTGGGTTTTAGGAAAAAAATTGCCAGACTAACGCGCCAGACAGCGTTTGTGTTCTCAAAATAGAAACAAAGTTTTCGTTTTGAAGTGAGGATTTTAAATTTCCTCAATAGGATCTGTTTTTCCAATATCATTTTCATTGTATGGGTAAATTAACAGTTGAGGTTTATGTACGATGGTGATAAATTATATTGACAGTTGTCAAAGTTGAGTCTGTTTCTGGTCAAATTGCTGGGGAAGACTTAAAATTTCCATTCATTTCTTAATTGTTTATGAGGGCTTTGTTGGTTTAGGAGAAATTTGTGGTTCAAATATATGTTGGAAAAGCACATGAAGGATTCAACTTTCTTTCTCATATTCTGCATGCTATCACCATGTTGAAAATAAAGTAAAGATGTGCAGAGGAGAAATTAATTATAAATAGTCTTGTGCAAAATAATGTTTGGGGAGGTTGGCCTGGTTCCATAACTTGAATCCACAGCCGAACGTAACGACTGCCTTGAATTTACCTTTACAGTTTTATTCATCGATACATTCAGGCGTGTACTGGAAGGAATTTGATTCAAACCTACCCTCTCCAACACATATTTGCACATGTCTAAGTATGAATAAAAATAGAATTCCGTATGTCAAAACATATATTTTTTTCCCCTTTGTTTGTTGTTAACAAAGATTTTGCAGTCTTAAGAAAGACTTTGCAGTCTTAAAAGCGTCATCTGAGCAGTTAGGACTTGCATTAATGACTTACGATAAACCATTGATTTTAAATGGTTGATAATGAAAACAACACATTTTTTATGATTTCTCTCATACAATTCTAAGTAAAAGCTAAACTTGTATTAATATAAGATGTTAGCTTTGAAAGGTGATATCAGAAGCACCAGGAAATATATATATTGATGGTGGCATGCCAACATCTTCTCTGTGGAGCACTTGAAGGGTTTTGCTACAAATGATTTTTGCTGACTATATTAAACACAGTTGGAAGCTACGTGTTTCAAAAGAAAAACAACAATTGCTTGGGCTCGTCCGGGATTTAAACCCGGGACCTCTCGCACCCAAGGCGAGAATCATACCCCTAGACCAACGAGCCATTACATTAGTTGGGTTTTAGGAAAAAAATTGCCAGACTAATGCGCCAGACAGCGTTTGTGTTCTCAAAATAGAAACAAAGTTTTCGTTTTGAAGTGAGGATTTTAAATTTCCTCAATAGGATCTGTTTTTCCAATATCATTTTCATTGTATGGGTAAATTAACAGTTGAGGTTTATGTACGATGGTGATAAATCATATTGACAGTTGTCAAAGTTGAGTCTGTTTCTGGTCAAATTGCTGGGGAAGACTTAAAATTTCCATTCATTTCTTAATTGTTTATGAGGGCTTTGTTGGTTTAGGAGAAATTTGTGGTTCAAATATATGTTGGAAAAGCACATGAAGGATTCAACTTTCTTTCTCATATTCTGCATGCTATCACCATGTTGAAAATAAAGTAAAGATGTGCAGAGGAGAAATTAATTATAAATAGTCTTGTGCAAAATAATGTTTGGGGAGTTTGGCCTGGTTCCATGACTTGAATCCACAGCCGAACGTAACGACTGCCTTGAATTTACCTTCACAGTTTTATTCATCGATACATTCAGGCGTGTACTGGAAGGAATTTGATTCAAACCTACCCTCTCCAACACATATTTGCACATGTCTAAGTATGAATAAAAATAGAATTCCGTATGTCAAAACATATATTTTTTTCCCCTTTGTTTGTTGTTAACAAAGATTTTGCAGTCTTAAGAAAGACTTTGCAGTCTTAAAAGCGTCATCTGAGCAGTTAGGACTTGCATTAATGACTTACGATAAACCATTGATTTTAAATGGTTGATAATGAAAACAACACATTTTTTATGATTTCTCTCATACAATTCTAAGTAAA
Source organism: Pelobates fuscus (assembly GCF_036172605.1). Lineage (NCBI taxonomy): Eukaryota > Metazoa > Chordata > Amphibia > Anura > Pelobatidae > Pelobates > Pelobates fuscus. The sequence continues at coordinate 7,775,206 of NC_086322.1, read as the reverse complement.
AGCTAAACTTGTATTAATATAAGATGTTAGCTTTGAAAGGTGATATCAGAAACACCAGGAAATATATATATTGATGGTGGCATGCCAACATCTTCTCTGTGGAGCACTTGAAGGGTTTTGCTACAAATGATTTTTGCTGACTATATTAAACACAGTTGGAAGCTACGTGTTTCAAAAGAAAAACACCAATTGCTTGGGCTCGTCCGGGATTTGAACCCGGGACCTCTCGCACCCAAAGCGAGAATCATACCCCTAGACCAACGAGCCATTACATTAGTGGGGTTTTAGGAAAAAAATTGCCAGACTAACGCGCCAGACAGCGTTTGTGTTCTCAAAATAGAAACAAAGTTTTCGTTTTGAAGTGAGGATTTTAAATTTCCTCAATAGGATCTGTTTTTCCAATATCATTTTCATTGTATGGGTAAATTAACAGTTGAGGTTTATGTACGATGGTGATAAATCATATTGACAGTTGTCAAAGTTGAGTCTGTTTCTGGTCAAATTGCTGGGGAAGACTTAAAATTTCCATTCATTTCTTAATTGTTTATGAGGGCTTTGTTGGTTTAGGAGAAATTTGTGGTTCAAATATATGTTGGAAAAGCACATGAAGGATTTAACTTTCTTTCTCATATTCTGCATGCTATCACCATGTTGAAAATAAAGTAAAGATGTGCAGAGGAGAAATTAATTCTAAATAGTTTTGTGCAAAATAATGTTTGGGGAGGTTGGCCTGGTTCCATAACTTGAATCCACAGCCGAACGTAACGACTGCCTTGAATTTACCTTCACAGTTTTATTCATCGATACATTCAGGCGTGTACTGGAAGGAATTTGATTCAAACCTACCCTCTCCAACACATATTTGCACATGTCTAAGTATGAATAAAAATAGAATTCCGTATGTCAAAACATATATTTTTTTCCCCTTTGTTTGTTGTTAACAAAGATTTTGCAGTCTTAAGAAAGACTTTGCAGTCTTAACAGTAAAAGTCTTTGCAGTAAAACCTAACAGTATTATGACATTCACAGTTAAAATGTCAGACGGAAATGCAAATTTAAAAAAAAATCTTATTTTCTCACATTTTTTTTACTTTTATTCATAATAAATGATGTTCCATATATGAATAGTTAATGATAGATTAAAGCCCTGTTTCTCCTGAACAAAATGATATATAATAAGTGTGGGTGCTTTGAAAGAGGGGAACTACGGGTGAACAGACATATAGCGCATATTCCAGTTTTTGTTTACGTTTTGTTTTGATCAGAACGTGCACTATTGACTCCGTCCTGAAGGGGTTAATATAAGATGTTAGCTTTGAAAGGTGATATCAGAAGCACCAGGAAATATATATATTGATGGTGGCATGCCAACATCTTCTCTGTGGAGCACTTGAAGGGTTTTGCTACAAATTATTTTTGCTGACTATATTAAACACAGTTGGAAGCTACGTGTTTCAAAATAAAAACACCAATTGCTTGGGCTCGTCCGGGATTTGAACCCGGGACCTCTCGCACCCAAAGCGAGAATCATACCCCTAGACCAACGAGCCATTACATTAGTTGGGTTATAGGAAAAAAATTGCCAGACTAACGCGCCAGACAGCGTTTGTGTTCTCAAAATAGAAACAAAGTTTTCGTTTTGAAGTGAGGATTTTAAATTTCCTCAATAGGATCTGTTTTTCCAATATCATTTTCATTGTATGGGTAAATTAACAGTTGAGGTTTATGTACGATGGTGATAAATCATATTGACAGTTGTCAAAGTTGAGTCTGTTTCTGGTAAAATTGCTGGGGAAGACTTAAAATTTCCATTCATTTCTTAATTGTTTATGAGGGCTTTGTTGGTTTAGGAGAAATTTGTGGTTCAAATATATGTTGGAAAAGCACATGAAGGATTTAACTTTCTTTCTCATATTCTGCATGCTATCACCATGTTGAAAATAAAGTAAAGATGTGCAGAGGAGAAATTAATTCTAAATAGTCTTGTGCAAAATAATGTTTGGGGAGGTTGGCCTGGTTCCATAACTTGAATCCACAGCCGAACGTAACGACTGCCTTGAATTTACCTTCACAGTTTTATTCATCGATACATTCAGGCGTGTACTGGAAGGAATTTGATTCAAACCTACCCTCTCCAACACATATTTGCACATGTCTAAGTATGAATAAAAATAGAATTCCGTATGTCAAAACATATATTTTTTTCCCCTTTGTTTGTTGTTAACAAAGATTTTGCAGTCTTAAGAAAGACTTTGCAGTCTTAAAAGCGTCATCTGAGCAGTTAGGACTTGCATTAATGACTTACGATAAACCATTGATTTTAAATGGTTGATAATGAAAACAACACATTTTTTATGATTTCTCTCATACAATTCTAAGTAAAAGCTAAACTTGTATTAATATAAGATGTTAGCTTTGAAAGGTGATATCAGAAGCACCAGGAAATATATATATTGATGGTGGCATGCCAACATCTTCTCTGTGGAGCACTTGAAGGGTTTTGCTACAAATGATTTTTGCTGACTATATTAAACACAGTTGGAAGCTACGTGTTTCAAAAGAAAAACACCAATTGCTTGGGCTCGTCCGGGATTTGAACCCGGGACCTCTCGCACCCAAAGCGAGAATCATACCCCTAGACCAACGAGCCATTACATTAGTGGGGTTTTAGGAAAAAAATTGCCAGACTAACGCGCCAGACAGCGTTTGTGTTCTCAAAATAGAAACAAAGTTTTCGTTTTGAAGTGAGGATTTTAAATTTCCTCAATAGGATCTGTTTTTCCAATATCATTTTCATTGTATGGGTAAATTAACAGTTGAGGTTTATGTACGATGGTGATAAATCATATTGACAGTTGTCAAAGTTGAGTCTGTTTCTGGTCAAATTGCTGGGGAAGACTTAAAATTTCCATTCATTTCTTAATTGTTTATGAGGGCTTTGTTGGTTTAGGAGAAATTTGTGGTTCAAATATATGTTGGAAAAGCACATGAAGGATTCAACTTTCTTTCTCATATTCTGCATGCTATCACCATGTTGAAAATAAAGTAAAGATGTGCAGAGGAGAAATTAATTATAAATAGTCTTGTGCAAAATAATGTTTGGGGAGGTTGGCCTGGTTCCATAACTTGAATCCACAGCCGAACGTAACGACTGCCTTGAATTTACCTTTACAGTTTTATTCATCGATACATTCAGGCGTGTACTGGAAGGAATTTGATTCAAACCTACCCTCTCCAACACATATTTGCACATGTCTAAGTATGAATAAAAATAGAATTCCGTATGTCAAAACATATATTTTTTCCCCTTTGTTTGTTGTTAACAAAGATTTTGAAGTCTTAAGAAAGACTTTGCAGTCTTAAAAGCGTCATCTGAGCAGTTAGGACTTGCATTAATGACTTACGATAAACCATTGATTTTAAATGGTTGATAATGAAAACAACACATTTTTTATGATTTCTCTCCTACAATTCTAAGTAAAAGCTAAACTTGTATTAATATAAGATGTTAGCTTTGAAAGGTGATATCAGAAGCACCAGGAAATATATATATTGATGGTGGCATGCCAACATCTTCTCTGTGGAGCACTTGAAGGGTTTTGCTACAAATGATTTTTGCTGACTATATTAAACACAGTTGGAAGCTACGTGTTTCAAAAGAAAAACACCAATTGCTTGGGCTCGTCCGGGATTTGAACCCGGGACCTCTCGCACCCAAAGCGAGAATCATACCCCTAGACCAACGAGCCATTACATTAGTTGGGTTTTAGGAAAAAAATTGCCAGACTAACGCGCCAGACAGCGTTTGCGTTCTCAAAATAGAAACAAAGTTTTCGTTTTGAAGTGAGGATTTTAAATTTCCTCAATAGGATCTGTTTTTCCAATATCATTTTCATTGTATGGGTAAATTAACAGTTGAGGTTTATGTACGATGGTGATAAATCATATTGACAGTTGTCAAAGTTGAGTCTGTTTCTGGTCAAATTGCTGGGGAAGACTTAAAATTTCCATTCATTTCTTAATTGTTTATGAGGGCTTTGTTGGTTTAGGAGAAATTTGTGGTTCAACTATATGTTGGAAAAGCACATGAAGGATTCAACTTTCTTTCTCATATTCTGCATGCTATCACCATGTTGAAAATAAAGTTAAGATGTGCAGAGGAGAAATTAATTATAAATAGTCTTGTGCAAAATAATGTTTGGGGAGGTTGGCCTGGTTCCATAACTTGAATCCACAGCCGAACGTAACGACTGCCTTGAATTTACCTTCACAGTTTTATTCATCGATACATTCAGGCGTGTACTGGAAGGAATTTGATTCAAACCTACCCTCTCCAACACATATTTGCACATGTCTAAGTATGAATAAAAATAGAATTCCGTATGTCAAAACATATATTTTTTTCCCCTTTGTTTGTTGTTAACAAAGATTTTGCAGTCTTAAGAAAGACTTTGCAGTCTTAAAAGCGTCATCTGAGCAGTTAGGACTTGCATTAATGACTTACGATAAACCATTGATTTTAAATGGTTGATAATGAAAACAACACATTTTTTATGATTTCTCTCATACAATTCTAAGTAAAAGCTAAACTTGTATTAATATAAGATGTTAGCTTTGAAAGGTGATATCAGAAGCACCAGGAAATATATATATTGATGGTGGCATGCCAACATCTTCTCTGTGGAGCACTTGAAGGGTTTTGCTACAAATGATTTTTGCTGACTATATTAAACACAGTTGGAAGCTACGTGTTTCAAAAGAAAAACACCAATTGCTTGGGCTTGTCCGGGATTTAAACCCGGGACCTCTCGCACCCAAAGCGAGAATCATACCCCTAGACCAACGAGCCATTACATTAGTTGGGTTTTAGGAAAAAAATTGCCAGACTAACGCGCCAGACAGCGTTTGTGTTCTCAAAATAGAAACAAAGTTTTCGTTTTGAAGTGAGGATTTTAAATTTCCTCAATAGGATCTGTTTTTCCAATATCATTTTCATTGTATGGGTAAATTAACAGTTGAGGTTTATGTACGATGGTGATAAATCATATTGACAGTTGTCAAAGTTGAGTCTGTTTCTGGTCAAATTGCTGGGGAAGACTTAAAATTTCCATTCATGTCTTAATTGTTTATGAGGGCTTTGTTGGTTTAGGAGAAATTTGTGGTTCAAATATATGTTGGAAAAGCACATGAAGGATTCAACTTTCTTTCTCATATTCTGCATGCTATCACCATGTTGAAAATAAAGTAAAGATGTGCAGAGGAGAAATTGATTATAAATAGTCTTGTGCAAAATAATGTTTGGGGAGGTTGGCCTGGTTCCATAACTTGAATCCACAGCCGAACGTAACGACTGCCTTGAATTTACCTTTACAGTTTTATTCATCGATACATTCAGGCGTGTACTGGAAGGAATTTGATTCAAACCTACCCTCTCCAACACATATTTGCACATGTCTAAGTATGAATAAAAATAGAATTCCGTATGTCAAAACATATATTTTTTCCCCTTTGTTTGTTGTTAACAAAGATTTTGAAGTCTTAAGAAAGACTTTGCAGTCTTAAAAGCGTCATCTGAGCAGTTAGGACTTGCATTAATGACTTACGATAAACCATTGATTTTAAATGGTTGATAATGAAAACAACACATTTTTTATGATTTCTCTCATACAATTCTAAGTAAAAGCTAAACTTGTATTAATATAAGATGTTAGCTTTGAAAGGTGATATCAGAAGCACCAGGAAATATATATATTGATGGTGGCATGCCAACATCTTCTCTGTGGAGCACTTGAAGGGTTTTGCTACAAATGATTTTTGCTGACTATATTAAACACAGTTGGAAGCTACGTGTTTCAAAAGAAAAACACCAATTGCTTGGGCTTGTCCGGGATTTAAACCCGGGACCTCTCGCACCCAAAGCGAGAATCATACCCCTAGACCAACGAGCCATTACATTAGTTGGGTTTTAGGAAAAAAATTGCCAGACTAACGCGCCAGACAGCGTTTGTGTTCTCAAAATAGAAACAAAGTTTTCGTTTTGAAGTGAGGATTTTAAATTTCCTCAATAGGATCTGTTTTTCCAATATCATTTTCATTGTATGGGTAAATTAACAGTTGAGGTTTATGTACGATGGTGATAAATCATATTGACAGTTGTCAAAGTTGAGTCTGTTTCTGGTCAAATTGCTGGGGAAGACTTAAAATTTCCATTCATTTCTTAATTGTTTATGAGGGCTTTGTTGGTTTAGGAGAAATTTGTGGTTCAAATATATGTTGGAAAAGCACATGAAGGATTTAACTTTCTTTCTCATATTCTGCATGCTATCACCATGTTGAAAATAAAGTAAAGATGTGCAGAGGAGAAATTAATTATAAATAGTCTTGTGCAAAATAATGTTTGGGGAGGTTGGCCTGGTTCCATAACTTGAATCCACAGCCGAACGTAACGACTGCCTTGAATTTACCTTTACAGTTTTATTCATCGATACATTCAGGCGTGTACTGGAAGGAATTTGATTCAAACCTACCCTCTCCAACACATATTTGCACATGTCTAAGTATGAATAAAAATAGAATTCCGTATGTCAAAACATATATTTTTTCCCCTTTGTTTGTTGTTAACAAAGATTTTGCAGTCTTAAGAAAGACTTTGCAGTCTTAAAAGCGTCATCTGAGCAGTTAGGACTTGCATTAATGACTTACGATAAACCATTGATTTTAAATGGTTGATAATGAAAACAACACATTTTTTTTTTTTTTTAAATTCTTTATTTTGGTTGTGCACTGATTGAACATACAGCCGGTGTGTGCCACAACAGCGACATCCGGTAGAGTAGGCAAACATTGGCATAACATGCTATGGCATTAGATATACAGGCACATTTTTATATTATTTGAAAACAGTAGTTCAGGATCACGTTTGTTTTTAACTATGGTAAAATATTACGCTTGTCATGGAGATAGCTAGATGAGTATATTGCTGATAAACAATAGGTACTAATTGTAGACATGTTTTGATGAGGAATACAGTAGTATATACTAGAAGAATATACCACCCCTGATAGCCCCCTATGCACATGAGCAACACACTATAGATATGGCAGCATGGTAAGACAGGTTTGCCATGCCACCACAGTGAATACAGACATTTCAAGAGGCAGGAGACAGAGGTGAATACAGACATTTCAAGAGGCATGACTGTGGCATGTACTGCACATTTTTTTTTTCTCACTTTTTTTTGTAGTAGGAACAGCAACAAGGTTAATTAACGTTATCAAAAATGCATATAACAGGACATTGCTTATAAACTGACAGGTATTATCCGATATGCATAAATGTGATGTACTTTTGTAGCTAGTCTATACATGCTTGGTTATGTAGTGGTTGGATTGCAGGCTATGCAAAGTAACAATTTCTATCCGCTTATTTAAAGTAATAGGTTTCCCTCTGGACAGTAATAGGTCGTTAAGCATTAGTTTACTAGTGTGAGACAATATAGCACCGTCAGTTAGTGAGGAGGTCTGTCCTGGCATGAATAAGCAGTAAGCAATTAAAAAACATAGGGGACATAGATTGTATGGGGAGGTTCATTCCTTCTGGTAACAGTAATAAACCTGTTAGGCAGATAGAATGATAGGCAAAACAAAATATAGCCTAAGGGAGAGCTTATCTGAGCGTGTCCCTCCTGCGTTGGTGCGCCCTGTCGCTACCCTATACCCTTGCTGTCTTGCATGATAGATGATAGTGTCCTGTTAGTCCAGATTTGGTCGCTCCTCCGGCCCCAGGCCTTCGCGGGAGCCCCTGTGCCTGTCCCTCCGCTCCAGCTGCTCTCAGTGCTGCAGGCGATATCCCGGGTGGTCTTGGTGGTCGGTAGTACCTTCCAAGGACGTGGGTTAGGCAATCGGGTGCTACCCCTTCTGTCTATCTTGAGGACGTCCTGCCCGGGGGTGTCCTCGGTCTGAGCGCGGAGCCTCGTATGAGCTTGGTCACGAGGCTTCTGTGTTGCCCCTATAGGTATTTTCTGTCGCGGGTGCGAGGCATGGGATTGTGGATGACCCCTCCTGAGCTGTGGCACCGATCGCTCCCGGTCTCCAGCTGGGTCCATTCTTCGAGAGAAGTGTGGCTGGGGAGACTCCCGCGTTTGCTGTGAGGCTGGGCTGGGCTTTGAAACTCTGAGAGGTGTTCCTGAGTGTCGGTGGGGTCGGGCTCTGGGTAGCCGGGGGCTTCTCCGGGCTTGAGGGTGTCGGGCTGGCTTCCGCGTGGTGCAGGCCTTGCGCCTGTATGGTAGTGCCGCAGCTGTCTTTGCCGTCGGATGCACTGGTGTCGCATGAGAGGGTAGCCGGTGTGCCCGTGGTCTCAGGCGGAGCCAGAATGCTTGCCAGAATTTCTCAAAGGCCACAGCGATGGGCTCGATCTCCCGATCACTCCTTGAGTTTGTATGTGGTCGTGAGGGGAGCTGGACATCCACCATCTTTGGAGGCCATGCGGTTCCAGGGTTTTTGCTCCAGCTTGTTGACCCTGCTGAGGTGAGGTCTCGCTCTGTAGGGACCGGGATATCCCCCGCCGGTCCAAGGGGGGGGGACAGGGCTTTGCAGATTCCTGTGGCTGCCCGGAGCCCGGGGTCGGGAGCACGGCTGCCACCCCTAACACCCAGGTCGTCGACCGTAGTAGGCCGCAGGCTGTAACGCTGTGTGTTGCCATCGGGTCACCCCTGTTCAAGCTTAGGGAGTAGTCGAGGGTGTTTAGGGTGATCCTCTGGCTGCCTAGGGTCGGTTTTCTCCAGGTTTGCCTCAGTTTTCCATGTAGTTTAGGTTAGTGTGGCAGGAGCTTGTTACAAACACGTCCAGCCATCTTGGCTGTCAGGCCCCGCCCCCCAAAACAACACATTTTTTATGATTTCTCTCATACAATTCTAGGTAAAAGCTAAACTTGTATTAATATAAGATGTTAGCTTTGAAAGGTGATATCAGAAGCACCAGGAAATATATATATATATATTAATGGTGGCATGCCAACATCTTCTCTGTGGAGCACTTGAAGGGTTTTGCTACAAATGATTTTTGCTGACTATATTAAACACAGTTGGAAGCTACGTGTTTCAAAAGAAAAACACCAATTGCTTGGGCTCGTCCGGGATTTGAACCCGGGACCTCTCGCACCCAAAGTGAGAATCATACCCCTAGACCAACGAGCCATTACATTAGTTGGGCGATCACCATGTTGAAAATAAAGTAAAGATGTGCAGAGGAGAAATTAATTATAAATAGTCTTGTGCAAAATAATGTTTGGGGAGGTTGGCCTGGTTCCATAACTTGAATCCACAGCCGAACGTAACGACTGCCTTGAATTTACCTTTACAGTTTTATTCATCGATACATTCAGGCGTGTACTGGAAGGAATTTGATTCAAACCTACCCTCTCCAACACATATTTGCACATGTCTAAGTATGAATAAAAATAGAATTCCGTATGTCAAAACATATATTTTTTTCCCCTTTGTTTGTTGTTAACAAAGATTTTGCAGTCTTAAGAAAGACTTTGCAGTCTTAAAAGCGTCATCTGAGCAGTTAGGACTTGCATTAATGACTTACGATAAACCATTGATTTTAAATGGTTGATAATGAAAACAACACATTTTTTATGATTTCTCTCATACAATTCTAAGTAAAAGCTAAACTTGTATTAATATAAGATGTTAGCTTTGAAAGGTGATATCAGAAGCACCAGGAAATATATACATTGATGGTGGCATGCCAACATCTTCTCTGTGGAGCACTTGAAGGGTTTTGCTACAAATGATTTTTGCTGACTATATTAAACACAGTTGGAAGCTACGTGTTTCAAATAAAAACAGCAATTGCTTGGGCTCGTCCAGGATTTGAACCCGGGACCTCTCGCACCCAAAGCGAGAATCATACCCCTAGACCAACGAGCCATTACATTAGTTGGGTTTTAGGAAAAAAATTGCCAGACTAACATTAGTTGGGTTTTAGGAAAAAAATTGCCAGACTAACGCGCCAGACAGCGTTTGTGTTCTCAAAATAGAAACAAAGTTTTCGTTTTGAAGTGAGGATTTTAAATTTCCTCAATAGGATCTGTTTTTCCAATATCATTTTCATTGTATGGGTAAATTAACAGTTGAGGTTTATGTACGATGGTGATAAATCATATTGACAGTTGTCAAAGTTGAGTCTGTTTCTGGTCAAATTGCTGGGGAAGACTTAAAATGTCCATTCATTTCTTAATTGTTTATGAGGGCTTTGTTGGTTTAGGAGAAATTTGTGGTTCAAATATATGTTGGAAAAGCACATGAAGGATTTAACTTTCTTTCTCATATTCTGCATGCTATCACCATGTTGAAAATAAAGTAAAGATGTGCAGAGGAGAAATTAATTATAAATAGTCTTGTGCAAAATAATGTTTGGGGAGGTTGGCCTGGTTCCATAACTTGAATCCACAGCCGAACGTAACGACTGCCTTGAATTTACCTTTACAGTTTTATTCATCGATACATTCAGGCGTGTACTGGAAGGAATTTGATTCAAACCTACCCTCTCCAACACATATTTGCACATGTCTAAGTATGAATAAAAATAGAATTCCGTATGTCAAAACATATATTATTTTCCCCTTTGTTTGTTGTTAACAAAGATTTTGCAGTCTTAAAAGCGTCATCTGAGCAGTTAGGACTTGCATTAATGACTTACGATAAACCATTGATTTTAAATGGTTGATAATGAAAACAACACATTTTTTATGATTTCTCTCATACAATTCTAAGTAAAAGCTAAACTTGTATTAATATAAGATGTTAGCTTTGAAAGGTGATATCAGAAGCACCAGGAAATATATATATTGATGGTGGCATGCCAACATCTTCTCTGTGGAGCACTTGAAGGGTTTTGCTACAAATGATTTTTGCTGACTATATTAAACACAGTTGGAAGCTACGTGTTTCAAAAGAAAAACACCAATTGCTTGGGCTCGTCCGGGATTTGAACCCGGGACCTCTCGCACCCAAAGCGAGAATCATACCCCTAGACCAACGAGCCATTACATTAGTTGGGTTTTAGGAAAAAAATTGCCAAACTAACATGCCAGACAGCGTTTGTGTTCTCAAAATAGAAACAAAGTTTTCGTTTTGAAGTGAGGATTTTAAATTTCCTCAATAGGATCTGTTTTTCCAATATCATTTTCATTGTATGGGTAAATTAACAGTTGAGGTTTATGTACGATGGTGATAAATCATATTGACAGTTGTCAAAGTTGAGTCTGTTTCTGGTCAAATTGCTGGGGAAGACTTAAAATGTCCATTCATTTCTTAATTGTTTATGAGGGCTTTGTTGGTTTAGGAGAAATTTGTGGTTCAAATATATGTTGGAAAAGCACATGAAGGATTTAACTTTCTTTCTCATATTCTGCATGCTATCACCATGTTGAAAATAAAGTAAAGATGTGCAGAGGAGAAATTAATTATAAATAGTCTTGTGCAAAATAATGTTTGGGGAGGTTGGCCTGGTTCCATAACTTGAATCCACAGCCGAACGTAACGACTGCCTTGAATTTACCTTTACAGTTTTATTCATCGATACATTCAGGCGTGTACTGGAAGGAATTTGATTCAAACCTACCCTCTCCAACACATATTTGCACATGTCTAAGTATGAATAAAAATAGAATTCCGTATGTCAAAACATATATTTTTTTCCACTTTGTTTGTTGTTAACAAAGATTTTGCAGTCTTAAGAAAGACTTTGCAGTCTTAAAAGCGTCATCTGAGCAGTTAGGACTTGCATTAATGACTTACGATAAACCATTGATTTTAAATGGTTGATAATGAAAACAACACATTTTTTATGATTTCTCTCATACAATTCTAAGTAAAAGCTAAACTTGTATTAATATAAGATGTTAGCTTTGAAAGGTGATATCAGAAGCACCAGGAAATATATATATTGATGGTGGCATGCCAACATCTTCTCTGTGGAGCACTTGAAGGGTTTTGCTACAAATGATTTTTGCTGACTATATTAAACACAGTTGGAAGCTACGTGTTTCAAAAAAAAGTAGCAATTGCTTGGGCTCGTCCGGGATTTGAACCCGGGACCTCTCGCACCCAAAGCGAGAATCATACCCCTAGACCAACGAGCCATTACATTAGTTAGGTTTTAGGAAAAAAATTGCCAGACTAACGCGCCAGACAGCGTTTGTGTTCTCAAAATAGAAACAAAGTTTTCGTTTTGAAGTGAGGATTTTAAATTTCCTCAATAGGATCTGTTTTTCCAATATCATTTTCATTGTATGGGTAAATTAACAGTTGAGGTTTATGTACGATGGTGATAAATCATATTGACAGTTGTCAAAGTTGAGTCTGTTTCTGGTCAAATTGCTGGGGAAGACTTAAAATGTCCATTCATTTCTTAATTGTTTATGAGGGCTTTGTTGGTTTAGGAGAAATTTGTGGTTCAAATATATGTTGGAAAAGCACATGAAGGATTTAACTTTCTTTCTCATATTCTGCATGCTATCACCATGTTGAAAATAAAGTAAAGATGTGCAGAGGAGAAATTAATTATAAATAGTCTTGTGCAAAATAATGTTTGGGGAGGTTGGCCTGGTTCCATAACTTGAATCCACAGCCGAACGTAACGACTGCCTTGAATTTACCTTTACAGTTTTATTCATCGATACATTCAGGCGTGTACTGGAAGGAATTTGATTCAAACCTACCCTCTCCAACACATATTTGCACATGTCTAAGTATGAATAAAAATAGAATTCCGTATGTCAAAACATATATTTTTTCCCCTTTCTTTGTTGTTAACAAAGATTTTGCAGTCTTAAGAAAGACTTTGCAGTCTTAAAAGCGTCATCTGAGCAGTTAGGACTTGCATTAATGACTTACGATAAACCATTGATTTTAAATGGTTGATAATGAAAACAACACATTTTTTATGATTTCTCTCATACAATTCTAAGTAAAAGCTAAACTTGTATTAATATAAGATGTTAGCTTTGAAAGGTGATATCAGAAGCACCAGGAAATATATATATTGATGGTGGCATGCCAACATCTTCTCTGTGGAGCACTTGAAGGGTTTTGCTACAAATGATTTTTGCTGACTATATTAAACACAGTTGGAAGCTACGTGTTTCAAAAGAAAAACAACAATTGCTTGGGCTTGTCCGGGATTTAAACCCGGGACCTCTCGCACCCAAAGCGAGAATCATACCCCTAGACCAACGAGCCATTACATTAGTTGGGTTTTAGGAAAAAAATTGCCAGACTAACGCGCCAGACAGCGTTTGTGTTCTCAAAATAGAAACAAAGTTTTCGTTTTGAAGTGAGGATTTTACATTTCCTCAATAGGATCTGTTTTTCCAATATCATTTTCATTGTATGGGTAAATTAACAGTTGAGGTTTATGTACGATGGTGATAAATCATATTGACAGTTGTCAAAGTTGAGTCTGTTTCTGGTCAAATTGCTGGGGAAGACTTAAAATTTCCATTCATTTCTTAATTGTTTATGAGGGCTTTGTTGGTTTAGGAGAAATTTGTGGTTCAAATATATGTTGGAAAAGCACATGAAGGATTTAACTTTCTTTCTCATATTCTGCATGCTATCACCATGTTGAAAATAAAGTAAAGATGTGCAGAGGAGAAATTAATTATAAATAGTCTTGTGCAAAATAATGTTTGGGGAGGTTGGCCTGGTTCCATAACTTGAATCCACAGCCGAACGTAACGACTGCCTTGAATTTACCTTTACAGTTTTATTCATCGATACATTCAGGCGTGTACTGGAAGGAATTTGATTCAAACCTACCCTCTCCAACACATATTTGCACATGTCTAAGTATGAATAAAAATAGAATTCCGTATGTCAAAACATATATTTTTTTCCACTTTGTTTGTTGTTAACAAAGATTTTGCAGTCTTAAGAAAGACTTTGCAGTCTTAAAAGCGTCATCTGAGCAGTTAGGACTTGCATTAATGACTTACGATAAACCATTGATTTTAAATGGTTGATAATGAAAACAACACATTTTTTATGATTTCTCTCATACAATTCTAAGTAAAAGCTAAACTTGTATTAATATAAGATGTTAGCTTTGAAAGGTGATATCAGAAGCACCAGGAAATATATATATTGATGGTGGCATGCCAACATCTTCTCTGTGGAGCACTTGAAGGGTTTTGCTACAAATGATTTTTGCTGACTATATTAAACACAGTTGGAAGCTACGTGTTTCAAAAAAAAGTAGCAATTGCTTGGGCTCGTCCGGGATTTGAACCCAGGACCTCTCGCACCCAAAGCGAGAATCATACCCCTAGACCAACGAGCCATTACATTAGTTAGGTTTTAGGAAAAAAATTGCCAGACTAACGCGCCAGACAGCGTTTGTGTTCTCAAAATAGAAACAAAGTTTTCGTTTTGAAGTGAGGATTTTAAATTTCCTCAATAGGATCTGTTTTTCCAATATCATTTTCATTGTATGGGTAAATTAACAGTTGAGGTTTATGTACGATGGTGATAAATCATATTGACAGTTGTCAAAGTTGAGTCTGTTTCTGGTCAAATTGCTGGGGAAGACTTAAAATGTCCATTCATTTCTTAATTGTTTATGAGGGCTTTGTTGGTTTAGGAGAAATTTGTGGTTCAAATATATGTTGGAAAAGCACATGAAGGATTTAACTTTCTTTCTCATATTCTGCATGCTATCACCATGTTGAAAATAAAGTAAAGATGTGCAGAGGAGAAATTAATTATAAATAGTCTTGTGCAAAATAATGTTTGGGGAGGTTGGCCTGGTTCCATAACTTGAATCCACAGCCGAACGTAACGACTGCCTTGAATTTACCTTTACAGTTTTATTCATCGATACATTCAGGCGTGTACTGGAAGGAATTTGATTCAAACCTACCCTCTCCAACACATATTTGCACATGTCTAAGTATGAATAAAAATAGAATTCCGTATGTCAAAACATATATTTTTTCCCCTTTCTTTGTTGTTAACAAAGATTTTGCAGTCTTAAGAAAGACTTTGCAGTCTTAAAAGCGTCATCTGAGCAGTTAGGACTTGCATTAATGACTTACGATAAACCATTGATTTTAAATTGTTGATAATGAAAACAACACATTTTTTATGATTTCTCTCATACAATTCTAAGTAAAAGCTAAACTTGTATTAATATAAGATGTTAGCTTTGAAAGGTGATATCAGAAGCACCAGGAAATATATATATTGATGGTGGCATGCCAACATCTTCTCTGTGGAGCACTTGAAGGGTTTTGCTACAAATGATTTTTGCTGACTATATTAAACACAGTTGGAAGCTACGTGTTTCAAAAGAAAAACACCAATTGCTTGGGCTCGTCCGGGATTTGAACCCGGGACCTCTCGCACCCAAAGCGAGAATCATACCCCTAGACCAACGAGCCATTACATTAGTTGGGTTTTAGGAAAAAAATTGCCAGACTAACGCGCCAGACAGCGTTTGTGTTCTCAAAATAGAAACAAAGTTTTCGTTTTGAAGTGAGGATTTTAAATTTCCTCAATAGGATCTGTTTTTCCAATATCATTTTCATTGTATGAGTAAATTAACAGTTGAGGTTTATGTACGATGGTGATAAATCATATTGACAGTTGTCAAAGTTGAGTCTGTTTCTGGTCAAATTGCTGGGGAAGACTTAAAATGTCCATTCATTTCTTAATTGTTTATGAGGGCTTTGTTGGTTTAGGAGAAATTTGTGGTTCAAATATATGTTGGAAAAGCACATGAAGGATTTAACTTTCTTTCTCATATTCTGCATGCTATCACCATGTTGAAAATAAAGTAAAGATGTGCAGAGGAGAAATTAATTATAAATAGTCTTGTGCAAAATAATGTTTGGGGAGGTTGGCCTGGTTCCATAACTTGAATCCACAGCCGAACGTAACGACTGCCTTGAATTTACCTTTACAGTTTTATTCATCGATACATTCAGGCGTGTACTGGAAGGAATTTGATTCAAACCTACCCTCTCCAACACATATTTGCACATGTCTAAGTATGAATAAAAATAGAATTCCGTATGTCAAAACATATATTTTTTCCCCTTTGTTTGTTGTTAACAAAGATTTTGAAGTCTTAAGAAAGACTTTGCAGTCTTAAAAGCGTCATCTGAGCAGTTAGGACTTGCATTAATGACTTACGATAAACCATTGATTTTAAATGGTTGATAATGAAAACAACACATTTTTTATGATTTCTCTCATACAATTCTAAGTAAAAGCTAAACTTGTATTAATATAAGATGTTAGCTTTGAAAGGTGATATCAGAAGCACCAGGAAATATATATATTGATGGTGGCATGCCAACATCTTCTCTGTGGAGCACTTGAAGGGTTTTGCTACAAATGATTTTTGCTGACTATATTAAACACAGTTGGAAGCTACGTGTTTCAAAATAAAAACACCAATTGCATGGGCTCGTCCGGGATTTGAACCCGGGACCTCTCGCACCCAAAGCGAGAATCATACCCCTAGACCAACGAGCCATTACATTAGTTGGGTTTTAGGAAAAAAATTGCCAAACTAACATGCCAGACAGCGTTTGTGTTCTCAAAATAGAAACAAAGTTTTCGTTTTGAAGTGAGGATTTTAAATTTCCTCAATAGGATCTGTTTTTCCAATATCATTTTCATTGTATGGGTAAATTAACAGTTGAGGTTTATGTACGATGGTGATAAATCATATTGACAGTTGTCAAAGTTGAGTCTGTTTCTGGTCAAATTGCTGGGGAAGACTTAAAATTTCCATTCATTTCTTAATTGTTTATGAGGGCTTTGTTGGTTTAGGAGAAATTTGTGGTTCAAATATATGTTGGAAAAGCACATGAAGGATTTAACTTTCTTTCTCATATTCTGCATGCTATCACCATGTTGAAAATAAAGTAAAGATGTGCAGAGGAGAAATTAATTATAAATAGTCTTGTGCAAAATAATGTTTGGGGAGGTTGGCCTGGTTCCATAACTTGAATCCACAGCCGAACGTAACGACTGCCTTGAATTTACCTTTACAGTTTTATTCATCGATACATTCAGGCGTGTACTGGAAGGAATTTGATTCAAACCTACCCTCTCCAACACATATTTGCACATGTCTAAGTATGAATAAAAATAGAATTCCGTATGTCAAAACATATATTTTTTTCCACTTTGTTTGTTGTTAACAAAGATTTTGCAGTCTTAAGAAAGACTTTGCAGTCTTAAAAGCGTCATCTGAGCAGTTAGGACTTGCATTAATGACTTACGATAAACCATTGATTTTAAATGGTTGATAATGAAAACAACACATTTTTTATGATTTCTCTCATACAATTCTAAGTAAAAGCTAAACTTGTATTAATATAAGATGTTAGCTTTGAAAGGTGATATCAGAAGCACCAGGAAATATTTATATTGATGGTGGCATGCCAACATCTTCTCTGTGGAGCACTTGAAGGGTTTTGCTACAAATGATTTTTGCTGACTATATTAAACACAGTTGGAAGCTACGTGTTTCAAAAGAAAAACACCAATTGCTTGGGCTCGTCCGGGATTTGAACCCGGGACCTCTCGCACCCACAGCGAGAATCATACCCCTAGACCAACGAGCCATTACATTAGTCGGGTTTTAGGAAAAAAATTGCCAGACTAACATTAGTTGGGTTTTAGGAAAAAAATTGCCAGACTAACGCGCCAGACAGCGTTTGTGTTCTCAAAATAGAAACAAAGTTTTCGTTTTGAAGTGAGGATTTTAAATTTCCTCAATAGGATCTGTTTTTCCAATATCATTTTCATTGTATGGGTAAATTAACAGTTGAGGTTTATGTACGATGGTGATAAATCATATTGACAGTTGTCAAAGTTGAGTCTGTTTCTGGTCAAATTGCTGGGGAAGACTTAAAATGTCCATTCATTTCTTAATTGTTTATGAGGGCTTTGTTGGTTTAGGAGAAATTTGTGGTTCAAATATATGTTGGAAAAGCACATGAAGGATTTAACTTTCTTTCTCATATTCTGCATGCTATCACCATGTTGAAAATAAAGTAAAGATGTGCAGAGGAGAAATTAATTATAAATAGTCTTGTGCAAAATAATGTTTGGGGAGGTTGGCCTGGTTCCATAACTTGAATCCACAGCCGAACGTAACGACTGCCTTGAATTTACCTTTACAGTTTTATTCATCGATACATTCAGGCGTGTACTGGAAGGAATTTGATTCAAACCTACCCTCTCCAACACATATTTGCACATGTCTAAGTATGAATAAAAATAGAATTCCGTATGTCAAAACATATATTTTTTTCCCTTTTGTTTGTTGTTAACAAAGATTTTGCAGTCTTAAGAAAGACTTTGCAGTCTTAAATGCGTCATCTGAGCAGTTAGGACTTGCATTAATGACTTACGATAAACCATTGATTTTAAATGGTTGATAATGAAAACAACACATTTTTTATGATTTCTCTCATACAATTCTAAGTAAAAGCTAAACTTGTATTAATATAAGATGTTAGCTTTGAAAGGTGATATCAGAAGCACCAGGAAATATATATATTGATGGTGGCATGCCAACATCTTCTCTGTGGAGCACTTGAAGGGTTTTGCTACAAATGATTTTTGCTGACTATATTAAACACAGTTGGAAGCTACGTGTTTCAAAAAAAAGTAGCAATTGCTTGGGCTCGTCCGGGATTTGAACCCGGGACCTCTCGCACCCAAAGCGAGAATCATACCCCTAGACCAACGAGCCATTACATTAGTTAGGTTTTAGGAAAAAAATTGCCAGACTAACGCGCCAGACAGCGTTTGTGTTCTCAAAATAGAAACAAAGTTTTCGTTTTGAAGTGAGGATTTTAAATTTCCTCAATAGGATCTGTTTTTCCAATATCATTTTCATTGTATGGGTAAATTAACAGTTGAGGTTTATGTACGATGGTGATAAATCATATTGACAGTTGTCAAAGTTGAGTCTGTTTCTGGTCAAATTGCTGGGGAAGACTTAAAATGTCCATTCATTTCTTAATTGTTTATGAGGGCTTTGTTGGTTTAGGAGAAATTTGTGGTTCAAATATATGTTGGAAAAGCACATGAAGGATTTAACTTTCTTTCTCATATTCTGCATGCTATCACCATGTTGAAAATAAAGTAAAGATGTGCAGAGGAGAAATTAATTATAAATAGTCTTGTGCAAAATAATGTTTGGGGAGGTTGGCCTGGTTCCATAACTTGAATCCACAGCCGAACGTAACGACTGCCTTGAATTTACCTTTACAGTTTTATTCATCGATACATTCAGGCGTGTACTGGAAGGAATTTGATTCAAACCTACCCTCTCCAACACATATTTGCACATGTCTAAGTATGAATAAAAATAGAATTCCGTATGTCAAAACATATATTTTTTCCCCTTTGTTTGTTGTTAACAAAGATTTTGAAGTCTTAAGAAAGACTTTGCAGTCTTAAAAGCGTCATCTGAGCAGTTAGGACTTGCATTAATGACTTACGATAAACCATTGATTTTAAATGGTTGATAATGAAAACAACACATTTTTTATGATTTCTCTCATACAATTCTAAGTAAAAGCTAAACTTGTATTAATATAAGATGTTAGCTTTGAAAGGTGATATCAGAAGCACCAGGAAATATATATATTGATGGTGGCATGCCAACATCTTCTCTGTGGAGCACTTGAAGGGTTTTGCTACAAATGATTTTTGCTGACTATATTAAACACAGTTGGAAGCTACGTGTTTCAAAAAAAAACACCAATTGCTTGGGCTCGTCCGGGATTTGAACCCGGGACCTCTCGCACCCAAAGCATGAATCATACCCCTAGACCAACGAGCCATTACATTAGTTGGGTTTTAGGAAAAAAATTGCCAGACTAACGCGCCAGACAGCGTTTGTGTTCTCAAAATAGAAACAAAGTTTTCGTTTTGAAGTGAGGATTTTAAATTTCCTCAATAGGATCTGTTTTTCCAATATCATTTTCATTGTATGGGTAAATTAACAGTTGAGGTTTATGTACGATGGTGATAAATCATATTGACAGTTGTCAAAGTTGAGTCTGTTTCTGGTCAAATTGCTGGGGAAGACTTAAAATTTCCATTCATTTCTTAATTGTTTATGAGGGCTTTGTTGGTTTAGGAGAAATTTGTGGTTCAAATATATGTTGGAAAAGCACATGAAGGATTCAACTTGCTTTCTCATATTCTGCATGCTATCACCATGTTGAAAATAAAGTAAAGATGTGCAGAGGAGAAATTAATTATAAATAGTCTTGTGCAAAATAATGTTTGGGGAGGTTGGCCTGGTTCCATAACTTGAATCCACAGCCGAACCTAACGACTGCCTTGAATTTACCTTCACAGTTTTATTCATCGATACATTCAGGCGTGTACTGGAAGGAATTTGATTCAAACCTACCCTCTCCAACACATATTTGCACATGTCTAAGTATGAATAAAAATAGAATTCCGTATGTCAAAACATATATTTTTTTCCCCTTTGTTTGTTGTTAACAAAGATTTTGCAGTCTTAAGAAAGACTTTGCAGTCTTAAAAGCGTCATCTGAGCAGTTAGGACTTGCATTAATGACTTACGATAAACCATTGATTTTAAATGGTTGATAATGAAAACAACACATTTTTTATGATTTCTTTCATACAATTCTAAGTAAAAGCAAAACTTGTATTAATATAAGATGTTAGCTTTGAAAGGTGATATCAGAAGCACCAGGAAATATATATATTGATGGTGGCATGCCAACATCTTGTCTGTGGAGCACTTGAAGGGTTTTGCTACAAATGATTTTTGCTGACTATATTAAACACAGTTGGAAGCTACGTGTTTCAAAAGAAAAACACCAATTGCTTGGGCTCGTCCGGGATTTGAACCCGGGACCTCTCGCACCCAAAGCGAGAATCATACCCCTAGACCAACGAGCCATTACATTAGTTGGGTTTTAGGAAAAAAATTGCCAGACTAACATTAGTTGGGTTTTAGGAAAAAAATTGCCAGACTAACGCGCCAGACAGCGTTTGTGTTTTCAAAATAGAAACAAAGTTTTCGTTTTGAAGTGAGGATTTTAAATTTCCTCAATAGGATCTGTTTTTCCAATATCATTTTCATTGTATGGGTAAATTAACAGTTGAGGTTTATGTACGATGGTGATAAATCATATTGACAGTTGTCAAAGTTGAGTCTGTTTCTGGTCAAATTGCTGGGGAAGACTTAAAATGTCCATTCATTTCTTAATTGTTTATGAGGGCTTTGTTGGTTTAGGAGAAATTTGTGGTTCAAATATATGTTGGAAAAGCACATGAAGGATTTAACTTTCTTTCTCATATTCTGCATGCTATCACCATGTTGAAAATAAAGTAAAGATGTGCAGAGGAGAAATTAATTATAAATAGTCTTGTGCAAAATAATGTTTGGGGAGGTTGGCCTGGTTCCATAACTTGAATCCACAGCCGAACGTAACGACTGCCTTGAATTTACCTTTACAGTTTTATTCATCGATACATTCAGGCGTGTACTGGAAGGAATTTGATTCAAACCTACCCTCTCCAACACATATTTGCACATGTCTAAGTATGAATAAAAATAGAATTCCGTATGTCAAAACATATATTTTTTTCCACTTTGTTTGTTGTTAACAAAGATTTTGCAGTCTTAAGAAAGACTTTGCAGTCTTAAAAGCGTCATCTGAGCAGTTAGGACTTGCATTAATGACTTACGATAAACCATTGATTTTAAATGGTTGATAATGAAAACAACACATTTTTTATGATTTCTCTCATACAATTCTAAGTAAAAGCTAAACTTGTATTAATATAAGATGTTAGCTTTGAAAGGTGATATCAGAAGCACCAGGAAATATATATATTGATGGTGGCATGCCAACATCTTCTCTGTGGAGCACTTGAAGGGTTTTGCTACAAATGATTTTTGCTGACTATATTAAACACAGTTGGAAGCTACGTGTTTCAAAAGAAAAACACCAATTGCTTGGGCTCGTCCGGGATTTGAACCCGGGACCTCTCGCACCCAAAGCAAGAATCATACCCCTAGACCAACGAGCCATTACATTAGTTGGGTTTTAGGAAAAAAATTGCCAGACTAACGCGCCAGACAGCGTTTGTGTTCTCAAAATAGAAACAAAGTTTTCGTTTTGAAGTGAGGATTTTAAATTTCCTCAATAGGATCTGTTTTTCCAATATCATTTTCATTGTATGGGTAAATTAACAGTTGAGGTTTATGTACGATGATGATAAATCATATTGACAGTTGTCAAAGTTGAGTCTGTTTCTGGTCAAATTGCTGGGGAAGACTTAAAATTTCCATTCATTTCTTAATTGTTTATGAGGGCTTTGTTGGTTTAGGAGAAATTTGTGGTTCAAATATATGTTGGAAAAGCACATGAAGGATTCAACTTGCTTTCTCATATTCTGCATGCTATCACCATATTGAAAATAAAGTAAAGATGTGCAGAGGAGAAATTAATTATAAATAGTCTTGTGCAAAATAATGTTTGGGGAGGTTGGCCTGGTTCCATAACTTGAATCCACAGCCGAACGTAACGACTGCCTTGAATTTACCTTCACAGTTTTATTCATCGATACATTCAGGCGTGTACTGGAAGGAATTTGATTCAAACCTACCCTCTCCAACACATATTTGCACATGTCTAAGTATGAATAAAAATAGAATTCCGTATGTCAAAACATATATTTTTTTCCCCTTTGTTTGTTGTTAACAAAGATTTTGCAGTCTTAAGAAAGACTTTGCAGTCTTAAAAGCGTCATCTGAGCAGTTAGGACTTGCATTAATGACTTACGATAAACCATTGATTTTAAATGGTTGATAATGAAAACAACACATTTTTTATGATTTCTTTCATACAATTCTAAGTAAAAGCAAAACTTGTATTAATATAAGATGTTAGCTTTGAAAGGTGATATCAGAAGCACCAGGAAATATATATATTGATGGTGGCATGCCAACATCTTGTCTGTGGAGCACTTGAAGGGTTTTGCTACAAATGATTTTTGCTGACTATATTAAACACAGTTGGAAGCTACGTGTTTCAAAAGAAAAACACCAATTGCTTGGG
The DNA here is from genome assembly GCF_036172605.1 of Pelobates fuscus. Classification (NCBI taxonomy): domain Eukaryota; kingdom Metazoa; phylum Chordata; class Amphibia; order Anura; family Pelobatidae; genus Pelobates; species Pelobates fuscus. The sequence goes on along the minus strand of NC_086322.1, from coordinate 7,752,058 downwards.
CTCGTCCGGGATTTGAACCCGGGACCTCTCGCACCCAAAGCGAGAATCATACCCCTAGACCAACGATCCATTACATTAGTTGGGTTTTAGGAAAAAAATTGCCAGACTAACATTAGTTGGGTTTTAGGAAAAAAATTGCCAGACTAACGCGCCAGACAGCGTTTGTGTTTTCAAAATAGAAACAAAGTTTTCGTTTTGAAGTGAGGATTTTAAATTTCCTCAATAGGATCTGTTTTTCCAATATCATTTTCATTGTATGGGTAAATTAACAGTTGAGGTTTATGTACGATGGTGATAAATCATATTGACAGTTGTCAAAGTTGAGTCTGTTTCTGGTCAAATTGCTGGGGAAGACTTAAAATGTCCATTCATTTCTTAATTGTTTATGAGGGCTTTGTTGGTTTAGGAGAAATTTGTGGTTCAAATATATGTTGGAAAAGCACATGAAGGATTTAACTTTCTTTCTCATATTCTGCATGCTATCACCATGTTGAAAATAAAGTAAAGATGTGCAGAGGAGAAATTAATTATAAATAGTCTTGTGCAAAATAATGTTTGGGGAGGTTGGCCTGGTTCCATAACTTGAATCCACAGCCGAACGTAACGACTGCCTTGAATTTACCTTTACAGTTTTATTCATCGATACATTCAGGCGTGTACTGGAAGGAATTTGATTCAAACCTACCCTCTCCAACACATATTTGCACATGTCTAAGTATGAATAAAAATAGAATTCCGTATGTCAAAACATATATTTTTTTCCACTTTGTTTGTTGTTAACAAAGATTTTGCAGTCTTAAGAAAGACTTTGCAGTCTTAAAAGCGTCATCTGAGCAGTTAGGACTTGCATTAATGACTTACGATAAACCATTGATTTTAAATGGTTGATAATGAAAACAACACATTTTTTATGATTTCTCTCATACAATTCTAAGTAAAAGCTAAACTTGTATTAATATAAGATGTTAGCTTTGAAAGGTGATATCAGAAGCACCAGGAAATATATATATTGATGGTGGCATGCCAACATCTTCTCTGTGGAGCACTTGAAGGGTTTTGCTACAAATGATTTTTGCTGACTATATTAAACACAGTTGGAAGCTACGTGTTTCAAAAGAAAAACACCAATTGCTTGGGCTCGTCCGGGATTTGAACCCGGGACCTCTCGCACCCAAAGCAAGAATCATACCCCTAGACCAACGAGCCATTACATTAGTTGGGTTTTAGGAAAAAAATTGCCAGACTAACGCGCCAGACAGCGTTTGTGTTCTCAAAATAGAAACAAAGTTTTCGTTTTGAAGTGAGGATTTTAAATTTCCTCAATAGGATCTGTTTTTCCAATATCATTTTCATTGTATGGGTAAATTAACAGTTGAGGTTTATGTACGATGATGATAAATCATATTGACAGTTGTCAAAGTTGAGTCTGTTTCTGGTCAAATTGCTGGGGAAGACTTAAAATTTCCATTCATTTCTTAATTGTTTATGAGGGCTTTGTTGGTTTAGGAGAAATTTGTGGTTCAAATATATGTTGGAAAAGCACATGAAGGATTCAACTTGCTTTCTCATATTCTGCATGCTATCACCATGTTGAAAATAAAGTAAAGATGTGCAGAGGAGAAATTAATTATAAATAGTCTTGTGCAAAATAATGTTTGGGGAGGTTGGCCTGGTTCCATAACTTGAATCCACAGCCGAACGTAACGACTGCCTTGAATTTACCTTCACAGTTTTATTCATCGATACATTCAGGCGTGTACTGGAAGGAATTTGATTCAAACCTACCCTCTCCAACACATATTTGCACATGTCTAAGTATGAATAAAAATAGAATTCCGTATGTCAAAACATATATTTTTTTCCCCTTTGTTTGTTGTTAACAAAGATTTTGCAGTCTTAAGAAAGACTTTGCAGTCTTAAAAGCGTCATCTGAGCAGTTAGGACTTGCATTAATGACTTACGATAAACCATTGATTTTAAATGGTTGATAATGAAAACAACACATTTTTTATGATTTCTTTCATACAATTCTAAGTAAAAGCAAAACTTGTATTAATATAAGATGTTAGCTTTGAAAGGTGATATCAGAAGCACCAGGAAATATATATATTGATGGTGGCATGCCAACATCTTGTCTGTGGAGCACTTGAAGGGTTTTGCTACAAATGATTTTTGCTGACTATATTAAACACAGTTGGAAGCTACGTGTTTCAAAAGAAAAACACCAATTGCTTGGGCTCGTCCGGGATTTGAACCCGGGACCTCTCGCACCCAAAGCGAGAATCATACCCCTAGACCAACGATCCATTACATTAGTTGGGTTTTAAGAAAAAAATTGCCAGACTAACATTAGTTGGGTTTTAGGAAAAAAATTGCCAGACTAACGCGCCAGACAGCGTTTGTGTTTTCAAAATAGAAACAAAGTTTTCGTTTTGAAGTGAGGATTTTAAATTTCCTCAATAGGATCTGTTTTTCCAATATCATTTTCATTGTATGGGTAAATTAACAGTTGAGGTTTATGTACGATGGTGATAAATCATATTGACAGTTGTCAAAGTTGAGTCTGTTTCTGGTCAAATTGCTGGGGAAGACTTAAAATGTCCATTCATTTCTTAATTGTTTATGAGGGCTTTGTTGGTTTAGGAGAAATTTGTGGTTCAAATATATGTTGGAAAAGCACATGAAGGATTTAACTTTCTTTCTCATATTCTGCATGCTATCACCATGTTGAAAATAAAGTAAAGATGTGCAGAGGAGAAATTAATTATAAATAGTCTTGTGCAAAATAATGTTTGGGGAGGTTGGCCTGGTTCCATAACTTGAATCCACAGCCGAACGTAACGACTGCCTTGAATTTACCTTTACAGTTTTATTCATCGATACATTCAGGCGTGTACTGGAAGGAATTTGATTCAAACCTACCCTCTCCAACACATATTTGCACATGTCTAAGTATGAATAAAAATAGAATTCCGTATGTCAAAACATATATTTTTTTCCACTTTGTTTGTTGTTAACAAAGATTTTGCAGTCTTAAGAAAGACTTTGCAGTCTTAAAAGCGTCATCTGAGCAGTTAGGACTTGCATTAATGACTTACGATAAACCATTGATTTTAAATGGTTGATAATGAAAACAACACATTTTTTATGATTTCTCTCATACAATTCTAAGTAAAAGCTAAACTTGTATTAATATAAGATGTTAGCTTTGAAAGGTGATATCAGAAGCACCAGGAAATATTTATATTGATGGTGGCATGCCAACATCTTCTCTGTGGAGCACTTGAAGGGTTTTGCTACAAATGATTTTTGCTGACTATATTAAACACAGTTGGAAGCTACGTGTTTCAAAAGAAAAACACCAATTGCTTGGGCTCGTCCGGGATTTGAACCCGGGACCTCTCGCACCCACAGCGAGAATCATACCCCTAGACCAACGAGCCATTACATTAGTTGGGTTTTAGGAAAAAAATTGCCAGACTAACATTAGTTGGGTTTTAGGAAAAAAATTGCCAGACTAACGCGCCAGACAGCGTTTGTGTTCTCAAAATAGAAACAAAGTTTTCGTTTTGAAGTGAGGATTTTAAATTTCCTCAATAGGATCTGTTTTTCCAATATCATTTTCATTGTATGGGTAAATTAACAGTTGAGGTTTATGTACGATGGTGATAAATCATATTGACAGTTGTCAAAGTTGAGTCTGTTTCTGGTCAAATTGCTGGGGAAGACTTAAAATGTCCATACATTTCTTAATTGTTTATGAGGGCTTTGTTGGTTTAGGAGAAATTTGTGGTTCAAATATATGTTGGAAAAGCACATGAAGGATTTAACTTTCTTTCTCATATTCTGCATGCTATCACCATGTTGAAAATAAAGTAAAGATGTGCAGAGGAGAAATTAATTATAAATAGTCTTGTGCAAAATAATGTTTGGGGAGGTTGGCCTGGTTCCATAACTTGAATCCACAGCCGAACGTAACGACTGCCTTGAATTTACCTTTACAGTTTTATTCATCGATACATTCAGGCGTGTACTGGAAGGAATTTGATTCAAACCTACCCTCTCCAACACATATTTGCACATGTCTAAGTATGAATAAAAATAGAATTCCGTATGTCAAAACATATATTTTTTTCCACTTTGTTTGTTGTTAACAAAGATTTTGCAGTCTTAAGAAAGACTTTGCAGTCTTAAAAGCGTCATCTGAGCAGTTAGGACTTGCATTAATGACTTACGATAAACCATTGATTTTAAATGGTTGATAATGAAAACAACACATTTTTTATGATTTCTCTCATACAATTCTAAGTAAAAGCTAAACTTGTATTAATATAAGATGTTAGCTTTGAAAGGTGATATCAGAAGCACCAGGAAATATATATATTGATGGTGGCATGCCAACATCTTCTCTGTGGAGCACTTGAAGGGTTTTGCTACAAATGATTTTTGCTGACTATATTAAACACAGTTGGAAGCTACGTGTTTCAAAAGAAAAACACCAATTGCTTGGGCTCGTCCGGGATTTGAACCCGGGACCTCTCGCACCCAAAGCAAGTATCATACCCCTAGACCAACGAGCCATTACATTAGTTGGGTTTTAGGAAAAAAATTGCCAGACTAACGCGCCAGACAGCGTTTGTGTTCTCAAAATAGAAACAAAGTTTTCGTTTTGAAGTGAGGATTTTACATTTCCTCAATAGGATCTGTTTTTCCAATATCATTTTCATTGTATGGGTAAATTAACAGTTGAGGTTTATGTACGATGATGATAAATCATATTGACAGTTGTCAAAGTTGAGTCTGTTTCTGGTCAAATTGCTGGGGAAGACTTAAAATTTCCATTCATTTCTTAATTGTTTATGAGGGCTTTGTTGGTTTAGGAGAAATTTGTGGTTCAAATATATGTTGGAAAAGCACATGAAGGATTCAACTTGCTTTCTCATATTCTGCATGCTATCACCATGTTGAAAATAAAGTAAAGATGTGCAGAGGAGAAATTAATTATAAATAGTCTTGTGCAAAATAATGTTTGGGGAGGTTGGCCTGGTTCCATAACTTGAATCCACAGCCGAACGTAACGACTGCCTTGAATTTACCTTCACAGTTTTATTCATCGATACATTCAGGCGTGTACTGGAAGGAATTTGATTCAAACCTACCCTCTCCAACACATATTTGCACATGTCTAAGTATGAATAAAAATAGAATTCCGTATGTCAAAACATATATTTTTTTCCCCTTTGTTTGTTGTTAACAAAGATTTTGCAGTCTTAAGAAAGACTTTGCAGTCTTAAAAGCGTCATCTGAGCAGTTAGGACTTGCATTAATGACTTACGATAAACCATTGATTTTAAATGGTTGATAATGAAAACAACACATTTTTTATGATTTCTTTCATACAATTCTAAGTAAAAGCAAAACTTGTATTAATATAAGATGTTAGCTTTGAAAGGTGATATCAGAAGCACCAGGAAATATATATATTGATGGTGGCATGCCAACATCTTGTCTGTGGAGCACTTGAAGGGTTTTGCTACAAATGATTTTTGCTGACTATATTAAACACAGTTGGAAGCTACGTGTTTCAAAAGAAAAACACCAATTGCTTGGGCTCGTCCGGGATTTGAACCCGGGACCTCTCGCACCCAAAGCGAGAATCATACCCCTAGACCAACGATCCATTACATTAGTTGGGTTTTAGGAAAAAAATTGCCAGACTAACATTAGTTGGGTTTTAGGAAAAAAATTGCCAGACTAACGCGCCAGACAGCGTTTGTGTTTTCAAAATAGAAACAAAGTTTTCGTTTTGAAGTGAGGATTTTAAATTTCCTCAATAGGATCTGTTTTTCCAATATCATTTTCATTGTATGGGTAAATTAACAGTTGAGGTTTATGTACGATGGTGATAAATCATATTGACAGTTGTCAAAGTTGAGTCTGTTTCTGGTCAAATTGCTGGGGAAGACTTAAAATGTCCATTCATTTCTTAATTGTTTATGAGGGCTTTGTTGGTTTAGGAGAAATTTGTGGTTCAAATATATGTTGGAAAAGCACATGAAGGATTTAACTTTCTTTCTCATATTCTGCATGCTATCACCATGTTGAAAATAAAGTAAAGATGTGCAGAGGAGAAATTAATTATAAATAGTCTTGTGCAAAATAATGTTTGGGGAGGTTGGCCTGGTTCCATAACTTGAATCCACAGCCGAACGTAACGACTGCCTTGAATTTACCTTTACAGTTTTATTCATCGATACATTCAGGCGTGTACTGGAAGGAATTTGATTCAAACCTACCCTCTCCAACACATATTTGCACATGTCTAAGTATGAATAAAAATAGAATTCCGTATGTCAAAACATATATTTTTTTCCACTTTGTTTGTTGTTAACAAAGATTTTGCAGTCTTAAGAAAGACTTTGCAGTCTTAAAAGCGTCATCTGAGCAGTTAGGACTTGCATTAATGACTTACGATAAACCATTGATTTTAAATGGTTGATAATGAAAACAACACATTTTTTATGATTTCTCTCATACAATTCTAAGTAAAAGCTAAACTTGTATTAATATAAGATGTTAGCTTTGAAAGGTGATATCAGAAGCACCAGGAAATATTTATATTGATGGTGGCATGCCAACATCTTCTCTGTGGAGCACTTGAAGGGTTTTGCTACAAATGATTTTTGCTGACTATATTAAACACAGTTGGAAGCTACGTGTTTCAAAAGAAAAACACCAATTGCTTGGGCTCGTCCGGGATTTGAACCCGGGACCTCTCGCACCCACAGCGAGAATCATACCCCTAGACCAACGAGCCATTACATTAGTTGGGTTTTAGGAAAAAAATTGCCAGACTAACATTAGTTGGGTTTTAGGAAAAAAATTGCCAGACTAACGCGCCAGACAGCGTTTGTGTTCTCAAAATAGAAACAAAGTTTTCGTTTTGAAGTGAGGATTTTAAATTTCCTCAATAGGATCTGTTTTTCCAATATCATTTTCATTGTATGGGTAAATTAACAGTTGAGGTTTATGTACGATGGTGATAAATCATATTGACAGTTGTCAAAGTTGAGTCTGTTTCTGGTCAAATTGCTGGGGAAGACTTAAAATGTCCATACATTTCTTAATTGTTTATGAGGGCTTTGTTGGTTTAGGAGAAATTTGTGGTTCAAATATATGTTGGAAAAGCACATGAAGGATTTAACTTTCTTTCTCATATTCTGCATGCTATCACCATGTTGAAAATAAAGTAAAGATGTGCAGAGGAGAAATTAATTATAAATAGTCTTGTGCAAAATAATGTTTGGGGAGGTTGGCCTGGTTCCATAACTTGAATCCACAGCCGAACGTAACGACTGCCTTGAATTTACCTTTACAGTTTTATTCATCGATACATTCAGGCGTGTACTGGAAGGAATTTGATTCAAACCTACCCTCTCCAACACATATTTGCACATGTCTAAGTATGAATAAAAATAGAATTCCGTATGTCAAAACATATATTTTTTCCCCTTTGTTTGTTGTTAACAAAGATTTTGCAGTCTTAAGAAAGACTTTGCAGTCTTAAAAGCGTCATCTGAGCAGTTAGGACTTGCATTAATGACTTACGATAAACCATTGATTTTAAATGGTTGATAATGAAAACAACACATTTTTTATGATTTCTCTCATACAATTCTAAGTAAAAGCTAAACTTGTATTAATATAAGATGTTAGCTTTGAAAGGTGATATCAGAAGCACCAGGAAATATATATATTGATGGTGGCATGCCAACATCTTGTCTGTGGAGCACTTGAAGGGTTTTGCTACAAATGATTTTTGCTGACTATATTAAACACAGTTGGAAGCTACGTGTTTCAAAAGAAAAACACCAATTGCTTGGGCTCGTCCGGGATTTGAACCCGGGACCTCTCGCACCCAAAGCGAGAATCATACCCCTAGACCAACGAGCCATTACATTAGTTGGGTTTTAGGAAAAAAATTGCCAGACTAACATTAGTTGGGTTTTAGGAAAAAAATTGCCAGACTAACGCGCCAGACAGCGTTTGTGTTTTCAAAATAGAAACAAAGTTTTCGTTTTGAAGTGAGGATTTTAAATTTCCTCAATAGGATCTGTTTTTCCAATATCATTTTCATTGTATGGGTAAATTAACAGTTGAGGTTTATGTACGATGGTGATAAATCATATTGACAGTTGTCAAAGTTGAGTCTGTTTCTGGTCAAATTGCTGGGGAAGACTTAAAATGTCCATTCATTTCTTAATTGTTTATGAGGGCTTTGTTGGTTTAGGAGAAATTTGTGGTTCAAATATATGTTGGAAAAGCACATGAAGGATTTAACTTTCTTTCTCATATTCTGCATGCTATCACCATGTTGAAAATAAAGTAAAGATGTGCAGAGGAGAAATTAATTATAAATAGTCTTGTGCAAAATAATGTTTGGGGAGGTTGGCCTGGTTCCATAACTTGAATCCACAGCCGAACGTAACGACTGCCTTGAATTTACCTTTACAGTTTTATTCATCGATACATTCAGGCGTGTACTGGAAGGAATTTGATTCAAACCTACCCTCTCCAACACATATTTGCACATGTCTAAGTATGAATAAAAATAGAATTCCGTATGTCAAAACATATATTTTTCCCCTTTCTTTGTTGTTAACAAAGATTTTGCAGTCTTAAGAAAGACTTTGCAGTCTTAAAAGCGTCATCTGAGCAGTTAGGACTTGCATTAATGACTTACGATAAACCATTGATTTTAAATGGTTGATAATGAAAACAACACATTTTTTATGATTTCTCTCATACAATTCTAAGTAAAAGCTAAACTTGTATTAATATAAGATGTTAGCTTTGAAAGGTGATATCAGAAGCACCAGGAAATATTTATATTGATGGTGGCATGCCAACATCTTCTCTGTGGAGCACTTGAAGGGTTTTGCTACAAATGATTTTTGCTGACTATATTAAACACAGTTGGAAGCTACGTGTTTCAAAAGAAAAACACCAATTGCTTGGGCTCGTCCGGGATTTGAACCCGGGACCTCTCGCACCCACAGCGAGAATCATACCCCTAGACCAACGAGCCATTACATTAGTTGGGTTTTAGGAAAAAAATTGCCAGACTAACATTAGTTGGGTTTTAGGAAAAAAATTGCCAGACTAACGCGCCAGACAGCGTTTGTGTTCTCAAAATAGAAACAAAGTTTTCGTTTTGAAGTGAGGATTTTAAATTTCCTCAATAGGATCTGTTTTTCCAATATCATTTTCATTGTATGGGTAAATTAACAGTTGAGGTTTATGTACGATGGTGATAAATCATATTGACAGTTGTCAAAGTTGAGTCTTTTTCTGGTCAAATTGCTGGGGAAGACTTAAAATGTCCATACATTTCTTAATTGTTTATGAGGGCTTTGTTGGTTTAGGAGAAATTTGTGGTTCAAATATATGTTGGAAAAGCACATGAAGGATTTAACTTTCTTTCTCATATTCTGCATGCTATCACCATGTTGAAAATAAAGTAAAGATGTGCAGAGGAGAAATTAATTATAAATAGTCTTGTGCAAAATAATGTTTGGGGAGGTTGGCCTGGTTCCATAACTTGAATCCACAGCCGAACGTAACGACTGCCTTGAATTTACCTTTACAGTTTTATTCATCGATACATTCAGGCGTGTACTGGAAGGAATTTGATTCAAACCTACCCTCTCCAACACATATTTGCACATGTCTAAGTATGAATAAAAATAGAATTCCGTATGTCAAAACATATATTTTTTCCCCTTTCTTTGTTGTTAACAAAGATTTTGCAGTCTTAAGAAAGACTTTGCAGTCTTAAAAGCGTCATCTGAGCAGTTAGGACTTGCATTAATGACTTACGATAAACCATTGATTTTAAATGGTTGATAATGAAAACAACACATTTTTTATGATTTCTCTCATACAATTCTAAGTAAAAGCTAAACTTGTATTAATATAAGATGTTAGCTTTGAAAGGTGATATCAGAAGCACCAGGAAATATATATATTGATGGTGGCATGCCAACATCTTCTCTGTGGAGCACTTGAAGGGTTTTGCTACAAATGATTTTTGCTGACTATATTAAACACTTCATGTCACAACTTGTACAAGCACCAACTAGAATGGACGCTTGTCTGGACCTGGTTTTAACAAACAACGTTGATCTTTTGACCAACATTCAAGTAGGTGAGCACTTGGGAAATAGTGATCACAATATAGTGTCCTTTGAAATAAACTCAAAAAAACAAAAGCACATGGGGTATACTAAAACATATAATTTTAAAAAGGCCAATTTCAATAAGATAAGGGAAGCTTTACAATATATTGACTGGCATAAACTCTTTAGTGAAAAGAACACTGAGGATAAATGGATCATCTTCCAACAAATATTAGAAAGGTACATTTCTCAGTATGTACCATTGGGAAATAAGTATAAAAGAAACAAATTAAAACCAATGTGGCTTAGTAGAGAAGTAAAACAAGAGATTAAAAATAAGAAAAGGGCATTTAAAGCATTTAAATCAGACAAATCAGATGCATCTTATAAAAGATATAAGAAAGCAAATAATGCGTGCAAAAAGGCAATTAAACTTGCTAAACTTCAAAATGAAAAAATGATAGCTAAAGAGAGCAAAACCAACCCCAAAGCATTTTTTAAGTACATAAATTCCAAAAAACCCAAAAATGAAAGTATAGGTACACTTAAAACTGAAACGGGGGTGTTGGTTAATGAAGACCAAGAAAAGGCAGGAATTCTAAATAACTATTTCTCCTCCGTATATATTAAAGAAGAACCCATGGCAATAGATGTGCAAATGATTGCTACTAAAAACTTGCAGAATAATTGTAATTGGTTAACTCAAGACAATGTGCTGCAGCAACTAAAGAAAGTTAATATAAACAAAGCTCCAGGGCCTGACGGTATCCATCCACGTGTACTTAAGGAACTAAGTGTAGAAATAAGTGAACCTCTGTTTTTAATCTTTCAAGATTCTTTTCTTTCAGGAAGTGTTCCGGAGGATTGGAGGAAGGCAGATGTGGTTCCTATATTCAAAAAGGGTTCAAAATCCTTGCCTGGAAATTATAGACCTGTGAGCTTAACTTCTGTGGCTGGTAAAATATTTGAAAGGTTATTAAGGGATAATATTCAAGAATTCCTTGAGAAGAATATGGTTATCAGCAAAAATCAGCACGGTTTTATGAAGCACAGGTCGTGTCAAACTAACTTGATTGCTTTCTACGAAGAAGTAAGTAGAAGTATAGATCAGGGTGTTGCAGTGGATGTGATCTATTTGGATTTTGCCAAGGCATTTGATACAGTTCCACACAAAAGATTAGTGTTCAAACTCAAGGAAATCGGTCTCGATGAAAATGCTTGTTCTTGGGTAGAACATTGGCTTAAAAACAGAATACAAAGAGTTGTTGTTAATGGTAAATTTTCAAGCTGGACAGAGGTGGCAAGTGGTGTCCCTCAGGGGTCTGTTCTGGGACCCCTTCTATTTAACATTTTTATAAATGATCTTGAAGACAGCATTGAAAGTCATGTTTCAGTGTTTGCAGATGACACAAAACTTTGTAAAATAATACAATGTGAGCAAGATATTACTTTGCTGCAGAAGGATTTAGATAGACTGGGGGACTGGGCACTCAAATGGCAGATGAAATTTAATGTTGAAAAATGCAAAGTTATGCACTTCGGCGTAAAGAATACACAAGCAACGTATACCCTTAATGGAAGCGAATTAGGGATAACAACACACGAAAAGGACTTGGGAATTGTTATAGACAACAAACTATGCAACAATGTGCAATGTCAATCAGCAGTGGCCAAGGCCAGTAAGGTATTGTCATGCATGAAAAAGGGCATTCATTCTCGGGACGAGAATATCATTTTGCCTCTCTATAAATCACTGGTAAGACCACATATTGAATATGCTGTGCAATTTTGGGCACCTGTTCTAAAGAAGGATATCATGGCACTAGAAAAAGTGCAGAGGCGGGCTACAAAATTAATAAAAGGAATGGAACATATCAGCTATGAAGAAAGGTTAACAAATTTAAACCTATTTAGTTTAGAAAAACGTCGCCTGAGAGGGGATATGATAACATTATACAAATATATTCGGGGCCAATACAAACCATTGTGTGGAAATCTATTCACAAACCGGACTTTACATAGGACACGAGGCCATGCGTTTAGACTGGAAGAAAGAAGATTTCGTCTAAGGCAAAGGAAAGGTTTTTTTACTGTAAGAACAATCAGGATGTGGAATTCTCTGCCTGAAGAAGTGGTTTTATCAGAGTCCATACAGATGTTCAAACAGCTACTAGATGCATACTTGCAAAAACAGAATATTCAAGGATATAATCTTTCAATGTAGGGTAATAACTGCTTGATTCAAGGATAAATCTGACTGCCATTCTGGGGTCAAGAAGGAATTTTTTGTCCTAGCTTGTTGCAAAATTGTGCTTCAAACTGGGTTTTTTTCTTTTTTTTTTTTTTTTTTTTCTTTTCTTTTGGATCAACAGCAAAAAACAGGTGTGAGGAAGGCTGAACTTGATGGACGCAAGTCTCTTTTCAGCTATCTAACTATGTAACTATGTAACACAGTTGGAAGCTACGTGTTTCAAAAGAAAAACACCAATTGCTTGGGCTCGTCCGGGATTTGAACCCGGGACCTCTCGCACCCAAAGCAAGAATCATACCCCTAGACCAACGAGCCATTACATTAGTTGGGTTTTAGGAAAAAAATTGCCAGACTAACGCGCCAGACAGCGTTTGTGTTCTCAAAATAGAAACAAAGTTTTCGTTTTGAAGTGAGGATTTTAAATTTCCTCAATAGGATCTGTTTTTCCAATATCATTTTCATTGTATGGGTAAATTAACAGTTGAGGTTTATGTACGATGGTGATAAATCATATTGACAGTTGTCAAAGTTGAGTCTGTTTCTGGTCAAATTGCTGGGGAAGACTTAAAATTTCCATTCATTTCTTAATTGTTTATGAGGGCTTTGTTGGTTTAGGAGAAATTTGTGGTTCAAATATATGTTGGAAAAGCACATGAAGGATTCAACTTGCTTTCTCATATTCTGCATGCTATCACCATGTTGAAAATAAAGTAAAGATGTGCAGAGGAGAAATTAATTATAAATAGTCTTGTGCAAAATAATGTTTGGGGAGGTTGGCCTGGTTCCATAACTTGAATCCACAGCCGAACGTAACGACTGCCTTGAATTTACCTTCACAGTTTTATTCATCGATACATTCAGGCGTGTACTGGAAGGAATTTGATTCAAACCTACCCTCTCCAACACATATTTGCACATGTCTAAGTATGAATAAAAATAGAATTCCGTATGTCAAAACATATATTTTTTTCCCCTTTGTTTGTTGTTAACAAAGATTTTGCAGTCTTAAGAAAGACTTTGCAGTCTTAAAAGCGTCATCTGAGCAGTTAGGACTTGCATTAATGACTTACGATAAACCATTGATTTTAAATGGTTGATAATGAAAACAACACATTTTTTATGATTTCTTTCATACAATTCTAAGTAAAAGCTAAACTTGTATTAATATAAGATGTTAGCTTTGAAAGGTGATATCAGAAGCACCAGGAAATATATATATTGATGGTGGCATGCCAACATCTTGTCTGTGGAGCACTTGAAGGGTTTTGCTACAAATGATTTTTGCTGACTATATTAAACACAGTTGGAAGCTACGTGTTTCAAAAGAAAAACAACAATTGCTTGGGCTCGTCCGGGATTTGAACCCGGGACCTCTCGCACCCAAAGCGAGAATCATACCCCTAGACCAACGAGCCATTACATTAGTTTGGTTTTAGGAAAAAAATTGCCAGACTAACATTAGTTGGGTTTTAGGAAAAAAATTGCCAGACTAACGCGCCAGACAGCGTTTGTGTTCTCAAAATAGAAACAAAGTTTTCGTTTTGAAGTGAGGATTTTAAATTTCCTCAATAGGATCTGTTTTTCCAATATCATTTTCATTGTATGGGTAAATTAACAGTTGAGGTTTATGTACGATGGTGATAAATCATATTGACAGTTGTCAAAGTTGAGTCTGTTTCTGGTCAAATTGCTGGGGAAGACTTAAAATGTCCATTCATTTCTTAATTGTTTATGAGGGCTTTGTTGGTTTAGGAGAAATTTGTGGTTCAAATATATGTTGGAAAAGCACATGAAGGATTTAACTTTCTTTCTCATATTCTGCATGCTATCACCATGTTGAAAATAAAGTAAAGATGTGCAGAGGAGAAATTAATTATAAATAGTCTTGTGCAAAATAATGTTTGGGGAGGTTGGCCTGGTTCCATAACTTGAATCCACAGCCGAACGTAACGACTGCCTTGAATTTACCTTTACAGTTTTATTCATCGATACATTCAGGCGTGTACTGGAAGGAATTTGATTCAAACCTACCCTCTCCAACACATATTTGCACATGTCTAAGTATGAATAAAAATAGAATTCCGTATGTCAAAACATATATTTTTTTCCACTTTGTTTGTTGTTAACAAAGATTTTGCAGTCTTAAGAAAGACTTTGCAGTCTTAAAAGCGTCATCTGAGCAGTTAGGACTTGCATTAATGACTTACGATAAACCATTGATTTTAAATGGTTGATAATGAAAACAACACATTTTTTATGATTTCTCTCATACAATTCTAAGTAAAAGCTAAACTTGTATTAATATAAGATGTTAGCTTTGAAAGGTGATATCAGAAGCACCAGGAAATATATATATTGATGGTGGCATGCCAACATCTTCTCTGTGGAGCACTTGAAGGGTTTTGCTACAAATGATTTTTGCTGACTATATTAAACACAGTTGGAAGCTACGTGTTTCAAAAGAAAAACACCAATTGCTTGGGCTCGTCCGGGATTTGAACCCGGGACCTCTCGCACCCAAAGCAAGAATCATACCCCTAGACCAACGAGCCATTACATTAGTTGGGTTTTAGGAAAAAAATTGCCAGACTAACGCGCCAGACAGCGTTTGTGTTCTCAAAATAGAAACAAAGTTTTCGTTTTGAAGTGAGGATTTTAAATTTCCTCAATAGGATCTGTTTTTCCAATATCATTTTCATTGTATGGGTAAATTAACAGTTGAGGTTTATGTACGATGATGATAAATCATATTGACAGTTGTCAAAGTTGAGTCTGTTTCTGGTCAAATTGCTGGGGAAGACTTAAAATTTCCATTCATTTCTTAATTGTTTATGAGGGCTTTGTTGGTTTAGGAGAAATTTGTGGTTCAAATATATGTTGGAAAAGCACATGAAGGATTCAACTTGCTTTCTCATATTCTGCATGCTATCACCATGTTGAAAATAAAGTAAAGATGTGCAGAGGAGAAATTAATTATAAATAGTCTTGTGCAAAATAATGTTTGGGGAGGTTGGCCTGGTTCCATAACTTGAATCCACAGCCGAACGTAACGACTGCCTTGAATTTACCTTCACAGTTTTATTCATCGATACATTCAGGCGTGTACTGGAAGGAATTTGATTCAAACCTACCCTCTCCAACACATATTTGCACATGTCTAAGTATGAATAAAAATAGAATTCCGTATGTCAAAACATATATTTTTTTCCCCTTTGTTTGTTGTTAACAAAGATTTTGCAGTCTTAAGAAAGACTTTGCAGTCTTAAAAGCGTCATCTGAGCAGTTAGGACTTGCATTAATGACTTACGATAAACCATTGATTTTAAATGGTTGATAATGAAAACAACACATTTTTTATGATTTCTTTCATACAATTCTAAGTAAAAGCAAAACTTGTATTAATATAAGATGTTAGCTTTGAAAGGTGATATCAGAAGCACCAGGAAATATATATATTGATGGTGGCATGCCAACATCTTGTCTGTGGAGCACTTGAAGGGTTTTGCTACAAATGATTTTTGCTGACTATATTAAACACAGTTGGAAGCTACGTGTTTCAAAAGAAAAACACCAATTGCTTGGGCTCGTCCGGGATTTGAACCCGGGACCTCTCGCACCCAAAGCGAGAATCATACCCCTAGACCAACGAGCCATTACATTAGTTGGGTTTTAGGAAAAAAATTGCCAGACTAACATTAGTTGGGTTTTAGGAAAAAAATTGCCAGACTAACGCGCCAGACAGCGTTTGTGTTTTCAAAATAGAAACAAAGTTTTCGTTTTGAAGTGAGGATTTTAAATTTCCTCAATAGGATCTGTTTTTCCAATATCATTTTCATTGTATGGGTAAATTAACAGTTGAGGTTTATGTACGATGGTGATAAATCATATTGACAGTTGTCAAAGTTGAGTCTGTTTCTGGTCAAATTGCTGGGGAAGACTTAAAATGTCCATTCATTTCTTAATTGTTTATGAGGGCTTTGTTGGTTTAGGAGAAATTTGTGGTTCAAATATATGTTGGAAAAGCACATGAAGGATTTAACTTTCTTTCTCATATTCTGCATGCTATCACCATGTTGAAAATAAAGTAAAGATGTGCAGAGGAGAAATTAATTATAAATAGTCTTGTGCAAAATAATGTTTGGGGAGGTTGGCCTGGTTCCATAACTTGAATCCACAGCCGAACGTAACGACTGCCTTGAATTTACCTTTACAGTTTTATTCATCGATACATTCAGGCGTGTACTGGAAGGAATTTGATTCAAACCTACCCTCTCCAACACATATTTGCACATGTCTAAGTATGAATAAAAATAGAATTCCGTATGTCAAAACATATATTTTTTTCCACTTTGTTTGTTGTTAACAAAGATTTTGCAGTCTTAAGAAAGACTTTGCAGTCTTAAAAGCGTCATCTGAGCAGTTAGGACTTGCATTAATGACTTACGATAAACCATTGATTTTAAATGGTTGATAATGAAAACAACACATTTTTTATGATTTCTCTCATACAATTCTAAGTAAAAGCTAAACTTGTATTAATATAAGATGTTAGCTTTGAAAGGTGATATCAGAAGCACCAGGAAATATTTATATTGATGGTGGCATGCCAACATCTTCTCTGTGGAGCACTTGAAGGGTTTTGCTACAAATGATTTTTGCTGACTATATTAAACACAGTTGGAAGCTACGTGTTTCAAAAGAAAAACACCAATTGCTTGGGCTCGTCCGGGATTTGAACCCGGGACCTCTCGCACCCACAGCGAGAATCATACCCCTAGACCAACGAGCCATTACATTAGTTGGGTTTTAGGAAAAAAATTGCCAGACTAACATTAGTTGGGTTTTAGGAAAAAAATTGCCAGACTAACGCGCCAGACAGCGTTTGTGTTTTCAAAATAGAAACAAAGTTTTCGTTTTGAAGTGAGGATTTTAAATTTCCTCAATAGGATCTGTTTTTCCAATATCATTTTCATTGTATGGGTAAATTAACAGTTGAGGTTTATGTACGATGGTGATAAATCATATTGACAGTTGTCAAAGTTGAGTCTGTTTCTGGTCAAATTGCTGGGGAAGACTTAAAATGTCCATTCATTTCTTAATTGTTTATGAGGGCTTTGTTGGTTTAGGAGAAATTTGTGGTTCAAATATATGTTGGAAAAGCACATGAAGGATTTAACTTTCTTTCTCATATTCTGCATGCTATCACCATGTTGAAAATAAAGTAAAGATGTGCAGAGGAGAAATTAATTATAAATAGTCTTGTGCAAAATAATGTTTGGGGAGGTTGGCCTGGTTCCATAACTTGAATCCACAGCCGAACGTAACGACTGCCTTGAATTTACCTTTACAGTTTTATTCATCGATACATTCAGGCGTGTACTGGAAGGAATTTGATTCAAACCTACCCTCTCCAACACATATTTGCACATGTCTAAGTATGAATAAAAATAGAATTCCGTATGTCAAAACATATATTTTTTTCCACTTTGTTTGTTGTTAACAAAGATTTTGCAGTCTTAAGAAAGACTTTGCAGTCTTAAAAGCGTCATCTGAGCAGTTAGGACTTGCATTAATGACTTACGATAAACCATTGATTTTAAATGGTTGATAATGAAAACAACACATTTTTTATGATTTCTCTCATACAATTCTAAGTAAAAGCTAAACTTGTATTAATATAAGATGTTAGCTTTGAAAGGTGATATCAGAAGCACCAGGAAATATTTATATTGATGGTGGCATGCCAACATCTTCTCTGTGGAGCACTTGAAGGGTTTTGCTACAAATGATTTTTGCTGACTATATTAAACACAGTTGGAAGCTACGTGTTTCAAAAGAAAAACACCAATTGCTTGGGCTCGTCCGGGATTTGAACCCGGGACCTCTCGCACCCACAGCGAGAATCATACCCCTAGACCAACGAGCCATTACATTAGTTGGGTTTTAGGAAAAAAATTGCCAGACTAACATTAGTTGGGTTTTAGGAAAAAAATTGCCAGACTAACGCGCCAGACAGCGTTTGTGTTCTCAAAATAGAAACAAAGTTTTCGTTTTGAAGTGAGGATTTTAAATTTCCTCAATAGGATCTGTTTTTCCAATATCATTTTCATTGTATGGGTAAATTAACAGTTGAGGTTTATGTACGATGGTGATAAATCATATTGACAGTTGTCAAAGTTGAGTCTGTTTCTGGTCAAATTGCTGGGGAAGACTTAAAATTTCCATTCATTTCTTAATTGTTTATGAGGGCTTTGTTGGTTTAGGAGAAATTTGTGGTTCAAATATATGTTGGAAAAGCACATGAAGGATTCAACTTGCTTTCTCATATTCTGCATGCTATCACCATGTTGAAAATAAAGTAAAGATGTGCAGAGGAGAAATTAATTATAAATAGTCTTGTGCAAAATAATGTTTGGGGAGGTTGGCCTGGTTCCATAACTTGAATCCACAGCCGAACGTAACGACTGCCTTGAATTTACCTTCACAGTTTTATTCATCGATACATTCAGGCGTGTACTGGAAGGAATTTGATTCAAACCTACCCTCTCCAACACATATTTGCACATGTCTAAGTATGAATAAAAATAGAATTCCGTATGTCAAAACATATATTTTTTTCCCCTTTGTTTGTTGTTAACAAAGATTTTGCAGTCTTAAGAAAGACTTTGCAGTCTTAAAAGCGTCATCTGAGCAGTTAGGACTTGCATTAATGACTTACGATAAACCATTGATTTTAAATGGTTGATAATGAAAACAACACATTTTTTATGATTTCTTTCATACAATTCTAAGTAAAAGCTAAACTTGTATTAATATAAGATGTTAGCTTTGAAAGGTGATATCAGAAGCACCAGGAAATATATATATTGATGGTGGCATGCCAACATCTTGTCTGTGGAGCACTTGAAGGGTTTTGCTACAAATGATTTTTGCTGACTATATTAAACACAGTTGGAAGCTACGTGTTTCAAAAGAAAAACAACAATTGCTTGGGCTCGTCCGGGATTTGAACCCGGGACCTCTCGCACCCAAATCGAGAATCATACCCCTAGACCAACGAGCCATTACATTAGTTTGGTTTTAGGAAAAAAATTGCCAGACTAACATTAGTTGGGTTTTAGGAAAAAAATTGCCAGACTAACGCGCCAGACAGCGTTTGTGTTCTCAAAATAGAAACAAAGTTTTCGTTTTGAAGTGAGGATTTTAAATTTCCTCAATAGGATCTGTTTTTCCAATATCATTTTCATTGTATGGGTAAATTAACAGTTGAGGTTTATGTACGATGGTGATAAATCATATTGACAGTTGTCAAAGTTGAGTCTGTTTCTGGTCAAATTGCTGGGGAAGACTTAAAATGTCCATTCATTTCTTAATTGTTTATGAGGGCTTTGTTGGTTTAGGAGAAATTTGTGGTTCAAATATATGTTGGAAAAGCACATGAAGGATTTAACTTTCTTTCTCATATTCTGCATGCTATCACCATGTTGAAAATAAAGTAAAGATGTGCAGAGGAGAAATTAATTATAAATAGTCTTGTGCAAAATAATGTTTGGGGAGGTTGGCCTGGTTCCATAACTTGAATCCACAGCCGAACGTAACGACTGCCTTGAATTTACCTTTACAGTTTTATTCATCGATACATTCAGGCGTGTACTGGAAGGAATTTGATTCAAACCTACCCTCTCCAACACATATTTGCACATGTCTAAGTATGAATAAAAATAGAATTCCGTATGTCAAAACATATATTTTTTTCCCTTTTGTTTGTTGTTAACAAAGATTTTGCAGTCTTAAGAAAGACTTTGCAGTCTTAAATGCGTCATCTGAGCAGTTAGGACTTGCATTAATGACTTACGATAAACCATTGATTTTAAATGGTTGATAATGAAAACAACACATTTTTTATGATTTCTCTCATACAATTCTAAGTAAAAGCTAAACTTGTATTAATATAAGATGTTAGCTTTGAAAGGTGATATCAGAAGCACCAGGAAATATATATATTGATGGTGGCATGCCAACATCTTCTCTGTGGAGCACTTGAAGGGTTTTGCTACAAATGATTTTTGCTGACTATATTAAACACAGTTGGAAGCTACGTGTTTCAAAAAAAAGTAGCAATTGCTTGGGCTCGTCCGGGATTTGAACCCGGGACCTCTCGCACCCAAAGCGAGAATCATACCCCTAGACCAACGAGCCATTACATTAGTTAGGTTTTAGGAAAAAAATTGCCAGACTAACGCGCCAGACAGCGTTTGTGTTCTCAAAATAGAAACAAAGTTTTCGTTTTGAAGTGAGGATTTTAAATTTCCTCAATAGGATCTGTTTTTCCAATATCATTTTCATTGTATGGGTAAATTAACAGTTGAGGTTTATGTACGATGGTGATAAATCATATTGACAGTTGTCAAAGTTGAGTCTGTTTCTGGTCAAATTGCTGGGGAAGACTTAAAATGTCCATTCATTTCTTAATTGTTTATGAGGGCTTTGTTGGTTTAGGAGAAATTTGTGGTTCAAATATATGTTGGAAAAGCACATGAAGGATTTAACTTTCTTTCTCATATTCTGCATGCTATCACCATGTTGAAAATAAAGTAAAGATGTGCAGAGGAGAAATTAATTATAAATAGTCTTGTGCAAAATAATGTTTGGGGAGGTTGGCCTGGTTCCATAACTTGAATCCACAGCCGAACGTAACGACTGCCTTGAATTTACCTTTACAGTTTTATTCATCGATACATTCAGGCGTGTACTGGAAGGAATTTGAGTCAAACCTACCCTCTCCATCACATATTTGCACAAGTCTAAGTATGAATAAAAATAGAATTCCGTATGTCAAAACATATATTTTTTCCCCTTTGTTTGTTGTTAACAAAGATTTTGCAGTCTTAAGAAAGACTTTGCAGTCTTAAAAGCGTCATCTGAGCAGTTAGGACTTGCATTAATGACTTACGATAAACCATTGATTTTAAATGGTTGATAATGAAAACAACACATTTTTTATGATTTCTCTCATACAATTCTAAGTAAAAGCTAAACTTGTATTAATATAAGATGTTAGCTTTGAAAGGTGATATCAGAAGCACCAGGAAATATATATATTGATGGTGGCATGCCAACATCGTGTCTGTGGAGCACTTGAAGGGTTTTGCTACAAATGATTTTTGCTGACTATATTAAACACAGTTGGAAGCTACGTGTTTCAAAAGAAAAACACCAATTGCTTGGGCTCGTCCGGGATTTGAACCCGGGACCTCTCGCACCCAAAGCGAGAATCATACCCCTAGACCAACGAGCCATTACATTAGTTGGGTTTTAGGAAAAAAATTGCCAGACTAACATTAGTTGGGTTTTAGGAAAAAAATTGCCAGACTAACGCGCCAGACAGCGTTTGTGTTTTCAAAATAGAAACAAAGTTTTCGTTTTGAAGTGAGGATTTTAAATTTCCTCAATAGGATCTGTTTTTCCAATATCATTTTCATTGTATGGGTAAATTAACAGTTGAGGTTTATGTACGATGGTGATAAATCATATTGACAGTTGTCAAAGTTGAGTCTGTTTCTGGTCAAATTGCTGGGGAAGACTTAAAATGTCCATACATTTCTTAATTGTTTATGAGGGCTTTGTTGGTTTAGGAGAAATTTGTGGTTCAAATATATGTTGGAAAAGCACATGAAGGATTTAACTTTCTTTCTCATATTCTGCATGCTATCACCATGTTGAAAATAAAGTAAAGATGTGCAGAGGAGAAATTAATTATAAATAGTCTTGTGCAAAATAATGTTTGGGGAGGTTGGCCTGGTTCCATAACTTGAATCCACAGCCGAACGTAACGACTGCCTTGAATTTACCTTCACAGTTTTATTCATCGATACATTCAGGCGTGTACTGGAAGGAATTTGATTCAAACCTACCCTCTCCAACACATATTTGCACATGTCTAAGTATG
The DNA here is from genome assembly GCF_036172605.1 of Pelobates fuscus. NCBI lineage: Eukaryota > Metazoa > Chordata > Amphibia > Anura > Pelobatidae > Pelobates > Pelobates fuscus. The sequence goes on along the minus strand of NC_086322.1, from coordinate 7,729,680 downwards.
AATAAAAATAGAATTCCGTATGTCAAAACATATATTTTTCCCCTTTCTTTGTTGTTAACAAAGATTTTGCAGTCTTAAGAAAGACTTTGCAGTCTTAAAAGCGTCATCTGAGCAGTTAGGACTTGCATTAATGACTTACGATAAACCATTGATTTTAAATGGTTGATAATGAAAACAACACATTTTTTATGATTTCTCTCATACAATTCTAAGTAAAAGCTAAACTTGTATTAATATAAGATGTTAGCTTTGAAAGGTGATATCAGAAGCACCAGGAAATATTTATATTGATGGTGGCATGCCAACATCTTCTCTGTGGAGCACTTGAAGGGTTTTGCTACAAATGATTTTTGCTGACTATATTAAACACAGTTGGAAGCTACGTGTTTCAAAAGAAAAACACCAATTGCTTGGGCTCGTCCGGGATTTGAACCCGGGACCTCTCGCACCCACAGCGAGAATCATACCCCTAGACCAACGAGCCATTACATTAGTTGGGTTTTAGGAAAAAAATTGCCAGACTAACATTAGTTGGGTTTTAGGAAAAAAATTGCCAGACTAACGCGCCAGACAGCGTTTGTGTTCTCAAAATAGAAACAAAGTTTTCGTTTTGAAGTGAGGATTTTAAATTTCCTCAATAGGATCTGTTTTTCCAATATCATTTTCATTGTATGGGTAAATTAACAGTTGAGGTTTATGTACGATGGTGATAAATCATATTGACAGTTGTCAAAGTTGAGTCTGTTTCTGGTCAAATTGCTGGGGAAGACTTAAAATGTCCATACATTTCTTAATTGTTTATGAGGGCTTTGTTGGTTTAGGAGAAATTTGTGGTTCAAATATATGTTGGAAAAGCACATGAAGGATTTAACTTTCTTTCTCATATTCTGCATGCTATCACCATGTTGAAAATAAAGTAAAGATGTGCAGAGGAGAAATTAATTATAAATAGTCTTGTGCAAAATAATGTTTGGGGAGGTTGGCCTGGTTCCATAACTTGAATCCACAGCCGAACGTAACGACTGCCTTGAATTTACCTTTACAGTTTTATTCATCGATACATTCAGGCGTGTACTGGAAGGAATTTGATTCAAACCTACCCTCTCCAACACATATTTGCACATGTCTAAGTATGAATAAAAATAGAATTCCGTATGTCAAAACATATATTTTTTCCCCTTTCTTTGTTGTTAACAAAGATTTTGCAGTCTTAAGAAAGACTTTGCAGTCTTAAAAGCGTCATCTGAGCAGTTAGGACTTGCATTAATGACTTACGATAAACCATTGATTTTAAATGGTTGATAATGAAAACAACACATTTTTTATGATTTCTCTCATACAATTCTAAGTAAAAGCTAAACTTGTATTAATATAAGATGTTAGCTTTGAAAGGTGATATCAGAAGCACCAGGAAATATATATATTGATGGTGGCATGCCAACATCTTCTCTGTGGAGCACTTGAAGGGTTTTGCTACAAATGATTTTTGCTGACTATATTAAACACAGTTGGAAGCTACGTGTTTCAAAAGAAAAACACCAATTGCTTGGGCTCGTCCGGGATTTGAACCCGGGACCTCTCGCACCCAAAGCAAGAATCATACCCCTAGACCAACGAGCCATTACATTAGTTGGGTTTTAGGAAAAAAATTGCCAGACTAACGCGCCAGACAGCGTTTGTGTTCTCAAAATAGAAACAAAGTTTTCGTTTTGAAGTGAGGATTTTAAATTTCCTCAATAGGATCTGTTTTTCCAATATCATTTTCATTGTATGGGTAAATTAACAGTTGAGGTTTATGTACGATGGTGATAAATCATATTGACAGTTGTCAAAGTTGAGTCTGTTTCTGGTCAAATTGCTGGGGAAGACTTAAAATTTCCATTCATTTCTTAATTGTTTATGAGGGCTTTGTTGGTTTAGGAGAAATTTGTGGTTCAAATATATGTTGGAAAAGCACATGAAGGATTCAACTTGCTTTCTCATATTCTGCATGCTATCACCATGTTGAAAATAAAGTAAAGATGTGCAGAGGAGAAATTAATTATAAATAGTCTTGTGCAAAATAATGTTTGGGGAGGTTGGCCTGGTTCCATAACTTGAATCCACAGCCGAACGTAACGACTGCCTTGAATTTACCTTCACAGTTTTATTCATCGATACATTCAGGCGTGTACTGGAAGGAATTTGATTCAAACCTACCCTCTCCAACACATATTTGCACATGTCTAAGTATGAATAAAAATAGAATTCCGTATGTCAAAACATATATTTTTTTCCCCTTTGTTTGTTGTTAACAAAGATTTTGCAGTCTTAAGAAAGACTTTGCAGTCTTAAAAGCGTCATCTGAGCAGTTAGGACTTGCATTAATGACTTACGATAAACCATTGATTTTAAATGGTTGATAATGAAAACAACACATTTTTTATGATTTCTTTCATACAATTCTAAGTAAAAGCTAAACTTGTATTAATATAAGATGTTAGCTTTGAAAGGTGATATCAGAAGCACCAGGAAATATATATATTGATGGTGGCATGCCAACATCTTGTCTGTGGAGCACTTGAAGGGTTTTGCTACAAATGATTTTTGCTGACTATATTAAACACAGTTGGAAGCTACGTGTTTCAAAAGAAAAACAACAATTGCTTGGGCTCGTCCGGGATTTGAACCCGGGACCTCTCGCACCCAAAGCGAGAATCATACCCCTAGACCAACGAGCCATTACATTAGTTTGGTTTTAGGAAAAAAATTGCCAGACTAACATTAGTTGGGTTTTAGGAAAAAAATTGCCAGACTAACGCGCCAGACAGCGTTTGTGTTCTCAAAATAGAAACAAAGTTTTCGTTTTGAAGTGAGGATTTTAAATTTCCTCAATAGGATCTGTTTTTCCAATATCATTTTCATTGTATGGGTAAATTAACAGTTGAGGTTTATGTACGATGGTGATAAATCATATTGACAGTTGTCAAAGTTGAGTCTGTTTCTGGTCAAATTGCTGGGGAAGACTTAAAATGTCCATTCATTTCTTAATTGTTTATGAGGGCTTTGTTGGTTTAGGAGAAATTTGTGGTTCAAATATATGTTGGAAAAGCACATGAAGGATTTAACTTTCTTTCTCATATTCTGCATGCTATCACCATGTTGAAAATAAAGTAAAGATGTGCAGAGGAGAAATTAATTATAAATAGTCTTGTGCAAAATAATGTTTGGGGAGGTTGGCCTGGTTCCATAACTTGAATCCACAGCCGAACGTAACGACTGCCTTGAATTTACCTTTACAGTTTTATTCATCGATACATTCAGGCGTGTACTGGAAGGAATTTGATTCAAACCTACCCTCTCCAACACATATTTGCACATGTCTAAGTATGAATAAAAATAGAATTCCGTATGTCAAAACATATATTTTTTTCCACTTTGTTTGTTGTTAACAAAGATTTTGCAGTCTTAAGAAAGACTTTGCAGTCTTAAAAGCGTCATCTGAGCAGTTAGGACTTGCATTAATGACTTACGATAAACCATTGATTTTAAATGGTTGATAATGAAAACAACACATTTTTTATGATTTCTCTCATACAATTCTAAGTAAAAGCTAAACTTGTATTAATATAAGATGTTAGCTTTGAAAGGTGATATCAGAAGCACCAGGAAATATATATATTGATGGTGGCATGCCAACATCTTCTCTGTGGAGCACTTGAAGGGTTTTGCTACAAATGATTTTTGCTGACTATATTAAACACAGTTGGAAGCTACGTGTTTCAAAAGAAAAACACCAATTGCTTGGGCTCGTCCGGGATTTGAACCCGGGACCTCTCGCACCCAAAGCAAGAATCATACCCCTAGACCAACGAGCCATTACATTAGTTGGGTTTTAGGAAAAAAATTGCCAGACTAACGCGCCAGACAGCGTTTGTGTTCTCAAAATAGAAACAAAGTTTTCGTTTTGAAGTGAGGATTTTAAATTTCCTCAATAGGATCTGTTTTTCCAATATCATTTTCATTGTATGGGTAAATTAACAGTTGAGGTTTATGTACGATGATGATAAATCATATTGACAGTTGTCAAAGTTGAGTCTGTTTCTGGTCAAATTGCTGGGGAAGACTTAAAATTTCCATTCATTTCTTAATTGTTTATGAGGGCTTTGTTGGTTTAGGAGAAATTTGTGGTTCAAATATATGTTGGAAAAGCACATGAAGGATTCAACTTGCTTTCTCATATTCTGCATGCTATCACCATGTTGAAAATAAAGTAAAGATGTGCAGAGGAGAAATTAATTATAAATAGTCTTGTGCAAAATAATGTTTGGGGAGGTTGGCCTGGTTCCATAACTTGAATCCACAGCCGAACGTAACGACTGCCTTGAATTTACCTTCACAGTTTTATTCATCGATACATTCAGGCGTGTACTGGAAGGAATTTGATTCAAACCTACCCTCTCCAACACATATTTGCACATGTCTAAGTATGAATAAAAATAGAATTCCGTATGTCAAAACATATATTTTTTTCCCCTTTGTTTGTTGTTAACAAAGATTTTGCAGTCTTAAGAAAGACTTTGCAGTCTTAAAAGCGTCATCTGAGCAGTTAGGACTTGCATTAATGACTTACGATAAACCATTGATTTTAAATGGTTGATAATGAAAACAACACATTTTTTATGATTTCTTTCATACAATTCTAAGTAAAAGCTAAACTTGTATTAATATAAGATGTTAGCTTTGAAAGGTGATATCAGAAGCACCAGGAAATATATATATTGATGGTGGCATGCCAACATCTTGTCTGTGGAGCACTTGAAGGGTTTTGCTACAAATGATTTTTGCTGACTATATTAAACACAGTTGGAAGCTACGTGTTTCAAAAGAAAAACAACAATTGCTTGGGCTCGTCCGGGATTTGAACCCGGGACCTCTCGCACCCAAAGCAAGAATCATACCCCTAGACCAACGAGCCATTACATTAGTTGGGTTTTAGGAAAAAAATTGCCAGACTAACGCGCCAGACAGCGTTTGTGTTCTCAAAATAGAAACAAAGTTTTCGTTTTGAAGTGAGGATTTTAAATTTCCTCAATAGGATCTGTTTTTCCAATATCATTTTCATTGTATGGGTAAATTAACAGTTGAGGTTTATGTACGATGATGATAAATCATATTGACAGTTGTCAAAGTTGAGTCTGTTTCTGGTCAAATTGCTGGGGAAGACTTAAAATTTCCATTCATTTCTTAATTGTTTATGAGGGCTTTGTTGGTTTAGGAGAAATTTGTGGTTCAAATATATGTTGGAAAAGCACATGAAGGATTCAACTTGCTTTCTCATATTCTGCATGCTATCACCATGTTGAAAATAAAGTAAAGATGTGCAGAGGAGAAATTAATTATAAATAGTCTTGTGCAAAATAATGTTTGGGGAGGTTGGCCTGGTTCCATAACTTGAATCCACAGCCGAACGTAACGACTGCCTTGAATTTACCTTCACAGTTTTATTCATCGATACATTCAGGCGTGTACTGGAAGGAATTTGATTCAAACCTACCCTCTCCAACACATATTTGCACATGTCTAAGTATGAATAAAAATAGAATTCCGTATGTCAAAACATATATTTTTTTCCCCTTTGTTTGTTGTTAACAAAGATTTTGCAGTCTTAAGAAAGACTTTGCAGTCTTAAAAGCGTCATCTGAGCAGTTAGGACTTGCATTAATGACTTACGATAAACCATTGATTTTAAATGGTTGATAATGAAAACAACACATTTTTTATGATTTCTTTCATACAATTCTAAGTAAAAGCTAAACTTGTATTAATATAAGATGTTAGCTTTGAAAGGTGATATCAGAAGCACCAGGAAATATATATATTGATGGTGGCATGCCAACATCTTGTCTGTGGAGCACTTGAAGGGTTTTGCTACAAATGATTTTTGCTGACTATATTAAACACAGTTGGAAGCTACGTGTTTCAAAAGAAAAACAACAATTGCTTGGGCTCGTCCGGGATTTGAACCCGGGACCTCTCGCACCCAAAGCGAGAATCATACCCCTAGACCAACGAGCCATTACATTAGTTTGGTTTTAGGAAAAAAATTGCCAGACTAACATTAGTTGGGTTTTAGGAAAAAAATTGCCAGACTAACGCGCCAGACAGCGTTTGTGTTCTCAAAATAGAAACAAAGTTTTCGTTTTGAAGTGAGGATTTTAAATTTCCTCAATAGGATCTGTTTTTCCAATATCATTTTCATTGTATGGGTAAATTAACAGTTGAGGTTTATGTACGATGGTGATAAATCATATTGACAGTTGTCAAAGTTGAGTCTGTTTCTGGTCAAATTGCTGGGGAAGACTTAAAATGTCCATTCATTTCTTAATTGTTTATGAGGGCTTTGTTGGTTTAGGAGAAATTTGTGGTTCAAATATATGTTGGAAAAGCACATGAAGGATTTAACTTTCTTTCTCATATTCTGCATGCTATCACCATGTTGAAAATAAAGTAAAGATGTGCAGAGGAGAAATTAATTATAAATAGTCTTGTGCAAAATAATGTTTGGGGAGGTTGGCCTGGTTCCATAACTTGAATCCACAGCCGAACGTAACGACTGCCTTGAATTTACCTTTACAGTTTTATTCATCGATACATTCAGGCGTGTACTGGAAGGAATTTGATTCAAACCTACCCTCTCCAACACATATTTGCACATGTCTAAGTATGAATAAAAATAGAATTCCGTATGTCAAAACATATATTTTTTTCCACTTTGTTTGTTGTTAACAAAGATTTTGCAGTCTTAAGAAAGACTTTGCAGTCTTAAAAGCGTCATCTGAGCAGTTAGGACTTGCATTAATGACTTACGATAAACCATTGATTTTAAATGGTTGATAATGAAAACAACACATTTTTTATGATTTCTCTCATACAATTCTAAGTAAAAGCTAAACTTGTATTAATATAAGATGTTAGCTTTGAAAGGTGATATCAGAAGCACCAGGAAATATATATATTGATGGTGGCATGCCAACATCTTCTCTGTGGAGCACTTGAAGGGTTTTGCTACAAATGATTTTTGCTGACTATATTAAACACAGTTGGAAGCTACGTGTTTCAAAAGAAAAACACCAATTGCTTGGGCTCGTCCGGGATTTGAACCCGGGACCTCTCGCACCCAAAGCAAGAATCATACCCCTAGACCAACGAGCCATTACATTAGTTGGGTTTTAGGAAAAAAATTGCCAGACTAACGCGCCAGACAGCGTTTGTGTTCTCAAAATAGAAACAAAGTTTTCGTTTTGAAGTGAGGATTTTAAATTTCCTCAATAGGATCTGTTTTTCCAATATCATTTTCATTGTATGGGTAAATTAACAGTTGAGGTTTATGTACGATGGTGATAAATCATATTGACAGTTGTCAAAGTTGAGTCTGTTTCTGGTCAAATTGCTGGGGAAGACTTAAAATTTCCATTCATTTCTTAATTGTTTATGAGGGCTTTGTTGGTTTAGGAGAAATTTGTGGTTCAAATATATGTTGGAAAAGCACATGAAGGATTTAACTTTCTTTCTCATATTCTGCATGCTATCACCATGTTGAAAATAAAGTAAAGATGTGCAGAGGAGAAATTAATTATAAATAGTCTTGTGCAAAATAATGTTTGGGGAGGTTGGCCTGGTTCCATAACTTGAATCCACAGCCGAACGTAACGACTGCCTTGAATTTACCTTTACAGTTTTATTCATCGATACATTCAGGCGTGTACTGGAAGGAATTTGATTCAAACCTACCCTCTCCAACACATATTTGCACATGTCTAAGTATGAATAAAAATAGAATTCCGTATGTCAAAACATATATTTTTCCCCTTTCTTTGTTGTTAACAAAGATTTTGCAGTCTTAAGAAAGACTTTGCAGTCTTAAAAGCGTCATCTGAGCAGTTAGGACTTGCATTAATGACTTACGATAAACCATTGATTTTAAATGGTTGATAATGAAAACAACACATTTTTTATGATTTCTCTCATACAATTCTAAGTAAAAGCTAAACTTGTATTAATATAAGATGTTAGCTTTGAAAGGTGATATCAGAAGCACCAGGAAATATATATATTGATGGTGGCATGCCAACATCTTCTCTGTGGAGCACTTGAAGGGTTTTGCTACAAATGATTTTTGCTGACTATATTAAACACAGTTGGAAGCTACGTGTTTCAAAAGAAAAACACCAATTGCTTGGGCTCGTCCGGGATTTGAACCCGGGACCTCTCGCACCCAAAGCGAGAATCATACCCCTAGACCAACGAGCCATTACATTAGTTGGGTTTTAGGAAAAAAATTGCCAGACTAACGCGCCAGACAGCGTTTGTGTTCTCAAAATAGAAACAAAGTTTTCGTTTTGAAGTGAGGATTTTAAATTTCCTCAATAGGATCTGTTTTTCCAATATCATTTTCATTGTATGAGTAAATTAACAGTTGAGGTTTATGTACGATGGTGATAAATCATATTGACAGTTGTCAAAGTTGAGTCTGTTTCTGGTCAAATTGCTGGGGAAGACTTAAAATGTCCATTCATTTCTTAATTGTTTATGAGGGCTTTGCTGGTTTAGGAGAAATTTGTGGTTCAAATATATGTTGGAAAAGCACATGAAGGATTTAACTTTCTTTCTCATATTCTGCATGCTATCACCATGTTGAAAATAAAGTAAAGATGTGCAGAGGAGAAATTAATTATAAATAGTCTTGTGCAAAATAATGTTTGGGGAGGTTGGCCTGGTTCCATAACTTGAATCCACAGCCGAACGTAACGACTGCCTTGAATTTACCTTTACAGTTTTATTCATCGATACATTCAGGCGTGTACTGGAAGGAATTTGATTCAAACCTACCCTCTCCAACACATATTTGCACATGTCTAAGTATGAATAAAAATAGAATTCCGTATGTCAAAACATATATTTTTTTCCCCTTTCTTTGTTGTTAACAAAGATTTTGCAGTCTTAAGAAAGACTTTGCAGTCTTAAAAGCGTCATCTGAGCAGTTAGGACTTGCATTAATGACTTACGATAAACCATTGATTTTAAATGGTTGATAATGAAAACAACACATTTTTTATGATTTCTCTCATACAATTCTAAGTAAAAGCTAAACTTGTATTAATATAAGATGTTAGCTTTGAAAGGTGATATCAGAAGCACCAGGAAATATATATATTGATGGTGGCATGCCAACATCTTCTCTGTGGAGCACTTGAAGGGTTTTGCTACAAATGATTTTTGCTGACTATATTAAACACAGTTGGAAGCTACGTGTTTCTAAAGAAAAACACCAATTGCTTGGGCTCGTCCGGGATTTGAACCCGGGACCTCTCGCACCCAAAGCGAGAATCATACCCCTAGACCAACGAGCCATTACATTAGTTGGGTTTTAGGAAAAAAATTGCCAGACTAACGCGCCAGACAGCGTTTGTGTTCTCAAAATAGAAACAAAGTTTTCGTTTTGAAGTGAGGATTTTAAATTTCCTCAATAGGATCTGTTTTTCCAATATCATTTTCATTGTATGAGTAAATTAACAGTTGAGGTTTATGTACGATGGTGATAAATCATATTGACAGTTGTCAAAGTTGAGTCTGTTTCTGGTCAAATTGCTGGGGAAGACTTAAAATGTCCATTCATTTCTTAATTGTTTATGAGGGCTTTGTTGGTTTAGGAGAAATTTGTGGTTCAAATATATGTTGGAAAAGCACATGAAGGATTTAACTTTCTTTCTCATATTCTGCATGCTATCACCATGTTGAAAATAAAGTAAAGATGTGCAGAGGAGAAATTAATTATAAATAGTCTTGTGCAAAATAATGTTTGGGGAGGTTGGCCTGGTTCCATAACTTGAATCCACAGCCGAACGTAACGACTGCCTTGAATTTACCTTCACAGTTTTATTCATCGATACATTCAGGCGTGTACTGGAAGGAATTTGATTCAAACCTACCCTCTCCAACACATATTTGCACATGTCTAAGTATGAATAAAAATAGAATTCCGTATGTCAAAACATATATTTTTTTCCCCTTTGTTTGTTGTTAACAAAGATTTTGCAGTCTTAAGAAAGACTTTGCAGTCTTAAAAGCGTCATCTGAGCAGTTAGGACTTGCATTAATGACTTACGATAAACCATTGATTTTAAATGGTTGATAATGAAAACAACACATTTTTTATGATTTCTTTCATACAATTCTAAGTAAAAGCTAAACTTGTATTAATATAAGATGTTAGCTTTGAAAGGTGATATCAGAAGCACCAGGAAATATATATATTGATGGTGGCATGCCAACATCTTGTCTGTGGAGCACTTGAAGGGTTTTGCTACAAATGATTTTTGCTGACTATATTAAACACAGTTGGAAGCTACGTGTTTCAAAAGAAAAACAACAATTGCTTGGGCTCGTCCGGGATTTGAACCCGGGACCTCTCGCACCCAAAGCGAGAATCATACCCCTAGACCAACGAGCCATTACATTAGTTGGGTTTTAGGAAAAAAATTGCCAGACTAACATTAGTTGGGTTTTAGGAAAAAAATTGCCAGACTAACGCGCCAGACAGCGTTTGTGTTCTCAAAATAGAAACAAAGTTTTCGTTTTGAAGTGAGGATTTTAAATTTCCTCAATAGGATCTGTTTTTCCAATATCATTTTCATTGTATGGGTAAATTAACAGTTGAGGTTTATGTACGATGGTGATAAATCATATTGACAGTTGTCAAAGTTGAGTCTGTTTCTGGTCAAATTGCTGGGGAAGACTTAAAATGTCCATTCATTTCTTAATTGTTTATGAGGGCTTTGTTGGTTTAGGAGAAATTTGTGGTTCAAATATATGTTGGAAAAGCACATGAAGGATTTAACTTTCTTTCTCATATTCTGCATGCTATCACCATGTTGAAAATAAAGTAAAGATGTGCAGAGGAGAAATTAATTATAAATAGTCTTGTGCAAAATAATGTTTGGGGAGGTTGGCCTGGTTCCATAACTTGAATCCACAGCCGAACGTAACGACTGCCTTGAATTTACCTTTACAGTTTTATTCATCGATACATTCAGGCGTGTACTGGAAGGAATTTGATTCAAACCTACCCTCTCCAACACATATTTGCACATGTCTAAGTATGAATAAAAATAGAATTCCGTATGTCAAAACATATATTTTTTTCCCTTTTGTTTGTTGTTAACAAAGATTTTGCAGTCTTAAGAAAGACTTTGCAGTCTTAAATGCGTCATCTGAGCAGTTAGGACTTGCATTAATGACTTACGATAAACCATTGATTTTAAATGGTTGATAATGAAAACAACACATTTTTTATGATTTCTCTCATACAATTCTAAATAAAAGCTAAACTTGTATTAATATAAGATGTTAGCTTTGAAAGGTGATATCAGAAGCACCAGGAAATATATATATTGATGGTGGCATGCCAACATCTTCTCTGTGGAGCACTTGAAGGGTTTTGCTACAAATGATTTTTGCTGACTATATTAAACACAGTTGGAAGCTACGTGTTTCAAAAAAAAGTAGCAATTGCTTGGGCTCGTCCGGGATTTGAACCCGGGACCTCTCGCACCCAAAGCGAGAATCATACCCCTAGACCAACGAGCCATTACATTAGTTAGGTTTTAGGAAAAAAATTGCCAGACTAACGCGCCAGACAGCGTTTGTGTTCTCAAAATAGAAACAAAGTTTTCGTTTTGAAGTGAGGATTTTAAATTTCCTCAATAGGATCTGTTTTTCCAATATCATTTTCATTGTATGGGTAAATTAACAGTTGAGGTTTATGTACGATGGTGATAAATCATATTGACAGTTGTCAAAGTTGAGTCTGTTTCTGGTCAAATTGCTGGGGAAGACTTAAAATGTCCATTCATTTCTTAATTGTTTATGAGGGCTTTGTTGGTTTAGGAGAAATTTGTGGTTCAAATATATGTTGGAAAAGCACATGAAGGATTTAACTTTCTTTCTCATATTCTGCATGCTATCACCATGTTGAAAATAAAGTAAAGATGTGCAGAGGAGAAATTAATTATAAATAGTCTTGTGCAAAATAATGTTTGGGGAGGTTGGCCTGGTTCCATAACTTGAATCCACAGCCGAACGTAACGACTGCCTTGAATTTACCTTTACAGTTTTATTCATCGATACATTCAGGCGTGTACTGGAAGGAATTTGATTCAAACCTACCCTCTCCAACACATATTTGCACATGTCTAAGTATGAATAAAAATAGAATTCCGTATGTCAAAACATATATTTTTCCCCTTTCTTTGTTGTTAACAAAGATTTTGCAGTCTTAAGAAAGACTTTGCAGTCTTAAAAGCGTCATCTGAGCAGTTAGGACTTGCATTAATGACTTACGATAAACCATTGATTTTAAATGGTTGATAATGAAAACAACACATTTTTTATGATTTCTCTCATACAATTCTAAGTAAAAGCTAAACTTGTATTTATATAAGATGTTAGCTTTGAAAGGTGATATCAGAAGCACCAGGAAATATATATATTGATGGTGGCATGCCAACATCTTGTCTGTGGAGCACTTGAAGGGTTTTGCTACAAATGATTTTTGCTGACTATATTAAACACAGTTGGAAGCTACGTGTTTCAAAAGAAAAACAACAATTGCTTGGGCTTGTCCGGGATTTGAACCCGGGACCTCTCGCACCCAAAGCGAGAATCATACCCCTAGACCAACGAGCCATTACATTAGTTGGGTTTTAGGAAAAAAATTGCCAGACTAACGCGCCAGACAGCGTTTGTGTTCTCAAAATAGAAACAAAGTTTTCGTTTTGAAGTGAGGATTTTAAATTTCCTCAATAGGATCTGTTTTTCCAATATCATTTTCATTGTATGAGTAAATTAACAGTTGAGGTTTATGTACGATGGTGATAAATCATATTGACAGTTGTCAAAGTTGAGTCTGTTTCTGGTCAAATTGCTGGGGAAGACTTAAAATGTCCATTCATTTCTTAATTGTTTATGAGGGCTTTGCTGGTTTAGGAGAAATTTGTGGTTCAAATATATGTTGGAAAAGCACATGAAGGATTTAACTTTCTTTCTCATATTCTGCATGCTATCACCATGTTGAAAATAAAGTAAAGATGTGCAGAGGAGAAATTAATTATAAATAGTCTTGTGCAAAATAATGTTTGGGGAGGTTGGCCTGGTTCCATAACTTGAATCCACAGCCGAACGTAACGACTGCCTTGAATTTACCTTTACAGTTTTATTCATCGATACATTCAGGCGTGTACTGGAAGGAATTTGATTCAAACCTACCCTCTCCAACACATATTTGCACATGTCTAAGTATGAATAAAAATAGAATTCCGTATGTCAAAACATATATTTTTTTCCCCTTTCTTTGTTGTTAACAAAGATTTTGCAGTCTTAAGAAAGACTTTGCAGTCTTAAAAGCGTCATCTGAGCAGTTAGGACTTGCATTAATGACTTACGATAAACCATTGATTTTAAATGGTTGATAATGAAAACAACACATTTTTTATGATTTCTCTCATACAATTCTAAGTAAAAGCTAAACTTGTATTAATATAAGATGTTAGCTTTGAAAGGTGATATCAGAAGCACCAGGAAATATATATATTGATGGTGGCATGCCAACATCTTCTCTGTGGAGCACTTGAAGGGTTTTGCTACAAATGATTTTTGCTGACTATATTAAACACAGTTGGAAGCTACGTGTTTCTAAAGAAAAACACCAATTGCTTGGGCTCGTCCGGGATTTGAACCCGGGACCTCTCGCACCCAAAGCGAGAATCATACCCCTAGACCAACGAGCCATTACATTAGTTGGGTTTTAGGAAAAAAATTGCCAGACTAACGCGCCAGACAGCGTTTGTGTTCTCAAAATAGAAACAAAGTTTTCGTTTTGAAGTGAGGATTTTAAATTTCCTCAATAGGATCTGTTTTTCCAATATCATTTTCATTGTATGAGTAAATTAACAGTTGAGGTTTATGTACGATGGTGATAAATCATATTGACAGTTGTCAAAGTTGAGTCTGTTTCTGGTCAAATTGCTGGGGAAGACTTAAAATGTCCATTCATTTCTTAATTGTTTATGAGGGCTTTGTTGGTTTAGGAGAAATTTGTGGTTCAAATATATGTTGGAAAAGCACATGAAGGATTTAACTTTCTTTCTCATATTCTGCATGCTATCACCATGTTGAAAATAAAGTAAAGATGTGCAGAGGAGAAATTAATTATAAATAGTCTTGTGCAAAATAATGTTTGGGGAGGTTGGCCTGGTTCCATAACTTGAATCCACAGCCGAACGTAACGACTGCCTTGAATTTACCTTCACAGTTTTATTCATCGATACATTCAGGCGTGTACTGGAAGGAATTTGATTCAAACCTACCCTCTCCAACACATATTTGCACATGTCTAAGTATGAATAAAAATAGAATTCCGTATGTCAAAACATATATTTTTTTCCCCTTTGTTTGTTGTTAACAAAGATTTTGCAGTCTTAAGAAAGACTTTGCAGTCTTAAAAGCGTCATCTGAGCAGTTAGGACTTGCATTAATGACTTACGATAAACCATTGATTTTAAATGGTTGATAATGAAAACAACAAATTTTTTATGATTTCTTTCATACAATTCTAAGTAAAAGCTAAACTTGTATTAATATAAGATGTTAGCTTTGAAAGGTGATATCAGAAGCACCAGGAAATATATATATTGATGGTGGCATGCCAACATCTTGTCTGTGGAGCACTTGAAGGGTTTTGCTACAAATGATTTTTGCTGACTATATTAAACACAGTTGGAAGCTACGTGTTTCAAAAGAAAAACAACAATTGCTTGGGCTCGTCCGGGATTTGAACCCGGGACCTCTCGCACCCAAAGCGAGAATCATACCCCTAGACCAACGAGCCATTACATTAGTTGGGTTTTAGGAAAAAAATTGCCAGACTAACATTAGTTGGGTTTTAGGAAAAAAATTGCCAGACTAACGCGCCAGACAGCGTTTGTGTTCTCAAAATAGAAACAAAGTTTTCGTTTTGAAGTGAGGATTTTAAATTTCCTCAATAGGATCTGTTTTTCCAATATCATTTTCATTGTATGGGTAAATTAACAGTTGAGGTTTATGTACGATGGTGATAAATCATATTGACAGTTGTCAAAGTTGAGTCTGTTTCTGGTCAAATTGCTGGGGAAGACTTAAAATGTCCATTCATTTCTTAATTGTTTATGAGGGCTTTGTTGGTTTAGGAGAAATTTGTGGTTCAAATATATGTTGGAAAAGCACATGAAGGATTTAACTTTCTTTCTCATATTCTGCATGCTATCACCATGTTGAAAATAAAGTAAAGATGTGCAGAGGAGAAATTAATTATAAATAGTCTTGTGCAAAATAATGTTTGGGGAGGTTGGCCTGGTTCCATAACTTGAATCCACAGCCGAACGTAACGACTGCCTTGAATTTACCTTTACAGTTTTATTCATCGATACATTCAGGCATGTACTGGAAGGAATTTGATTCAAACCTACCCTCTCCAACACATATTTGCACATGTCTAAGTATGAATAAAAATAGAATTCCGTATGTCAAAACATATATTTTTTTCCCTTTTGTTTGTTGTTAACAAAGATTTTGCAGTCTTAAGAAAGACTTTGCAGTCTTAAATGCGTCATCTGAGCAGTTAGGACTTGCATTAATGACTTACGATAAACCATTGATTTTAAATGGTTGATAATGAAAACAACACATTTTTTATGATTTCTCTCATACAATTCTAAATAAAAGCTAAACTTGTATTAATATAAGATGTTAGCTTTGAAAGGTGATATCAGAAGCACCAGGAAATATATATATTGATGGTGGCATGCCAACATCTTCTCTGTGGAGCACTTGAAGGGTTTTGCTACAAATGATTTTTGCTGACTATATTAAACACAGTTGGAAGCTACGTGTTTCAAAAAAAAGTAGCAATTGCTTGGGCTCGTCCGGGATTTGAACCCGGGACCTCTCGCACCCAAAGCGAGAATCATACCCCTAGACCAACGAGCCATTACATTAGTTAGGTTTTAGGAAAAAAATTGCCAGACTAACGCGCCAGACAGCGTTTGTGTTCTCAAAATAGAAACAAAGTTTTCGTTTTGAAGTGAGGATTTTAAATTTCCTCAATAGGATCTGTTTTTCCAATATCATTTTCATTGTATGGGTAAATTAACAGTTGAGGTTTATGTACGATGGTGATAAATCATATTGACAGTTGTCAAAGTTGAGTCTGTTTCTGGTCAAATTGCTGGGGAAGACTTAAAATGTCCATTCATTTCTTAATTGTTTATGAGGGCTTTGTTGGTTTAGGAGAAATTTGTGGTTCAAATATATGTTGGAAAAGCACATGAAGGATTTAACTTTCTTTCTCATATTCTGCATGCTATCACCATGTTGAAAATAAAGTAAAGATGTGCAGAGGAGAAATTAATTATAAATAGTCTTGTGCAAAATAATGTTTGGGGAGGTTGGCCTGGTTCCATAACTTGAATCCACAGCCGAACGTAACGACTGCCTTGAATTTACCTTTACAGTTTTATTCATCGATACATTCAGGCGTGTACTGGAAGGAATTTGATTCAAACCTACCCTCTCCAACACATATTTGCACATGTCTAAGTATGAATAAAAATAGAATTCCGTATGTCAAAACATATATTTTTCCCCTTTCTTTGTTGTTAACAAAGATTTTGCAGTCTTAAGAAAGACTTTGCAGTCTTAAAAGCGTCATCTGAGCAGTTAGGACTTGCATTAATGACTTACGATAAACCATTGATTTTAAATGGTTGATAATGAAAACAACACATTTTTTATGATTTCTCTCATACAATTCTAAGTAAAAGCTAAACTTGTATTTATATAAGATGTTAGCTTTGAAAGGTGATATCAGAAGCACCAGGAAATATATATATTGATGGTGGCATGCCAACATCTTGTCTGTGGAGCACTTGAAGGGTTTTGCTACAAATGATTTTTGCTGACTATATTAAACACAGTTGGAAGCTACGTGTTTCAAAAGAAAAACAACAATTGCTTGGGCTTGTCCGGGATTTGAACCCGGGACCTCTCGCACCCAAAGCGAGAATCATACCCCTAGACCAACGAGCCATTACATTAGTTGGGTTTTAGGAAAAAAATTGCCAGACTAACATTAGTTGGGTTTTAGGAAAAAAATTGCCAGACTAACGCGCCAGACAGCGTTTGTGTTCTCAAAATAGAAACAAAGTTTTCGTTTTGAAGTGAGGATTTTAAATTTCCTCAATAGGATCTGTTTTTCCAATATCATTTTCATTGTATGGGTAAATTAACAGTTGAGGTTTATGTACGATGGTGATAAATCATATTGACAGTTGTCAAAGTTGAGTCTGTTTCTGGTCAAATTGCTGGGGAAGACTTAAAATGTCCATTCATTTCTTAATTGTTTATGAGGGCTTTGTTGGTTTAGGAGAAATTTGTGGTTCAAATATATGTTGGAAAAGCACATGAAGGATTTAACTTTCTTTCTCATATTCTGCATGCTATCACCATGTTGAAAATAAAGTAAAGATGTGCAGAGGAGAAATTAATTATAAATAGTCTTGTGCAAAATAATGTTTGGGGAGGTTGGCCTGGTTCCATAACTTGAATCCACAGCCGAACGTAACGACTGCCTTGAATTTACCTTTACAGTTTTATTCATCGATACATTCAGGCGTGTACTGGAAGGAATTTGATTCAAACCTACCCTCTCCAACACATATTTGCACATGTCTAAGTATGAATAAAAATAGAATTCCGTATGTCAAAACATATATTTTTTTCCCTTTTGTTTGTTGTTAACAAAGATTTTGCAGTCTTAAGAAAGACTTTGCAGTCTTAAATGCGTCATCTGAGCAGTTAGGACTTGCATTAATGACTTACGATAAACCATTGATTTTAAATGGTTGATAATGAAAACAACACATTTTTTATGATTTCTCTCATACAATTCTAAATAAAAGCTAAACTTGTATTAATATAAGATGTTAGCTTTGAAAGGTGATATCAGAAGCACCAGGAAATATATATATTGATGGTGGCATGCCAACATCTTCTCTGTGGAGCACTTGAAGGGTTTTGCTACAAATGATTTTTGCTGACTATATTAAACACAGTTGGAAGCTACGTGTTTCAAAAAAAAGTAGCAATTGCTTGGGCTCGTCCGGGATTTGAACCCGGGACCTCTCGCACCCAAAGCGAGAATCATACCCCTAGACCAACGAGCCATTACATTAGTTAGGTTTTAGGAAAAAAATTGCCAGACTAACGCGCCAGACAGCGTTTGTGTTCTCAAAATAGAAACAAAGTTTTCGTTTTGAAGTGAGGATTTTAAATTTCCTCAATAGGATCTGTTTTTCCAATATCATTTTCATTGTATGGGTAAATTAACAGTTGAGGTTTATGTACGATGGTGATAAATCATATTGACAGTTGTCAAAGTTGAGTCTGTTTCTGGTCAAATTGCTGGGGAAGACTTAAAATGTCCATTCATTTCTTAATTGTTTATGAGGGCTTTGTTGGTTTAGGAGAAATTTGTGGTTCAAATATATGTTGGAAAAGCACATGAAGGATTTAACTTTCTTTCTCATATTCTGCATGCTATCACCATGTTGAAAATAAAGTAAAGATGTGCAGAGGAGAAATTAATTATAAATAGTCTTGTGCAAAATAATGTTTGGGGAGGTTGGCCTGGTTCCATAACTTGAATCCACAGCCGAACGTAACGACTGCCTTGAATTTACCTTTACAGTTTTATTCATCGATACATTCAGGCGTGTACTGGAAGGAATTTGATTCAAACCTACCCTCTCCAACACATATTTGCACATGTCTAAGTATGAATAAAAATAGAATTCCGTATGTCAAAACATATATTTTTCCCCTTTCTTTGTTGTTAACAAAGATTTTGCAGTCTTAAGAAAGACTTTGCAGTCTTAAAAGCGTCATCTGAGCAGTTAGGACTTGCATTAATGACTTACGATAAACCATTGATTTTAAATGGTTGATAATGAAAACAACACATTTTTTATGATTTCTCTCATACAATTCTAAGTAAAAGCTAAACTTGTATTAATATAAGATGTTAGCTTTGAAAGGTGATATCAGAAGCACCAGGAAATATATATATTGATGGTGGCATGCCAACATCTTCTCTGTGGAGCACTTGAAGGGTTTTGCTACAAATGATTTTTGCTGACTATATTAAACACAGTTGGAAGCTACGTGTTTCAAAAGAAAAACACCAATTGCTTGGGCTCTTCCGGGATTTGAACCCGGGACCTCTCGCACCCAAAGCAAGAATCATACCCCTAGACCAACGAGCCATTACATTAGTTGGGTTTTAGGAAAAAAATTGCCAGACTAACGCGCCAGACAGCGTTTGTGTTCTCAAAATAGAAACAAAGTTTTCGTTTTGAAGTGAGGATTTTAAATTTCCTCAATAGGATCTGTTTTTCCAATATCATTTTCATTGTATGGGTAAATTAACAGTTGAGGTTTATGTACGATGGTGATAAATCATATTGACAGTTGTCAAAGTTGAGTCTGTTTCTGGTCAAATTGCTGGGGAAGACTTAAAATTTCCATTCATTTCTTAATTGTTTATGAGGGCTTTGTTGGTTTAGGAGAAATTTGTGGTTCAAATATATGTTGGAAAAGCACATGAAGGATTCAACTTGCTTTCTCATATTCTGCATGCTATCACCATGTTGAAAATAAAGTAAAGATGTGCAGAGGAGAAATTAATTATAAATAGTCTTGTGCAAAATAATGTTTGGGGAGGTTGGCCTGGTTCCATAACTTGAATCCACAGCCGAACGTAACGACTGCCTTGAATTTACCTTCACAGTTTTATTCATCGATACATTCAGGCGTGTACTGGAAGGAATTTGATTCAAACCTACCCTCTCCAACACATATTTGCACATGTCTAAGTATGAATAAAAATAGAATTCCGTATGTCAAAACATATATTTTTTTCCCCTTTGTTTGTTGTTAACAAAGATTTTGCAGTCTTAAGAAAGACTTTGCAGTCTTAAAAGCGTCATCTGAGCAGTTAGGACTTGCATTAATGACTTACGATAAACCATTGATTTTAAATGGTTGATAATGAAAACAACACATTTTTTATGATTTCTCTCATACAATTCTAAGTAAAAGCTAAACTTGTATTAATATAAGATGTTAGCTTTGAAAGGTGATATCAGAAGCACCAGGAAATATATATATTGATGGTGGCATGCCAACATCTTGTCTGTGGAGCACTTGAAGGGTTTTGCTACAAATGATTTTTGCTGACTATATTAAACACAGTTGGAAGCTACGTGTTTCAAAAGAAAAACACCAATTGCTTGGGCTCGTCCGGGATTTGAACCCGGGACCTCTCGCACCCAAAGCGAGAATCATACCCCTAGACCAACGAGCCATTACATTAGTTGGGTTTTAGGAAAAAAATTGCCAGACTAACATTAGTTGGGTTTTAGGAAAAAAATTGCCAGACTAACGCGCCAGACAGCGTTTGTGTTTTCAAAATAGAAACAAAGTTTTCGTTTTGAAGTGAGGATTTTAAATTTCCTCAATAGGATCTGTTTTTCCAATATCATTTTCATTGTATGGGTAAATTAACAGTTGAGGTTTATGTACGATGGTGATAAATCATATTGACAGTTGTCAAAGTTGAGTCTGTTTCTGGTCAAATTGCTGGGGAAGACTTAAAATGTCCATTCATTTCTTAATTGTTTATGAGGGCTTTGTTGGTTTAGGAGAAATTTGTGGTTCAAATATATGTTGGAAAAGCACATGAAGGATTTAACTTTCTTTCTCATATTCTGCATGCTATCACCATGTTGAAAATAAAGTAAAGATGTGCAGAGGAGAAATTAATTATAAATAGTCTTGTGCAAAATAATGTTTGGGGAGGTTGGCCTGGTTCCATAACTTGAATCCACAGCCGAACGTAACGACTGCCTTGAATTTACCTTTACAGTTTTATTCATCGATACATTCAGGCGTGTACTGGAAGGAATTTGATTCAAACCTACCCTCTCCAACACATATTTGCACATGTCTAAGTATGAATAAAAATAGAATTCCGTATGTCAAAACATATATTTTTTTCCCTTTTGTTTGTTGTTAACAAAGATTTTGCAGTCTTAAGAAAGACTTTGCAGTCTTAAATGCGTCATCTGAGCAGTTAGGACTTGCATTAATGACTTACGATAAACCATTGATTTTAAATGGTTGATAATGAAAACAACACATTTTTTATGATTTCTCTCATACAATTCTAAGTAAAAGCTAAACTTGTATTAATATAAGATGTTAGCTTTGAAAGGTGATATCAGAAGCACCAGGAAATATATATATTGATGGTGGCATGCCAACATCTTCTCTGTGGAGCACTTGAAGGGTTTTGCTACAAATGATTTTTGCTGACTATATTAAACACAGTTGGAAGCTACGTGTTTCAAAAAAAAGTAGCAATTGCTTGGGCTCGTCCGGGATTTGAACCCGGGACCTCTCGCACCCAAAGCGAGAATCATACCCCTAGACCAACGAGCCATTACATTAGTTAGGTTTTAGGAAAAAAATTGCCAGACTAACGCGCCAGACAGCGTTTGTGTTCTCAAAATAGAAACAAAGTTTTCGTTTTGAAGTGAGGATTTTAAATTTCCTCAATAGGATCTGTTTTTCCAATATCATTTTCATTGTATGGGTAAATTAACAGTTGAGGTTTATGTACGATGGTGATAAATCATATTGACAGTTGTCAAAGTTGAGTCTGTTTCTGGTCAAATTGCTGGGGAAGACTTAAAATGTCCATTCATTTCTTAATTGTTTATGAGGGCTTTGTTGGTTTAGGAGAAATTTGTGGTTCAAATATATGTTGGAAAAGCACATGAAGGATTTAACTTTCTTTCTCATATTCTGCATGCTATCACCATGTTGAAAATAAAGTAAAGATGTGCAGAGGAGAAATTAATTATAAATAGTCTTGTGCAAAATAATGTTTGGGGAGGTTGGCCTGGTTCCATAACTTGAATCCACAGCCGAACGTAACGACTGCCTTGAATTTACCTTTACAGTTTTATTCATCGATACATTCAGGCGTGTACTGGAAGGAATTTGATTCAAACCTACCCTCTCCAACACATATTTGCACATGTCTAAGTATGAATAAAAATAGAATTCCGTATGTCAAAACATATATTTTTTCCCCTTTCTTTGTTGTTAACAAAGATTTTGCAGTCTTAAGAAAGACTTTGCAGTCTTAAAAGCGTCATCTGAGCAGTTAGGACTTGCATTAATGACTTACGATAAACCATTGATTTTAAATGGTTGATAATGAAAACAACACATTTTTTATGATTTCTCTCATACAATTCTAAGTAAAAGCTAAACTTGTATTAATATAAGATGTTAGCTTTGAAAGGTGATATCAGAAGCACCAGGAAATATATATATTGATGGTGGCATGCCAACATCTTCTCTGTGGAGCACTTGAAGGGTTTTGCTACAAATGATTTTTGCTGACTATATTAAACACAGTTGGAAGCTACGTGTTTCAAAAGAAAAACACCAATTGCTTGGGCTCGTCCGGGATTTGAACCCGGGACCTCTCGCACCCAAAGCGAGAATCATACCCCTAGACCAACGAGCCATTACATTAGTTGGGTTTTAGGAAAAAAATTGCCAGACTAACGCGCCAGACAGCGTTTGTGTTCTCAAAATAGAAACAAAGTTTTCGTTTTGAAGTGAGGATTTTAAATTTCCTCAATAGGATCTGTTTTTCCAATATCATTTTCATTGTATGAGTAAATTAACAGTTGAGGTTTATGTACGATGGTGATAAATCATATTGACAGTTGTCAAAGTTGAGTCTGTTTCTGGTCAAATTGCTGGGGAAGACTTAAAATGTCCATTCATTTCTTAATTGTTTATGAGGGCTTTGTTGGTTTAGGAGAAATTTGTGGTTCAAATATATGTTGGAAAAGCACATGAAGGATTTAACTTTCTTTCTCATATTCTGCATGCTATCACCATGTTGAAAATAAAGTAAAGATGTGCAGAGGAGAAATTAATTATAAATAGTCTTGTGCAAAATAATGTTTGGGGAGGTTGGCCTGGTTCCATAACTTGAATCCACAGCCGAACGTAACGACTGCCTTGAATTTACCTTTACAGTTTTATTCATCGATACATTCAGGCGTGTACTGGAAGGAATTTGATTCAAACCTACCCTCTCCAACACATATTTGCACATGTCTAAGTATGAATAAAAATAGAATTCCGTATGTCAAAACATATATTTTTTCCCCTTTCTTTGTTGTTAACAAAGATTTTGCAGTCTTAAGAAAGACTTTGCAGTCTTAAAAGCGTCATCTGAGCAGTTAGGACTTGCATTAATGACTTACGATAAACCATTGATTTTAAATGGTTGATAATGAAAACAACACATTTTTTATGATTTCTCTCATACAATTCTAAGTAAAAGCTAAACTTGTATTAATATAAGATGTTAGCTTTGAAAGGTGATATCAGAAGCACCAGGAAATATATATATTGATGGTGGCATGCCAACATCTTCTCTGTGGAGCACTTGAAGGGTTTTGCTACAAATGATTTTTGCTGACTATATTAAACACAGTTGGAAGCTACGTGTTTCAAAAGAAAAACACCAATTGCTTGGGCTCGTCCGGGATTTGAACCCGGGACCTCTCGCACCCAAAGCGAGAATCATACCCCTAGACCAACGAGCCATTACATTAGTTGGGTTTTAGGAAAAAAATTGCCAGACTAACGCGCCAGACAGCGTTTGTGTTCTCAAAATAGAAACAAAGTTTTCGTTTTGAAGTGAGGATTTTAAATTTCCTCAATAGGATCTGTTTTTCCAATATCATTTTCATTGTATGAGTAAATTAACAGTTGAGGTTTATGTACGATGGTGATAAATCATATTGACAGTTGTCAAAGTTGAGTCTGTTTCTGGTCAAATTGCTGGGGAAGACTTAAAATGTCCATTCATTTCTTAATTGTTTATGAGGGCTTTGTTGGTTTAGGAGAAATTTGTGGTTCAAATATATGTTGGAAAAGCACATGAAGGATTTAACTTTCTTTCTCATATTCTGCATGCTATCACCATGTTGAAAATAAAGTAAAGATGTGCAGAGGAGAAATTAATTATAAATAGTCTTGTGCAAAATAATGTTTGGGGAGGTTGGCCTGGTTCCATAACTTGAATCCACAGCCGAACGTAACGACTGCCTTGAATTTACCTTTACAGTTTTATTCATCGATACATTCAGGCGTGTACTGGAAGGAATTTGATTCAAACCTACCCTCTCCAACACATATTTGCACATGTCTAAGTATGAATAAAAATAGAATTCCGTATGTCAAAACATATATTTTTTCCCCTTTGTTTGTTGTTAACAAAGATTTTGAAGTCTTAAGAAAGACTTTGCAGTCTTAAAAGCGTCATCTGAGCAGTTAGGACTTGCATTAATGACTTACGATAAACCATTGATTTTAAATGGTTGATAATGAAAACAACACATTTTTTATGATTTCTCTCATACAATTCTAAGTAAAAGCTAAACTTGTATTAATATAAGATGTTAGCTTTGAAAGGTGATATCAGAAGCACCAGGAAATATATATATTGATGGTGGCATGCCAACATCTTCTCTGTGGAGCACTTGAAGGGTTTTGCTACAAATGATTTTTGCTGACTATATTAAACACAGTTGGAAGCTACGTGTTTCAAAAAAAAACAGCAATTGCTTGGGCTCGTCCAGGATTTGAACCCGGGACCTCTCGCACCCAAAGCGAGAATCATACCCCTAGACCAACGAGCCATTACATTAGTTGGGTTTTAGGAAAAAAATTGCCAGACTAACGCGCCAGACAGCGTTTGCGTTCTCAAAATAGAAACAAAGTTTTCGTTTTGAAGTGAGGATTTTAAATTTCCTCAATAGGATCTGTTTTTCCAATATCATTTTCATTGTATGGGTAAATTAACAGTTGAGGTTTATGTACGATGGTGATAAATCATATTGACAGTTGTCAAAGTTGAGTCTGTTTCTGGTCAAATTGCTGGGGAAGACTTAAAATTTCCATTCATTTCTTAATTGTTTATGAGGGCTTTGTTGGTTTAGGAGAAATTTGTGGTTCAAATATATGTTGGAAAAGCACATGAAGGATTTAACTTTCTTTCTCATATTCTGCATGCTATCACCATGTTGAAAATAAAGTAAAGATGTGCAGAGGAGAAATTAATTATAAATAGTCTTGTGCAAAATAATGTTTGGGGAGGTTGGCCTGGTTCCATAACTTGAATCCACAGCCGAACGTAACGACTGCCTTGAATTTACCTTTACAGTTTTATTCATCGATACATTCAGGCGTGTACTGTAAGGAATTTGATTCAAACCTACCCTCTCCAACACATATTTGCACATGTCTAAGTATGAATAAAAATAGAATTCCGTATGTCAAAACATATATTTTTTTCCACTTTGTTTGTTGTTAACAAAGATTTTGCAGTCTTAAGAAAGACTTTGCAGTCTTAAAAGCGTCATCTGAGCAGTTAGGACTTGCATTAATGACTTACGATAAACCATTGATTTTAAATGGTTGATAATGAAAACAACACATTTTTTATGATTTCTCTCATACAATTCTAAGTAAAAGCTAAACTTGTATTAATATAAGATGTTAGCTTTGAAAGGTGATATCAGAAGCACCAGGAAATATTTATATTGATGGTGGCATGCCAACATCTTCTCTGTGGAGCACTTGAAGGGTTTTGCTACAAATGATTTTTGCTGACTATATTAAACACAGTTGGAAGCTACGTGTTTCAAAAGAAAAACACCAATTGCTTGGGCTCGTCCGGGATTTGAACCCGGGACCTCTCGCACCCAAAGCGAGAATCATACCCCTAGACCAACGAGCCATTACATTAGTTGGGTTTTAGGAAAAAAATTGCCAGACTAACATTAGTTGGGTTTTAGGAAAAAAATTGCCAGACTAACGCGCCAGACAGCGTTTGTGTTCTCACAATAGAAACAAAGTTTTCGTTTTGAAGTGAGGATTTTAAATTTCCTCAATAGGATCTGTTTTTCCAATATCATTTTCATTGTATGGGTAAATTAACAGTTGAGGTTTATGTACGATGGTGATAAATCATATTGACAGTTGTCAAAGTTGAGTCTGTTTCTGGTCAAATTGCTGGGGAAGACTTAAAATGTCCATTCATTTCTTAATTGTTTATGAGGGCTTTGTTGGTTTAGGAGAAATATGTGGTTCAAATATATGTTGGAAAAGCACATGAAGGATTTAACTTTCTTTCTCATATTCTGCATGCTATCACCATGTTGAAAATAAAGTAAAGATGTGCAGAGGAGAAATTAATTATAAATAGTCTTGTGCAAAATAATGTTTGGGGAGGTTGGCCTGGTTCCATAACTTGAATCCACAGCCGAACGTAACGACTGCCTTGAATTTACCTTTACAGTTTTATTCATCGATACATTCAGGCGTGTACTGGAAGGAATTTGATTCAAACCTACCCTCTCCAACACATATTTGCACATGTCTAAGTATGAATAAAAATAGAATTCCGTATGTCAAAACATATATTTTTTCCCCTTTCTTTGTTGTTAACAAAGATTTTGCAGTCTTAAGAAAGACTTTGCAGTCTTAAAAGCGTCATCTGAGCAGTTAGGACTTGCATTAATGACTTACGATAAACCATTGATTTTAAATGGTTGATAATGAAAACAACACATTTTTTATGATTTCTCTCATACAATTCTAAGTAAAAGCTAAACTTGTATTAATATAAGATGTTAGCTTTGAAAGGTGATATCAGAAGCACCAGGAAATATATATATTGATGGTGGCATGCCAACATCTTCTCTGTGGAGCACTTGAAGGGTTTTGCTACAAATGATTTTTGCTGACTATATTAAACACAGTTGGAAGCTACGTGTTTCAAAAGAAAAACACCAATTGCTTGGGCTCGTCCGGGATTTGAACCCGGGACCTCTCGCACCCAAAGCGAGAATCATACCCCTAGACCAACGAGCCATTACATTAGTTGGGTTTTAGGAAAAAAATTGCCAGACTAACGCGCCAGACAGCGTTTGTGTTCTCAAAATAGAAACAAAGTTTTCGTTTTGAAGTGAGGATTTTAAATTTCCTCAATAGGATCTGTTTTTCCAATATCATTTTCATTGTATGAGTAAATTAACAGTTGAGGTTTATGTACGATGGTGATAAATCATATTGACAGTTGTCAAAGTTGAGTCTGTTTCTGGTCAAATTGCTGGGGAAGACTTAAAATGTCCATTCATTTCTTAATTGTTTATGAGGGCTTTGTTGGTTTAGGAGAAATTTGTGGTTCAAATATATGTTGGAAAAGCACATGAAGGATTTAACTTTCTTTCTCATATTCTGCATGCTATCACCATGTTGAAAATAAAGTAAAGATGTGCAGAGGAGAAATTAATTATAAATAGTCTTGTGCAAAATAATGTTTGGGGAGGTTGGCCTGGTTCCATAACTTGAATCCACAGCCGAACGTAACGACTGCCTTGAATTTACCTTTACAGTTTTATTCATCGATACATTCAGGCGTGTACTGGAAGGAATTTGATTCAAACCTACCCTCTCCAACACATATTTGCACATGTCTAAGTATGAATAAAAATAGAATTCCGTATGTCAAAACATATATTTTTTTCCCTTTTGTTTGTTGTTAACAAAGATTTTGCAGTCTTAAGAAAGACTTTGCAGTCTTAAATGCGTCATCTGAGCAGTTAGGACTTGCATTAATGACTTACGATAAACCATTGATTTTAAATGGTTGATAATGAAAACAACACATTTTTTATGATTTCTCTCATACAATTCTAAGTAAAAGCTAAACTTGTATTAATATAAGATGTTAGCTTTGAAAGGTGATATCAGAAGCACCAGGAAATATATATATTGATGGTGGCATGCCAACATCTTCTCTGTGGAGCACTTGAAGGGTTTTGCTACAAATGATTTTTGCTGACTATATTAAACACAGTTGGAAGCTACGTGTTTCAAAAAAAAGTAGCAATTGCTTGGGCTCGTCCGGGATTTGAACCCGGGACCTCTCGCACCCAAAGCGAGAATCATACCCCTAGACCAACGAGCCATTACATTAGTTAGGTTTTAGGAAAAAAATTGCCAGACTAACGCGCCAGACAGCGTTTGTGTTCTCAAAATAGAAACAAAGTTTTCGTTTTGAAGTGAGGATTTTAAATTTCCTCAATAGGATCTGTTTTTCCAATATCATTTTCATTGTATGGGTAAATTAACAGTTGAGGTTTATGTACGATGGTGATAAATCATATTGACAGTTGTCAAAGTTGAGTCTGTTTCTGGTCAAATTGCTGGGGAAGACTTAAAATGTCCATTCATTTCTTAATTGTTTATGAGGGCTTTGTTGGTTTAGGAGAAATTTGTGGTTCAAATATATGTTGGAAAAGCACATGAAGGATTTAACTTTCTTTCTCATATTCTGCATGCTATCACCATGTTGAAAATAAAGTAAAGATGTGCAGAGGAGAAATTAATTATAAATAGTCTTGTGCAAAATAATGTTTGGGGAGGTTGGCCTGGTTCCATAACTTGAATCCACAGCCGAACGTAACGACTGCCTTGAATTTACCTTTACAGTTTTATTCATCGATACATTCAGGCGTGTACTGGAAGGAATTTGATTCAAACCTACCCTCTCCAACACATATTTGCACATGTCTAAGTATGAATAAAAATAGAATTCCGTATGTCAAAACATATATTTTTTCCCCTTTGTTTGTTGTTAACAAAGATTTTGAAGTCTTAAGAAAGACTTTGCAGTCTTAAAAGCGTCATCTGAGCAGTTAGGACTTGCATTAATGACTTACGATAAACCATTGATTTTAAATGGTTGATAATGAAAACAACACATTTTTTATGATTTCTCTCATACAATTCTAAGTAAAAGCTAAACTTGTATTAATATAAGATGTTAGCTTTGAAAGGTGATATCAGAAGCACCAGGAAATATATATATTGATGGTGGCATGCCAACATCTTCTCTGTGGAGCACTTGAAGGGTTTTGCTACAAATGATTTTTGCTGACTATATTAAACACAGTTGGAAGCTACGTGTTTCAAAAAAAAACAGCAATTGCTTGGGCTCGTCCAGGATTTGAACCCGGGACCTCTCGCACCCAAAGCGAGAATCATACCCCTAGACCAACGAGCCATTACATTAGTTGGGTTTTAGGAAAAAAATTGCCAGACTAACGCGCCAGACAGCGTTTGCGTTCTCAAAATAGAAACAAAGTTTTCGTTTTGAAGTGAGGATTTTAAATTTCCTCAATAGGATCTGTTTTTCCAATATCATTTTCATTGTATGGGTAAATTAACAGTTGAGGTTTATGTACGATGGTGATAAATCATATTGACAGTTGTCAAAGTTGAGTCTGTTTCTGGTCAAATTGCTGGGGAAGACTTAAAATTTCCATTCATTTCTTAATTGTTTATGAGGGCTTTGTTGGTTTAGGAGAAATTTGTGGTTCAAATATATGTTGGAAAAGCACATGAAGGATTTAACTTTCTTTCTCATATTCTGCATGCTATCACCATGTTGAAAATAAAGTAAAGATGTGCAGAGGAGAAATTAATTATAAATAGTCTTGTGCAAAATAATGTTTGGGGAGGTTGGCCTGGTTCCATAACTTGAATCCACAGCCGAACGTAACGACTGCCTTGAATTTACCTTTACAGTTTTATTCATCGATACATTCAGGCGTGTACTGTAAGGAATTTGATTCAAACCTACCCTCTCCAACACATATTTGCACATGTCTAAGTATGAATAAAAATAGAATTCCGTATGTCAAAACATATATTTTTTTCCACTTTGTTTGTTGTTAACAAAGATTTTGCAGTCTTAAGAAAGACTTTGCAGTCTTAAAAGCGTCATCTGAGCAGTTAGGACTTGCATTAATGACTTACGATAAACCATTGATTTTAAATGGTTGATAATGAAAACAACACATTTTTTATGATTTCTCTCATACAATTCTAAGTAAAAGCTAAACTTGTATTAATATAAGATGTTAGCTTTGAAAGGTGATATCAGAAGCACCAGGAAATATTTATATTGATGGTGGCATGCCAACATCTTCTCTGTGGAGCACTTGAAGGGTTTTGCTACAAATGATTTTTGCTGACTATATTAAACACAGTTGGAAGCTACGTGTTTCAAAAGAAAAACACCAATTGCTTGGGCTCATCCGGGATTTGAACCCGGGACCTCTCGCACCCAAAGCGAGAATCATACCCCTAGACCAACGAGCCATTACATTAGTTGGGTTTTAGGAAAAAAATTGCCAGACTAACATTAGTTGGGTTTTAGGAAAAAAATTGCCAGACTAACGCGCCAGACAGCGTTTGTGTTCTCAAAATAGAAACAAAGTTTTCGTTTTGAAGTGAGGATTTTAAATTTCCTCAATAGGATCTGTTTTTCCAATATCATTTTCATTGTATGAGTAAATTAACAGTTGAGGTTTATGTACGATGGTGATAAATCATATTGACAGTTGTCAAAGTTGAGTCTGTTTCTGGTCAAATTGCTGGGGAAGACTTAAAATGTCCATTCATTTCTTAATTGTTTATGAGGGCTTTGTTGGTTTAGGAGAAATTTGTGGTTCAAATATATGTTGGAAAAGCACATGAAGGATTTAACTTTCTTTCTCATATTCTGCATGCTATCACCATGTTGAAAATAAAGTAAAGATGTGCAGAGGAGAAATTAATTATAAATAGTCTTGTGCAAAATAATGTTTGGGGAGGTTGGCCTGGTTCCATAACTTGAATCCACAGCCGAACGTAACGACTGCCTTGAATTTACCTTTACAGTTTTATTCATCGATATATTCAGGCTTGTACTGGAAGGAATTTGATTCAAACCTACCCTCTCCAACACATATTTGCACATGTCTAAGTATGAATAAAAATAGAATTCCGTATGTCAAAACATATATTTTTTCCCCTTTGTTTGTTGTTAACAAAGATTTTGAAGTCTTAAGAAAGACTTTGCAGTCTTAAAAGCGTCATCTGAGCAGTTAGGACTTGCATTAATGACTTACGATAAACCATTGATTTTAAATGGTTGATAATGAAAACAACACATTTTTTATGATTTCTCTCATACAATTCTAAGTAAAAGCTAAACTTGTATTAATATAAGATGTTAGCTTTGAAAGGTGATATCAGAAGCACCAGGAAATATATATATTGATGGTGGCATGCCAACATCTTCTCTGTGGAGCACTTGAAGGGTTTTGCTACAAATGATTTTTGCTGACTATATTAAACACAGTTGGAAGCTACGTGTTTCAAAAAAAAACAGCAATTGCTTGGGCTCGTCCAGGATTTGAACCCGGGACCTCTCGCACCCAAAGCGAGAATCATACCCCTAGACCAACGAGCCATTACATTAGTTGGGTTTTAGGAAAAAAATTGCCAGACTAACGCGCCAGACAGCGTTTGTGTTCTCAAAATAGAAACAAAGTTTTCGTTTTGAAGTGAGGATTTTAAAATTCCTCAATAGGATCTGTTTTTCCAATATCATTTTCATTGTATGGGTGAATTAACAGTTGAGGTTTATGTACGATGGTGATAAATCATATTGACAGTTGTCAAAGTTGAGTCTGTTTCTGGTCAAATTGCTGGGGAAGACTTAAAATGTCCATTCATTTCTTAATTGTTTATGAGGGCTTTGTTGGTTTAGGAGAAATTTGTGGTTCAAATATATGTTGGAAAAGCACATGAAGGATTTAACTTTCTTTCTCATATTCTGCATGCTATCACCATGTTGAAAATAAAGTAAAGATGTGCAGAGGAGAAATTAATTATAAATAGTCTTGTGCAAAATAATGTTTGGGGAGGTTGGCCTGGTTCCATAACTTGAATCCACAGCCGAACGTAACGACTGCCTTGAATTTACCTTTACAGTTTTATTCATCGATACATTCAGGCGTGTACTGGAAGGAATTTGATTCAAACCTACCCTCTCCAACACATATTTGCACATGTCTAAGTATGAATAAAAATAGAATTCCGTATGTCAAAACATATATTTTTTCCCCTTTGTTTGTTGTTAACAAAGATTTTGAAGTCTTAAGAAAGACTTTGCAGTCTTAAAAGCGTCATCTGAGCAGTTAGGACTTGCATTAATGACTTACGATAAACCATTGATTTTAAATGGTTGATAATGAAAACAACACATTTTTTATGATTTCTCTCATACAATTCTAAGTAAAAGCTAAACTTGTATTAATATAAGATGTTAGCTTTGAAAGGTGATATCAGAAGCACCAGGAAATATATATATTGATGGTGGCATGCCAACATCTTCTCTGTGGAGCACTTGAAGGGTTTTGCTACAAATGATTTTTGCTGACTATATTAAACACAGCTGGAAGCTACGTGTTTCAAAAAAAAACAGCAATTGCTTGGGCTCGTCCAGGATTTGAACCCGGGACCTCTCGCACCCAAAGCGAGAATCATACCCCTAGACCAACGAGCTATTACATTAGTTGGGTTTTAGGAAAAAAATTGCCAGACTAACGCGCCAGACAGCGTTTGTGTTCTCAAAATAGAAACAAAGTTTTCGTTTTGAAGTGAGGATTTTAAATTTCCTCAATAGGATCTGTTTTTCCAATATCATTTTCATTGTATGGGTAAATTAACAGTTGAGGTTTATGTACGATGGTGATAAATCATATTGACAGTTGTCAAAGTTGAGTCTGTTTCTGGTCAAATTGCTGGGGAAGACTTAAAATTTCCATTCATTTCTTAATTGTTTATGAGGGCTTTGTTGGTTTAGGAGAAATTTGTGGTTCAAATATATGTTGGAAAAGCACATGAAGGATTTAACTTTCTTTCTCATATTCTGCATGCTATCACCATGTTGAAAATAAAGTAAAGATGTGCAGAGGAGAAATTAATTATAAATAGTCTTGTGCAAAATAATGTTTGGGGAGGTTGGCCTGGTTCCATAACTTGAATCCACAGCCGAACGTAACGACTGCCTTGAATTTACCTTTACAGTTTTATTCATCGATACATTCAGGCGTGTACTGGAAGGAATTTGATTCAAACCTACCCTCTCCAACACATATTTGCACATGTCTAAGTATGAATAAAAATAGAATTCCGTATGTCAAAACATATATTTTTTCCCCTTTGTTTGTTGTTAACAAAGATTTTGAAGTCTTAAGAAAGACTTTGCAGTCTTAAAAGCGTCATCTGAGCAGTTAGGACTTGCATTAATGACTTACGATAAACCATTGATTTTAAATGGTTGATAATGAAAACAACACATTTTTTATGATTTCTCTCATACAATTCTAAGTAAAAGCTAAACTTGTATTAATATAAGATGTTAGCTTTGAAAGGTGATATCAGAAGCACCAGGAAATATATATATATTGATGGTGGCATGCCAACATCTTCTCTGTGGAGCACTTGAAGGGTTTTGCTACAAATGATTTTTGCTGACTATATTAAACACAGTTGGAAGCTACGTGTTTAAAAAAAAAACAGCAATTGCTTGGGCTCGTCCAGGATTTGAACCCGGGACCTCTCGCACCCAAAGCGAGAATCATACCCCTAGACCAACGAGCCATTACATTAGTTGGGTTTTAGGAAAAAAATTGCCAGACTAACGCGCCAGACAGCGTTTGCGTTCTCAAAATAGAAACAAAGTTTTCGTTTTGAAGTGAGGATTTTAAATTTCCTCAATAGGATCTGTTTTTCCAATATCATTTTCATTGTATGGGTAAATTAACAGTTGAGGTTTATGTACGATGGTGATAAATCATATTGACAGTTGTCAAAGTTGAGTCTGTTTCTGGTCAAATTGCTGGGGAAGACTTAAAATTTCCATTCATTTCTTAATTGTTTATGAGGGCTTTGTTGGTTTAGGAGAAATTTGTGGTTCAAATATATGTTGGAAAAGCACATGAAGGATTTAACTTTCTTTCTCATATTCTGCATGCTATCACCATGTTGAAAATAAAGTAAAGATGTGCAGAGGAGAAATTAATTATAAATAGTCTTGTGCAAAATAATGTTTGGGGAGGTTGGCCTGGTTCCATAACTTGAATCCACAGCCGAACGTAACGACTGCCTTGAATTTACCTTTACAGTTTTATTCATCGATACATTCAGGCGTGTACTGGAAGGAATTTGATTCAAACCTACCCTCTCCAACACATATTTGCACATGTCTAAGTATGAATAAAAATAGAATTCCGTATGTCAAAACATATATTTTTTTCCCCTTTGTTTGTTGTTAACAAAGATTTTGCAGTCTTAAGAAAGACTTTGCAGTCTTAAAAGCGTCATCTGAGCAGTTAGGACTTGCATTAATGACTTACGATAAACCATTGATTTTAAATGGTTGATAATGAAAACAACACATTTTTTATGATTTCTCTCATACAATTCTAAGTAAAAGCTAAACTTGTATTAATATAAGATGTTAGCTTTGAAAGGTGATATCAGAAGCACCAGGAAATATATATATATTGATGGTGGCATGCCAACATCTTCTCTGTGGAGCACTTGAAGGGTTTTGCTACAAATGATTTTTGCTGACTATATTAAACACAGTTGGAAGCTACGTGTTTCAAAAAAAAACAGCAATTGCTTGGGCTCGTCCAGGATTTGAACCCGGGACCTCTCGCACCCAAAGCGAGAATCATACCCCTAGACCAACGAGCCATTACATTAGTTGGGTTTTAGGAAAAAAATTGCCAGACTAACGCGCCAGACAGCGTTTGCGTTCTCAAAATAGAAACAAAGTTTTCGTTTTGAAGTGAGGATTTTAAATTTCCTCAATAGGATCTGTTTTTCCAATATCATTTTCATTGTATGGGTAAATTAACAGTTGAGGTTTATGTACGATGGTGATAAATCATATTGACAGTTGTCAAAGTTGAGTCTGTTTCTGGTCAAATTGCTGGGGAAGACTTAAAATTTCCATTCATTTCTTAATTGTTTATGAGGGCTTTGTTGGTTTAGGAGAAATTTGTGGTTCAAATATATGTTGGAAAAGCACATGAAGGATTTAACTTTCTTTCTCATATTCTGCATGCTATCACCATGTTGAAAATAAAGTAAAGATGTGCAGAGGAGAAATTAATTATAAATAGTCTTGTGCAAAATAATGTTTGGGGAGGTTGGCCTGGTTCCATAACTTGAATCCACAGCCGAACGTAACGACTGCCTTGAATTTACCTTTACAGTTTTATTCATCGATACATTCAGGCGTGTACTGGAAGGAATTTGATTCAAACCTACCCTCTCCAACACATATTTGCACATGTCTAAGTATGAATAAAAATAGAATTCCGTATGTCAAAACATATATTTTTTTCCCCTTTGTTTGTTGTTAACAAAGATTTTGCAGTCTTAAGAAAGACTTTGCAGTCTTAAAAGCGTCATCTGAGCAGTTAGGACTTGCATTAATGACTTACGATAAACCATTGATTTTAAATGGTTGATAATGAAAACAACACATTTTTTATGATTTCTCTCATACAATTCTAAATAAAAGCTAAACTTGTATTAATATAAGATGTTAGCTTTGAAAGGTGATATCAGAAGCACCAGGAAATATATATATATTGATGGTGTCATGCCAACATCTTCTCTGTGGAGCACTTGAAGGGTTTTGCTACAAATGATTTTTGCTGACTATATTAAACACAGTTGGAACTACGTGTTTCAAAAGAAAAACACCAATTGCTTGGGCTCGTCGGGGATTTGAACCCGGGACCTCTCGCACCCAAAGCGAGAATCATACCCCTAGACCAACGAGCCATTACATTAGTTGGGTTTTAGGAAAAAAATTGCCAGACTAACGCGCCAGACAGCGTTTGTGTTCTCAAAATAGAAACAAAGTTTTCGTTTTGAAGTGAGGATTTTAAAATTCCTCAATAGGATCTGTTTTTCCAATATCATTTTCATTGTATGGGTGAATTAACAGTTGAGGTTTATGTACGATGGTGATAAATCATATTGACAGTTGTCAAAGTTGAGTCTGTTTCTGGTCAAATTGCTGGGGAAGACTTAAAATGTCCATTCATTTCTTAATTGTTTATGAGGGCTTTGTTGGTTTAGGAGAAATTTGTGGTTCAAATATATGTTGGAAAAGCACATGAAGGATTTAACTTTCTTTCTCATATTCTGCATGCTATCACCATGTTGAAAATAAAGTAAAGATGTGCAGAGGAGAAATTAATTATAAATAGTCTTGTGCAAAATAATGTTTGGGGAGGTTGGCCTGGTTCCATAACTTGAATCCACAGCCGAACGTAACGACTGCCTTGAATTTACCTTTACAGTTTTATTCATCGATACATTCAGGCGTGTACTGGAAGGAATTTGATTCAAACCTACCCTCTCCAACACATATTTGCACATGTCTAAG
This sequence comes from Pelobates fuscus, assembly GCF_036172605.1. Lineage (NCBI taxonomy): Eukaryota > Metazoa > Chordata > Amphibia > Anura > Pelobatidae > Pelobates > Pelobates fuscus. Next base: position 7,693,076 of record NC_086322.1, on the reverse strand, counting down.
TATGAATAAAAATAGAATTCCGTATGTCAAAACATATATTTTTTCCCCTTTGTTTGTTGTTAACAAAGATTTTGAAGTCTTAAGAAAGACTTTGCAGTCTTAAAAGCGTCATCTGAGCAGTTAGGACTTGCATTAATGACTTACGATAAACCATTGATTTTAAATGGTTGATAATGAAAACAACACATTTTTTATGATTTCTCTCATACAATTCTAAGTAAAAGCTAAACTTGTATTAATATAAGATGTTAGCTTTGAAAGGTGATATCAGAAGCACCAGGAAATATATATATTGATGGTGGCATGCCAACATCTTCTCTGTGGAGCACTTGAAGGGTTTTGCTACAAATGATTTTTGCTGACTATATTAAACACAGCTGGAAGCTACGTGTTTCAAAAAAAAACAGCAATTGCTTGGGCTCGTCCAGGATTTGAACCCGGGACCTCTCACACCCAAAGCGAGAATCATACCCCTAGACCAACGAGCCATTACATTAGTTGGGTTTTAGGAAAAAAATTGCCAGACTAACGCGCCAGACAGCGTTTGTGTTCTCAAAATAGAAACAAAGTTTTCGTTTTGAAGTGAGGATTTTAAATTTCCTCAATAGGATCTGTTTTTCCAATATCATTTTCATTGTATGGGTAAATTAACAGTTGAGGTTTATGTACGATGGTGATAAATCATATTGACAGTTGTCAAAGTTGAGTCTGTTTCTGGTCAAATTGCTGGGGAAGACTTAAAATTTCCATTCATTTCTTAATTGTTTATGAGGGCTTTGTTGGTTTAGGAGAAATTTGTGGTTCAAATATATGTTGGAAAAGCACATGAAGGATTTAACTTTCTTTCTCATATTCTGCATGCTATCACCATGTTGAAAATAAAGTAAAGATGTGCAGAGGAGAAATTAATTATAAATAGTCTTGTGCAAAATAATGTTTGGGGAGGTTGGCCTGGTTCCATAACTTGAATCCACAGCCGAACGTAACGACTGCCTTGAATTTACCTTTACAGTTTTATTCATCGATACATTCAGGCGTGTACTGGAAGGAATTTGATTCAAACCTACCCTCTCCAACACATATTTGCACATGTCTAAGTATGAATAAAAATAGAATTCCGTATGTCAAAACATATATTTTTTCCCCTTTGTTTGTTGTTAACAAAGATTTTGAAGTCTTAAGAAAGACTTTGCAGTCTTAAAAGCGTCATCTGAGCAGTTAGGACTTGCATTAATGACTTACGATAAACCATTGATTTTAAATGGTTGATAATGAAAACAACACATTTTTTATGATTTCTCTCATACAATTCTAAGTAAAAGCTAAACTTGTATTAATATAAGATGTTAGCTTTGAAAGGTGATATCAGAAGCACCAGGAAATATATATATTGATGGTGGCATGCCAACATCTTCTCTGTGGAGCACTTGAAGGGTTTTGCTACAAATGATTTTTGCTGACTATATTAAACACAGTTGGAAGCTACGTGTTTCAAAAAAAAACAGCAATTGCTTGGGCTCGTCCAGGATTTGAACCCGGGACCTCTCGCACCCAAAGCGAGAATCATACCCCTAGACCAACGAGCCATTACATTAGTTGGGTTTTAGGAAAAAAATTGCCAGACTAACGCGCCAGACAGCGTTTGCGTTCTCAAAATAGAAACAAAGTTTTCGTTTTGAAGTGAGGATTTTAAATTTCCTCAATAGGATCTGTTTTTCCAATATCATTTTCATTGTATGGGTAAATTAACAGTTGAGGTTTATGTACGATGGTGATAAATCATATTGACAGTTGTCAAAGTTGAGTCTGTTTCTGGTCAAATTGCTGGGGAAGACTTAAAATTTCCATTCATTTCTTAATTGTTTATGAGGGCTTTGTTGGTTTAGGAGAAATTTGTGGTTCAAATATATGTTGGAAAAGCACATGAAGGATTTAACTTTCTTTCTCATATTCTGCATGCTATCACCATGTTGAAAATAAAGTAAAGATGTGCAGAGGAGAAATTAATTATAAATAGTCTTGTGCAAAATAATGTTTGGGGAGGTTGGCCTGGTTCCATAACTTGAATCCACAGCCGAACGTAACGACTGCCTTGAATTTACCTTTACAGTTTTATTCATCGATACATTCAGGCGTGTACTGTAAGGAATTTGATTCAAACCTACCCTCTCCAACACATATTTGCACATGTCTAAGTATGAATAAAAATAGAATTCCGTATGTCAAAACATATATTTTTTTCCACTTTGTTTGTTGTTAACAAAGATTTTGCAGTCTTAAGAAAGACTTTGCAGTCTTAAAAGCGTCATCTGAGCAGTTAGGACTTGCATTAATGACTTACGATAAACCATTGATTTTAAATGGTTGATAATGAAAACAACACATTTTTTATGATTTCTCTCATACAATTCTAAGTAAAAGCTAAACTTGTATTAATATAAGATGTTAGCTTTGAAAGGTGATATCAGAAGCACCAGGAAATATTTATATTGATGGTGGCATGCCAACATCTTCTCTGTGGAGCACTTGAAGGGTTTTGCTACAAATGATTTTTGCTGACTATATTAAACACAGTTGGAAGCTACGTGTTTCAAAAGAAAAACACCAATTGCTTGGGCTCGTCCGGGATTTGAACCCGGGACCTCTCGCACCCAAAGCGAGAATCATACCCCTAGACCAACGAGCCATTACATTAGTTGGGTTTTAGGAAAAAAATTGCCAGACTAACATTAGTTGGGTTTTAGGAAAAAAATTGCCAGACTAACGCGCCAGACAGCGTTTGTGTTCTCAAAATAGAAACAAAGTTTTCGTTTTGAAGTGAGGATTTTAAATTTCCTCAATAGGATCTGTTTTTCCAATATCATTTTCATTGTATGGGTAAATTAACAGTTGAGGTTTATGTACGATGGTGATAAATCATATTGACAGTTGTCAAAGTTGAGTCTGTTTCTGGTCAAATTGCTGGGGAAGACTTAAAATGTCCATTCATTTCTTAATTGTTTATGAGGGCTTTGTTGGTTTAGGAGAAATATGTGGTTCAAATATATGTTGGAAAAGCACATGAAGGATTTAACTTTCTTTCTCATATTCTGCATGCTATCACCATGTTGAAAATAAAGTAAAGATGTGCAGAGGAGAAATTAATTATAAATAGTCTTGTGCAAAATAATGTTTGGGGAGGTTGGCCTGGTTCCATAACTTGAATCCACAGCCGAACGTAACGACTGCCTTGAATTTACCTTTACAGTTTTATTCATCGATACATTCAGGCGTGTACTGGAAGGAATTTGATTCAAACCTACCCTCTCCAACACATATTTGCACATGTCTAAGTATGAATAAAAATAGAATTCCGTATGTCAAAACATATATTTTTTCCCCTTTCTTTGTTGTTAACAAAGATTTTGCAGTCTTAAGAAAGACTTTGCAGTCTTAAAAGCGTCATCTGAGCAGTTAGGACTTGCATTAATGACTTACGATAAACCATTGATTTTAAATGGTTGATAATGAAAACAACACATTTTTTATGATTTCTCTCATACAATTCTAAGTAAAAGCTAAACTTGTATTAATATAAGATGTTAGCTTTGAAAGGTGATATCAGAAGCACCAGGAAATATATATATATTGATGGTGTCATGCCAACATCTTCTCTGTGGAGCACTTGAAGGGTTTTGCTACAAATGATTTTTGCTGACTATATTAAACACAGTTGGAACTACGTGTTTCAAAAGAAAAACACCAATTGCTTGGGCTCGTCGGGGATTTGAACCCGGGACCTCTCGCACCCAAAGCGAGAATCATACCCCTAGACCAACGAGCCATTACATTAGTTGGGTTTTAGGAAAAAAATTGCCAGACTAACGCGCCAGACAGCGTTTGTGTTCTCAAAATAGAAACAAAGTTTTCGTTTTGAAGTGAGGATTTTAAAATTCCTCAATAGGATCTGTTTTTCCAATATCATTTTCATTGTATGGGTGAATTAACAGTTGAGGTTTATGTACGATGGTGATAAATCATATTGACAGTTGTCAAAGTTGAGTCTGTTTCTGGTCAAATTGCTGGGGAAGACTTAAAATGTCCATTCATTTCTTAATTGTTTATGAGGGCTTTGTTGGTTTAGGAGAAATTTGTGGTTCAAATATATGTTGGAAAAGCACATGAAGGATTTAACTTTCTTTCTCATATTCTGCATGCTATCACCATGTTGAAAATAAAGTAAAGATGTGCAGAGGAGAAATTAATTATAAATAGTCTTGTGCAAAATAATGTTTGGGGAGGTTGGCCTGGTTCCATAACTTGAATCCACAGCCGAACGTAACGACTGCCTTGAATTTACCTTTACAGTTTTATTCATCGATACATTCAGGCGTGTACTGGAAGGAATTTGATTCAAACCTACCCTCTCCAACACATATTTGCACATGTCTAAGTATGAATAAAAATAGAATTCCGTATGTCAAAACATATATTTTTTCCCCTTTGTTTGTTGTTAACAAAGATTTTGAAGTCTTAAGAAAGACTTTGCAGTCTTAAAAGCGTCATCTGAGCAGTTAGGACTTGCATTAATGACTTACGATAAACCATTGATTTTAAATGGTTGATAATGAAAACAACACATTTTTTATGATTTCTCTCATACAATTCTAAGTAAAAGCTAAACTTGTATTAATATAAGATGTTAGCTTTGAAAGGTGATATCAGAAGCACCAGGAAATATATATATTGATGGTGGCATGCCAACATCTTCTCTGTGGAGCACTTGAAGGGTTTTGCTACAAATGATTTTTGCTGACTATATTAAACACAGCTGGAAGCTACGTGTTTCAAAAAAAAACAGCAATTGCTTGGGCTCGTCCAGGATTTGAACCCGGGACCTCTCACACCCAAAGCGAGAATCATACCCCTAGACCAACGAGCCATTACATTAGTTGGGTTTTAGGAAAAAAATTGCCAGACTAACGCGCCAGACAGCGTTTGTGTTCTCAAAATAGAAACAAAGTTTTCGTTTTGAAGTGAGGATTTTAAATTTCCTCAATAGGATCTGTTTTTCCAATATCATTTTCATTGTATGGGTAAATTAACAGTTGAGGTTTATGTACGATGGTGATAAATCATATTGACAGTTGTCAAAGTTGAGTCTGTTTCTGGTCAAATTGCTGGGGAAGACTTAAAATTTCCATTCATTTCTTAATTGTTTATGAGGGCTTTGTTGGTTTAGGAGAAATTTGTGGTTCAAATATATGTTGGAAAAGCACATGAAGGATTTAACTTTCTTTCTCATATTCTGCATGCTATCACCATGTTGAAAATAAAGTAAAGATGTGCAGAGGAGAAATTAATTATAAATAGTCTTGTGCAAAATAATGTTTGGGGAGGTTGGCCTGGTTCCATAACTTGAATCCACAGCCGAACGTAACGACTGCCTTGAATTTACCTTTACAGTTTTATTCATCGATACATTCAGGCGTGTACTGGAAGGAATTTGATTCAAACCTACCCTCTCCAACACATATTTGCACATGTCTAAGTATGAATAAAAATAGAATTCCGTATGTCAAAACATATATTTTTTCCCCTTTGTTTGTTGTTAACAAAGATTTTGAAGTCTTAAGAAAGACTTTGCAGTCTTAAAAGCGTCATCTGAGCAGTTAGGACTTGCATTAATGACTTACGATAAACCATTGATTTTAAATGGTTGATAATGAAAACAACACATTTTTTATGATTTCTCTCATACAATTCTAAGTAAAAGCTAAACTTGTATTAATATAAGATGTTAGCTTTGAAAGGTGATATCAGAAGCACCAGGAAATATATATATTGATGGTGGCATGCCAACATCTTCTCTGTGGAGCACTTGAAGGGTTTTGCTACAAATGATTTTTGCTGACTATATTAAACACAGTTGGAAGCTACGTGTTTCAAAAAAAAACAGCAATTGCTTGGGCTCGTCCAGGATTTGAACCCGGGACCTCTCGCACCCAAAGCGAGAATCATACCCCTAGACCAACGAGCCATTACATTAGTTGGGTTTTAGGAAAAAAATTGCCAGACTAACGCGCCAGACAGCGTTTGCGTTCTCAAAATAGAAACAAAGTTTTCGTTTTGAAGTGAGGATTTTAAATTTCCTCAATAGGATCTGTTTTTCCAATATCATTTTCATTGTATGGGTAAATTAACAGTTGAGGTTTATGTACGATGGTGATAAATCATATTGACAGTTGTCAAAGTTGAGTCTGTTTCTGGTCAAATTGCTGGGGAAGACTTAAAATTTCCATTCATTTCTTAATTGTTTATGAGGGCTTTGTTGGTTTAGGAGAAATTTGTGGTTCAAATATATGTTGGAAAAGCACATGAAGGATTTAACTTTCTTTCTCATATTCTGCATGCTATCACCATGTTGAAAATAAAGTAAAGATGTGCAGAGGAGAAATTAATTATAAATAGTCTTGTGCAAAATAATGTTTGGGGAGGTTGGCCTGGTTCCATAACTTGAATCCACAGCCGAACGTAACGACTGCCTTGAATTTACCTTTACAGTTTTATTCATCGATACATTCAGGCGTGTACTGTAAGGAATTTGATTCAAACCTACCCTCTCCAACACATATTTGCACATGTCTAAGTATGAATAAAAATAGAATTCCGTATGTCAAAACATATATTTTTTTCCACTTTGTTTGTTGTTAACAAAGATTTTGCAGTCTTAAGAAAGACTTTGCAGTCTTAAAAGCGTCATCTGAGCAGTTAGGACTTGCATTAATGACTTACGATAAACCATTGATTTTAAATGGTTGATAATGAAAACAACACATTTTTTATGATTTCTCTCATACAATTCTAAGTAAAAGCTAAACTTGTATTAATATAAGATGTTAGCTTTGAAAGGTGATATCAGAAGCACCAGGAAATATTTATATTGATGGTGGCATGCCAACATCTTCTCTGTGGAGCACTTGAAGGGTTTTGCTACAAATGATTTTTGCTGACTATATTAAACACAGTTGGAAGCTACGTGTTTCAAAAGAAAAACACCAATTGCTTGGGCTCGTCCGGGATTTGAACCCGGGACCTCTCGCACCCAAAGCGAGAATCATACCCCTAGACCAACGAGCCATTACATTAGTTGGGTTTTAGGAAAAAAATTGCCAGACTAACATTAGTTGGGTTTTAGGAAAAAAATTGCCAGACTAACGCGCCAGACAGCGTTTGTGTTCTCAAAATAGAAACAAAGTTTTCGTTTTGAAGTGAGGATTTTAAATTTCCTCAATAGGATCTGTTTTTCCAATATCATTTTCATTGTATGGGTAAATTAACAGTTGAGGTTTATGTACGATGGTGATAAATCATATTGACAGTTGTCAAAGTTGAGTCTGTTTCTGGTCAAATTGCTGGGGAAGACTTAAAATGTCCATTCATTTCTTAATTGTTTATGAGGGCTTTGTTGGTTTAGGAGAAATATGTGGTTCAAATATATGTTGGAAAAGCACATGAAGGATTTAACTTTCTTTCTCATATTCTGCATGCTATCACCATGTTGAAAATAAAGTAAAGATGTGCAGAGGAGAAATTAATTATAAATAGTCTTGTGCAAAATAATGTTTGGGGAGGTTGGCCTGGTTCCATAACTTGAATCCACAGCCGAACGTAACGACTGCCTTGAATTTACCTTTACAGTTTTATTCATCGATACATTCAGGCGTGTACTGGAAGGAATTTGATTCAAACCTACCCTCTCCAACACATATTTGCACATGTCTAAGTATGAATAAAAATAGAATTCCGTATGTCAAAACATATATTTTTTCCCCTTTCTTTGTTGTTAACAAAGATTTTGCAGTCTTAAGAAAGACTTTGCAGTCTTAAAAGCGTCATCTGAGCAGTTAGGACTTGCATTAATGACTTACGATAAACCATTGATTTTAAATGGTTGATAATGAAAACAACACATTTTTATGATTTCTCTCATACAATTCTAAGTAAAAGCTAAACTTGTATTAATATAAGATGTTAGCTTTGAAAGGTGATATCAGAAGCACCAGGAAATATATATATTGATGGTGGCATGCCAACATCTTCTCTGTGGAGCACTTGAAGGGTTTTGCTACAAATGATTTTTGCTGACTATATTAAACACAGTTGGAAGCTACGTGTTTCAAAAGAAAAACACCAATTGCTTGGGCTCGTCCGGGATTTGAACCCGAGACCTCTCGCACCCAAAGCGAGAATCATACCCCTAGACCAACGAGCCATTACATTAGTTGGGTTTTAGGAAAAAAATTGCCAGACTAACGCGCCAGACAGCGTTTGTGTTCTCAAAATAGAAACAAAGTTTTCGTTTTGAAGTGAGGATTTTAAATTTCCTCAATAGGATCTGTTTTTCCAATATCATTTTCATTGTATGAGTAAATTAACAGTTGAGGTTTATGTACGATGGTGATAAATCATATTGACAGTTGTCAAAGTTGAGTCTGTTTCTGGTCAAATTGCTGGGGAAGACTTAAAATGTCCATTCATTTCTTAATTGTTTATGAGGGCTTTGTTGGTTTAGGAGAAATTTGTGGTTCAAATATATGTTGGAAAAGCACATGAAGGATTTAACTTTCTTTCTCATATTCTGCATGCTATCACCATGTTGAAAATAAAGTAAAGATGTGCAGAGGAGAAATTAATTATAAATAGTCTTGTGCAAAATAATGTTTGGGGAGGTTGGCCTGGTTCCATAACTTGAATCCACAGCCGAACGTAACGACTGCCTTGAATTTACCTTTACAGTTTTATTCATCGATATATTCAGGCGTGTACTGGAAGGAATTTGATTCAAACCTACCCTCTCCAACACATATTTGCACATGTCTAAGTATGAATAAAAATAGAATTCCGTATGTCAAAACATATATTTTTTCCCCTTTGTTTGTTGTTAACAAAGATTTTGAAGTCTTAAGAAAGACTTTGCAGTCTTAAAAGCGTCATCTGAGCAGTTAGGACTTGCATTAATGACTTACGATAAACCATTGATTTTAAATGGTTGATAATGAAAACAACACATTTTTTATGATTTCTCTCATACAATTCTAAGTAAAAGCTAAACTTGTATTAATATAAGATGTTAGCTTTGAAAGGTGATATCAGAAGCACCAGGAAATATATATATTGATGGTGGCATGCCAACATCTTCTCTGTGGAGCACTTGAAGGGTTTTGCTACAAATGATTTTTGCTGACTATATTAAACACAGTTGGAAGCTACGTGTTTCAAAAAAAAAACAGCAATTGCTTGGGCTCGTCCAGGATTTGAACCCGGGACCTCTCGCACCCAAAGCGAGAATCATACCCCTAGACCAACGAGCCATTACATTAGTTGGGTTTTAGGAAAAAAATTGCCAGACTAACGCGCCAGACAGCGTTTGCGTTCTCAAAATAGAAACAAAGTTTTCGTTTTGAAGTGAGGATTTTAAATTTCCTCAATAGGATCTGTTTTTCCAATATCATTTTCATTGTATGGGTAAATTAACAGTTGAGGTTTATGTACGATGGTGATAAATCATATTGACAGTTGTCAAAGTTGAGTCTGTTTCTGGTCAAATTGCTGGGGAAGACTTAAAATTTCCATTCATTTCTTAATTGTTTATGAGGGCTTTGTTGGTTTAGGAGAAATTTGTGGTTCAAATATATGTTGGAAAAGCACATGAAGGATTTAACTTTCTTTCTCATATTCTGCATGCTATCACCATGTTGAAAATAAAGTAAAGATGTGCAGAGGAGAAATTAATTATAAATAGTCTTGTGCAAAATAATGTTTGGGGAGGTTGGCCTGGTTCCATAACTTGAATCCACAGCCGAACGTAACGACTGCCTTGAATTTACCTTTACAGTTTTATTCATCGATACATTCAGGCGTGTACTGTAAGGAATTTGATTCAAACCTACCCTCTCCAACACATATTTGCACATGTCTAAGTATGAATAAAAATAGAATTCCGTATGTCAAAACATATATTTTTTTCCACTTTGTTTGTTGTTAACAAAGATTTTGCAGTCTTAAGAAAGACTTTGCAGTCTTAAAAGCGTCATCTGAGCAGTTAGGACTTGCATTAATGACTTACGATAAACCATTGATTTTAAATGGTTGATAATGAAAACAACACATTTTTTATGATTTCTCTCATACAATTCTAAGTAAAAGCTAAACTTGTATTAATATAAGATGTTAGCTTTGAAAGGTGATATCAGAAGCACCAGGAAATATTTATATTGATGGTGGCATGCCAACATCTTCTCTGTGGAGCACTTGAAGGGTTTTGCTACAAATGATTTTTGCTGACTATATTAAACAGAGTTGGAAGCTACGTGTTTCAAAAGAAAAACACCAATTGCTTGGGCTCGTCCGGGATTTGAACCCGGGACCTCTCGCACCCAAAGCGAGAATCATACCCCTAGACCAACGAGCCATTACATTAGTTGGGTTTTAGGAAAAAAATTGCCAGACTAACATTAGTTGGGTTTTAGGAAAAAAATTGCCAGACTAACGCGCCAGACAGCGTTTGTGTTCTCAAAATAGAAACAAAGTTTTCGTTTTGAAGTGAGGATTTTAAATTTCCTCAATAGGATCTGTTTTTCCAATATCATTTTCATTGTATGGGTAAATTAACAGTTGAGGTTTATGTACGATGGTGATAAATCATATTGACAGTTGTCAAAGTTGAGTCTGTTTCTGGTCAAATTGCTGGGGAAGACTTAAAATGTCCATTCATTTCTTAATTGTTTATGAGGGCTTTGTTGGTTTAGGAGAAATATGTGGTTCAAATATATGTTGGAAAAGCACATGAAGGATTTAACTTTCTTTCTCATATTCTGCATGCTATCACCATGTTGAAAATAAAGTAAAGATGTGCAGAGGAGAAATTAATTATAAATAGTCTTGTGCAAAATAATGTTTGGGGAGGTTGGCCTGGTTCCATAACTTGAATCCACAGCCGAACGTAACGACTGCCTTGAATTTACCTTTACAGTTTTATTCATCGATACATTCAGGCGTGTACTGGAAGGAATTTGATTCAAACCTACCCTCTCCAACACATATTTGCACATGTCTAAGTATGAATAAAAATAGAATTCCGTATGTCAAAACATATATTTTTTCCCCTTTGTTTGTTGTTAACAAAGATTTTGCAGTCTTAAGAAAGACTTTGCAGTCTTAAAAGCGTCATCTGAGCAGTTAGGACTTGCATTAATGACTTACGATAAACCATTGATTTTAAATGGTTGATAATGAAAACAACACATTTTTTATGATTTCTCTCATACAATTCTAAGTAAAAGCTAAACTTGTATTAATATAAGATGTTAGCTTTGAAAGGTGATATCAGAAGCACCAGGAAATATATATATTGATGGTGGCATGCCAACATCTTCTCTGTGGAGCACTTGAAGGGTTTTGCTACAAATGATTTTTGCTGACTATATTAAACACAGCTGGAAGCTACGTGTTTCAAAAAAAAACAGCAATTGCTTGGGCTCGTCCAGGATTTGAACCCGGGACCTCTCACACCCAAAGCGAGAATCATACCCCTAGACCAACGAGCCATTACATTAGTTGGGTTTTAGGAAAAAAATTGCCAGACTAACGCGCCAGACAGCGTTTGTGTTCTCAAAATAGAAACAAAGTTTTCGTTTTGAAGTGAGGATTTTAAATTTCCTCAATAGGATCTGTTTTTCCAATATCATTTTCATTGTATGGGTAAATTAACAGTTGAGGTTTATGTACGATGGTGATAAATCATATTGACAGTTGTCAAAGTTGAGTCTGTTTCTGGTCAAATTGCTGGGGAAGACTTAAAATTTCCATTCATTTCTTAATTGTTTATGAGGGCTTTGTTGGTTTAGGAGAAATTTGTGGTTCAAATATATGTTGGAAAAGCACATGAAGGATTTAACTTTCTTTCTCATATTCTGCATGCTATCACCATGTTGAAAATAAAGTAAAGATGTGCAGAGGAGAAATTAATTATAAATAGTCTTGTGCAAAATAATGTTTGGGGAGGTTGGCCTGGTTCCATAACTTGAATCCACAGCCGAACGTAACGACTGCCTTGAATTTACCTTTACAGTTTTATTCATCGATACATTCAGGCGTGTACTGGAAGGAATTTGATTCAAACCTACCCTCTCCAACACATATTTGCACATGTCTAAGTATGAATAAAAATAGAATTCCGTATGTCAAAACATATATTTTTTCCCCTTTGTTTGTTGTTAACAAAGATTTTGAAGTCTTAAGAAAGACTTTGCAGTCTTAAAAGCGTCATCTGAGCAGTTAGGACTTGCATTAATGACTTACGATAAACCATTGATTTTAAATGGTTGATAATGAAAACAACACATTTTTTATGATTTCTCTCATACAATTCTAAGTAAAAGCTAAACTTGTATTAATATAAGATGTTAGCTTTGAAAGGTGATATCAGAAGCACCAGGAAATATATATATTGATGGTGGCATGCCAACATCTTCTCTGTGGAGCACTTGAAGGGTTTTGCTACAAATGATTTTTGCTGACTATATTAAACACAGTTGGAAGCTACGTGTTTCAAAAAAAAACAGCAATTGCTTGGGCTCGTCCAGGATTTGAACCCGGGACCTCTCGCACCCAAAGCGAGAATCATACCCCTAGACCAACGAGCCATTACATTAGTTGGGTTTTAGGAAAAAAATTGCCAGACTAACGCGCCAGACAGCGTTTGCGTTCTCAAAATAGAAACAAAGTTTTCGTTTTGAAGTGAGGATTTTAAATTTCCTCAATAGGATCTGTTTTTCCAATATCATTTTCATTGTATGGGTAAATTAACAGTTGAGGTTTATGTACGATGGTGATAAATCATATTGACAGTTGTCAAAGTTGAGTCTGTTTCTGGTCAAATTGCTGGGGAAGACTTAAAATTTCCATTCATTTCTTAATTGTTTATGAGGGCTTTGTTGGTTTAGGAGAAATTTGTGGTTCAAATATATGTTGGAAAAGCACATGAAGGATTTAACTTTCTTTCTCATATTCTGCATGCTATCACCATGTTGAAAATAAAGTAAAGATGTGCAGAGGAGAAATTAATTATAAATAGTCTTGTGCAAAATAATGTTTGGGGAGGTTGGCCTGGTTCCATAACTTGAATCCACAGCCGAACGTAACGACTGCCTTGAATTTACCTTTACAGTTTTATTCATCGATACATTCAGGCGTGTACTGTAAGGAATTTGATTCAAACCTACCCTCTCCAACACATATTTGCACATGTCTAAGTATGAATAAAAATAGAATTCCGTATGTCAAAACATATATTTTTTTCCACTTTGTTTGTTGTTAACAAAGATTTTGCAGTCTTAAGAAAGACTTTGCAGTCTTAAAAGCGTCATCTGAGCAGTTAGGACTTGCATTAATGACTTACGATAAACCATTGATTTTAAATGGTTGATAATGAAAACAACACATTTTTTATGATTTCTCTCATACAATTCTAAGTAAAAGCTAAACTTGTATTAATATAAGATGTTAGCTTTGAAAGGTGATATCAGAAGCACCAGGAAATATTTATATTGATGGTGGCATGCCAACATCTTCTCTGTGGAGCACTTGAAGGGTTTTGCTACAAATGATTTTTGCTGACTATATTAAACACAGTTGGAAGCTACGTGTTTCAAAAGAAAAACACCAATTGCTTGGGCTCGTCCGGGATTTGAACCCGGGACCTCTCGCACCCAAAGCGAGAATCATACCCCTAGACCAACGAGCCATTACATTAGTTGGGTTTTAGGAAAAAAATTGCCAGACTAACATTAGTTGGGTTTTAGGAAAAAAATTGCCAGACTAACGCGCCAGACAGCGTTTGTGTTCTCAAAATAGAAACAAAGTTTTCGTTTTGAAGTGAGGATTTTAAATTTCCTCAATAGGATCTGTTTTTCCAATATCATTTTCATTGTATGGGTAAATTAACAGTTGAGGTTTATGTACGATGGTGATAAATCATATTGACAGTTGTCAAAGTTGAGTCTGTTTCTGGTCAAATTGCTGGGGAAGACTTAAAATGTCCATTCATTTCTTAATTGTTTATGAGGGCTTTGTTGGTTTAGGAGAAATATGTGGTTCAAATATATGTTGGAAAAGCACATGAAGGATTTAACTTTCTTTCTCATATTCTGCATGCTATCACCATGTTGAAAATAAAGTAAAGATGTGCAGAGGAGAAATTAATTATAAATAGTCTTGTGCAAAATAATGTTTGGGGAGGTTGGCCTGGTTCCATAACTTGAATCCACAGCCGAACGTAACGACTGCCTTGAATTTACCTTTACAGTTTTATTCATCGATACATTCAGGCGTGTACTGGAAGGAATTTGATTCAAACCTACCCTCTCCAACACATATTTGCACATGTCTAAGTATGAATAAAAATAGAATTCCGTATGTCAAAACATATATTTTTTCCCCTTTCTTTGTTGTTAACAAAGATTTTGCAGTCTTAAGAAAGACTTTGCAGTCTTAAAAGCGTCATCTGAGCAGTTAGGACTTGCATTAATGACTTACGATAAACCATTGATTTTAAATGGTTGATAATGAAAACAACACATTTTTATGATTTCTCTCATACAATTCTAAGTAAAAGCTAAACTTGTATTAATATAAGATGTTAGCTTTGAAAGGTGATATCAGAAGCACCAGGAAATATATATATTGATGGTGGCATGCCAACATCTTCTCTGTGGAGCACTTGAAGGGTTTTGCTACAAATGATTTTTGCTGACTATATTAAACACAGTTGGAAGCTACGTGTTTCAAAAGAAAAACACCAATTGCTTGGGCTCGTCCGGGATTTGAACCCGAGACCTCTCGCACCCAAAGCGAGAATCATACCCCTAGACCAACGAGCCATTACATTAGTTGGGTTTTAGGAAAAAAATTGCCAGACTAACGCGCCAGACAGCGTTTGTGTTCTCAAAATAGAAACAAAGTTTTCGTTTTGAAGTGAGGATTTTAAATTTCCTCAATAGGATCTGTTTTTCCAATATCATTTTCATTGTATGAGTAAATTAACAGTTGAGGTTTATGTACGATGGTGATAAATCATATTGACAGTTGTCAAAGTTGAGTCTGTTTCTGGTCAAATTGCTGGGGAAGACTTAAAATGTCCATTCATTTCTTAATTGTTTATGAGGGCTTTGTTGGTTTAGGAGAAATTTGTGGTTCAAATATATGTTGGAAAAGCACATGAAGGATTTAACTTTCTTTCTCATATTCTGCATGCTATCACCATGTTGAAAATAAAGTAAAGATGTGCAGAGGAGAAATTAATTATAAATAGTCTTGTGCAAAATAATGTTTGGGGAGGTTGGCCTGGTTCCATAACTTGAATCCACAGCCGAACGTAACGACTGCCTTGAATTTACCTTTACAGTTTTATTCATCGATATATTCAGGCGTGTACTGGAAGGAATTTGATTCAAACCTACCCTCTCCAACACATATTTGCACATGTCTAAGTATGAATAAAAATAGAATTCCGTATGTCAAAACATATATTTTTTCCCCTTTGTTTGTTGTTAACAAAGATTTTGAAGTCTTAAGAAAGACTTTGCAGTCTTAAAAGCGTCATCTGAGCAGTTAGGACTTGCAT
This sequence comes from Pelobates fuscus, assembly GCF_036172605.1. Classification (NCBI taxonomy): domain Eukaryota; kingdom Metazoa; phylum Chordata; class Amphibia; order Anura; family Pelobatidae; genus Pelobates; species Pelobates fuscus. The sequence goes on along the minus strand of NC_086322.1, from coordinate 7,677,412 downwards.
TAATGACTTACGATAAACCATTGATTTTAAATGGTTGATAATGAAAACAACACATTTTTTATGATTTCTCTCATACAATTCTAAGTAAAAGCTAAACTTGTATTAATATAAGATGTTAGCTTTGAAAGGTGATATCAGAAGCACCAGGAAATATATATATTGATGGTGGCATGCCAACATCTTCTCTGTGGAGCACTTGAAGGGTTTTGCTACAAATGATTTTTGCTGACTATATTAAACACAGTTGGAAGCTACGTGTTTCAAAAAAAAAACAGCAATTGCTTGGGCTCGTCCAGGATTTGAACCCGGGACCTCTCGCACCCAAAGCGAGAATCATACCCCTAGACCAACGAGCCATTACATTAGTTGGGTTTTAGGAAAAAAATTGCCAGACTAACGCGCCAGACAGCGTTTGCGTTCTCAAAATAGAAACAAAGTTTTCGTTTTGAAGTGAGGATTTTAAATTTCCTCAATAGGATCTGTTTTTCCAATATCATTTTCATTGTATGGGTAAATTAACAGTTGAGGTTTATGTACGATGGTGATAAATCATATTGACAGTTGTCAAAGTTGAGTCTGTTTCTGGTCAAATTGCTGGGGAAGACTTAAAATTTCCATTCATTTCTTAATTGTTTATGAGGGCTTTGTTGGTTTAGGAGAAATTTGTGGTTCAAATATATGTTGGAAAAGCACATGAAGGATTTAACTTTCTTTCTCATATTCTGCATGCTATCACCATGTTGAAAATAAAGTAAAGATGTGCAGAGGAGAAATTAATTATAAATAGTCTTGTGCAAAATAATGTTTGGGGAGGTTGGCCTGGTTCCATAACTTGAATCCACAGCCGAACGTAACGACTGCCTTGAATTTACCTTTACAGTTTTATTCATCGATACATTCAGGCGTGTACTGTAAGGAATTTGATTCAAACCTACCCTCTCCAACACATATTTGCACATGTCTAAGTATGAATAAAAATAGAATTCCGTATGTCAAAACATATATTTTTTTCCACTTTGTTTGTTGTTAACAAAGATTTTGCAGTCTTAAGAAAGACTTTGCAGTCTTAAAAGCGTCATCTGAGCAGTTAGGACTTGCATTAATGACTTACGATAAACCATTGATTTTAAATGGTTGATAATGAAAACAACACATTTTTTATGATTTCTCTCATACAATTCTAAGTAAAAGCTAAACTTGTATTAATATAAGATGTTAGCTTTGAAAGGTGATATCAGAAGCACCAGGAAATATTTATATTGATGGTGGCATGCCAACATCTTCTCTGTGGAGCACTTGAAGGGTTTTGCTACAAATGATTTTTGCTGACTATATTAAACAGAGTTGGAAGCTACGTGTTTCAAAAGAAAAACACCAATTGCTTGGGCTCGTCCGGGATTTGAACCCGGGACCTCTCGCACCCAAAGCGAGAATCATACCCCTAGACCAACGAGCCATTACATTAGTTGGGTTTTAGGAAAAAAATTGCCAGACTAACATTAGTTGGGTTTTAGGAAAAAAATTGCCAGACTAACGCGCCAGACAGCGTTTGTGTTCTCAAAATAGAAACAAAGTTTTCGTTTTGAAGTGAGGATTTTAAATTTCCTCAATAGGATCTGTTTTTCCAATATCATTTTCATTGTATGGGTAAATTAACAGTTGAGGTTTATGTACGATGGTGATAAATCATATTGACAGTTGTCAAAGTTGAGTCTGTTTCTGGTCAAATTGCTGGGGAAGACTTAAAATGTCCATTCATTTCTTAATTGTTTATGAGGGCTTTGTTGGTTTAGGAGAAATATGTGGTTCAAATATATGTTGGAAAAGCACATGAAGGATTTAACTTTCTTTCTCATATTCTGCATGCTATCACCATGTTGAAAATAAAGTAAAGATGTGCAGAGGAGAAATTAATTATAAATAGTCTTGTGCAAAATAATGTTTGGGGAGGTTGGCCTGGTTCCATAACTTGAATCCACAGCCGAACGTAACGACTGCCTTGAATTTACCTTTACAGTTTTATTCATCGATACATTCAGGCGTGTACTGGAAGGAATTTGATTCAAACCTACCCTCTCCAACACATATTTGCACATGTCTAAGTATGAATAAAAATAGAATTCCGTATGTCAAAACATATATATTTTTCCCCTTTGTTTGTTGTTAACAAAGATTTTGCAGTCTTAAGAAAGACTTTGCAGTCTTAAAAGCGTCATCTGAGCAGTTAGGACTTGCATTAATGACTTATGATAAACCATTGATTTTAAATGGTTGATAATGAAAACAACACATTTTTTATGATTTCTCTCATACAATTCTAAGTAAAAGTTCAACTTGAATAAATATAAGATGTTAGCTTTGAAATGTGATATCAGAAGCACCAGGAAATATATATATTGATGGTGGCATGCCAACATCTTCTCTGTGGAGCACTTGAAGGGTTTTGCTACAAATGATTTTTGCTGACTATATTAAACACAGTTGGAAGCTACGTGTTTCAAAAGAAAAACACCAATTGCTTGGGCTCGTCCGGGATTTGAACCCGAGACCTCTCGCACCCAAAGCGAGAATCATACCCCTAGACCAACGAGCCATTACATTAGTTGGGTTTTAGGAAAAAAATTACCAGACTAACGCGCCAGACAGCGTTTGTGTTCTCAAAATAGAAACAAAGTTTTCATTTGAAGTGAGGATTTTAAATTTCCTCAATAGGATCTGTTTTTCCAATATCATTTTTATTGTATGGGTAAATTAACAGTTGAGGTTTATGTACGATGGTGATAAATCATATTGACAGTTGTCAAAGTTGAGTCTGTTTCTGGTCAAATTGCTGGGGAAGACTTAAAATGTCCATTCATTTCTTAATTGTTTATGAGGGCTTTGTTGGTTTAGGAGAAATTTGTGGTTCAAATATATGTTGGAAAAGCACATGAAGGATTTAACTTTCTTTCTCATATTCTGCATGCTATCACCATGTTGAAAATAAAGTAAAGATGTGCAGAGGAGAAATTAATTATAAATAGTCTTGTGCAAAATAATGTTTGGGGAGGTTGGCCTGGTTCCATAACTTGAATCCACAGCCGAACGTAACGACTGCCTTGAATTTACCTTTACAGTTTTATTCATCGATACATTCAGGCGTGTACTGGAAGGAATTTGATTCAAACCTACCCTCTCCAACACATATTTGCACATGTCTAAGTATGAATAAAAATAGAATTCCGTATGTCAAAACATATATTTTTTTCCCCTTTGTTTGTTGTTAACAAAGATTTTGCAGTCTTAAGAAAGACTTTGCAGTCTTAAAAGCGTCATCTGAGCAGTTAGGACTTGCATTAATGACTTACGATAAACCATTGATTTTAAATGGTTGATAATGAAAACAACACATTTTTTATGATTTCTCTCATACAATTCTAAATAAAAGCTAAACTTGTATTAATATAAGATGTTAGCTTTGAAAGGTGATATCAGAAGCACCAGGAAATATATATATTGATGGTGTCATGCCAACATCTTCTCTGTGGAGCACTTGAAGGGTTTTGCTACAAATGATTTTTGCTGACTATATTAAACACAGTTGGAACTACGTGTTTCAAAAGAAAAACACCAATTGCTTGGGCTCGTCGGGGATTTGAACCCGGGACCTCTCGCACCCAAAGCGAGAATCATACCCCTAGACCAACGAGCCATTACATTAGTTGGGTTTTAGGAAAAAAATTGCCAGACTAACGCGCCAGACAGCGTTTGTGTTCTCAAAATAGAAACAAAGTTTTCGTTTTGAAGTGAGGATTTTAAAATTCCTCAATAGGATCTGTTTTTCCAATATCATTTTCATTGTATGGGTGAATTAACAGTTGAGGTTTATGTACGATGGTGATAAATCATATTGACAGTTGTCAAAGTTGAGTCTGTTTCTGGTCAAATTGCTGGGGAAGACTTAAAATGTCCATTCATTTCTTAATTGTTTATGAGGGCTTTGTTGGTTTAGGAGAAATTTGTGGTTCAAATATATGTTGGAAAAGCACATGAAGGATTTAACTTTCTTTCTCATATTCTGCATGCTATCACCATGTTGAAAATAAAGTAAAGATGTGCAGAGGAGAAATTAATTATAAATAGTCTTGTGCAAAATAATGTTTGGGGAGGTTGGCCTGGTTCCATAACTTGAATCCACAGCCGAACGTAACGACTGCCTTGAATTTACCTTTACAGTTTTATTCATCGATACATTCAGGCGTGTACTGGAAGGAATTTGATTCAAACCTACCCTCTCCAACACATATTTGCACATGTCTAAGTATGAATAAAAATAGAATTCCGTATGTCAAAACATATATTTTTTCCCCTTTGTTTGTTGTTAACAAAGATTTTGAAGTCTTAAGAAAGACTTTGCAGTCTTAAAAGCGTCATCTGAGCAGTTAGGACTTGCATTAATGACTTACGATAAACCATTGATTTTAAATGGTTGATAATGAAAACAACACATTTTTTATGATTTCTCTCATACAATTCTAAGTAAAAGCTAAACTTGTATTAATATAAGATGTTAGCTTTGAAAGGTGATATCAGAAGCACCAGGAAATATATATATTGATGGTGGCATGCCAACATCTTCTCTGTGGAGCACTTGAAGGGTTTTGCTACAAATGATTTTTGCTGACTATATTAAACACAGCTGGAAGCTACGTGTTTCAAAAAAAAACAGCAATTGCTTGGGCTCGTCCAGGATTTGAACCCGGGACCTCTCGCACCCAAAGCGAGAATCATACCCCTAGACCAACGAACCATTACATTAGTTGGGTTTTAGGAAAAAAATTGCCAGACTAACGCGCCAGACAGCGTTTGTGTTCTCAAAATAGAAACAAAGTTTTCGTTTTGAAGTGAGGATTTTAAATTTCCTCAATAGGATCTGTTTTTCCAATATCATTTTCATTGTATGGGTAAATTAACAGTTGAGGTTTATGTACGATGGTGATAAATCATATTGACAGTTGTCAAAGTTGAGTCTGTTTCTGGTCAAATTGCTGGGGAAGACTTAAAATTTCCATTCATTTCTTAATTGTTTATGAGGGCTTTGTTGGTTTAGGAGAAATTTGTGGTTCAAATATATGTTGGAAAAGCACATGAAGGATTTAACTTTCTTTCTCATATTCTGCATGCTATCACCATGTTGAAAATAAAGTAAAGATGTGCAGAGGAGAAATTAATTATAAATAGTCTTGTGCAAAATAATGTTTGGGGAGGTTGGCCTGGTTCCATAACTTGAATCCACAGCCGAACGTAACGACTGCCTTGAATTTACCTTTACAGTTTTATTCATCGATACATTCAGGCGTGTACTGGAAGGAATTTGATTCAAACCTACCCTCTCCAACACATATTTGCACATGTCTAAGTATGAATAAAAATAGAATTCCGTATGTCAAAACATATATTTTTTTCCCCTTTGTTTGTTGTTAACAAAGATTTTGCAGTCTTAAGAAAGACTTTGCAGTCTTAAAAGCGTCATCTGAGCAGTTAGGACTTGCATTAATGACTTACGATAAACCATTGATTTTAAATGGTTGATAATGAAAACAACACATTTTTTATGATTTCTCTCATACAATTCTAAATAAAAGCTAAACTTGTATTAATATAAGATGTTAGCTTTGAAAGGTGATATCAGAAGCACCAGGAAATATATATATTGATGGTGTCATGCCAACATCTTCTCTGTGGAGCACTTGAAGGGTTTTGCTACAAATGATTTTTGCTGACTATATTAAACACAGTTGGAACTACGTGTTTCAAAAGAAAAACACCAATTGCTTGGGCTCGTCGGGGATTTGAACCCGGGACCTCTCGCACCCAAAGCGAGAATCATACCCCTAGACCAACGAGCCATTACATTAGTTGGGTTTTAGGAAAAAAATTGCCAGACTAACGCGCCAGACAGCGTTTGTGTTCTCAAAATAGAAACAAAGTTTTCGTTTTGAAGTGAGGATTTTAAAATTCCTCAATAGGATCTGTTTTTCCAATATCATTTTCATTGTATGGGTGAATTAACAGTTGAGGTTTATGTACGATGGTGATAAATCATATTGACAGTTGTCAAAGTTGAGTCTGTTTCTGGTCAAATTGCTGGGGAAGACTTAAAATGTCCATTCATTTCTTAATTGTTTATGAGGGCTTTGTTGGTTTAGGAGAAATTTGTGGTTCAAATATATGTTGGAAAAGCACATGAAGGATTTAACTTTCTTTCTCATATTCTGCATGCTATCACCATGTTGAAAATAAAGTAAAGATGTGCAGAGGAGAAATTAATTATAAATAGTCTTGTGCAAAATAATGTTTGGGGAGGTTGGCCTGGTTCCATAACTTGAATCCACAGCCGAACGTAACGACTGCCTTGAATTTACCTTTACAGTTTTATTCATCGATACATTCAGGCGTGTACTGGAAGGAATTTGATTCAAACCTACCCTCTCCAACACATATTTGCACATGTCTAAGTATGAATAAAAATAGAATTCCGTATGTCAAAACATATATTTTTTCCCCTTTGTTTGTTGTTAACAAAGATTTTGAAGTCTTAAGAAAGACTTTGCAGTCTTAAAAGCGTCATCTGAGCAGTTAGGACTTGCATTAATGACTTACGATAAACCATTGATTTTAAATGGTTGATAATGAAAACAACACATTTTTTATGATTTCTCTCATACAATTCTAAGTAAAAGCTAAACTTGTATTAATATAAGATGTTAGCTTTGAAAGGTGATATCAGAAGCACCAGGAAATATATATATTGATGGTGGCATGCCAACATCTTCTCTGTGGAGCACTTGAAGGGTTTTGCTACAAATGATTTTTGCTGACTATATTAAACACAGTTGGAAGCTACGTGTTTCAAAAAAAAACAGCAATTGCTTGGGCTCGTCCAGGATTTGAACACGGGACCTCTCGCACCCAAAGCGAGAATCATACCCCTAGACCAACGAGCCATTACATTAGTTGGGTTTTAGGAAAAAAATTGCCAGACTAACGCGCCAGACAGCGTTTGTGTTCTCAAAATAGAAACAAAGTTTTCGTTTTGAAGTGAGGATTTTAAAATTCCTCAATAGGATCTGTTTTTCCAATATCATTTTCATTGTATGGGTAAATTAACAGTTGAGGTTTATGTACGATGGTGATAAATCATATTGACAGTTGTCAAAGTTGAGTCTGTTTCTGGTCAAATTGCTGGGGAAGACTTAAAATTTCCATTCATTTCTTAATTGTTTATGAGGGCTTTGTTGGTTTAGGAGAAATTTGTGGTTCAAATATATGTTGGAAAAGCACATGAAGGATTTAACTTTCTTTCTCATATTCTGCATGCTATCACCATGTTGAAAATAAAGTAAAGATGTGCAGAGGAGAAATTAATTATAAATAGTCTTGTGCAAAATAATGTTTGGGGAGGTTGGCCTGGTTCCATAACTTGAATCCACAGCCGAACGTAACGACTGCCTTGAATTTACCTTTACAGTTTTATTCATCGATACATTCAGGCGTGTACTGGAAGGAATTTGATTCAAACCTACCCTCTCCAACACATATTTGCACATGTCTAAGTATGAATAAAAATAGAATTCCGTATGTCAAAACATATATTTTTTTCCCCTTTGTTTGTTGTTAACAAAGATTTTGCAGTCTTAAGAAAGACTTTGCAGTCTTAAAAGCGTCATCTGAGCAGTTAGGACTTGCATTAATGACTTACGATAAACCATTGATTTTAAATGGTTGATAATGAAAACAACACATTTTTTATGATTTCTCTCATACAATTCTAAATAAAAGCTAAACTTGTATTAATATAAGATGTTAGCTTTGAAAGGTGATATCAGAAGCACCAGGAAATATATATATTGATGGTGTCATGCCAACATCTTCTCTGTGGAGCACTTGAAGGGTTTTGCTACAAATGATTTTTGCTGACTATATTAAACACAGTTGGAACTACGTGTTTCAAAAGAAAAACACCAATTGCTTGGGCTCGTCGGGGATTTGAACCCGGGACCTCTCGCACCCAAAGCGAGAATCATACCCCTAGACCAACGAGCCATTACATTAGTTGGGTTTTAGGAAAAAAATTGCCAGACTAACGCGCCAGACAGCGTTTGTGTTCTCAAAATAGAAACAAAGTTTTCGTTTTGAAGTGAGGATTTTAAAATTCCTCAATAGGATCTGTTTTTCCAATATCATTTTCATTGTATGGGTGAATTAACAGTTGAGGTTTATGTACGATGGTGATAAATCATATTGACAGTTGTCAAAGTTGAGTCTGTTTCTGGTCAAATTGCTGGGGAAGACTTAAAATGTCCATTCATTTCTTAATTGTTTATGAGGGCTTTGTTGGTTTAGGAGAAATTTGTGGTTCAAATATATGTTGGAAAAGCACATGAAGGATTTAACTTTCTTTCTCATATTCTGCATGCTATCACCATGTTGAAAATAAAGTAAAGATGTGCAGAGGAGAAATTAATTATAAATAGTCTTGTGCAAAATAATGTTTGGGGAGGTTGGCCTGGTTCCATAACTTGAATCCACAGCCGAACGTAACGACTGCCTTGAATTTACCTTTACAGTTTTATTCATCGATACATTCAGGCGTGTACTGGAAGGAATTTGATTCAAACCTACCCTCTCCAACACATATTTGCACATGTCTAAGTATGAATAAAAATAGAATTCCGTATGTCAAAACATATATTTTTTCCCCTTTGTTTGTTGTTAACAAAGATTTTGAAGTCTTAAGAAAGACTTTGCAGTCTTAAAAGCGTCATCTGAGCAGTTAGGACTTGCATTAATGACTTACGATAAACCATTGATTTTAAATGGTTGATAATGAAACAACACATTTTTTATGATTTCTCTCATACAATTCTAAGTAAAAGCTAAACTTGTATTAATATAAGATGTTAGCTTTGAAAGGTGATATCAGAAGCACCAGGAAATATATATATTGATGGTGGCATGCCAACATCTTCTCTGTGGAGCACTTGAAGGGTTTTGCTACAAATGATTTTTGCTGACTATATTAAACACAGTTGGAAGCTACGTGTTTCAAAAAAAAAGCAATTGCTTGGGCTCGTCCAGGATTTGAACCCGGGACCTCTCGCACCCAAAGCGAGAATCATACCCCTAGACCAACGAGCCATTACATTAGTTGGGTTTTAGGAAAAAAATTGCCAGACTAACGCGCCAGACAGCGTTTGTGTTCTCAAAATAGAAACAAAGTTTTCGTTTTGAAGTGAGGATTTTAAAATTCCTCAATAGGATCTGTTTTTCCAATATCATTTTCATTGTATGGGTGAATTAACAGTTGAGGTTTATGTACGATGGTGATAAATCATATTGACAGTTGTCAAAGTTGAGTCTGTTTCTGGTCAAATTGCTGGGGAAGACTTAAAATGTCCATTCATTTCTTAATTGTTTATGAGGGCTTTGTTGGTTTAGGAGAAATTTGTGGTTCAAATATATGTTGGAAAAGCACATGAAGGATTTAACTTTCTTTCTCATATTCTGCATGCTATCACCATGTTGAAAATAAAGTAAAGATGTGCAGAGGAGAAATTAATTATAAATAGTCTTGTGCAAAATAATGTTTGGGGAGGTTGGCCTGGTTCCATAACTTGAATCCACAGCCGAACGTAACGACTGCCTTGAATTTACCTTTACAGTTTTATTCATCGATACATTCAGGCGTGTACTGGAAGGAATTTGATTCAAACCTACCCTCTCCAACACATATTTGCACATGTCTAAGTATGAATAAAAATAGAATTCCGTATGTCAAAACATATATTTTTTCCCCTTTGTTTGTTGTTAACAAAGATTTTGAAGTCTTAAGAAAGACTTTGCAGTCTTAAAAGCGTCATCTGAGCAGTTAGGACTTGCATTAATGACTTACGATAAACCATTGATTTTAAATGGTTGATAATGAAAACAACACATTTTTTATGATTTCTCTCATACAATTCTAAGTAAAAGCTAAACTTGTATTAATATAAGATGTTAGCTTTGAAAGGTGATATCAGAAGCACCAGGAAATATATATATTGATGGTGGCATGCCAACATCTTCTCTGTGGAGCACTTGAAGGGTTTTGCTACAAATGATTTTTGCTGACTATATTAAACACAGTTGGAAGCTACGTGTTTCAAAAAAAAACAGCAATTGCTTGGGCTCGTCCAGGATTTGAACCCGGGACCTCTCGCACCCAAAGCGAGAATCATACCCCTAGACCAACGAGCCATTACATTAGTTGGGTTTTAGGAAAAAAATTGCCAGACTAACGCGCCAGACAGCGTTTGTGTTCTCAAAATAGAAACAAAGTTTTCGTTTTGAAGTGAGGATTTTAAATTTCCTCAATAGGATCTGTTTTTCCAATATCATTTTCATTGTATGGGTAAATTAACAGTTGAGGTTTATGTACGATGGTGATAAATCATATTGACAGTTGTCAAAGTTGAGTCTGTTTCTGGTCAAATTGCTGGGGAAGACTTAAAATTTCCATTCATTTCTTAATTGTTTATGAGGGCTTTGTTGGTTTAGGAGAAATTTGTGGTTCAAATATATGTTGGAAAAGCACATGAAGGATTTAACTTTCTTTCTCATATTCTGCATGCTATCACCATGTTGAAAATAAAGTAAAGATGTGCAGAGGAGAAATTAATTATAAATAGTCTTGTGCAAAATAATGTTTGGGGAGGTTGGCCTGGTTCCATAACTTGAATCCACAGCCGAACGTAACGACTGCCTTGAATTTACCTTTACAGTTTTATTCATCGATACATTCAGGCGTGTACTGGAAGGAATTTGATTCAAACCTACCCTCTCCAACACATATTTGCACATGTCTAAGTATGAATAAAAATAGAATTCCGTATGTCAAAACATATATTTTTTTCCACTTTGTTTGTTGTTAACAAAGATTTTGCAGTCTTAAGAAAGACTTTGCAGTCTTAAAAGCGTCATCTGAGCAGTTAGGACTTGCATTAATGACTTACGATAAACCATTGATTTTAAATGGTTGATAATGAAAACAACACATTTTTTATGATTTCTCTCATACAATTCTAAATAAAAGCTAAACTTGTATTAATATAAGATGTTAGCTTTGAAAGGTGATATCAGAAGCACCAGGAAATATATATATTGATGGTGTCATGCCAACATCTTCTCTGTGGAGCACTTGAAGGGTTTTGCTACAAATGATTTTTGCTGACTATATTAAACACAGTTGGAACTACGTGTTTCAAAAGAAAAACACCAATTGCTTGGGCTCGTCGGGGATTTGAACCCGGGACCTCTCGCACCCAAAGCGAGAATCATACCCCTAGACCAATGAGCCATTACATTAGTTGGGTTTTAGGAAAAAAATTGCCAGACTAACGCGCCAGACAGCGTTTGTGTTCTCAAAATAGAAACAAAGTTTTCGTTTTGAAGTGAGGATTTTAAAATTCCTCAATAGGATCTGTTTTTCCAATATCATTTTCATTGTATGGGTGAATTAACAGTTGAGGTTTATGTACGATGGTGATAAATCATATTGACAGTTGTCAAAGTTGAGTCTGTTTCTGGTCAAATTGCTGGGGAAGACTTAAAATGTCCATTCATTTCTTAATTGTTTATGAGGGCTTTGTTGGTTTAGGAGAAATTTGTGGTTCAAATATATGTTGGAAAAGCACATGAAGGATTTAACTTTCTTTCTCATATTCTGCATGCTATCACCATGTTGAAAATAAAGTAAAGATGTGCAGAGGAGAAATTAATTATAAATAGTCTTGTGCAAAATAATGTTTGGGGAGGTTGGCCTGGTTCCATAACTTGAATCCACAGCCGAACGTAACGACTGCCTTGAATTTACCTTTACAGTTTTATTCATCGATACATTCAGGCGTGTACTGGAAGGAATTTGATTCAAACCTACCCTCTCCAACACATATTTGCACATGTCTAAGTATGAATAAAAATAGAATTCCGTATGTCAAAACATATATTTTTTCCCCTTTGTTTGTTGTTAACAAAGATTTTGAAGTCTTAAGAAAGACTTTGCAGTCTTAAAAGCGTCATCTGAGCAGTTAGGACTTGCATTAATGACTTACGATAAACCATTGATTTTAAATGGTTGATAATGAAACAACACATTTTTTATGATTTCTCTCATACAATTCTAAGTAAAAGCTAAACTTGTATTAATATAAGATGTTAGCTTTGAAAGGTGATATCAGAAGCACCAGGAAATATATATATTGATGGTGGCATGCCAACATCTTCTCTGTGGAGCACTTGAAGGGTTTTGCTACAAATGATTTTTGCTGACTATATTAAACACAGTTGGAAGCTACGTGTTTCAAAAAAAAAGCAATTGCTTGGGCTCGTCCAGGATTTGAACCCGGGACCTCTCGCACCCAAAGCGAGAATCATACCCCTAGACCAACGAGCCATTACATTAGTTGGGTTTTAGGAAAAAAATTGCCAGACTAACGCGCCAGACAGCGTTTGTGTTCTCAAAATAGAAACAAAGTTTTCGTTTTGAAGTGAGGATTTTAAAATTCCTCAATAGGATCTGTTTTTCCAATATCATTTTCATTGTATGGGTGAATTAACAGTTGAGGTTTATGTACGATGGTGATAAATCATATTGACAGTTGTCAAAGTTGAGTCTGTTTCTGGTCAAATTGCTGGGGAAGACTTAAAATGTCCATTCATTTCTTAATTGTTTATGAGGGCTTTGTTGGTTTAGGAGAAATTTGTGGTTCAAATATATGTTGGAAAAGCACATGAAGGATTTAACTTTCTTTCTCATATTCTGCATGCTATCACCATGTTGAAAATAAAGTAAAGATGTGCAGAGGAGAAATTAATTATAAATAGTCTTGTGCAAAATAATGTTTGGGGAGGTTGGCCTGGTTCCATAACTTGAATCCACAGCCGAACGTAACGACTGCCTTGAATTTACCTTTACAGTTTTATTCATCGATACATTCAGGCGTGTACTGGAAGGAATTTGATTCAAACCTACCCTCTCCAACACATATTTGCACATGTCTAAGTATGAATAAAAATAGAATTCCGTATGTCAAAACATATATTTTTTCCCCTTTGTTTGTTGTTAACAAAGATTTTGAAGTCTTAAGAAAGACTTTGCAGTCTTAAAAGCGTCATCTGAGCAGTTAGGACTTGCATTAATGACTTACGATAAACCATTGATTTTAAATGGTTGATAATGAAAACAACACATTTTTTATGATTTCTCTCATACAATTCTAAGTAAAAGCTAAACTTGTATTAATATAAGATGTTAGCTTTGAAAGGTGATATCAGAAGCACCAGGAAATATATATATTGATGGTGGCATGCCAACATCTTCTCTGTGGAGCACTTGAAGGGTTTTGCTACAAATGATTTTTGCTGACTATATTAAACACAGTTGGAAGCTACGTGTTTCAAAAAAAAACAGCAATTGCTTGGGCTCGTCCAGGATTTGAACCCGGGACCTCTCGCACCCAAAGCGAGAATCATACCCCTAGACCAACGAGCCATTACATTAGTTGGGTTTTAGGAAAAAAATTGCCAGACTAACGCGCCAGACAGCGTTTGTGTTCTCAAAATAGAAACAAAGTTTTCGTTTTGAAGTGAGGATTTTAAATTTCCTCAATAGGATCTGTTTTTCCAATATCATTTTCATTGTATGGGTAAATTAACAGTTGAGGTTTATGTACGATGGTGATAAATCATATTGACAGTTGTCAAAGTTGAGTCTGTTTCTGGTCAAATTGCTGGGGAAGACTTAAAATTTCCATTCATTTCTTAATTGTTTATGAGGGCTTTGTTGGTTTAGGAGAAATTTGTGGTTCAAATATATGTTGGAAAAGCACATGAAGGATTTAACTTTCTTTCTCATATTCTGCATGCTATCACCATGTTGAAAATAAAGTAAAGATGTGCAGAGGAGAAATTAATTATAAATAGTCTTGTGCAAAATAATGTTTGGGGAGGTTGGCCTGGTTCCATAACTTGAATCCACAGCCGAACGTAACGACTGCCTTGAATTTACCTTTACAGTTTTATTCATCGATACATTCAGGCGTGTACTGGAAGGAATTTGATTCAAACCTACCCTCTCCAACACATATTTGCACATGTCTAAGTATGAATAAAAATAGAATTCCGTATGTCAAAACATATATTTTTTTCCACTTTGTTTGTTGTTAACAAAGATTTTGCAGTCTTAAGAAAGACTTTGCAGTCTTAAAAGCGTCATCTGAGCAGTTAGGACTTGCATTAATGACTTATGATAAACCATTGATTTTAAATGGTTGATAATGAAACAACACATTTTTTATGATTTCTCTCATACAATTCTAAGTAAAAGCTAAACTTGTATTAATATAAGATGTTAGCTTTGAAAGGTGATATCAGAAGCACCAGGAAATATATATATTGATGGTGGCATGCCAACATCTTCTCTGTGGAGCACTTGAAGGGTTTTGCTACAAATGATTTTTGCTGACTATATTAAACACAGTTGGAACTACGTGTTTCAAAAGAAAAACACCAATTGCTTGGGCTCGTCGGGGATTTGAACCCGGGACCTCTCGCACCCAAAGCGAGAATCATACCCCTAGACCAACGAGCCATTACATTAGTTGGGTTTTAGGAAAAAAATTGCCAGACTAACGCGCCAGACAGCGTTTGTGTTCTCAAAATAGAAACAAAGTTTTCGTTTTGAAGTGAGGATTTTAAAATTCCTCAATAGGATCTGTTTTTCCAATATCATTTTCATTGTATGGGTGAATTAACAGTTGAGGTTTATGTACGATGGTGATAAATCATATTGACAGTTGTCAAAGTTGAGTCTGTTTCTGGTCAAATTGCTGGGGAAGACTTAAAATGTCCATTCATTTCTTAATTGTTTATGAGGGCTTTGTTGGTTTAGGAGAAATTTGTGGTTCAAATATATGTTGGAAAAGCACATGAAGGATTTAACTTTCTTTCTCATATTCTGCATGCTATCACCATGTTGAAAATAAAGTAAAGATGTGCAGAGGAGAAATTAATTATAAATAGTCTTGTGCAAAATAATGTTTGGGGAGGTTGGCCTGGTTCCATAACTTGAATCCACAGCCGAACGTAACGACTGCCTTGAATTTACCTTTACAGTTTTATTCATCGATACATTCAGGCGTGTACTGGAAGGAATTTGATTCAAACCTACCCTCTCCAACACATATTTGCACATGTCTAAGTATGAATAAAAATAGAATTCCGTATGTCAAAACATATATTTTTTCCCCTTTGTTTGTTGTTAACAAAGATTTTGAAGTCTTAAGAAAGACTTTGCAGTCTTAAAAGCGTCATCTGAGCAGTTAGGACTTGCATTAATGACTTACGATAAACCATTGATTTTAAATGGTTGATAATGAAACAACACATTTTTTATGATTTCTCTCATACAATTCTAAGTAAAAGCTAAACTTGTATTAATATAAGATGTTAGCTTTGAAAGGTGATATCAGAAGCACCAGGAAATATATATATTGATGGTGGCATGCCAACATCTTCTCTGTGGAGCACTTGAAGGGTTTTGCTACAAATGATTTTTGCTGACTATATTAAACACAGTTGGAAGCTACGTGTTTAAAAAAAAAAGCAATTGCTTGGGCTCGTCCAGGATTTCAACCCGGGACCTCTCGCACCCAAAGCGAGAATCATACCCCTAGACCAACGAGCCATTACATTAGTTGGGTTTTAGGAAAAAAATTGCCAGACTAACGCGCCAGACAGCGTTTGTGTTCTCAAAATAGAAACAAAGTTTTCGTTTTGAAGTGAGGATTTTAAAATTCCTCAATAGGATCTGTTTTTCCAATATCATTTTCATTGTATGGGTGAATTAACAGTTGAGGTTTATGTACGATGGTGATAAATCATATTGACAGTTGTCAAAGTTGAGTCTGTTTCTGGTCAAATTGCTGGGGAAGACTTAAAATGTCCATTCATTTCTTAATTGTTTATGAGGGCTTTGTTGGTTTAGGAGAAATTTGTGGTTCAAATATATGTTGGAAAAGCACATGAAGGATTTAACTTTCTTTCTCATATTCTGCATGCTATCACCATGTTGAAAATAAAGTAAAGATGTGCAGAGGAGAAATTAATTATAAATAGTCTTGTGCAAAATAATGTTTGGGGAGGTTGGCCTGGTTCCATAACTTGAATCCACAGCCGAACGTAACGACTGCCTTGAATTTACCTTTACAGTTTTATTCATCGATACATTCAGGCGTGTACTGGAAGGAATTTGATTCAAACCTACCCTCTCCAACACATATTTGCACATGTCTAAGTATGAATAAAAATAGAATTCCGTATGTCAAAACATATATTTTTTCCCCTTTGTTTGTTGTTAACAAAGATTTTGAAGTCTTAAGAAAGACTTTGCAGTCTTAAAAGCGTCATCTGAGCAGTTAGGACTTGCATTAATGACTTACGATAAACCATTGATTTTAAATGGTTGATAATGAAAACAACACATTTTTTATGATTTCTCTCATACAATTCTAAGTAAAAGCTAAACTTGTATTAATATAAGATGTTAGCTTTGAAAGGTGATATCAGAAGCACCAGGAAATATATATATTGATGGTGGCATGCCAACATCTTCTCTGTGGAGCACTTGAAGGGTTTTGCTACAAATGATTTTTGCTGACTATATTAAACACAGTTGGAAGCTACGTGTTTCAAAAAAAAAACAGCAATTGCTTGGGCTCGTCCAGGATTTGAACCCGGGACCTCTCGCACCCAAAGCGAGAATCATACCCCTAGACCAACGAGCCATTACATTAGTTGGGTTTTAGGAAAAAAATTGCCAGACTAACGCGCCAGACA
The DNA here is from genome assembly GCF_036172605.1 of Pelobates fuscus. NCBI lineage: Eukaryota > Metazoa > Chordata > Amphibia > Anura > Pelobatidae > Pelobates > Pelobates fuscus. The sequence goes on along the minus strand of NC_086322.1, from coordinate 7,660,498 downwards.
GCGTTTGTGTTCTCAAAATAGAAACAAAGTTTTCGTTTTGAAGTGAGGATTTTAAATTTCCTCAATAGGATCTGTTTTTCCAATATCATTTTCATTGTATGGGTAAATTAACAGTTGAGGTTTATGTACGATGGTGATAAATCATATTGACAGTTGTCAAAGTTGAGTCTGTTTCTGGTCAAATTGCTGGGGAAGACTTAAAATTTCCATTCATTTCTTAATTGTTTATGAGGGCTTTGTTGGTTTAGGAGAAATTTGTGGTTCAAATATATGTTGGAAAAGCACATGAAGGATTTAACTTTCTTTCTCATATTCTGCATGCTATCACCATGTTGAAAATAAAGTAAAGATGTGCAGAGGAGAAATTAATTATAAATAGTCTTGTGCAAAATAATGTTTGGGGAGGTTGGCCTGGTTCCATAACTTGAATCCACAGCCGAACGTAACGACTGCCTTGAATTTACCTTTACAGTTTTATTCATCGATACATTCAGGCGTGTACTGGAAGGAATTTGATTCAAACCTACCCTCTCCAACACATATTTGCACATGTCTAAGTATGAATAAAAATAGAATTCCGTATGTCAAAACATATATTTTTTTCCACTTTGTTTGTTGTTAACAAAGATTTTGCAGTCTTAAGAAAGACTTTGCAGTCTTAAAAGCGTCATCTGAGCAGTTAGGACTTGCATTAATGACTTACGATAAACCATTGATTTTAAATGGTTGATAATGAAAACAACACATTTTTTATGATTTCTCTCATACAATTCTAAGTAAAAGCTAAACTTGTATTAATATAAGATGTTAGCTTTGAAAGGTGATATCAGAAGCACCAGGAAATATTTATATTGATGGTGGCATGCCAACATCTTCTCTGTGGAGCACTTGAAGGGTTTTGCTACAAATGATTTTTGCTGACTATATTAAACACAGTTGGAACTACGTGTTTCAAAAGAAAAACACCAATTGCTTGGGCTCGTCGGGGATTTGAACCCGGGACCTCTCGCACCCAAAGCGAGAATCATACCCCTAGACCAACGAGCCATTACATTAGTTGGGTTTTAGGAAACAAATTGCCAGACTAACGCGCCAGACAGCGTTTGTGTTCTCAAAATAGAAACAAAGTTTTCGTTTTGAAGTGAGGATTTTAAAATTCCTCAATAGGATCTGTTTTTCCAATATCATTTTCATTGTATGGGTGAATTAACAGTTGAGGTTTATGTACGATGGTGATAAATCATATTGACAGTTGTCAAAGTTGAGTCTGTTTCTGGTCAAATTGCTGGGGAAGACTTAAAATGTCCATTCATTTCTTAATTGTTTATGAGGGCTTTGTTGGTTTAGGAGAAATTTGTGGTTCAAATATATGTTGGAAAAGCACATGAAGGATTTAACTTTCTTTCTCATATTCTGCATGCTATCACCATGTTGAAAATAAAGTAAAGATGTGCAGAGGAGAAATTAATTATAAATAGTCTTGTGCAAAATAATGTTTGGGGAGGTTGGCCTGGTTCCATAACTTGAATCCACAGCCGAACGTAACGACTGCCTTGAATTTACCTTTACAGTTTTATTCATCGATACATTCAGGCGTGTACTGGAAGGAATTTGATTCAAACCTACCCTCTCCAACACATATTTGCACATGTCTAAGTATGAATAAAAATAGAATTCCGTATGTCAAAACATATATTTTTTCCCCTTTGTTTGTTGTTAACAAAGATTTTGAAGTCTTAAGAAAGACTTTGCAGTCTTAAAAGCGTCATCTGAGCAGTTAGGACTTGCATTAATGACTTACGATAAACCATTGATTTTAAATGGTTGATAATGAAACAACACATTTTTTATGATTTCTCTCATACAATTCTAAGTAAAAGCTAAACTTGTATTAATATAAGATGTTAGCTTTGAAAGGTGATATCAGAAGCACCAGGAAATATATATATTGATGGTGGCATGCCAACATCTTCTCTGTGGAGCACTTGAAGGGTTTTGCTACAAATGATTTTTGCTGACTATATTAAACACAGTTGGAAGCTACGTGTTTAAAAAAAAAAGCAATTGCTTGGGCTCGTCCAGGATTTCAACCCGGGACCTCTCGCACCCAAAGCGAGAATCATACCCCTAGACCAACGAGCCATTACATTAGTTGGGTTTTAGGAAAAAAATTGCCAGACTAACGCGCCAGACAGCGTTTGTGTTCTCAAAATAGAAACAAAGTTTTCGTTTTGAAGTGAGGATTTTAAAATTCCTCAATAGGATCTGTTTTTCCAATATCATTTTCATTGTATGGGTGAATTAACAGTTGAGGTTTATGTACGATGGTGATAAATCATATTGACAGTTGTCAAAGTTGAGTCTGTTTCTGGTCAAATTGCTGGGGAAGACTTAAAATGTCCATTCATTTCTTAATTGTTTATGAGGGCTTTGTTGGTTTAGGAGAAATTTGTGGTTCAAATATATGTTGGAAAAGCACATGAAGGATTTAACTTTCTTTCTCATATTCTGCATGCTATCACCATGTTGAAAATAAAGTAAAGATGTGCAGAGGAGAAATTAATTATAAATAGTCTTGTGCAAAATAATGTTTGGGGAGGTTGGCCTGGTTCCATAACTTGAATCCACAGCCGAACGTAACGACTGCCTTGAATTTACCTTTACAGTTTTATTCATCGATACATTCAGGCGTGTACTGGAAGGAATTTGATTCAAACCTACCCTCTCCAACACATATTTGCACATGTCTAAGTATGAATAAAAATAGAATTCCGTATGTCAAAACATATATTTTTTCCCCTTTGTTTGTTGTTAACAAAGATTTTGAAGTCTTAAGAAAGACTTTGCAGTCTTAAAAGCGTCATCTGAGCAGTTAGGACTTGCATTAATGACTTACGATAAACCATTGATTTTAAATGGTTGATAATGAAAACAACACATTTTTTATGATTTCTCTCATACAATTCTAAGTAAAAGCTAAACTTGTATTAATATAAGATGTTAGCTTTGAAAGGTGATATCAGAAGCACCAGGAAATATATATATTGATGGTGGCATGCCAACATCTTCTCTGTGGAGCACTTGAAGGGTTTTGCTACAAATGATTTTTGCTGACTATATTAAACACAGTTGGAAGCTACGTGTTTAAAAAAAAAAACAGCAATTGCTTGGGCTCGTCCAGGATTTGAACCCGGGACCTCTCGCACCCAAAGCGAGAATCATACCCCTAGACCAACGAGCCATTACATTAGTTGGGTTTTAGGAAAAAAATTGCCAGACTAACGCGCCAGACAGCGTTTGTGTTCTCAAAATAGAAACAAAGTTTTCGTTTTGAAGTGAGGATTTTAAATTTCCTCAATAGGATCTGTTTTTCCAATATCATTTTCATTGTATGGGTAAATTAACAGTTGAGGTTTATGTACGATGGTGATAAATCATATTGACAGTTGTCAAAGTTGAGTCTGTTTCTGGTCAAATTGCTGGGGAAGACTTAAAATTTCCATTCATTTCTTAATTGTTTATGAGGGCTTTGTTGGTTTAGGAGAAATTTGTGGTTCAAATATATGTTGGAAAAGCACATGAAGGATTTAACTTTCTTTCTCATATTCTGCATGCTATCACCATGTTGAAAATAAAGTAAAGATGTGCAGAGGAGAAATTAATTATAAATAGTCTTGTGCAAAATAATGTTTGGGGAGGTTGGCCTGGTTCCATAACTTGAATCCACAGCCGAACGTAACGACTGCCTTGAATTTACCTTTACAGTTTTATTCATCGATACATTCAGGCGTGTACTGGAAGGAATTTGATTCAAACCTACCCTCTCCAACACATATTTGCACATGTCTAAGTATGAATAAAAATAGAATTCCGTATGTCAAAACATATATTTTTTTCCACTTTGTTTGTTGTTAACAAAGATTTTGCAGTCTTAAGAAAGACTTTGCAGTCTTAAAAGCGTCATCTGAGCAGTTAGGACTTGCATTAATGACTTACGATAAACCATTGATTTTAAATGGTTGATAATGAAAACAACACATTTTTTATGATTTCTCTCATACAATTCTAAGTAAAAGCTAAACTTGTATTAATATAAGATGTTAGCTTTGAAAGGTGATATCAGAAGCACCAGGAAATATTTATATTGATGGTGGCATGCCAACATCTTCTCTGTGGAGCACTTGAAGGGTTTTGCTACAAATGATTTTTGCTGACTATATTAAACACAGTTGGAAGCTACGTGTTTCAAAAGAAAAACACCAATTGCTTGGGCTCGTCCGGGATTTGAACCCAGGACCTCTCGCACCCAAAGCGAGAATCATACCCCTAGACCAACGAGCCATTACATTAGTTGGGTTTTAGGAAAAAAATTGCCAGACTAACATTAGTTGGGTTTTAGGAAAAAAATTGCCAGACTAACGCGCCAGACAGCGTTTGTGTTCTCAAAATAGAAACAAAGTTTTCGTTTTGAAGTGAGGATTTTAAATTTCCTCAATAGGATCTGTTTTTCCAATATCATTTTCATTGTATGGGTAAATTAACAGTTGAGGTTTATGTACGATGGTGATAAATCATATTGACAGTTGTCAAAATTGAGTCTGTTTCTGGTCAAATTGCTGGGGAAGACTTAAAATGTCCATTCATTTCTTAATTGTTTATGAGGGCTTTGTTGGTTTAGGAGAAATTTGTGGTTCAAATATATGTTGGAAAAGCACATGAAGGATTTAACTTTCTTTCTCATATTCTGCATGCTATCACCATGTTGAAAATAAAGTAAAGATGTGCAGAGGAGAAATTAATTATAAATAGTCTTGTGCAAAATAATGTTTGGGGAGGTTGGCCTGGTTCCATAACTTGAATCCACAGCCGAACGTAACGACTGCCTTGAATTTACCTTTACAGTTTTATTCATCGATACATTCAGGCGTGTACTGGAAGGAATTTGATTCAAACCTACCCTCTCCAACACATATTTGCACATGTCTAAGTATGAATAAAAATAGAATTCCGTATGTCAAAACATATATATTTTTCCCCTTTGTTTGTTGTTAACAAAGATTTTGCAGTCTTAAGAAAGACTTTGCAGTCTTAAAAGCGTCATCTGAGCAGTTAGGACTTGCATTAATGACTTATGATAAACCATTGATTTTAAATGGTTGATAATGAAAACAACACATTTTTTATGATTTCTCTCATACAATTCTAAGTAAAAGTTCAACTTGAATAAATATAAGATGTTAGCTTTGAAATGTGATATCAGAAGCACCAGGAAATATATATATTGATGGTGGCATGCCAACATCTTCTCTGTGGAGCACTTGAAGGGTTTTGCTACAAATGATTTTTGCTGACTATATTAAACACAGTTGGAAGCTACGTGTTTCAAAAGAAAAACACCAATTGCTTGGGCTCGTCTGGGATTTGAACCCGAGACCTCTCGCACCCAAAGCGAGAATCATACCCCTAGACCAACGAGCCATTACATTAGTTGGGTTTTAGGAAAAAAATTGCCAGACTAACGCGCCAGACAGCGTTTGTGTTCTCAAAATAGAAACAAAGTTTTCATTTGAAGTGAGGATTTTAAATTTCCTCAATAGGATCTGTTTTTCCAATATCATTTTTATTGTATGGGTAAATTAACAGTTGAGGTTTATGTACGATGGTGATAAATCATATTGACAGTTGTCAAAGTTGAGTCTGTTTCTGGTCAAATTGCTGGGGAAGACTTAAAATGTCCATTCATTTCTTAATTGTTTATGAGGGCTTTGTTGGTTTAGGAGAAATTTGTGGTTCAAATATATGTTGGAAAAGCACATGAAGGATTTAACTTTCTTTCTCATATTCTGCATGCTATCACCATGTTGAAAATAAAGTAAAGATGTGCAGAGGAGAAATTAATTATAAATAGTCTTGTGCAAAATAATGTTTGGGGAGGTTGGCCTGGTTCCATAACTTGAATCCACAGCCGAACGTAACGACTGCCTTGAATTTACCTTTACAGTTTTATTCATCGATACATTCAGGCGTGTACTGGAAGGAATTTGATTCAAACCTACCCTCTCCAACACATATTTGCACATGTCTAAGTATGAATAAAAATAGAATTCCGTATGTCAAAACATATATTTTTTTCCACTTTGTTTGTTGTTAACAAAGATTTTGCAGTCTTAAGAAAGACTTTGCAGTCTTAAAAGCGTCATCTGAGCAGTTAGGACTTGCATTAATGACTTATGATAAACCATTGATTTTAAATGGTTGATAATGAAACAACACATTTTTTATGATTTCTCTCATACAATTCTAAGTAAAAGCTAAACTTGTATTAATATAAGATGTTAGCTTTGAAAGGTGATATCAGAAGCACCAGGAAATATATATATTGATGGTGGCATGCCAACATCTTCTCTGTGGAGCACTTGAAGGGTTTTGCTACAAATGATTTTTGCTGACTATATTAAACACAGTTGGAACTACGTGTTTCAAAAGAAAAAAACCAATTGCTTGGGCTCGTCGGGGATTTGAACCCGGGACCTCTCGCACCCAAAGCGAGAATCATACCCCTAGACCAACGAGCCATTACATTAGTTGGGTTTTAGGAAAAAAATTGCCAGACTAACGCGCCAGACAGCGTTTGTGTTCTCAAAATAGAAACAAAGTTTTCGTTTTGAAGTGAGGATTTTAAAATTCCTCAATAGGATCTGTTTTTCCAATATCATTTTCATTGTATGGGTGAATTAACAGTTGAGGTTTATGTACGATGGTGATAAATCATATTGACAGTTGTCAAAGTTGAGTCTGTTTCTGGTCAAATTGCTGGGGAAGACTTAAAATGTCCATTCATTTCTTAATTGTTTATGAGGGCTTTGTTGGTTTAGGAGAAATTTGTGGTTCAAATATATGTTGGAAAAGCACATGAAGGATTTAACTTTCTTTCTCATATTCTGCATGCTATCACCATGTTGAAAATAAAGTAAAGATGTGCAGAGGAGAAATTAATTATAAATAGTCTTGTGCAAAATAATGTTTGGGGAGGTTGGCCTGGTTCCATAACTTGAATCCACAGCCGAACGTAACGACTGCCTTGAATTTACCTTTACAGTTTTATTCATCGATACATTCAGGCGTGTACTGGAAGGAATTTGATTCAAACCTACCCTCTCCAACACATATTTGCACATGTCTAAGTATGAATAAAAATAGAATTCCGTATGTCAAAACATATATTTTTTCCCCTTTGTTTGTTGTTAACAAAGATTTTGAAGTCTTAAGAAAGACTTTGCAGTCTTAAAAGCGTCATCTGAGCAGTTAGGACTTGCATTAATGACTTACGATAAACCATTGATTTTAAATGGTTGATAATGAAACAACACATTTTTTATGATTTCTCTCATACAATTCTAAGTAAAAGCTAAACTTGTATTAATATAAGATGTTAGCTTTGAAAGGTGATATCAGAAGCACCAGGAAATATATATATTGATGGTGGCATGCCAACATCTTCTCTGTGGAGCACTTGAAGGGTTTTGCTACAAATGATTTTTGCTGACTATATTAAACACAGTTGGAAGCTACGTGTTTAAAAAAAAAAGCAATTGCTTGGGCTCGTCCAGGATTTCAACCCGGGACCTCTCGCACCCAAAGCGAGAATCATACCCCTAGACCAACGAGCCATTACATTAGTTGGGTTTTAGGAAAAAAATTGCCAGACTAACGCGCCAGACAGCGTTTGTGTTCTCAAAATAGAAACAAAGTTTTCGTTTTGAAGTGAGGATTTTAAAATTCCTCAATAGGATCTGTTTTTCCAATATCATTTTCATTGTATGGGTGAATTAACAGTTGAGGTTTATGTACGATGGTGATAAATCATATTGACAGTTGTCAAAGTTGAGTCTGTTTCTGGTCAAATTGCTGGGGAAGACTTAAAATGTCCATTCATTTCTTAATTGTTTATGAGGGCTTTGTTGGTTTAGGAGAAATTTGTGGTTCAAATATATGTTGGAAAAGCACATGAAGGATTTAACTTTCTTTCTCATATTCTGCATGCTATCACCATGTTGAAAATAAAGTAAAGATGTGCAGAGGAGAAATTAATTATAAATAGTCTTGTGCAAAATAATGTTTGGGGAGGTTGGCCTGGTTCCATAACTTGAATCCACAGCCGAACGTAACGACTGCCTTGAATTTACCTTTACAGTTTTATTCATCGATACATTCAGGCGTGTACTGGAAGGAATTTGATTCAAACCTACCCTCTCCAACACATATTTGCACATGTCTAAGTATGAATAAAAATAGAATTCCGTATGTCAAAACATATATTTTTTCCCCTTTGTTTGTTGTTAACAAAGATTTTGAAGTCTTAAGAAAGACTTTGCAGTCTTAAAAGCGTCATCTGAGCAGTTAGGACTTGCATTAATGACTTACGATAAACCATTGATTTTAAATGGTTGATAATGAAAACAACACATTTTTTATGATTTCTCTCATACAATTCTAAGTAAAAGCTAAACTTGTATTAATATAAGATGTTAGCTTTGAAAGGTGATATCAGAAGCACCAGGAAATATATATATTGATGGTGGCATGCCAACATCTTCTCTGTGGAGCACTTGAAGGGTTTTGCTACAAATGATTTTTGCTGACTATATTAAACACAGTTGGAAGCTACGTGTTTCAAAAGAAAAACACCAATTGCTTGGGCTCGTCCGGGATTTGAACCCGGGACCTCTCGCACCCAAAGCGAGAATCATACCCCTAGACCAACGAGCCATTACATTAGTTGGGTTTTAGGAAAAAAATTGCCAGACTAACATTAGTTGGGTTTTAGGAAAAAAATTGCCAGACTAACGCGCCAGACAGCGTTTGTGTTCTCAAAATAGAAACAAAGTTTTCGTTTTGAAGTGAGGATTTTAAATTTCCTCAATAGGATCTGTTTTTCCAATATCATTTTCATTGTATGGGTAAATTAACAGTTGAGGTTTATGTACGATGGTGATAAATCATATTGACAGTTGTCAAAATTGAGTCTGTTTCTGGTCAAATTGCTGGGGAAGACTTAAAATGTCCATTCATTTCTTAATTGTTTATGAGGGCTTTGTTGGTTTAGGAGAAATATGTGGTTCAAATATATGTTGGAAAAGCACATGAAGGATTTAACTTTCTTTCTCATATTCTGCATGCTATCACCATGTTGAAAATAAAGTAAAGATGTGCAGAGGAGAAATTAATTATAAATAGTCTTGTGCAAAATAATGTTTGGGGAGGTTGGCCTGGTTCCATAACTTGAATCCACAGCCGAACGTAACGACTGCCTTGAATTTACCTTTACAGTTTTATTCATCGATACATTCAGGCGTGTACTGGAAGGAATTTGATTCAAACCTACCCTCTCCAACACATATTTGCACATGTCTAAGTATGAATAAAAATAGAATTCCGTATGTCAAAACATATATATTTTTCCCCTTTGTTTGTTGTTAACAAAGATTTTGCAGTCTTAAGAAAGACTTTGCAGTCTTAAAAGCGTCATCTGAGCAGTTAGGACTTGCATTAATGACTTATGATAAACCATTGATTTTAAATGGTTGATAATGAAAACAACACATTTTTTATGATTTCTCTCATACAATTCTAAGTAAAAGTTCAACTTGAATAAATATAAGATGTTAGCTTTGAAATGTGATATCAGAAGCACCAGGAAATATATATATTGATGGTGGCATGCCAACATCTTCTCTGTGGAGCACTTGAAGGGTTTTGCTACAAATGATTTTTGCTGACTATATTAAACACAGTTGGAAGCTACGTGTTTCAAAAGAAAAACACCAATTGCTTGGGCTCGTCTGGGATTTGAACCCGAGACCTCTCGCACCCAAAGCGAGAATCATACCCCTAGACCAACGAGCCATTACATTAGTTGGGTTTTAGGAAAAAAATTGCCAGACTAACGCGCCAGACAGCGTTTGTGTTCTCAAAATAGAAACAAAGTTTTCATTTGAAGTGAGGATTTTAAATTTCCTCAATAGGATCTGTTTTTCCAATATCATTTTTATTGTATGGGTAAATTAACAGTTGAGGTTTATGTACGATGGTGATAAATCATATTGACAGTTGTCAAAGTTGAGTCTGTTTCTGGTCAAATTGCTGGGGAAGACTTAAAATGTCCATTCATTTCTTAATTGTTTATGAGGGCTTTGTTGGTTTAGGAGAAATTTGTGGTTCAAATATATGTTGGAAAAGCACATGAAGGATTTAACTTTCTTTCTCATATTCTGCATGCTATCACCATGTTGAAAATAAAGTAAAGATGTGCAGAGGAGAAATTAATTATAAATAGTCTTGTGCAAAATAATGTTTGGGGAGGTTGGCCTGGTTCCATAACTTGAATCCACAGCCGAACGTAACGACTGCCTTGAATTTACCTTTACAGTTTTATTCATCGATACATTCAGGTGTGTACTGGAAGGAATTTGATTCAAACCTACCCTCTCCAACACATATTTGCACATGTCTAAGTATGAATAAAAATAGAATTCCGTATGTCAAAACATATATTTTTTTCCCCTTTGTTTGTTGTTAACAAAGATTTTGCAGTCTTAAAAGCGTCATCTGAGCAGTTAGGACTTGCATTAATGACTTACGATAAACCATTGATTTTAAATGGTTGATAATGAAAACAACACATTTTTTATGATTTCTCTCATACAATTCTAAGTAAAAGCTAAACTTGTATTAATATAAGATGTTAGCTTTGAAAGGTGATATCAGAAGCACCAGGAAATATATATATTGATGGTGGCATGCCAACATCTTCTCTGTGGAGCACTTGAAGGGTTTTGCTACAAATGATTTTTGCTGACTATATTAAACACAGTTGGAAGCTACGTGTTTCAAAAGAAAAACACCAATTGCTTGGGCTCGTCCGGGATTTGAACCCGGGACCTCTCGCACCCAAAGCGAGAATCATACCCCTAGACCAACGAGCCATTACATTAGTTGGGTTTTAGGAAAAAAATTGCCAAACTAACATGCCAGACAGCGTTTGTGTTCTCAAAATAGAAACAAAGTTTTCGTTTTGAAGTGAGGATTTTAAATTTCCTCAATAGGATCTGTTTTTCCAATATCATTTTCATTGTATGGGTAAATTAACAGTTGAGGTTTATGTACGATGGTGATAAATCATATTGACAGTTGTCAAAGTTGAGTCTGTTTCTGGTCAAATTGCTGGGGAAGACTTAAAATGTCCATTCATTTCTTAATTGTTTATGAGGGCTTTGTTGGTTTAGGAGAAATTTGTGGTTCAAATATATGTTGGAAAAGCACATGAAGGATTTAACTTTCTTTCTCATATTCTGCATGCTATCACCATGTTGAAAATAAAGTAAAGATGTGCAGAGGAGAAATTAATTATAAATAGTCTTGTGCAAAATAATGTTTGGGGAGGTTGGCCTGGTTCCATAACTTGAATCCACAGCCGAACGTAACGACTGCCTTGAATTTACCTTTACAGTTTTATTCATCGATACATTCAGGCGTGTACTGGAAGGAATTTGATTCAAACCTACCCTCTCCAACACATATTTGCACATGTCTAAGTATGAATAAAAATAGAATTCCGTATGTCAAAACATATATTTTTTTCCCCTTTGTTTGTTGTTAACAAAGATTTTGCAGTCTTAAAAGCGTCATCTGAGCAGTTAGGACTTGCATTAATGACTTACGATAAACCATTGATTTTAAATGGTTGATAATGAAAACAACACATTTTTTATGATTTCTCTCATACAATTCTAAGTAAAAGCTAAACTTGTATTAATATAAGATGTTAGCTTTGAAAGGTGATATCAGAAGCACCAGGAAATATATATATTGATGGTGGCATGCCAACATCTTCTCTGTGGAGCACTTGAAGGGTTTTGCTACAAATGATTTTTGCTGACTATATTAAACACAGTTGGAAGCTACGTGTTTCAAAAGAAAAACACCAATTGCTTGGGCTCGTCCGGGATTTGAACCCGGGACCTCTCGCACCCAAAGCGAGAATCATACCCCTAGACCAACGAGCCATTACATTAGTTGGGTTTTAGGAAAAAAATTGCCAGACTAACGCGCCAGACAGCGTTTGTGTTCTCAAAATAGAAACAAAGTTTTCGTTTTGAAGTGAGGATTTTAAAATTCCTCAATAGGATCTGTTTTTCCAATATCATTTTCATTGTATGGGTGAATTAACAGTTGAGGTTTATGTACGATGGTGATAAATCATATTGACAGTTGTCAAAGTTGAGTCTGTTTCTGGTCAAATTGCTGGGGAAGACTTAAAATGTCCATTCATTTCTTAATTGTTTATGAGGGCTTTGTTGGTTTAGGAGAAATTTGTGGTTCAAATATATGTTGGAAAAGCACATGAAGGATTTAACTTTCTTTCTCATATTCTGCATGCTATCACCATGTTGAAAATAAAGTAAAGATGTGCAGAGGAGAAATTAATTATAAATAGTCTTGTGCAAAATAATGTTTGGGGAGGTTGGCCTGGTTCCATAACTTGAATCCACAGCCGAACGTAACGACTGCCTTGAATTTACCTTTACAGTTTTATTCATCGATACATTCAGGCGTGTACTGGAAGGAATTTGATTCAAACCTACCCTCTCCAACACATATTTGCACATGTCTAAGTATGAATAAAAATAGAATTCCGTATGTCAAAACATATATTTTTTTCCCCTTTGTTTGTTGTTAACAAAGATTTTGAAGTCTTAAGAAAGACTTTGCAGTCTTAAAAGCGTCATCTGAGCAGTTAGGACTTGCATTAATGACTTACGATAAACCATTGATTTTAAATGGTTGATAATGAAAACAACACATTTTTTATGATTTCTCTCATACAATTCTAAGTAAAAGCTAAACTTGTATTAATATAAGATGTTAGCTTTGAAAGGTGATATCAGAAGCACCAGGAAATATATATATTGATGGTGGCATGCCAACATCTTCTCTGTGGAGCACTTGAAGGGTTTTGCTACAAATGATTTTTGCTGACTATATTAAACACAGTTGGAAGCTACGTGTTTAAAAAAAAAACAGCAATTGCTTGGGCTCGTCCAGGATTTGAAACCGGGACCTCTCGCACCCAAAGCGAGAATCATACCCCTAGACCAACGAGCCATTACATTAGTTGGGTTTTAGGAAAAAAATTGCCAGACTAACGCGCCAGACAGCGTTTGTGTTCTCAAAATAGAAACAAAGTTTTCGTTTTGAAGTGAGGATTTTAAATTTCCTCAATAGGATCTGTTTTTCCAATATCATTTTCATTGTATGGGTGAATTAACAGTTGAGGTTTATGTACGATGGTGATAAATCATATTGACAGTTGTCAACGTTGAGTCTGTTTCTGGTCAAATTGCTGGGGAAGACTTAAAATTTCCATTCATTTCTTAATTGTTTATGAGGGCTTTGTTGGTTTAGGAGAAATTTGTGGTTCAAATATATGTTGGAAAAGCACATGAAGGATTTAACTTTCTTTCTCATATTCTGCATGCTATCACCATGTTGAAAATAAAGTAAAGATGTGCAGAGGAGAAATTAATTATAAATAGTCTTGTGCAAAATAATGTTTGGGGAGGTTGGCCTGGTTCCATAACTTGAATCCACAGCCGAACGTAACGACTGCCTTGAATTTACCTTTACAGTTTTATTCATCGATACATTCAGGCGTGTACTGGAAGGAATTTGATTCAAACCTACCCTCTCCAACACATATTTGCACATGTCTAAGTATGAATAAAAATAGAATTCCGTATGTCAAAACATATATTTTTTTCCACTTTGTTTGTTGTTAACAAAGATTTTGCAGTCTTAAGAAAGACTTTGCAGTCTTAAAAGCGTCATCTGAGCAGTTAGGACTTGCATTAATGACTTACGATAAACCATTGATTTTAAATGGTTGATAATGAAAACAACACATTTTTTATGATTTCTCTCATACAATTCTAAGTAAAAGCTAAACTTGTATTAATATAAGATGTTAGCTTTGAAAGGTGATATCAGAAGCACCAGGAAATATTTATATTGATGGTGGCATGCCAACATCTTCTCTGTGGAGCACTTGAAGGGTTTTGCTACAAATGATTTTTGCTGACTATATTAAACACAGTTGGAAGCTACGTGTTTCAAAAAAAAACAGCAATTGCTTGGGCTCGTCCAGGATTTGAACCCGGGACCTCTCGCACCCAAAGCGAGAATCATACCCCTAGACCAACGAGCCATTACATTAGTTGGGTTTTAGGAAAAAAATTGCCAGACTAACGCGCCAGACAGCGTTTGTGTTCTCAAAATAGAAACAAAGTTTTCGTTTTGAAGTGAGGATTTTAAATTTCCTCAATAGGATCTGTTTTTCCAATATCATTTTCATTGTATGGGTGAATTAACAGTTGAGGTTTATGTACGATGGTGATAAATCATATTGACAGTTGTCAACGTTGAGTCTGTTTCTGGTCAAATTGCTGGGGAAGACTTAAAATTTCCATTCATTTCTTAATTGTTTATGAGGGCTTTGTTGGTTTAGGAGAAATTTGTGGTTCAAATATATGTTGGAAAAGCACATGAAGGATTTAACTTTCTTTCTCATATTCTGCATGCTATCACCATGTTGAAAATAAAGTAAAGATGTGCAGAGGAGAAATTAATTATAAATAGTCTTGTGCAAAATAATGTTTGGGGAGGTTGGCCTGGTTCCATAACTTGAATCCACAGCCGAACGTAACGACTGCCTTGAATTTACCTTTACAGTTTTATTCATCGATACATTCAGGCGTGTACTGGAAGGAATTTGATTCAAACCTACCCTCTCCAACACATATTTGCACATGTCTAAGTATGAATAAAAATAGAATTCCGTATGTCAAAACATATATTTTTTTCCACTTTGTTTGTTGTTAACAAAGATTTTGCAGTCTTAAGAAAGACTTTGCAGTCTTAAAAGCGTCATCTGAGCAGTTAGGACTTGCATTAATGACTTACGATAAACCATTGATTTTAAATGGTTGATAATGAAAACAACACATTTTTTATGATTTCTCTCATACAATTCTAAGTAAAAGCTAAACTTGTATTAATATAAGATGTTAGCTTTGAAAGGTGATATCAGAAGCACCAGGAAATATTTATATTGATGGTGGCATGCCAACATCTTCTCTGTGGAGCACTTGAAGGGTTTTGCTACAAATGATTTTTGCTGACTATATTAAACACAGTTGGAAGCTACGTGTTTCAAAAGAAAAACACCAATTGCTTGGGCTCGTCCGGGATTTGAACCCGGGACCTCTCGCACCCAAAGCGAGAATCATACCCCTAGACCAACGAGCCATTACATTAGTTGGGTTTTAGGAAAAAAATTGCCAGACTAACGCGCCAGACAGCGTTTGTGTTCTCAAAATAGAAACAAAGTTTTCGTTTTGAAGTGAGGATTTTAAAATTCCTCAATAGGATCTGTTTTTCCAATATCATTTTCATTGTATGGGTGAATTAACAGTTGAGGTTTATGTACGATGGTGATAAATCATATTGACAGTTGTCAACGTTGAGTCTGTTTCTGGTCAAATTGCTGGGGAAGACTTAAAATTTCCATTCATTTCTTAATTGTTTATGAGGGCTTTGTTGGTTTAGGAGAAATTTGTGGTTCAAATATATGTTGGAAAAGCACATGAAGGATTTAACTTTCTTTCTCATATTCTGCATGCTATCACCATGTTGAAAATAAAGTAAAGATGTGCAGAGGAGAAATTAATTATAAATAGTCTTGTGCAAAATAATGTTTGGGGAGGTTGGCCTGGTTCCATAACTTGAATCCACAGCCGAACGTAACGACTGCCTTGAATTTACCTTTACAGTTTTATTCATCGATACATTCAGGCGTGTACTGGAAGGAATTTGATTCAAACCTACCCTCTCCAACACATATTTGCACATGTCTAAGTATGAATAAAAATAGAATTCCGTATGTCAAAACATATATTTTTTTCCACTTTGTTTGTTGTTAACAAAGATTTTGCAGTCTTAAGAAAGACTTTGCAGTCTTAAAAGCGTCATCTGAGCAGTTAGGACTTGCATTAATGACTTACGATAAACCATTGATTTTAAATGGTTGATAATGAAAACAACACATTTTTTATGATTTCTCTCATACAATTCTAAGTAAAAGCTAAACTTGTATTAATATAAGATGTTAGCTTTGAAAGGTGATATCAGAAGCACCAGGAAATATTTATATTGATGGTGGCATGCCAACATCTTCTCTGTGGAGCACTTGAAGGGTTTTGCTACAAATGATTTTTGCTGACTATATTAAACACAGTTGGAAGCTACGTGTTTCAAAAGAAAAACACCAATTGCTTGGGCTCGTCCGGGATTTGAACCCGGGACCTCTCGCACCCAAAGCGAGAATCATACCCCTAGACCAACGAGCCATTACATTAGTTGGGTTTTAGGAAAAAAATTGCCAGACTAACGCGCCAGACAGCGTTTGTGTTCTCAAAATAGAAACAAAGTTTTCGTTTTGAAGTGAGGATTTTAAAATTCCTCAATAGGATCTGTTTTTCCAATATCATTTTCATTGTATGGGTGAATTAACAGTTGAGGTTTATGTACGATGGTGATAAATCATATTGACAGTTGTCAAAGTTGAGTCTGTTTCTGGTCAAATTGCTGGGGAAGACTTAAAATGTCCATTCATTTCTTAATTGTTTATGAGGGCTTTGTTGGTTTAGGAGAAATTTGTGGTTCAAATATATGTTGGAAAAGCACATGAAGGATTTAACTTTCTTTCTCATATTCTGCATGCTATCACCATGTTGAAAATAAAGTAAAGATGTGCAGAGGAGAAATTAATTATAAATAGTCTTGTGCAAAATAATGTTTGGGGAGGTTGGCCTGGTTCCATAACTTGAATCCACAGCCGAACGTAACGACTGCCTTGAATTTACCTTTACAGTTTTATTCATCGATACATTCAGGTGTGTACTGGAAGGAATTTGATTCAAACCTACCCTCTCCAACACATATTTGCACATGTCTAAGTATGAATAAAAATAGAATTCCGTATGTCAAAACATATATTTTTTTCCCCTTTGTTTGTTGTTAACAAAGATTTTGCAGTCTTAAAAGCGTCATCTGAGCAGTTAGGACTTGCATTAATGACTTACGATAAACCATTGATTTTAAATGGTTGATAATGAAAACAACACATTTTTTATGATTTCTCTCATACAATTCTAAATAAAAGCTAAACTTGTATTAATATAAGATGTTAGCTTTGAAAGGTGATATCAGAAGCACCAGGAAATATATATATTGATGGTGGCATGCCAACATCTTCTCTGTGGAGCACTTGAAGGGTTTTGCTACAAATGATTTTTGCTGACTATATTAAACACAGTTGGAAGCTACGTGTTTCAAAAGAAAAACACCAATTGCTTGGGCTCATCCGGGATTTGAACCCGGGACCTCTCGCACCCAAAGCGAGAATCATACCCCTAGACCAACGAGCCATTACATTAGTTGGGTTTTAGGAAAAAAATTGCCAGACTAACGCGCCAGACAGCGTTTGTGTTCTCAAAATAGAAGCAAAGTTTTCGTTTTGAAGTGAGGATTTTAAATTTCCTCAATAGGATCTGTTTTTCCAATATCATTTTCATTGTATGGGTAAATTAACAGTTGAGGTTTAGGTACGATGGTGATAAATCATATTGACAGTTGTCAAAGTTGAGTCTGTTTCTGGTCAAATTGCTGGGGAAGACTTAAAATGTCCATTCATTTCTTAATTGTTTATGAGGGCTTTGTTGGTTTAGGAGAAATTTGTGGTTCAAATATATGTTGGAAAAGCACATGAAGGATTCAACTTTCTTTCTCATATTCTGCATGCTATCACCATGTTGAAAATAAAGTAAAGATGTGCAGAGGAGAAATTAATTATAAATAGTCTTGTGCAAAATAATGTTTGGGGAGGTTGGCCTGGTTCCATAACTTGAATCCACAGCCGAACGTAACGACTGCCTTGAATTTACCTTCACAGTTTTATTCATCGATACATTCAGGCGTGTACTGGAAGGAATTTGATTCAAACCTACCCTCTCCAACCCATATTTGCACATTTCTAAGTATGAATAAAAATAGAATTCCGTATGTCAAAACATATATTTTTTTCCCCTTTGTTTGTTGTTAACAAAGATTTTGCAGTCTTAAGAAAGACTTTGCAGTCTTAAAAGCGTCATCTGAGCAGTTAGGACTTGCATTAATGACTTACGATAAACCATTGATTTTAAATGGTTGATAATGAAAACAACACATTTTTTATGATTTCTCTCATACAATTCTAAGTAAAAGCTAAACTTGTATTAATATAAGATGTTAGCTTTGAAAGGTGATATCAGAAGCACCAGGAAATATTTATATTGATGGTGGCATGCCAACATCTTCTCTGTGGAGCACTTGAAGGGTTTTGCTACAAATGATTTTTGCTGACTATATTAAACACAGTTGGAAGCTACGTGTTTGAAAAGAAAAACACCAATTGCTTGGGCTCGTCCGGGATTTGAACCCGGGACCTCTCGCACCCAAAGCGAGAATCATACCCCTAGACCAACGAGCCATTACATTAGTTGGGTTTTAGGAAAAAAATTGCCAGACTAACATTAGTTGGGTTTTAGGAAAAAAATTGCCAGACTAACGCGCCAGACAGCGTTTGTGTTCTCAAAATAGAAACAAAGTTTTCGTTTTGAAGTGAGGATTTTAAATTTCCTCAATAGGATCTGTTTTTCCAATATCATTTTCATTGTATGGGTAAATTAACAGTTGAGGTTTATGTACGATGGTGATAAATCATATTGACAGTTGTCAAAGTTGAGTCTGTTTCTGGTCAAATTGCTGGGGAAGACTTAAAATGTCCATTCATTTCTTAATTGTTTATGAGGGCTTTGTTGGTTTAGGAGAAATATGTGGTTCAAATATATGTTGGAAAAGCACATGAAGGATTTAACTTTCTTTCTCATATTCTGCATGCTATCACCATGTTGAAAATAAAGTAAAGATGTGCAGAGGAGAAATTAATTATAAATAGTCTTGTGCAAAATAATGTTTGGGGAGGTTGGCCTGGTTCCATAACTTGAATCCACAGCCGAACGTAACGACTGCCTTGAATTTACCTTTACAGTTTTATTCATCGATACATTCAGGCGTGTACTGGAAGGAATTTGATTCAAACCTACCCTCTCCAACACATATTTGCACATGTCTAAGTATGAATAAAAATAGAATTCCGTATGTCAAAACATATATATTTTTCCCCTTTGTTTGTTGTTAACAAAGATTTTGCAGTCTTAAGAAAGACTTTGCAGTCTTAAAAGCGTCATCTGAGCAGTTAGGACTTGCATTAATGACTTATGATAAACCATTGATTTTAAATGGTTGATAATGAAAACAACACATTTTTTATGATTTCTCTCATACAATTCTAAGTAAAAGTTCAACTTGAATAAATATAAGATGTTAGCTTTGAAATGTGATATCAGAAGCACCAGGAAATATATATATTGATGGTGGCATGCCAACATCTTCTCTGTGGAGCACTTGAAGGGTTTTGCTACAAATGATTTTTGCTGACTATATTAAACACAGTTGGAAGCTACGTGTTTCAAAAGAAAAACACCAATTGCTTGGGCTCGTCTGGGATTTGAACCCGAGACCTCTCGCTCCCAAAGCGAGAATCATACCCCTAGACCAACGAGCCATTACATTAGTTGGGTTTTAGGAAAAAAATTGCCAGACTAACGCGCCAGACAGCGTTTGTGTTCTCAAAATAGAAACAAAGTTTTCATTTGAAGTGAGGATTTTAAATTTCCTCAATAGGATCTGTTTTTCCAATATCATTTTTATTGTATGGGTAAATTAACAGTTGAGGTTTATGTACGATGGTGATAAATCATATTGACAGTTGTCAAAGTTGAGTCTGTTTCTGGTCAAATTGCTGGGGAAGACTTAAAATGTCCATTCATTTCTTAATTGTTTATGAGGGCTTTGTTGGTTTAGGAGAAATTTGTGGTTCAAATATATGTTGGAAAAGCACATGAAGGATTTAACTTTCTTTCTCATATTCTGCATGCTATCACCATGTTGAAAATAAAGTAAAGATGTGCAGAGGAGAAATTAATTATAAATAGTCTTGTGCAAAATAATGTTTGGGGAGGTTGGCCTGGTTCCATAACTTGAATCCACAGCCGAACGTAACGACTGCCTTGAATTTACCTTTACAGTTTTATTCATCGATACATTCAGGTGTGTACTGGAAGGAATTTGATTCAAACCTACCCTCTCCAACACATATTTGCACATGTCTAAGTATGAATAAAAATAGAATTCCGTATGTCAAAACATATATTTTTTTCCCCTTTGTTTGTTGTTAACAAAGATTTTGCAGTCTTAAAAGCGTCATCTGAGCAGTTAGGACTTGCATTAATGACTTACGATAAACCATTGATTTTAAATGGTTGATAATGAAAACAACACATTTTTTATGATTTCTCTCATACAATTCTAAGTAAAAGCTAAACTTGTATTAATATAAGATGTTAGCTTTGAAAGGTGATATCAGAAGCACCAGGAAATATATATATTGATGGTGGCATGCCAACATCTTCTCTGTGGAGCACTTGAAGGGTTTTGCTACAAATGATTTTTGCTGACTATATTAAACACAGTTGGAAGCTACGTGTTTCAAAAGAAAAACACCAATTGCTTGGGCTCGTCCGGGATTTGAACCCGGGACCTCTCGCACCCAAAGCGAGAATCATACCCCTAGACCAACGAGCCATTACATTAGTTGGGTTTTAGGAAAAAAATTGCCAAACTAACATGCCAGACAGCGTTTGTGTTCTCAAAATAGAAACAAAGTTTTCGTTTTGAAGTGAGGATTTTAAATTTCCTCAATAGGATCTGTTTTTCCAATATCATTTTCATTGTATGGGTAAATTAACAGTTGAGGTTTATGTACGATGGTGATAAATCATATTGACAGTTGTCAAAGTTGAGTCTGTTTCTGGTCAAATTGCTGGGGAAGACTTAAAATGTCCATTCATTTCTTAATTGTTTATGAGGGCTTTGTTGGTTTAGGAGAAATTTGTGGTTCAAATATATGTTGGAAAAGCACATGAATGATTTAACTTTCTTTCTCATATTCTGCATGCTATCACCATGTTGAAAATAAAGTAAAGATGTGCAGAGGAGAAATTAATTATAAATAGTCTTGTGCAAAATAATGTTTGGGGAGGTTGGCCTGGTTCCATAACTTGAATCCACAGCCGAACGTAACGACTGCCTTGAATTTACCTTTACAGTTTTATTCATCGATACATTCAGGCGTGTACTGGAAGGAATTTGATTCAAACCTACCCTCTCCAACACATATTTGCACATGTCTAAGTATGAATAAAAATAGAATTCCGTATGTCAAAACATATATTTTTTTCCCCTTTGTTTGTTGTTAACAAAGATTTTGCAGTCTTAAAAGCGTCATCTGAGCAGTTAGGACTTGCATTAATGACTTACGATAAACCATTGATTTTAAATGGTTGATAATGAAAACAACACATTTTTTATGATTTCTCTCATACAATTCTAAGTAAAAGCTAAACTTGTATTAATATAAGATGTTAGCTTTGAAAGGTGATATCAGAAGCACCAGGAAATATATATATTGATGGTGGCATGCCAACATCTTCTCTGTGGAGCACTTGAAGGGTTTTGCTACAAATGATTTTTGCTGACTATATTAAACACAGTTGGAAGCTACGTGTTTCAAAAGAAAAACACCAATTGCTTGGGCTCGTCCGGGATTTGAACCCGGGACCTCTCGCACCCAAAGCGAGAATCATACCCCTAGACCAACGAGCCATTACATTAGTTGGGTTTTAGGAAAAAAATTGCCAGACTAACGCGCCAGACAGCGTTTGTGTTCTCAAAATAGAAACAAAGTTTTCGTTTTGAAGTGAGGATTTTAAAATTCCTCAATAGGATCTTTTTTTCCAATATCATTTTCATTGTATGGGTGAATTAACAGTTGAGGTTTATGTACGATGGTGATAAATCATATTGACAGTTGTCAAAGTTGAGTCTGTTTCTGGTCAAATTGCTGGGGAAGACTTAAAATGTCCATTCATTTCTTAATTGTTTATGAGGGCTTTGTTGGTTTAGGAGAAATTTGTGGTTCAAATATATGTTGGAAAAGCACATGAAGGATTTAACTTTCTTTCTCATATTCTGCATGCTATCACCATGTTGAAAATAAAGTAAAGATGTGCAGAGGAGAAATTAATTATAAATAGTCTTGTGCAAAATAATGTTTGGGGAGGTTGGCCTGGTTCCATAACTTGAATCCACAGCCGAACGTAACGACTGCCTTGAATTTACCTTTACAGTTTTATTCATCGATACATTCAGGCGTGTACTGGAAGGAATTTGATTCAAACCTACCCTCTCCAACACATATTTGCACATGTCTAAGTATGAATAAAAATAGAATTCCGTATGTCAAAACATATATTTTTTTCCCCTTTGTTTGTTGTTAACAAAGATTTTGAAGTCTTAAGAAAGACTTTGCAGTCTTAAAAGCGTCATCTGAGCAGTTAGGACTTGCATTAATGACTTACGATAAACCATTGATTTTAAATGGTTGATAATGAAAACAACACATTTTTTATGATTTCTCTCATACAATTCTAAGTAAAAGCTAAACTTGTATTAATATAAGATGTTAGCTTTGAAAGGTGATATCAGAAGCACCAGGAAATATATATATTGATGGTGGCATGCCAACATCTTCTCTGTGGAGCACTTGAAGGGTTTTGCTACAAATGATTTTTGCTGACTATATTAAACACAGTTGGAAGCTACGTGTTTCAAAAAAAAAACAGCAATTGCTTGGGCTCGTCCAGGATTTGAACCCGGGACCTCTCGCACCCAAAGCGAGAATCATACCCCTAGACCAACGAGCCATTACATTAGTTGGGTTTTAGGAAAAAAATTGCCAGACTAACGCGCCAGACAGCGTTTGTGTTCTCAAAATAGAAACAAAGTTTTCGTTTTGAAGTGAGGATTTTAAATTTCCTCAATAGGATCTGTTTTTCCAATATCATTTTCATTGTATGGGTGAATTAACAGTTGAGGTTTATGTACGATGGTGATAAATCATATTGACAGTTGTCAAAGTTGAGTCTGTTTCTGGTCAAATTGCTGGGGAAGACTTAAAATGTCCATTCATTTCTTAATTGTTTATGAGGGCTTTGTTGGTTTAGGAGAAATTTGTGGTTCAAATATATGTTGGAAAAGCACATGAAGGATTTAACTTTCTTTCTCATATTCTGCATGCTATCACCATGTTGAAAATAAAGTAAAGATGTGCAGAGGAGAAATTAATTATAAATAGTCTTGTGCAAAATAATGTTTGGGGAGGTTGGCCTGGTTCCATAACTTGAATCCACAGCCGAACGTAACGACTGCCTTGAATTTACCTTTACAGTTTTATTCATCGATACATTCAGGCGTGTACTGGAAGGAATTTGATTCAAACCTACCCTCTCCAACACATATTTGCACATGTCTAAGTATGAATAAAAATAGAATTCCGTATGTCAAAACATATATTTTTTCCCCTTTGTTTGTTGTTAACAAAGATTTTGAAGTCTTAAGAAAGACTTTGCAGTCTTAAAAGCGTCATCTGAGCAGTTAGGACTTGCATTAATGACTTACGATAAACCATTGATTTTAAATGGTTGATAATGAAAACAACACATTTTTTATGATTTCTCTCATACAATTCTAAGTAAAAGCTAAACTTGTATTAATATAAGATGTTAGCTTTGAAAGGTGATATCAGAAGCACCAGGAAATATATATATTGATGGTGGCATGCCAACATCTTCTCTGTGGAGCACTTGAAGGGTTTTGCTACAAATGATTTTTGCTGACTATATTAAACACAGTTGGAAGCTACGTGTTTCAAAAAAAAACAGCAATTGCTTGGGCTCGTCCAGGATTTGAACCCGGGACCTCTCGCACCCAAAGCGAGAATCATACCCCTAGACCAACGAGCCATTACATTAGTTGGGTTTTAGGAAAAAAATTGCCAGACTAACGCGCCAGACAGCGTTTGTGTTCTCAAAATAGAAACAAAGTTTTCGTTTTGAAGTGAGGATTTTAAATTTCCTCAATAGGATCTGTTTTTCCAATATCATTTTCATTGTATGGGTGAATTAACAGTTGAGGTTTATGTACGATGGTGATAAATCATATTGACAGTTGTCAAAGTTGAGTCTGTTTCTGGTCAAATTGCTGGGGAAGACTTAAAATTTCCATTCATTTCTTAATTGTTTATGAGGGCTTTGTTGGTTTAGGAGAAATTTGTGGTTCAAATATATGTTGGAAAAGCACATGAAGGATTTAACTTTCTTTCTCATATTCTGCATGCTATCACCATGTTGAAAATAAAGTAAAGATGTGCAGAGGAGAAATTAATTATAAATAGTCTTGTGCAAAATAATGTTTGGGGAGGTTGGCCTGGTTCCATAACTTGAATCCACAGCCGAACGTAACGACTGCCTTGAATTTACCTTTACAGTTTTATTCATCGATACATTCAGGCGTGTACTGGAAGGAATTTGATTCAAACCTACCCTCTCCAACACATATTTGCACATGTCTAAGTATGAATAAAAATAGAATTCCGTATGTCAAAACATATATTTTTTTCCACTTTGTTTGTTGTTAACAAAGATTTTGCAGTCTTAAGAAAGACTTTGCAGTCTTAAAAGCGTCATCTGAGCAGTTAGGACTTGCATTAATGACTTACGATAAACCATTGATTTTAAATGGTTGATAATGAAAACAACACATTTTTTATGATTTCTCTCATACAATTCTAAGTAAAAGCTAAACTTGTATTAATATAAGATGTTAGCTTTGAAAGGTGATATCAGAAGCACCAGGAAATATTTATATTGATGGTGGCATGCCAACATCTTCTCTGTGGAGCACTTGAAGGGTTTTGCTACAAATGATTTTTGCTGACTATATTAAACACAGTTGGAAGCTACGTGTTTCAAAAGAAAAACACCAATTGCTTGGGCTCGTCCGGGATTTGAACCCGGGACCTCTCGCACCCAAAGCGAGAATCATACCCCTAGACCAACGAGCCATTACATTAGTTGGGTTTTAGGAAAAAAATTGCCAGACTAACATTAGTTGGGTTTTAGGAAAAAAATTGCCAGACTAACGCGCCAGACAGCGTTTGTGTTCTCAAAATAGAAACAAAGTTTTCGTTTTGAAGTGAGGATTTTAAATTTCCTCAATAGGATCTGTTTTTCCAATATCATTTTCATTGTATGGGTAAATTAACAGTTGAGGTTTATGTACGATGGTGATAAATCATATTGACAGTTGTCAAAGTTGAGTCTGTTTCTGGTCAAATTGCTGGGGAAGACTTAAAATGTCCATTCATTTCTTAATTGTTTATGAGGGCTTTGTTGGTTTAGGAGAAATATGTGGTTCAAATATATGTTGGAAAAGCACATGAAGGATTTAACTTTCTTTCTCATATTCTGCATGCTATCACCATGTTGAAAATAAAGTAAAGATGTGCAGAGGAGAAATTAATTATAAATAGTCTTGTGCAAAATAATGTTTGGGGAGGTTGGCCTGGTTCCATAACTTGAATCCACAGCCGAACGTAACGACTGCCTTGAATTTACCTTTACAGTTTTATTCATCGATACATTCAGGCGTGTACTGGAAGGAATTTGATTCAAACCTACCCTCTCCAACACATATTTGCACATGTCTAAGTATGAATAAAAATAGAATTCCGTATGTCAAAACATATATATTTTTCCCCTTTGTTTGTTGTTAACAAAGATTTTGCAGTCTTAAGAAAGACTTTGCAGTCTTAAAAGCGTCATCTGAGCAGTTAGGACTTGCATTAATGACTTATGATAAACCATTGATTTTAAATGGTTGATAATGAAAACAACACATTTTTTATGATTTCTCTCATACAATTCTAAGTAAAAGTTCAACTTGAATAAATATAAGATGTTAGCTTTGAAATGTGATATCAGAAGCACCAGGAAATATATATATTGATGGTGGCATGCCAACATCTTCTCTGTGGAGCACTTGAAGGGTTTTGCTACAAATGATTTTTGCTGACTATATTAAACACAGTTGGAAGCTACGTGTTTCAAAAGAAAAACACCAATTGCTTGGGCTTGTCCGGGATTTAAACCCGGGACCTCTCGCACCCAAAGCGAGAATCATACCCCTAGACCAACGAGCCATTACATTAGTTGGGTTTTAGGAAAAAAATTGCCAGACTAACGCGCCAGACAGCGTTTGTGTTCTCAAAATAGAAACAAAGTTTTCATTTGAAGTGAGGATTTTAAATTTCCTCAATAGGATCTGTTTTTCCAATATCATTTTTATTGTATGGGTAAATTAACAGTTGAGGTTTATGTACGATGGTGATAAATCATATTGACAGTTGTCAAAGTTGAGTCTGTTTCTGGTCAAATTGCTGGGGAAGACTTAAAATGTCCATTCATTTCTTAATTGTTTATGAGGGCTTTGTTGGTTTAGGAGAAATTTGTGGTTCAAATATATGTTGGAAAAGCACATGAAGGATTTAACTTTCTTTCTCATATTCTGCATGCTATCACCATGTTGAAAATAAAGTAAAGATGTGCAGAGGAGAAATTAATTATAAATAGTCTTGTGCAAAATAATGTTTGGGGAGGTTGGCCTGGTTCCATAACTTGAATCCACAGCCGAACGTAACGACTGCCTTGAATTTACCTTTACAGTTTTATTCATCGATACATTCAGGTGTGTACTGGAAGGAATTTGATTCAAACCTACCCTCTCCAACACATATTTGCACATGTCTAAGTATGAATAAAAATAGAATTCCGTATGTCAAAACATATATTTTTTTCCCCTTTGTTTGTTGTTAACAAAGATTTTGCAGTCTTAAAAAAAAATTGCCAGACTAACATTAGTTGGGTTTTAGGAAAAAAATTGCCAGACTAACGCGCCAGACAGCGTTTGTGTTCTCAAAATAGAAACAAAGTTTTCGTTTTGAAGTGAGGATTTTAAATTTCCTCAATAGGATCTGTTTTTCCAATATCATTTTCATTGTATGGGTAAATTAACAGTTGAGGTTTATGTACGATGGTGATAAATCATATTGACAGTTGTCAAAGTTGAGTCTGTTTCTGGTCAAATTGCTGGGGAAGACTTAAAATGTCCATTCATTTCTTAATTGTTTATGAGGGCTTTGTTGGTTTAGGAGAAATATGTGGTTCAAATATATGTTGGAAAAGCACATGAAGGATTTAACTTTCTTTCTCATATTCTGCATGCTATCACCATGTTGAAAATAAAGTAAAGATGTGCAGAGGAGAAATTAATTATAAATAGTCTTGTGCAAAATAATGTTTGGGGAGGTTGGCCTGGTTCCATAACTTGAATCCACAGCCGAACGTAACGACTGCCTTGAATTTACCTTTACAGTTTTATTCATCGATACATTCAGGCGTGTACTGGAAGGAATTTGATTCAAACCTACCCTCTCCAACACATATTTGCACATGTCTAAGTATGAATAAAAATAGAATTCCGTATGTCAAAACATATATATTTTTCCCCTTTGTTTGTTGTTAACAAAGATTTTGCAGTCTTAAGAAAGACTTTGCAGTCTTAAAAGCGTCATCTGAGCAGTTAGGACTTGCATTAATGACTTATGATAAACCATTGATTTTAAATGGTTGATAATGAAAACAACACATTTTTTATGATTTCTCTCATACAATTCTAAGTAAAAGTTCAACTTGAATAAATATAAGATGTTAGCTTTGAAATGTGATATCAGAAGCACCAGGAAATATATATATTGATGGTGGCATGCCAACATCTTCTCTGTGGAGCACTTGAAGGGTTTTGCTACAAATGATTTTTGCTGACTATATTAAACACAGTTGGAAGCTACGTGTTTCAAAAGAAAAACACCAATTGCTTGGGCTCGTCTGGGATTTGAACCCGAGACCTCTCGCACCCAAAGCGAGAATCATACCCCTAGACCAACGAGCCATTACATTAGTTGGGTTTTAGGAAAAAAATTGCCAGACTAACGCGCCAGACAGCGTTTGTGTTCTCAAAATAGAAACAAAGTTTTCATTTGAAGTGAGGATTTTAAATTTCCTCAATAGGATCTGTTTTTCCAATATCATTTTTATTGTATGGGTAAATTAACAGTTGAGGTTTATGTACGATGGTGATAAATCATATTGACAGTTGTCAAAGTTGAGTCTGTTTCTGGTCAAATTGCTGGGGAAGACTTAAAATGTCCATTCATTTCTTAATTGTTTATGAGGGCTTTGTTGGTTTAGGAGAAATTTGTGGTTCAAATATATGTTGGAAAAGCACATGAAGGATTTAACTTTCTTTCTCATATTCTGCATGCTATCACCATGTTGAAAATAAAGTAAAGATGTGCAGAGGAGAAATTAATTATAAATAGTCTTGTGCAAAATAATGTTTGGGGAGGTTGGCCTGGTTCCATAACTTGAATCCACAGCCGAACGTAACGACTGCCTTGAATTTACCTTTACAGTTTTATTCATCGATACATTCAGGCGTGTACTGGAAGGAATTTGATTCAAACCTACCCTCTCCAACACATATTTGCACATGTCTAAGTATGAATAAAAATAGAATTCCGTATGTCAAAACATATATTTTTTTCCCCTTTGTTTGTTGTTAACAAAGATTTTGCAGTCTTAAAAGCGTCATCTGAGCAGTTAGGACTTGCATTAATGACTTACGATAAACCATTGATTTTAAATGGTTGATAATGAAAACAACACATTTTTTATGATTTCTCTCATACAATTCTAAGTAAAAGCTAAACTTGTATTAATATAAGATGTTAGCTTTGAAAGGTGATATCAGAAGCACCAGGAAATATATATATTGATGGTGGCATGCCAACATCTTCTCTGTGGAGCACTTGAAGGGTTTTGCTACAAATGATTTTTGCTGACTATATTAAACACAGTTGGAAGCTACGTGTTTCAAAAAAAAAACAGCAATTGCTTGGGCTCGTCCAGGATTTGAACCCGGGACCTCTCGCACCCAAAGCGAGAATCATACCCCTAGACCAACGAGCCATTACATTAGTTGGGTTTTAGGAAAAAAATTGCCAGACTAACGCGCCAGACAGCGTTTGTGTTCTCAAAATAGAAACAAAGTTTTCGTTTTGAAGTGAGGATTTTAAATTTCCTCAATAGGATCTGTTTTTCCAATATCATTTTCATTGTATGGGTGAATTAACAGTTGAGGTTTATGTACGATGGTGATAAATCATATTGACAGTTGTCAAAGTTGAGTCTGTTTCTGGTCAAATTGCTGGGGAAGACTTAAAATGTCCATTCATTTCTTAATTGTTTATGAGGGCTTTGTTGGTTTAGGAGAAATTTGTGGTTCAAATATATGTTGGAAAAGCACATGAAGGATTTAACTTTCTTTCTCATATTCTGCATGCTATCACCATGTTGAAAATAAAGTAAAGATGTGCAGAGGAGAAATTAATTATAAATAGTCTTGTGCAAAATAATGTTTGGGGAGGTTGGCCTGGTTCCATAACTTGAATCCACAGCCGAACGTAACGACTGCCTTGAATTTACCTTTACAGTTTTATTCATCGATACATTCAGGCGTGTACTGGAAGGAATTTGATTCAAACCTACCCTCTCCAACACATATTTGCACATGTCTAAGTATGAATAAAAATAGAATTCCGTATGTCAAAACATATATTTTTTCCCCTTTGTTTGTTGTTAACAAAGATTTTGAAGTCTTAAGAAAGACTTTGCAGTCTTAAAAGCGTCATCTGAGCAGTTAGGACTTGCATTAATGACTTACGATAAACCATTGATTTTAAATGGTTGATAATGAAAACAACACATTTTTTATGATTTCTCTCATACAATTCTAAGTAAAAGCTAAACTTGTATTAATATAAGATGTTAGCTTTGAAAGGTGATATCAGAAGCACCAGGAAATATATATATTGATGGTGGCATGCCAACATCTTCTCTGTGGAGCACTTGAAGGGTTTTGCTACAAATGATTTTTGCTGACTATATTAAACACAGTTGGAAGCTACGTGTTTCAAAAAAAAACAGCAATTGCTTGGGCTCGTCCAGGATTTGAACCCGGGACCTCTCGCACCCAAAGCGAGAATCATACCCCTAGACCAACGAGCCATTACATTAGTTGGGTTTTAGGAAAAAAATTGCCAGACTAACGCGCCAGACAGCGTTTGTGTTCTCAAAATAGAAACAAAGTTTTCGTTTTGAAGTGAGGATTTTAAATTTCCTCAATAGGATCTGTTTTTCCAATATCATTTTCATTGTATGGGTGAATTAACAGTTGAGGTTTATGTACGATGGTGATAAATCATATTGACAGTTGTCAAAGTTGAGTCTGTTTCTGGTCAAATTGCTGGGGAAGACTTAAAATGTCCATTCATTTCTTAATTGTTTATGAGGGCTTTGTTGGTTTAGGAGAAATTTGTGGTTCAAATATATGTTGGAAAAGCACATGAAGGATTTAACTTTCTTTCTCATATTCTGCATGCTATCACCATGTTGAAAATAAAGTAAAGATGTGCAGAGGAGAAATTAATTATAAATAGTCTTGTGCAAAATAATGTTTGGGGAGGTTGGCCTGGTTCCATAACTTGAATCCACAGCCGAACGTAACGACTGCCTTGAATTTACCTTTACAGTTTTATTCATCGATACATTCAGGCGTGTACTGGAAGGAATTTGATTCAAACCTACCCTCTCCAACACATATTTGCACATGTCTAAGTATGAATAAAAATAGAATTCCGTATGTCAAAACATATATTTTTTTCCACTTTGTTTGTTGTTAACAAAGATTTTGCAGTCTTAAGAAAGACTTTGCAGTCTTAAAAGCGTCATCTGAGCAGTTAGGACTTGCATTAATGACTTACGATAAACCATTGATTTTAAATGGTTGATAATGAAAACAACACATTTTTTATGATTTCTCTCATACAATTCTAAGTAAAAGCTAAACTTGTATTAATATAAGATGTTAGCTTTGAAAGGTGATATCAGAAGCACCAGGAAATATTTATATTGATGGTGGCATGCCAACATCTTCTCTGTGGAGCACTTGAAGGGTTTTGCTACAAATGATTTTTGCTGACTATATTAAACACAGTTGGAAGCTACGTGTTTCAAAAGAAAAACACCAATTGCTTGGGCTCGTCCGGGATTTGAACCCGGGACCTCTCGCACCCAAAGCGAGAATCATACCCCTAGACCAACGAGCCATTACATTAGTTGGGTTTTAGGAAAAAAATTGCCAGACTAACATTAGTTGGGTTTTAGGAAAAAAATTGCCAGACTAACGCGCCAGACAGCGTTTGTGTTCTCAAAATAGAAACAAAGTTTTCGTTTTGAAGTGAGGATTTTAAATTTCCTCAATAGGATCTGTTTTTCCAATATCATTTTCATTGTATGGGTAAATTAACAGTTGAGGTTTATGTACGATGGTGATAAATCATATTGACAGTTGTCAAAGTTGAGTCTGTTTCTGGTCAAATTGCTGGGGAAGACTTAAAATGTCCATTCATTTCTTAATTGTTTATGAGGGCTTTGTTGGTTTAGGAGAAATATGTGGTTCAAATATATGTTGGAAAAGCACATGAAGGATTTAACTTTCTTTCTCATATTCTGCATGCTATCACCATGTTGAAAATAAAGTAAAGATGTGCAGAGGAGAAATTAATTATAAATAGTCTTGTGCAAAATAATGTTTGGGGAGGTTGGCCTGGTTCCATAACTTGAATCCACAGCCGAACGTAACGACTGCCTTGAATTTACCTTTACAGTTTTATTCATCGATACATTCAGGCGTGTACTGGAAGGAATTTGATTCAAACCTACCCTCTCCAACACATATTTGCACATGTCTAAGTATGAATAAAAATAGAATTCCGTATGTCAAAACATATATATTTTTCCCCTTTGTTTGTTGTTAACAAAGATTTTGCAGTCTTAAGAAAGACTTTGCAGTCTTAAAAGCGTCATCTGAGCAGTTAGGACTTGCATTAATGACTTATGATAAACCATTGATTTTAAATGGTTGATAATGAAAACAACACATTTTTTATGATTTCTCTCATACAATTCTAAGTAAAAGTTCAACTTGAATAAATATAAGATGTTAGCTTTGAAATGTGATATCAGAAGCACCAGGAAATATATATATTGATGGTGGCATGCCAACATCTTCTCTGTGGAGCACTTGAAGGGTTTTGCTACAAATGATTTTTGCTGACTATATTAAACACAGTTGGAAGCTACGTGTTTCAAAAGAAAAACACCAATTGCTTGGGCTTGTCCGGGATTTAAACCCGGGACCTCTCGCACCCAAAGCGAGAATCATACCCCTAGACCAACGAGCCATTACATTAGTTGGGTTTTAGGAAAAAAATTGCCAGACTAACGCGCCAGACAGCGTTTGTGTTCTCAAAATAGAAACAAAGTTTTCATTTGAAGTGAGGATTTTAAATTTCCTCAATAGGATCTGTTTTTCCAATATCATTTTTATTGTATGGGTAAATTAACAGTTGAGGTTTATGTACGATGGTGATAAATCATATTGACAGTTGTCAAAGTTGAGTCTGTTTCTGGTCAAATTGCTGGGGAAGACTTAAAATGTCCATTCATTTCTTAATTGTTTATGAGGGCTTTGTTGGTTTAGGAGAAATTTGTGGTTCAAATATATGTTGGAAAAGCACATGAAGGATTTAACTTTCTTTCTCATATTCTGCATGCTATCACCATGTTGAAAATAAAGTAAAGATGTGCAGAGGAGAAATTAATTATAAATAGTCTTGTGCAAAATAATGTTTGGGGAGGTTGGCCTGGTTCCATAACTTGAATCCACAGCCGAACGTAACGACTGCCTTGAATTTACCTTTACAGTTTTATTCATCGATACATTCAGGTGTGTACTGGAAGGAATTTGATTCAAACCTACCCTCTCCAACACATATTTGCACATGTCTAAGTATGAATAAAAATAGAATTCCGTATGTCAAAACATATATTTTTTTCCCCTTTGTTTGTTGTTAACAAAGATTTTGCAGTCTTAAAAAAAAATTGCCAGACTAACATTAGTTGGGTTTTAGGAAAAAAATTGCCAGACTAACGCGCCAGACAGCGTTTGTGTTCTCAAAATAGAAACAAAGTTTTCGTTTTGAAGTGAGGATTTTAAATTTCCTCAATAGGATCTGTTTTTCCAATATCATTTTCATTGTATGGGTAAATTAACAGTTGAGGTTTATGTACGATGGTGATAAATCATATTGACAGTTGTCAAAGTTGAGTCTGTTTCTGGTCAAATTGCTGGGGAAGACTTAAAATGTCCATTCATTTCTTAATTGTTTATGAGGGCTTTGTTGGTTTAGGAGAAATATGTGGTTCAAATATATGTTGGAAAAGCACATGAAGGATTTAACTTTCTTTCTCATATTCTGCATGCTATCACCATGTTGAAAATAAAGTAAAGATGTGCAGAGGAGAAATTAATTATAAATAGTCTTGTGCAAAATAATGTTTGGGGAGGTTGGCCTGGTTCCATAACTTGAATCCACAGCCGAACGTAACGACTGCCTTGAATTTACCTTTACAGTTTTATTCATCGATACATTCAGGCGTGTACTGGAAGGAATTTGATTCAAACCTACCCTCTCCAACACATATTTGCACATGTCTAAGTATGAATAAAAATAGAATTCCGTATGTCAAAACATATATATTTTTCCCCTTTGTTTGTTGTTAACAAAGATTTTGCAGTCTTAAGAAAGACTTTGCAGTCTTAAAAGCGTCATCTGAGCAGTTAGGACTTGCATTAATGACTTATGATAAACCATTGATTTTAAATGGTTGATAATGAAAACAACACATTTTTTATGATTTCTCTCATACAATTCTAAGTAAAAGTTCAACTTGAATAAATATAAGATGTTAGCTTTGAAATGTGATATCAGAAGCACCAGGAAATATATATATTGATGGTGGCATGCCAACATCTTCTCTGTGGAGCACTTGAAGGGTTTTGCTACAAATGATTTTTGCTGACTATATTAAACACAGTTGGAAGCTACGTGTTTCAAAAGAAAAACACCAATTGCTTGGGCTCGTCTGGGATTTGAACCCGAGACCTCTCGCACCCAAAGCGAGAATCATACCCCTAGACCAACGAGCCATTACATTAGTTGGGTTTTAGGAAAAAAATTGCCAGACTAACGCGCCAGACAGCGTTTGTGTTCTCAAAATAGAAACAAAGTTTTCATTTGAAGTGAGGATTTTAAATTTCCTCAATAGGATCTGTTTTTCCAATATCATTTTTATTGTATGGGTAAATTAACAGTTGAGGTTTATGTACGATGGTGATAAATCATATTGACAGTTGTCAAAGTTGAGTCTGTTTCTGGTCAAATTGCTGGGGAAGACTTAAAATGTCCATTCATTTCTTAATTGTTTATGAGGGCTTTGTTGGTTTAGGAGAAATTTGTGGTTCAAATATATGTTGGAAAAGCACATGAAGGATTTAACTTTCTTTCTCATATTCTGCATGCTATCACCATGTTGAAAATAAAGTAAAGATGTGCAGAGGAGAAATTAATTATAAATAGTCTTGTGCAAAATAATGTTTGGGGAGGTTGGCCTGGTTCCATAACTTGAATCCACAGCCGAACGTAACGACTGCCTTGAATTTACCTTTACAGTTTTATTCATCGATACATTCAGGCGTGTACTGGAAGGAATTTGATTCAAACCTACCCTCTCCAACACATATTTGCACATGTCTAAGTATGAATAAAAATAGAATTCCGTATGTCAAAACATATATTTTTTTCCCCTTTGTTTGTTGTTAACAAAGATTTTGCAGTCTTAAAAGCGTCATCTGAGCAGTTAGGACTTGCATTAATGACTTACGATAAACCATTGATTTTAAATGGTTGATAATGAAAACAACACATTTTTTATGATTTCTCTCATACAATTCTAAGTAAAAGCTAAACTTGTATTAATATAAGATGTTAGCTTTGAAAGGTGATATCAGAAGCACCAGGAAATATATATATTGATGGTGGCATGCCAACATCTTCTCTGTGGAGCACTTGAAGGGTTTTGCTACAAATGATTTTTGCTGACTATATTAAACACAGTTGGAAGCTACGTGTTTCAAAAGAAAAACACCAATTGCTTGGGCTCGTCCGGGATTTGAACCCGGGACCTCTCGCACCCAAAGCGAGAATCATACCCCTAGACCAACGAGCCATTACATTAGTTGGGTTTTAGGAAAAAAATTGCCAGACTAACGCGCCAGACAGCGTTTGTGTTCTCAAAATAGAAACAAAGTTTTCGTTTTGAAGTGAGGATTTTAAAATTCCTCAATAGGATCTTTTTTTCCAATATCATTTTCATTGTATGGGTGAATTAACAGTTGAGGTTTATGTACGATGGTGATAAATCATATTGACAGTTGTCAAAGTTGAGTCTGTTTCTGGTCAAATTGCTGGGGAAGACTTAAAATGTCCATTCATTTCTTAATTGTTTATGAGGGCTTTGTTGGTTTAGGAGAAATTTGTGGTTCAAATATATGTTGGAAAAGCACATGAAGGATTTAACTTTCTTTCTCATATTCTGCATGCTATCACCATGTTGAAAATAAAGTAAAGATGTGCAGAGGAGAAATTAATTATAAATAGTCTTGTGCAAAATAATGTTTGGGGAGGTTGGCCTGGTTCCATAACTTGAATCCACAGCCGAACGTAACGACTGCCTTGAATTTACCTTTACAGTTTTATTCATCGATACATTCAGGCGTGTACTGGAAGGAATTTGATTCAAACCTACCCTCTCCAACACATATTTGCACATGTCTAAGTATGAATAAAAATAGAATTCCGTATGTCAAAACATATATTTTTTCCCCTTTGTTTGTTGTTAACAAAGATTTTGAAGTCTTAAGAAAGACTTTGCAGTCTTAAAAGCGTCATCTGAGCAGTTAGGACTTGCATTAATGACTTACGATAAACCATTGATTTTAAATGGTTGATAATGAAAACAACACATTTTTTATGATTTCTCTCATACAATTCTAAGTAAAAGCTAAACTTGTATTAATATAAGATGTTAGCTTTGAAAGGTGATATCAGAAGCACCAGGAAATATATATATTGATGGTGGCATGCCAACATCTTCTCTGTGGAGCACTTGAAGGGTTTTGCTACAAATGATTTTTGCTGACTATATTAAACACAGTTGGAAGCTACGTGTTTCAAAAAAAAAACAGCAATTGCTTGGGCTCGTCCAGGATTTGAACCCGGGACCTCTCGCACCCAAAGCGAGAATCATACCCCTAGACCAACGAGCCATTACATTAGTTGGGTTTTAGGAAAAAAATTGCCAGACTAACGCGCCAGACAGCGTTTGTGTTCTCAAAATAGAAACAAAGTTTTCGTTTTGAAGTGAGGATTTTAAATTTCCTCAATAGGATCTGTTTTTCCAATATCATTTTCATTGTATGGGTGAATTAACAGTTGAGGTTTATGTACGATGGTGATAAATCATATTGACAGTTGTCAAAGTTGAGTCTGTTTCTGGTCAAATTGCTGGGGAAGACTTAAAATGTCCATTCATTTCTTAATTGTTTATGAGGGCTTTGTTGGTTTAGGAGAAATTTGTGGTTCAAATATATGTTGGAAAAGCACATGAAGGATTTAACTTTCTTTCTCATATTCTGCATGCTATCACCATGTTGAAAATAAAGTAAAGATGTGCAGAGGAGAAATTAATTATAAATAGTCTTGTGCAAAATAATGTTTGGGGAGGTTGGCCTGGTTCCATAACTTGAATCCACAGCCGAACGTAACGACTGCCTTGAATTTACCTTTACAGTTTTATTCATCGATACATTCAGGCGTGTACTGGAAGGAATTTGATTCAAACCTACCCTCTCCAACACATATTTGCACATGTCTAAGTATGAATAAAAATAGAATTCCGTATGTCAAAACATATATTTTTTCCCCTTTGTTTGTTGTTAACAAAGATTTTGAAGTCTTAAGAAAGACTTTGCAGTCTTAAAAGCGTCATCTGAGCAGTTAGGACTTGCATTAATGACTTACGATAAACCATTGATTTTAAATGGTTGATAATGAAAACAACACATTTTTTATGATTTCTCTCATACAATTCTAAGTAAAAGCTAAACTTGTATTAATATAAGATGTTAGCTTTGAAAGGTGATATCAGAAGCACCAGGAAATATATATATTGATGGTGGCATGCCAACATCTTCTCTGTGGAGCACTTGAAGGGTTTTGCTACAAATGATTTTTGCTGACTATATTAAACACAGTTGGAAGCTACGTGTTTCAAAAAAAAACAGCAATTGCTTGGGCTCGTCCAGGATTTGAACCCGGGACCTCTCGCACCCAAAGCGAGAATCATACCCCTAGACCAACGAGCCATTACATTAGTTGGGTTTTAGGAAAAAAGTTGCCAGACTAACGCGCCAGACAGCGTTTGTGTTCTCAAAATAGAAACAAAGTTTTCGTTTTGAAGTGAGGATTTTAAATTTCCTCAATAGGATCTGTTTTTCCAATATCATTTTCATTGTATGGGTGAATTAACAGTTGAGGTTTATGTACGATGGTGATAAATCATATTGACAGTTGTCAAAGTTGAGTCTGTTTCTGGTCAAATTGCTGGGGAAGACTTAAAATTTCCATTCATTTCTTAATTGTTTATGAGGGCTTTGTTGGTTTAGGAGAAATTTGTGGTTCAAATATATGTTGGAAAAGCACATGAAGGATTTAACTTTCTTTCTCATATTCTGCATGCTATCACCATGTTGAAAATAAAGTAAAGATGTGCAGAGGAGAAATTAATTATAAATAGTCTTGTGCAAAATAATGTTTGGGGAGGTTGGCCTGGTTCCATAACTTGAATCCACAGCCGAACGTAACGACTGCCTTGAATTTACCTTTACAGTTTTATTCATCGATACATTCAGGCGTGTACTGGAAGGAATTTGATTCAAACCTACCCTCTCCAACACATATTTGCACATGTCTAAGTATGAATAAAAATAGAATTCCGTATGTCAAAACATATATTTTTTTTCCACTTTGTTTGTTGTTAACAAAGATTTTGCAGTCTTAAGAAAGACTTTGCAGTCTTAAAAGCGTCATCTGAGCAGTTAGGACTTGCATTAATGACTTACGATAAACCATTGATTTTAAATGGTTGATAATGAAAACAACACATTTTTTATGATTTCTCTCATACAATTCTAAGTAAAAGCTAAACTTGTATTAATATAAGATGTTAGCTTTGAAAGGTGATATCAGAAGCACCAGGAAATATTTATATTGATGGTGGCATGCCAACATCTTCTCTGTGGAGCACTTGAAGGGTTTTGCTACAAATGATTTTTGCTGACTATATTAAACACAGTTGGAAGCTACGTGTTTCAAAAGAAAAACACCAATTGCTTGGGCTCGTCCGGGATTTGAACCCGGGACCTCTCGCACCCAAAGCGAGAATCATACCCCTAGACCAACGAGCCATTACATTAATTGGGTTTTAGGAAAAAAATTGCCAGACTAACATTAGTTGGGTTTTAGGAAAAAAATTGCCAGACTAACGCGCCAGACAGCGTTTGTGTTCTCAAAATAGAAACAAAGTTTTCGTTTTGAAGTGAGGATTTTAAATTTCCTCAATAGGATCTGTTTTTCCAATATCATTTTCATTGTATGGGTAAATTAACAGTTGAGGTTTATGTACGATGGTGATAAATCATATTGACAGTTGTCAAAGTTGAGTCTGTTTCTGGTCAAATTGCTGGGGAAGACTTAAAATGTCCATTCATTTCTTAATTGTTTATGAGGGCTTTGTTGGTTTAGGAGAAATATGTGGTTCAAATATATGTTGGAAAAGCACATGAAGGATTTAACTTTCTTTCTCATATTCTGCATGCTATCACCATGTTGAAAATAAAGTAAAGATGTGCAGAGGAGAAATTAATTATAAATAGTCTTGTGCAAAATAATGTTTGGGGAGGTTGGCCTGGTTCCATAACTTGAATCCACAGCCGAACGTAACGACTGCCTTGAATTTACCTTTACAGTTTTATTCATCGATACATTCAGGCGTGTACTGGAAGGAATTTGATTCAAACCTACCCTCTCCAACACATATTTGCACATGTCTAAGTATGAATAAAAATAGAATTCCGTATGTCAAAACATATATATTTTTCCCCTTTGTTTGTTGTTAACAAAGATTTTGCAGTCTTAAGAAAGACTTTGCAGTCTTAAAAGCGTCATCTGAGCAGTTAGGACTTGCATTAATGACATGATAAACCATTGATTTTAAATGGTTGATAATGAAAACAACACATTTTTTATGATTTCTCTCATACAATTCTAAGTAAAAGTTCAACTTGAATAAATATAAGATGTTAGCTTTGAAATGTGATATCAGAAGCACCAGGAAATATATATATTGATGGTGGCATGCCAACATCTTCTCTGTGGAGCACTTGAAGGGTTTTGCTACAAATGATTTTTGCTGACTATATTAAACACAGTTGGAAGCTACGTGTTTCAAAAGAAAAACACCAATTGCTTGGGCTCGTCTGGGATTTGAACCCGAGACCTCTCGCACCCAAAGCGAGAATCATACCCCTAGACCAACGAGCCATTACATTAGTTGGGTTTTAGGAAAAAAATTGCCAGACTAACGCGCCAGACAGCGTTTGTGTTCTCAAAATAGAAACAAAGTTTTCATTTGAAGTGAGGATTTTAAATTTCCTCAATAGGATCTGTTTTTCCAATATCATTTTTATTGTATGGGTAAATTAACAGTTGAGGTTTATGTACGATGGTGATAAATCATATTGACAGTTGTCAAAGTTGAGTCTGTTTCTGGTCAAATTGCTGGGGAAGACTTAAAATGT
Source organism: Pelobates fuscus (assembly GCF_036172605.1). Taxonomy (NCBI): domain Eukaryota; kingdom Metazoa; phylum Chordata; class Amphibia; order Anura; family Pelobatidae; genus Pelobates; species Pelobates fuscus. The sequence goes on along the minus strand of NC_086322.1, from coordinate 7,620,325 downwards.
CCATTCATTTCTTAATTGTTTATGAGGGCTTTGTTGGTTTAGGAGAAATTTGTGGTTCAAATATATGTTGGAAAAGCACATGAAGGATTTAACTTTCTTTCTCATATTCTGCATGCTATCACCATGTTGAAAATAAAGTAAAGATGTGCAGAGGAGAAATTAATTATAAATAGTCTTGTGCAAAATAATGTTTGGGGAGGTTGGCCTGGTTCCATAACTTGAATCCACAGCCGAACGTAACGACTGCCTTGAATTTACCTTTACAGTTTTATTCATCGATACATTCAGGCGTGTACTGGAAGGAATTTGATTCAAACCTACCCTCTCCAACACATATTTGCACATGTCTAAATATGAATAAAAATAGAATTCCGTATGTCAAAACATATATTTTTTTCCCCTTTGTTTGTTGTTAACAAAGATTTTGCAGTCTTAATTAAGACTTTGCAGTCTTAAAAGCGTCATCTGAGCAGTTAGGACTTGCATTAATGACTTACGATAAACCATTGATTTTAAATGGTTGATAATGAAAACAACACATTTTTTATGATTTCTCTCATACAATTCTAAATAAAAGCTAAACTTGTATTAATATAAGATGTTAGCTTTGAAAGGTGATATCAGAAGCACCAGGAAATATATATATTGATGGTGTCATGCCAACATCTTCTCTGTGGAGCACTTGAAGGGTTTTGCTACAAATGATTTTTGCTGACTATATTAAACACAGTTGGAACTACGTGTTTCAAAAGAAAAACACCAATTGCTTGGGCTCGTCCGGGATTTGAACCCGGGACCTCTCGCACCCAAAGCGAGAATCATACCCCTAGACCAACGAGCGATTACATTAGTTGGGTTTTAGGAAAAAAATTGCCAGACTAACGCGCCAGACAGCGTTTGTGTTCTCAAAATAGAAACAAAGTTTTCGTTTTGAAGTGAGGATTTTAAAATTCCTCAATAGGATCTGTTTTTCCAATATCATTTTCATTGTATGGGTGAATTAACAGTTGAGGTTTATGTACGATGGTGATAAATCATATTGACAGTTGTCAAAGTTGAGTCTGTTTCTGGTCAAATTGCTGGGGAAGACTTAAAATGTCCATTCATTTCTTAATTGTTTATGAGGGCTTTGTTGGTTTAGGAGAAATATGTGGTTCAAATATATGTTGGAAAAGCACATGAAGGATTTAACTTTCTTTCTCATATTCTGCATGCTATCACCATGTTGAAAATAAAGTAAAGATGTGCAGAGGAGAAATTAATTATAAATAGTCTTGTGCAAAATAATGTTTGGGGAGGTTGGCCTGGTTCCATAACTTGAATCCACAGCCGAACGTAACGACTGCCTTGAATTTACCTTTACAGTTTTATTCATCGATACATTCAGGCGTGTACTGGAAGGAATTTGATTCAAACCTACCCTCTCCAACACATATTTGCACATGTCTAAGTATGAATAAAAATAGAATTCCGTATGTCAAAACATATATATTTTTCCCCTTTGTTTGTTGTTAACAAAGATTTTGCAGTCTTAAGAAAGACTTTGCAGTCTTAAAAGCGTCATCTGAGCAGTTAGGACTTGCATTAATGACTTATGATAAACCATTGATTTTAAATGGTTGATAATGAAAACAACACATTTTTTATGATTTCTCTCATACAATTCTAAGTAAAAGTTCAACTTGAATAAATATAAGATGTTAGCTTTGAAATGTGATATCAGAAGCACCAGGAAATATATATATTGATGGTGGCATGCCAACATCTTCTCTGTGGAGCACTTGAAGGGTTTTGCTACAAATGATTTTTGCTGACTATATTAAACACAGTTGGAAGCTACGTGTTTCAAAAGAAAAACACCAATTGCTTGGGCTCGTCTGGGATTTGAACCCGAGACCTCTCGCACCCAAAGCGAGAATCATACCCCTAGACCAACGAGCCATTACATTAGTTGGGTTTTAGGAAAAAAATTGCCAGACTAACGCGCCAGACAGCGTTTGTGTTCTCAAAATAGAAACAAAGTTTTCATTTGAAGTGAGGATTTTAAATTTCCTCAATAGGATCTGTTTTTCCAATATCATTTTTATTGTATGGGTAAATTAACAGTTGAGGTTTATGTACGATGGTGATAAATCATATTGACAGTTGTCAAAGTTGAGTCTGTTTCTGGTCAAATTGCTGGGGAAGACTTAAAATGTCCATTCATTTCTTAATTGTTTATGAGGGCTTTGTTGGTTTAGGAGAAATTTGTGGTTCAAATATATGTTGGAAAAGCACATGAAGGATTTAACTTTCTTTCTCATATTCTGCATGCTATCACCATGTTGAAAATAAAGTAAAGATGTGCAGAGGAGAAATTAATTATAAATAGTCTTGTGCAAAATAATGTTTGGGGAGGTTGGCCTGGTTCCATAACTTGAATCCACAGCCGAACGTAACGACTGCCTTGAATTTACCTTTACAGTTTTATTCATCGATACATTCAGGCGTGTACTGGAAGGAATTTGATTCAAACCTACCCTCTCCAACACATATTTGCACATGTCTAAGTATGAATAAAAATAGAATTCCGTATGTCAAAACATATATTTTTTCCCCTTTGTTTGTTGTTAACAAAGATTTTGCAGTCTTAAGAAAGACTTTGCATTCTTAAAAGCGTCATCTGAGCAGTTAGGACTTGCATTAATGACTTACGATAAACCATTGATTTTAAATGGTTGATAATGAAAACAACACATTTTTTATGATTTCTCTCATACAATTCTAAGTAAAAGCTAAACTTGTATTAATATAAGATGTTAGCTTTGAAAGGTGATATCAGAAGCACCAGGAAATATATATATTGATGGTGTCATGCCAACATCTTCTCTGTGGAGCACTTGAAGGGTTTTGCTACAAATGATTTTTGCTGACTATATTAAACACAGTTGGAAGCTACGTGTTTCAAAAGAAAAACACCAATTGCTTGGGCTCATCCGGGATTTGAACCCGGGACCTCTCGCACCCAAAGCGAGAATCATACCCCTAGACCAACGAGCCATTACATTAGTTGGGTTTTAGGAAAAAAATTGCCAGACTAACGCGCCAGACAGCGTTTGTGTTCTCAAAATAGAAGCAAAGTTTTCGTTTTGAAGTGAGGATTTTAAATTTCCTCAATAGGATCTGTTTTTCCAATATCATTTTCATTGTATGGGTAAATTAACAGTTGAGGTTTAGGTACGATGGTGATAAATCATATTGACAGTTGTCAAAGTTGAGTCTGTTTCTGGTCAAATTGCTGGGGAAGACTTAAAATGTCCATTCATTTCTTAATTGTTTATGAGGGCTTTGTTGGTTTAGGAGAAATTTGTGGTTCAAATATATGTTGGAAAAGCACATGAAGGATTCAACTTTCTTTCTCATATTCTGCATGCTATCACCATGTTGAAAATAAAGTAAAGATGTGCAGAGGAGAAATTAATTATAAATAGTCTTGTGCAAAATAATGTTTGGGGAGGTTGGCCTGGTTCCATAACTTGAATCCACAGCCGAACGTAACGACTGCCTTGAATTTACCTTTACAGTTTTATTCATCGATACATTCAGGCGTGTACTGGAAGGAATTTGATTCAAACCTACCCTCTCCAACACATATTTGCACATGTCTAAGTATGAATAAAAATAGAATTCCGTATGTCAAAACATATATTTTTTTCCCCTTTGTTTGTTGTTAACAAAGATTTTGCAGTCTTAAGAAAGACTTTGCAGTCTTAAAAGCGTCATCTGAGCAGTTAGGACTTGCATTAATGACTTACGATAAACCATTGATTTTAAATGGTTGATAATGAAAACAACACATTTTTTATGATTTCTCTCATACAATTCTAAGTAAAAGCTAAACTTGTATTAATATAAGATGTTAGCTTTGAAAGGTGATATCAGAAGCACCAGGAAATATATATATTGATGGTGGCATGCCAACATCTTCTCTGTGGAGCACTTGAAGGGTTTTGCTACAAATGATTTTTGCATACTATATTAAACACAGTTGGAAGCTACGTGTTTAAAAAAAAAAACAGCAATTGCTTGGGCTCGGACGATTTGAACCCGGGCCTCTCGCACCCAAAGCGAGAATCATACCCCTAGACCAACGAGCCATTACATTAGTTGGGTTTTAGGAAAAAAATTGCCAGACTAACGCGCCAGACAGCGTTTGTGTTCTCAAAATAGAAACAAAGTTTTCGTTTTGAAGTGAGGATTTAAAATTTCCTCAATAGGATCTGTTTTTCCAATATCATTTTCATTGTATGGGTAAATTAACAGTTGAGGTTTATGTACGATGGTGATAAATCATATTGACAGTTGTCAACGTTGAGTCTGTTTCTGGTCAAATTGCTGGGGAAGACTTAAAATTTCCATTCATTTCTTAATTGTTTATGAGGGCTTTGTTGGTTTATTAGAAATTTGTGGTTCAAATATATGTTGGAAAAGCACATGAAGGATTCAACTTTCTTTCTCATATTCTGCATGCTATCACCATGTTGAAAATAAAGTAAAGATGTGCAGAGGAGAAATTAATTATAAATAGTCTTGTGCAAAATAATGTTTGGGGAGGTTGGCCTGGTTCCATAACTTGAATCCACAGCCGAACGTAACGACTGCCTTGAATTTACCTTTACAGTTTTATTCATCGATACATTCAGGCGTGTACTGGAAGGAATTTGATTCAAACCTACCCTCTCCAACACATATTTGCACATGTCTAAGTATGAATAAAAATAGAATTCCGTATGTCAAAACATATATTTTTTTCCCCTTTGTTTGTTGTTAACAAAGATTTTGCAGTCTTAAGAAAGACTTTGCAGTCTTAAAAGCGTCATCTGAGCAGTTAGGACTTGCATTAATGACTTACGATAAACCATTGATTTTAAATGGTTTATAATGAAAACAACACATTTTTTATGATTTCTCTCATACAATTCTAAGTAAAAGCTAAACTTGTATTAATATAAGATGTTAGCTTTGAAAGGTGATATCAGAAGCACCAGGAAATATATATATTGATGGTGGCATGCCAACATCTTCTCTGTGGAGCACTTGAAGGGTTTTGCTACAAATGATTTTTGCTGACTATATTAAACACAGTTGGAAGCTACGTGTTTCAAAAAAAAAACAGCAATTGCTTGGGCTTGGACGATTTGAACCCGGGACCTCTCGCACCCAAAGCGAGAATCATACCCCTAGACCAACGAGCCATTACATTAGTTGGGTTTTAGGAAAAAAATTGCCAGACTAACGCGCCAGACAGCGTTTGTGTTCTCAAAATAGAAACAAAGTTTTCGTTTTGAAGTGAGGATTTAAAATTTCCTCAATAGGATCTGTTTTTCCAATATCATTTTCATTGTATGGGTAAATTAACAGTTGAGGTTTATGTACGATGGTGATAAATCATATTGACAGTTGTCAAAGTTGAGTCTGTTTCTGGTCAAATTGCTGGGGAAGACTTAAAATGTCCATTCATTTCTTAATTGTTTATGAGGGCTTTGTTGGTTTAGGAGAAATTTGTGGTTCAAATATATGTTGGAAAAGCACAAGAAGGATTCAACTTTCTTTCTCATATTCTGCATGCTATCACCATGTTGAAAATAAAGTAAAGATGTGCAGAGGAGAAATTAATTATAAATAGTCTTGTGCAAAATAATGTTTGGGGAGGTTGGCCTGGTTCCATAACTTGAATCCACAGCCGAACGTAACGACTGCCTTGAATTTACCTTCACAGTTTTATTCATCGATACATTCAGGCGTGTACTGGAAGGAATTTGATTCAAACCTACCCTCTCCAACACATATTTGCACATGTCTAAGTATGAATAAAAATAGAATTCCGTATGTCAAAACATATATTTTTTTCCCCTTTGTTTGTTGTTAACAAAGATTTTGCAGTCTTAAGAAAGACTTTGCAGTCTTAAAAGCGTCATCTGAGCAGTTAGGACTTGCATTAATGACTTACGATAAACCATTGATTTTAAATGGTTGATAATGAAAACAACACATTTTTTATGATTTCTCTCATACAATTCTAAGTAAAAGCTAAACTTGTATTAATATAAGATGTTAGCTTTGAAAGGTGATATCAGAAGCACCAGGAAATATATATATTGATGGTGGCATGCCAACATCTTCTCTGTGGAGCACTTGAAGGGTTTTGCTACAAATGATTTTTGCTGACTATATTAAACACAGTTGGAACTACGTGTTTCAAAAGAAAAACACCAATTGCTTGGGCTCGTCCGGGATTTGAACCCGGGACCTCTCGCACCCAAAGCGAGAATCATACCCCTAGACCAACGAGCCATTACATTAGTTGGGTTTTGGGAAAAAAATTGCCAGACTAACGCGCCAGACAGCGTTTGTGTTCTCAAAATAGAAACAAAGTTTTCGTTTTGAAGTGAGGATTTTAAAATTCCTCAATAGGATCTGTTTTTCCAATATCATTTTCATTGTATGGGTGAATTAACAGTTGAGGTTTATGTACGATGGTGATAAATCATATTGACAGTTGTCAAAGTTGAGTCTGTTTCTGGTCAAATTGCTGGGGAAGACTTAAAATGTCCATTCATTTCTTAATTGTTTATGAGGGCTTTGTTGGTTTAGGAGAAATTTGTGGTTCAAATATATGTTGGAAAAGCACATGAAGGATTCAACTTTCTTTCTCATATTCTGCATGCTATCACCATGTTGAAAATAAAGTAAAGATGTGCAGAGGAGAAATTAATTATAAATAGTCTTGTGCAAAATAATGTTTGGGGAGGTTGGCCTGGTTCCATAACTTGAATCCATAGCCGAACGTAACGACTGCCTTGAATTTACCTTCACAGTTTTATTCATCGATACATTCAGGCGTGTACTGGAAGGAATTTGATTCAAACCTACCCTCTCCAACACATATTTGCACATTTCTAAGTATGAATAAAAATAGAATTCCGTATGCCAAAACATATATTTTTTTCCCCTTTGTTTGTTGTTAACAAAGATTTTGCAGTCTTAAGAAAGACTTTGCAGTCTTAAAAGCGTCATCTGAGCAGTTAGGACTTGCATTAATGACTTACGATAAACCATTGATTTTAAATGGTTGATAATGAAAACAACACATTTTTTATGATTTCTCTCATACAATTCTAAGTAAAAGCTAAACTTGTATTAATATAAGATGTTAGCTTTGAAAGGTGATATCAGAAGCACCAGGAAATATATATATTGATGGTGGCATGCCAACATCTTCTCTGTGGAGCACTTGAAGGGTTTTGCTACAAATGATTTTTGCTGACTATATTAAACACAGTTGGAAGCTACGTGTTTCAAAAAAAAAACAGCAATTGCTTGGGCTCGGACGATTTGAACCCGGGACCTCTCGCACCCAAAGCGAGAATCATACCCCTAAACCAACGAGCCATTACATTAGTTGGGTTTCAGGAAAAAAATTGCCAGACTAACGCGCCAGACAGCGTTTGTGTTCTCAAAATAGAAACAAAGTTTTCGTTTTGAAGTGAGGATTTAAAATTTCCTCAATAGGATCTGTTTTTCCAATATCATTTTCATTGTATGGGTAAATTAACAGTTGAGGTTTATGTACGATGGTGATAAATCATATTGACAGTTGTCAAAGTTGAGTCTGTTTCTGGTCAAATTGCTGGGGAAGACTTAAAATGTCCATTCATTTCTTAATTGTTTATGAGGGCTTTGTTGGTTTAGGAGAAATTTGTGGTTCAAATATATGTTGGAAAAGCACATGAAGGATTCAACTTTCTTTCTCATATTCTGCATGCTATCACCATGTTGAAAATAAAGTAAAGATGTGCAGAGGAGAAATTAATTATAAATAGTCTTGTGCAAAATAATGTTTTGGGGAGGTTGGCCTGGTTCCATAACTTGAATCCACAGCCGAACGTAACGACTGCCTTGAATTTACCTTCACAGTTTTATTCATCGATACATTCAGGCGTGTACTGGAAGGAATTTGATTCAAACCTACCCTCTCCAACACATATTTGCACATGTCTAAGTATGAATAAAAATAGAATTCCGTATGTCAAAACATATATTTTTTCCCCCTTTGTTTGTTGTTAACAAAGATTTTGCAGTCTTAAGAAAGACTTTGCAGTCTTAAAAGCGTCATCTGAGCAGTTAGGACTTGCATTAATGACTTACGATAAACCATTGATTTTAAATGGTTGATAATGAAAACAACACATTTTTTATGATTTCTCTCATACAATTCTAAGTAAAAGCTAAACTTGTATTAATATAAGATGTTAGCTTTGAAAGGTGATATCAGAAGCACCAGGAAATATATATATTGATGGTGGCATGCCAACATCTTCTCTGTGGAGCACTTGAAGGGTTTTGCTACAAATGATTTTTGCTGACTATATTAAACACAGTTGGAAGCTACGTGTTTCAAAAAAAAACAGCAATTGCTTGGGCTCGGACGATTTGAATCCGTGACCTCTCGCACCCAAAGCGAGAATCATACCCCTAGACCAACGAGCCATTACATTAGTTGGGTTTTAGGAAAAAAATTGCCAGACTAACGCGCCAGACAGCGTTTGTGTTCTCAAAATAGAAACAAAGTTTTCGTTTTGAAGTGAGGATTTAAAATTTCCTCAATAGGATCTGTTTTTCCAATATCATTTTCATTGTATGGGTAAATTAACAGTTGAGGTTTATGTACGATGGTGATAAATCATATTGACAGTTGTCAAAATTGAGTCTGTTTCTGGTCAAATTGCTGGGGAAGACTTAAAATGTCCATTCATTTCTTAATTGTTTATGAGGGCTTTGTTGGTTTATTAGAAATTTGTGGTTCAAATATATGTTGGAAAAGCACATGAAGGATTCAGCTTTCTTTCTCATATTCTGCATGCTATCACCATGTTGAAAATAAAGTAAAGATGTGCAGAGGAGAAATTAATTATAAATAGTCGTGTGCAAAATAATGTTTTGGGGAGGTTGGCCTGGTTCCATAACTTGAATCCACAGCCGAACGTAACGACTGCCTTGAATTTACCTTCACAGTTTTATTCATCGATACATTCAGGCGTGTACTGGAAGGAATTTGATTCAAACCTACCCTCTCCAACACATATTTGCACATTTCTAAGTATGAATAAAAATAGAATTCCGTATGCCAAAACATAAATTTTTTTCCACTTTGTTTGTTGTTAACAAAGATTTTGCAGTCTTAAGAAAGACTTTGCAGTCTTAAAAGCGTCATCTGAGCAGTTAGGACTTGCATTAATGACTTACGATAAACCATTGATTTTAAATGGTTGATAATGAAAACAACACATTTTTTATGATTTCTCTCATACAATTCTAAGTAAAAGCTAAACTTGTATTAATATAAGATGTTAGCTTTGAAAGGTGATATCAGAAGCACCAGGAAATATATATATTGATGGTGGCATGCCAACATCTTCTCTGTGGAGCACTTGAAGGGTTTTGCTACAAATGATTTTTGCTGACTATATTAAACACAGTTGGAAGCTACGTGTTTCAAAAAAAAACAGCAATTGCTTGGGCTCGGACGATTTGAACCCGTGACCTCTCGCACCCAAAGCGAGAATCATACCCCTAGACCAACGAGCCATTACATTAGTTGGGTTTTAGGAAAAAAATTGCCAGACTAACGCGCCAGACAGCGTTTGTGTTCTCAAAATAGAAACAAAGTTTTCGTTTTGAAGTGAGGATTTAAAATTTCCTCAATAGGATCTGTTTTTCCAATATCATTTTCATTGTATGGGTAAATTAACAGTTGAGGTTTATGTACGATGGTGATAAATCATATTGACAGTTGTCAAAATTGAGTCTGTTTCTGGTCAAATTGCTGGGGAAGACTTAAAATGTCCATTCATTTCTTAATTGTTTATGAGGGCTTTGTTGGTTTATTAGAAATTTGTGGTTCAAATATATGTTGGAAAAGCACATGAAGGATTCAGCTTTCTTTCTCATATTCTGCATGCTATCACCATGTTGAAAATAAAGTAAAGATGTGCAGAGGAGAAATTAATTATAAATAGTCGTGTGCAAAATAATGTTTTGGGGAGGTTGGCCTGGTTCCATAACTTGAATCCACAGCCGAACGTAACGACTGCCTTGAATTTACCTTCACAGTTTTATTCATCGATACATTCAGGCGTGTACTGGAAGGAATTTGATTCAAACCTACCCTCTCCAACACATATTTGCACATTTCTAAGTATGAATAAAAATAGAATTCCGTATGCCAAAACATATATTTTTTTCCCCTTTGTTTGTTGTTAACAAAGATTTTGCAGTCTTAAGAAAGACTTTGCAGTCTTAAAAGCGTCATCTGAGCAGTTAGGACTTGCATTAATGACTTACGATAAACCATTGATTTTAAATGGTTGATAATGAAAACAACACATTTTTTATGATTTCTCTCATACAATTCTAAGTAAAAGCTAAACTTGTATTAATATAAGATGTTAGCTTTGAAAGGTGATATCAGAAGCACCAGGAAATATATATATTGATGGTGGCATGCCAACATCTTCTCTGTGGAGCACTTGAAGGGTTTTGCTACAAATGATTTTTGCTGACTATATTAAACACAGTTGGAAGCTACGTGTTTCAAAAGAAAAACACCAATTGCTTGGGCTCGTCCGGGATTTGAACCCGGGACCTCTCGCACCCAAAGCGAGAATCATACCTCTAGACCAACAAGCCATTACATTAGTTGGGTTTTAGGAAAAAAATTGCCAGACTAACGCGCCAGACAGCGTTTGTGTTCTCAAAATAGAAACAAAGTTTTCGTTTTGAAGTGAGGATTTTAAAATTCCTCAATAGGATCTGTTTTTCCAATATCATTTTCATTGTATGGGTGAATTAACAGTTGAGGTTTATGTACGATGGTGATAAATCATATTGACAGTTGTCAAAGTTGAGTCTGTTTCTGGTCAAATTGCTGGGGAAGACTTAAAATGTCCATTCATTTCTTAATTGTTTATGAGGGCTTTGTTGGTTTAGGAGAAATTTGTGGTTCAAATATATGTTGGAAAAGCACATGAAGGATTTAACTTTCTTTCTCATATTCTGCATGCTAACACCATGTTGAAAATAAAGTAAAGATGTGCAGAGGAGAAATTAATTATAAATAGTCTTGTGCAAAATAATGTTTGGGGAGGTTGGCCTGGTTCCATAACTTGAATCCACAGCCGAACGTAACGACTGCCTTGAATTTACCTTTACAGTTTTATTCATCGATACATTCAGGCGTGTACTGGAAGGAATTTGATTCAAACCTACCCTCTCCAACACATATTTGCACATGTCTAAGTATGAATAAAAATAGAATTCTGTATGTCAAAACATATATTTTTTCCCCCTTTGTTTGTTGTTAACAAAGATTTTGCAGTCTTAAGAAAGACTTTGCAGTCTTAAAAGCGTCATCTGAGCAGTTAGGACTTGCATTAATGACTTACGATAAACCATTGATTTTAAATGGTTGATAATGAAAACAACACATTTTTTATGATTTCTCTCATACAATTCTAAGTAAAAGCTAAACTTGTATTAATATAAGATGTTAGCTTTGAAAGGTGATATCAGAAGCACCAGGAAATATATATATTGATGGTGGCATGCCAACATCTTCTCTGTGGAGCACTTGAAGGGTTTTGCTACAAATGATTTTTGCTGACTATATTAAACACAGTTGGAAGCTACGTGTTTCAAAAAAAAACAGCAATTGCTTGGGCTCGGACGATTTGAACCCGGGACCTCTCGCACCCAAAGCGAGAATCATTCCCCTAGACCAACGAGCCATTACATTAGTTGGGTTTTAGGAAAAAAATTGCCAGACTAACGCGCCAGACAGCGTTTGTGTTCTCAAAATAGAAACAAAGTTTTCGTTTTGAAGTGAGGATTTAAAATTTCCTCAATAGGATCTGTTTTTCCAATATCATTTTCATTGTATGGGTAAATTAACAGTTGAGGTTTATGTACGATGGTGATAAATCATATTGACAGTTGTCAAAGTTGAGTCTGTTTCTGGTCAAATTGCTGGGGAAGACTTAAAATGTCCATTCATTTCTTAATTGTTTATGAGGGCTTTGTTGGTTTATTAGAAATTTGTGGTTCAAATATATGTTGGAAAAGCACATGAAGGATTCAACTTTCTTTCTCATATTCTGCATGCTATCACCATGTTCAAAATAAAGTAAAGATGTGCAGAGGAGAAATTAATTATAAATAGTCTTGTGCAAAATAATGTTTGGGGAGGTTGGCCTGGTTCCATAACTTGAATCCACAGCCGAACGTAACGACTGCCTTGAATTTACCTTTACAGTTTTATTCATCGATACATTCAGGTGTGTACTGGAAGGAATTTGATTCAAACGTACCCTCTCCAACACATATTTGCACATGTCTAAGTATGAATAAAAATAGAATTCCGTATGTCAAAACATATATTTTTTTCCCCTTTGTTTGTTGTTAACAAAGATTTTGCAGTCTTAAGAAAGACTTTGCAGTCTTAAAAGCGTCATCTGAGCAGTTAGGACTTGCATTAATGACTTACGATAAACCATTGATTTTAAATGGTTGATAATGAAAACAACACATTTTTTATGATTTCTCTCATACAATTCTAAGTAAAAGCTAAACTTGTATTAATATAAGATGTTAGCTTTGAAAGGTGATATCAGAAGCACCAGGAAATATATATATTGATGGTGGCATGCCAACATCTTCTCTGTGGAGCACTTGAAGGGTTTTGCTACAAATGATTTTTGCTGACTATATTAAACACAGTTGGAAGCTACGTGTTTCAAAAGAAAAACACCAATTGCTTGGGCTCGTCCGGGATTTGAACCCGGGACCTCTCGCACCCAAAGCGAGAATCAAACCCCTAGACCAACGAGCCATTACATTAGTTGGGTTTTAGGAAAAAAATTGCCAGACTAACGCTCCAGACAGCGTTTGTGTTCTCAAAATAGAAACAAAGTTTTCGTTTTGAAGTGAGGATTTTAAAATTCCTCAATAGGATCTGTTTTTCCAATATCATTTTCATTGTATGGGTGAATTAACAGTTGAGGTTTATGTACGATGGTGATAAATCATATTGACAGTTGTCAAAGTTGAGTCTGTTTCTGGTCAAATTGCTGGGGAAGACTTAAAATGTCCATTCATTTCTTAATTGTTTATGAGGGCTTTGTTGGTTTAGGAGAAATTTGTGGTTCAAATATATGTTGGAAAAGCACATGAAGGATTTAACTTTCTTTCTCATATTCTGCATGCTATCACCATGTTGAAAATAAAGTAAAGATGTGCAGAGGAGAAATTAATTATAAATAGTCTTGTGCAAAATAATGTTTGGGGAGGTTGGCCTGGTTCCATAACTTGAATCCACAGCCGAACGTAACGACTGCCTTGAATTTACCTTTACAGTTTTATTCATCGATACATTCAGGCGTGTACTGGAAGGAATTTGATTCAAACCTACCCTCTCCAACACATATTTGCACATGTCTAAGTATGAATAAAAATAGAATTCCGTATGTCAAAACATATATTTTTTCCCCTTTGTTTGTTGTTAACAAAGATTTTGAAGTCTTAAGAAAGACTTTGCAGTCTTAAAAGCGTCATCTGAGCAGTTAGGACTTGCATTAATGACTTACGATAAACCATTGATTTTAAATGGTTGATAATGAAAACAACACATTTTTTATGATTTCTCTCATACAATTCTAAGTAAAAGCTAAACTTGTATTAATATAAGATGTTAGCTTTGAAAGGTGATATCAGAAGCACCAGGAAATATATATATTGATGGTGGCATGCCAACATCTTCTCTGTGGAGCACTTGAAGGCTTTTGCTACAAATGATTTTTGCTGACTATATTAAACACAGTTGGAAGCTACGTGTTTAAAAAAAAAAAAACGCAATTGCTTGGGCTCGTCCGGGATTCGAACCCGGGACCTCTCACACCCAAAGCGAGAATCATACCCCTAGACCAACGAGCCATTACATTAGTTGGGTTTTAGGAAAAAAATTGCCAGACTAACGCGCCAGACAGCGTTTGTGTTCTCAAAATAGAAACAAAGTTTTCGTTTTGAAGTGAGGATTTTAAATTTCCTCAATAGGATCTGTTTTTCCAATATCATTTTCATTGCATGGGTAATTTAACAGTTGAGGTTTATGTACGATGGTGATAAATCATATTGACAGTTGTCAAAGTTGAGTCTGTTTCTGGTCAAATTGCTGGGGAAGACTTAAAATGTCCATTCATTTCTTAATTGTTTATGAGGGCTTTATTGGTTTAGGAGAAATTTGTGGTTCAAATATATGTTGGAAAAGCACATGAAGGATTGAACTTTCTTTCTCATATTCTGCATGCTATCACCATGTTGAAAATAAAGTAAAGATGTGCATAGGAGAAATTAATTATAAATAGTCTTGAGCAAAATAATGTTTGGGGAGGTTGGCCTGGTTCCATAACTTGAATCCACAGCCGAACGTAACGACTGCCTTGAATTTACCTTCACAGTTTTATTCATCGATACATTCAGGCGTGTACTGGAAGGAATTTGATTCAAACCTACCCTCTCCAACACATATTTGCACATGTCTAAGTATGAATAAAAATAGAATTCCGTATGTCAAAACATATATTTTTTCCCCCTTTGTTTGTTGTTAACAAAGATTTTGCAGTCTTAAGAAAGACTTTGCAGTCTAAAAAGCGTCATCTGAGCAGTTAGGACTTGCATTAATGACTTACGATAAACCATTGATTTTAAATGGTTGATAATGAAAACAACACATTTTTTATGATTTCTCTCATACAATTCTAAGTAAAAGCTAAACTTGTATTAATATAAGATGTTAGCTTTGAAAGGTGATATCAGAAGCACCAGGAAATATATATATTGATGGTGGCATGCCAACATCTTCTCTGTGGAGCACTTGAAGGGTTTTGCTACAAATGATTTTTGCTGACTATATTAAACACAGTTGGAAGCTACGTGTTTCAAAAAAAAACAGCAATTGCTTGGGCTCGGACGATTTGAACCCGGGACCTCTCGCACCCAAAGCGAGAATCATTCCACTAGACCAACGAGCCATTACATTAGTTGGGTTTTAGGAAAAAAATTGCCAGACTAACGCGCCAGACAGCGTTTGTGTTCTCAAAATAGAAACAAAGTTTTCGTTTTGAAGTGAGGATTTAAAATTTCCTCAATAGGATCTGTTTTTCCAATATCATTTTCATTGTATGGGTAAATTAACAGTTGAGGTTTATGTACGATGGTGATAAATCATATTGACAGTTGTCAAAGTTGAGTCTGTTTCTGGTCAAATTGCTGGGGAAGACTTAAAATGTCCATTCATTTCTTAATTGTTTATGAGGGCTTTGTTGGTTTATTAGAAATTTGTGGTTCAAATATATGTTGGAAAAGCACATGAAGGATTCAACTTTCTTTCTCATATTCTGCATGCTATCACCATGTTCAAAATAAAGTAAAGATGTGCAGAGGAGAAATTAATTATAAATAGTCTTGTGCAAAATAATGTTTGGGGAGGTTGGCCTGGTTCCATAACTTGAATCCACAGCCGAACGTAACGACTGCCTTGAATTTACCTTTACAGTTTTATTCATCGATACATTCAGGTGTGTACTGGAAGGAATTTGATTCAAACGTACCCTCTCCAACACATATTTGCACATGTCTAAGTATGAATAAAAATAGAATTCCGTATGTCAAAACATATATTTTTTTCCCCTTTGTTTGTTGTTAACAAAGATTTTGCAGTCTTAAGAAAGACTTTGCAGTCTTAAAAGCGTCATCTGAGCAGTTAGGACTTGCATTAATGACTTACGATAAACCATTGATTTTAAATGGTTGATAATGAAAACAACAGATTTTTTATGATTTCTCTCATACAATTCTAAGTAAAAGCTAAACTTGTATTAATATAAGATGTTAGCTTTGAAAGGTGATATCAGAAGCACCAGGAAATATATATATTGATGGTGGCATGCCAACATCTTCTCTGTGGAGCACTTGAAGGGTTTTGCTACAAATGATTTTTGCTGACTATATTAAACACAGTTGGAAGCTACGTGTTTCAAAAGAAAAACACCAATTGCTTGGGCTCGTCCGGGATTTGAACCCGGGACCTCTCGCACCCAAAGCGAGAATCAAACCCCTAGACCAACGAGCCATTACATTAGTTGGATTTTAGGAAAAAAATTGCCAGACTAACGCTCCAGACAGCGTTTGTGTTCTCAAAATAGAAACAAAGTTTTCGTTTTGAAGTGAGGATTTTAAAATTCCTCAATAGGATCTGTTTTTCCAATATCATTTTCATTGTATGGGTGAATTAACAGTTGAGGTTTATGTACGATGGTGATAAATCATATTGACAGTTGTCAAAGTTGAGTCTGTTTCTGGTCAAATTGCTGGGGAAGACTTAAAATGTCCATTCATTTCTTAATTGTTTATGAGGGCTTTGTTGGTTTAGGAGAAATTTGTGGTTCAAATATATGTTGGAAAAGCACATGAAGGATTTAACTTTCTTTCTCATATTCTGCATGCTATCACCATGTTGAAAATAAAGTAAAGATGTGCAGAGGAGAAATTAATTATAAATAGTCTTGTGCAAAATAATGTTTGGGGAGGTTGGCCTGGTTCCATAACTTGAATCCACAGCCGAACGTAACGACTGCCTTGAATTTACCTTTACAGTTTTATTCATCGATACATTCAGGCGTGTACTGGAAGGAATTTGATTCAAACCTACCCTCTCCAACACATATTTGCACATGTCTAAGTATGAATAAAAATAGAATTCCGTATGTCAAAACATATATTTTTTCCCCTTTGTTTGTTGTTAACAAAGATTTTGAAGTCTTAAGAAAGACTTTGCAGTCTTAAAAGCGTCATCTGAGCAGTTAGGACTTGCATTAATGACTTACGATAAACCATTGATTTTAAATGGTTGATAATGAAAACAACACATTTTTTATGATTTCTCTCATACAATTCTAAGTAAAAGCTAAACTTGTATTAATATAAGATGTTAGCTTTGAAAGGTGATATCAGAAGCACCAGGAAATATATATATTGATGGTGGCATGCCAACATCTTCTCTGTGGAGCACTTGAAGGCTTTTGCTACAAATGATTTTTGCTGACTATATTAAACACAGTTGGAAGCTACGTGTTTAAAAAAAAAAAAACGCAATTGCTTGGGCTCGTCCGGGATTCGAACCCGGGACCTCTCACACCCAAAGCGAGAATCATACCCCTAGACCAACGAGCCATTACATTAGTTGGGTTTTAGGAAAAAAATTGCCAGACTAACGCGCCAGACAGCGTTTGTGTTCTCAAAATAGAAACAAAGTTTTCGTTTTGAAGTGAGGATTTTAAATTTCCTCAATAGGATCTGTTTTTCCAATATCATTTTCATTGCATGGGTAATTTAACAGTTGAGGTTTATGTACGATGGTGATAAATCATATTGACAGTTGTCAAAGTTGAGTCTGTTTCTGGTCAAATTGCTGGGGAAGACTTAAAATGTCCATTCATTTCTTAATTGTTTATGAGGGCTTTATTGGTTTAGGAGAAATTTGTGGTTCAAATATATGTTGGAAAAGCACATGAAGGATTGAACTTTCTTTCTCATATTCTGCATGCTATCACCATGTTGAAAATAAAGTAAAGATGTGCATAGGAGAAATTAATTATAAATAGTCTTGAGCAAAATAATGTTTGGGGAGGTTGGCCTGGTTCCATAACTTGAATCCACAGCCGAACGTAACGACTGCCTTGAATTTACCTTCACAGTTTTATTCATCGATACATTCAGGCGTGTACTGGAAGGAATTTGATTCAAACCTACCCTCTCCAACACATATTTGCACATGTCTAAGTATGAATAAAAATAGAATTCCGTATGTCAAAACATATATTTTTTTCCCCTTTGTTTGTTGTTAACAAAGATTTTGCAGTCTTAAGAAAGACTTTGCAGTCTAAAAAGCGTCATCTGAGCAGTTAGGACTTGCATTAATGACTTACGATAAACCATTGATTTTAAATGGTTGATAATGAAAACAACACATTTTTTATGATTTCTCTCATACAATTCTAAGTAAAAGCTAAACTTGTATTAATATAAGATGTTAGCTTTGAAAGGTGATATCAGAAGCACCAGGAAATATATATATTGATGGTGGCATGCCAACATCTTCTCTGTGGAGCACTTGAAGGGTTTTGCTACAAATGATTTTTGCTGACTATATTAAACACAGTTGGAAGCTACGTGTTTCAAAAGAAAAACACCAATTGCTTGGGCTCGTCCGGGATTTGAACCCGGGACCTCTCGCACCCAAAGCGAGAATCATACCCCTAGACCAACGAGCCATTACATTAGTTGGGTTTTAGGAAAAAAATTGCCAGACTAACGCGCCAGACAGCGTTTGTGTTCTCAAAATAGAAACAAAGTTTTCGTTTTGAAGTGAGGATTTTAAATTTCCTCAATAGGATCTGTTTTTCCAATATCATTTTCATTGTATGGGTAAATTAACAGTTGAGGTTTATGTACGATGGTGATAAATCATATTGACAGTTGTCAAAGTTGAGTCTGTTTCTGGTCAAATTGCTGGGGAAGACTTAAAATGTCCATTCATTTCTTAATTGTTTATGAGGGCTTTGTTGGTTTAGGAGAAATTTGTGGTTCAAATATATGTTGGAAAAGCACATGAAGGATTCAACTTTCTTTCTCATATTCTGCATGCTATCACCATGTTGAAAATAAAGTAAAGATGTGCAGAGGAGAAATTAATTATAAATAGTCTTGTGCAAAATAATGTTTGGGGAGGTTGGCCTGGTTCCATAACTTGAATCCACAGCCGAACGTAACGACTGCCTTGAATTTACCTTTACAGTTTTATTCATCGATACATTCAGGTGTGTACTGGAAGGAATTTGATTCAAACGTACCCTCTCCAACACATATTTGCACATGTCTAAGTATGAATAAAAATAGAATTCCGTATGTCAAAACATATATTTTTTTCCCCTTTGTTTGTTGTTAACAAAGATTTTGCAGTCTTAAGAAAGACTTTGCAGTCTTAAAAGCGTCATCTGAGCAGTTAGGACTTGCATTAATGACTTACGATAAACCATTGATTTTAAATGGTTGATAATGAAAACAACAGATTTTTTATGATTTCTCTCATACAATTCTAAGTAAAAGCTAAACTTGTATTAATATAAGATGTTAGCTTTGAAAGGTGATATCAGAAGCACCAGGAAATATATATATTGATGGTGGCATGCCAACATCTTCTCTGTGGAGCACTTGAAGGGTTTTGCTACAAATGATTTTTGCTGACTATATTAAACACAGTTGGAAGCTACGTGTTTCAAAAGAAAAACACCAATTGCTTGGGCTCGTCCGGGATTTGAACCCGGGACCTCTCGCACCCAAAGCGAGAATCAAACCCCTAGACCAACGAGCCATTACATTAGTTGGGTTTTAGGAAAAAAATTGCCAGACTAACGCTCCAGACAGCGTTTGTGTTCTCAAAATAGAAACAAAGTTTTCGTTTTGAAGTGAGGATTTTAAAATTCCTCAATAGGATCTGTTTTTCCAATATCATTTTCATTGTATGGGTGAATTAACAGTTGAGGTTTATGTACGATGGTGATAAATCATATTGACAGTTGTCAAAGTTGAGTCTGTTTCTGGTCAAATTGCTGGGGAAGACTTAAAATGTCCATTCATTTCTTAATTGTTTATGAGGGCTTTGTTGGTTTAGGAGAAATTTGTGGTTCAAATATATGTTGGAAAAGCACATGAAGGATTTAACTTTCTTTCTCATATTCTGCATGCTATCACCATGTTGAAAATAAAGTAAAGATGTGCAGAGGAGAAATTAATTATAAATAGTCTTGTGCAAAATAATGTTTGGGGAGGTTGGCCTGGTTCCATAACTTGAATCCACAGCCGAACGTAACGACTGCCTTGAATTTACCTTTACAGTTTTATTCATCGATACATTCAGGCGTGTACTGGAAGGAATTTGATTCAAACCTACCCTCTCCAACACATATTTGCACATGTCTAAGTATGAATAAAAATAGAATTCCGTATGTCAAAACATATATTTTTTCCCCTTTGTTTGTTGTTAACAAAGATTTTGAAGTCTTAAGAAAGACTTTGCAGTCTTAAAAGCGTCATCTGAGCAGTTAGGACTTGCATTAATGACTTACGATAAACCATTGATTTTAAATGGTTGATAATGAAAACAACACATTTTTTATGATTTCTCTCATACAATTCTAAGTAAAAGCTAAACTTGTATTAATATAAGATGTTAGCTTTGAAAGGTGATATCAGAAGCACCAGGAAATATATATATTGATGGTGGCATGCCAACATCTTCTCTGTGGAGCACTTGAAGGCTTTTGCTACAAATGATTTTTGCTGACTATATTAAACACAGTTGGAAGCTACGTGTTTAAAAAAAAAAAAACGCAATTGCTTGGGCTCGTCCGGGATTCGAACCCGGGACCTCTCACACCCAAAGCGAGAATCATACCCCTAGACCAACGAGCCATTACATTAGTTGGGTTTTAGGAAAAAAATTGCCAGACTAACGCGCCAGACAGCGTTTGTGTTCTCAAAATAGAAACAAAGTTTTCGTTTTGAAGTGAGGATTTTAAATTTCCTCAATAGGATCTGTTTTTCCAATATCATTTTCATTGCATGGGTAATTTAACAGTTGAGGTTTATGTACGATGGTGATAAATCATATTGACAGTTGTCAAAGTTGAGTCTGTTTCTGGTCAAATTGCTGGGGAAGACTTAAAATGTCCATTCATTTCTTAATTGTTTATGAGGGCTTTATTGGTTTAGGAGAAATTTGTGGTTCAAATATATGTTGGAAAAGCACATGAAGGATTGAACTTTCTTTCTCATATTCTGCATGCTATCACCATGTTGAAAATAAAGTAAAGATGTGCATAGGAGAAATTAATTATAAATAGTCTTGAGCAAAATAATGTTTGGGGAGGTTGGCCTGGTTCCATAACTTGAATCCACAGCCGAACGTAACGACTGCCTTGAATTTACCTTCACAGTTTTATTCATCGATACATTCAGGCGTGTACTGGAAGGAATTTGATTCAAACCTACCCTCTCCAACACATATTTGCACATGTCTAAGTATGAATAAAAATAGAATTCCGTATGTCAAAACATATATTTTTTTCCCCTTTGTTTGTTGTTAACAAAGATTTTGCAGTCTTAAGAAAGACTTTGCAGTCTAAAAAGCGTCATCTGAGCAGTTAGGACTTGCATTAATGACTTACGATAAACCATTGATTTTAAATGGTTGATAATGAAAACAACACATTTTTTATGATTTCTCTCATACAATTCTAAGTAAAAGCTAAACTTGTATTAATATAAGATGTTAGCTTTGAAAGGTGATATCAGAAGCACCAGGAAATATATATATTGATGGTGGCATGCCAACATCTTCTCTGTGGAGCACTTGAAGGGTTTTGCTACAAATGATTTTTGCTGACTATATTAAACACAGTTGGAAGCTACGTGTTTCAAAAGAAAAACACCAATTGCTTGGGCTCGTCCGGGATTTGAACCCGGGACCTCTCGCACCCAAAGCGAGAATCATACCCCTAGACCAACGAGCCATTACATTAGTTGGGTTTTAGGAAAAAAATTGCCAGACTAACGCGCCAGACAGCGTTTGTGTTCTCAAAATAGAAACAAA
Source organism: Pelobates fuscus (assembly GCF_036172605.1). Classification (NCBI taxonomy): domain Eukaryota; kingdom Metazoa; phylum Chordata; class Amphibia; order Anura; family Pelobatidae; genus Pelobates; species Pelobates fuscus. Next base: position 7,598,523 of record NC_086322.1, on the reverse strand, counting down.
GTTTTCGTTTTGAAGTGAGGATTTTAAATTTCCTCAATAGGATCTGTTTTTCCAATATCATTTTCATTGTATGGGTAAATTAACAGTTGAGGTTTATGTACGATGGTGATAAATCATATTGACAGTTGTCAAAGTTGAGTCTGTTTCTGGTCAAATTGCTGGGGAAGACTTAAAATGTCCATTCATTTCTTAATTGTTTATGAGGGCTTTGTTGGTTTAGGAGAAATTTGTGGTTCAAATATATGTTGGAAAAGCACATGAAGGATTCAACTTTCTTTCTCATATTCTGCATGCTATCACCATGTTGAAAATAAAGTAAAGATGTGCAGAGGAGAAATTAATTATAAATAGTCTTGTGCAAAATAATGTTTGGGGAGGTTGGCCTGGTTCCATAACTTGAATCCACAGCCGAACGTAACGACTGCCTTGAATTTACCTTTACAGTTTTATTCATCGATACATTCAGGCGTGTACTGGAAGGAATTTGATTCAAACCTACCCTCTCCAACACATATTTGCACATGTCTAAGTATGAATAAAAATAGAATTCCGTATGTCAAAACATATATTTTTTCCCCTTTGTTTGTTGTTAACAAAGATTTTGAAGTCTTAAGAAAGACTTTGCAGTCTTAAAAGCGTCATCTGAGCAGTTAGGACTTGCATTAATGACTTACGATAAACCATTGATTTTAAATGGTTGATAATGAAAACAACACATTTTTTATGATTTCTCTCATACAATTCTAAGTAAAAGCTAAACTTGTATTAATATAAGATGTTAGCTTTGAAAGGTGATATCAGAAGCACCAGGAAATATATATATTGATGGTGGCATGCCAACATCTTCTCTGTGGAGCACTTGAAGGGTTTTGCTACAAATGATTTTTGCTGACTATATTAAACACAGTTGGAAGCTACGTGTTTCAAAAGAAAAACACCAATTGCTTGGGCTCGTCCGGGATTTGAACCCGGGACCTCTCGCACCCAAAGCGAGAATCATACCCCTAGACCAACAAGCCATTACATTAGTTGGGTTTTAGGAAAAAAATTGCCAGACTAACGCGCCAGACAGCGTTTGTGTTCTCAAAATAGAAACAAAGTTTTCGTTTTGAAGTGAGGATTTTAAATTTCCTCAATAGGATCTGTTTTTCCAATATCATTTTCATTGTATGGGTAAATTAACAGTTGAGGTTTATGTACGATGGTGATAAATCATATTGACAGTTGTCAAAGTTGAGTCTGTTTCTGGTCAAATTGCTGGGGAAGACTTAAAATGTCCATTCATTTCTTAATTGTTTATGAGGGCTTTGTTGGTTTAGGAGAAATTTGTGGTTCAAATATATGTTGGAAAAGCACATGAAGGATTCAACTTTCTTTCTCATATTCTGCATGCTATCACCATGTTGAAAATAAAGTAAAGATGTGCAGAGGAGAAATTAATTATAAATAGTCTTGTGCAAAATAATGTTTGGGGAGGTTGGCCTGGTTCCATAACTTGAATCCACAGCCGAACGTAACGACTGCCTTGAATTTACCTTTACAGTTTTATTCATCGATACATTCAGGCGTGTACTGGAAGGAATTTGATTCAAACCTACCCTCTCCAACACATATTTGCACATGTCTAAGTATGAATAAAAATAGAATTCCGTATGTCAAAACATATATTTTTTCCCCTTTGTTTGTTGTTAACAAAGATTTTGAAGTCTTAAGAAAGACTTTGCAGTCTTAAAAGCGTCATCTGAGCAGTTAGGACTTGCATTAATGACTTACGATAAACCATTGATTTTAAATGGTTGATAATGAAAACAACACATTTTTTATGATTTCTCTCATACAATTCTAAGTAAAAGCTAAACTTGTATTAATATAAGATGTTAGCTTTGAAAGGTGATATCAGAAGCACCAGGAAATATATATATTGATGGTGGCATGCCAACATCTTCTCTGTGGAGCACTTGAAGGGTTTTGCTACAAATGATTTTTGCTGACTATATTAAACACAGTTGGAAGCTACGTGTTTCAAAAGAAAAACACCAATTGCTTGGGCTCGTCCGGGATTTGAACCCGGGACCTCTCGCACCCAAAGCGAGAATCATACCCCTAGACCAACGAGCCATTACATTAGTTGGGTTTTAGGAAAAAAATTGCCAGACTAACGCGCCAGACAGCGTTTGTGTTCTCAAAATAGAAACAAAGTTTTCGTTTTGAAGTGAGGATTTTAAAATTCCTCAATAGGATCTGTTTTTCCAATATCATTTTCATTGTATGGGTGAATTAACAGTTGAGGTTTATGTATGATGGTGATAAATCATATTGACAGTTGTCAAAGTTGAGTCTGTTTCTGGTCAAATTGCTGGGGAAGACTTAAAATGTCCATTCATTTCTTAATTGTTTATGAGGGCTTTGTTGGTTTATTAGAAATTTGTGGTTCAAATATATGTTGGAAAAGCACATGAAGGATTCAACTTTCTTTCTCATATTCTGCATGCTATCACCATGTTGAAAATAAAGTAAAGATGTGCAGAGGAGAAATTAATTATAAATAGTCTTGTGCAAAATAATGTTTGGGGAGGTTGGCCTGGTTCCATAACTTGAATCCACAGCCGAACGTAACGACTGCCTTGAATTTACCTTCACAGTTTTATTCATCGATACATTCAGGCGTGTACTGGAAGGAATTTGATTCAAACCTACCCTCTCCAACACATATTTGCACATGTCTTAGTATGAATAAAAATAGAATTCCGTATGTCAAAACATATATTTTTTCCCCTTTGTTTGTTGTTAACAAAGATTTTGCAGTCTTAAGAAAGACTTTGCAGTCTTAAAAGCGTCATCTGAGCAGTTAGGACTTGCATTAATGACTTACGATAAACCATTGATTTTAAATGGTTGATAATGAAAACAACACATTTTTTATGATTTCTCTCATACAATTCTAAGTAAAAGCTAAACTTGTATTAATATAAGATGTTAGCTTTGAAAGGTGATATCAGAAGCACCAGGAAATATATATATTGATGGTGGCATGCCAACATCTTCTCTGTGGAGCACTTGAAGGCTTTTGCTACAAATGATTTTTGCTGACTATATTAAACACAGTTGGAAGCTACGTGTTTAAAAAAAAAAAAACGCAATTGCTTGGGCTCGTCCGGGATTCGAACCCGGGACCTCTCACACCCAAAGCGAGAATCATACCCCTAGACCAACGAGCCATTACATTAGTTGGGTTTTAGGAAAAAAATTGCCAGACTAACGCGCCAGACAGCGTTTGTGTTCTCAAAATAGAAACAAAGTTTTCGTTTTGAAGTGAGGATTTTAAATTTCCTCAATAGGATCTGTTTTTCCAATATCATTTTCATTGCATGGGTAATTTAACAGTTGAGGTTTATGTACGATGGTGATAAATCATATTGACAGTTGTCAAAGTTGAGTCTGTTTCTGGTCAAATTGCTGGGGAAGACTTAAAATGTCCATTCATTTCTTAATTAATTATGAGGGCTTTATTGGTTTAGGAGAAATTTGTGGTTCAAATATATGTTGGAAAAGCACATGAAGGATTGAACTTTCTTTCTCATATTCTGCATGCTATCACCATGTTGAAAATAAAGTAAAGATGTGCATAGGAGAAATTAATTATAAATAGTCTTGAGCAAAATAATGTTTGGGGAGGTTGGCCTGGTTCCATAACTTGAATCCACAGCCGAACGTAACGACTGCCTTGAATTTACCTTCACAGTTTTATTCATCGATACATTCAGGCGTGTACTGGAAGGAATTTGATTCAAACCTACCCTCTCCAACACATATTTGCACATGTCTAAGTATGAATAAAAATAGAATTCCGTATGTCAAAACATATATTTTTTTCCCCTTTGTTTGTTGTTAACAAAGATTTTGCAGTCTTAAGAAAGACTTTGCAGTCTAAAAAGCGTCATCTGAGCAGTTAGGACTTGCATTAATGACTTACGATAAACCATTGATTTTAAATGGTTGATAATGAAAACAACACATTTTTTATGATTTCTCTCATACAATTCTAAGTAAAAGCTAAACTTGTATTAATATAAGATGTTAGCTTTGAAAGGTGATATCAGAAGCACCAGGAAATATATATATTGATGGTGGCATGCCAACATCTTCTCTGTGGAGCACTTGAAGGGTTTTGCTACAAATGATTTTTGCTGACTATATTAAACACAGTTGGAAGCTACGTGTTTCAAAAGAAAAACACCAATTGCTTGGGCTCGTCCGGGATTTGAACCCGGGACCTCTCGCACCCAAAGCGAGAATCATACCCCTAGACCAACGAGCCATGACATTAGTTGGGTTTTAGGAAAAAAATTGCCAGACTAACGCGCCAGACAGCGTTTGTGTTCTCAAAATAGAAACAAAGTTTTCGTTTTGAAGTGAGGATTTTAAATTTCCTCAATAGGATCTGTTTTTCCAATATCATTTTCATTGTATGGGTAAATTAACAGTTGAGGTTTATGTACGATGGTGATAAATCATATTGACAGTTGTCAAAGTTGAGTCTGTTTCTGGTCAAATTGCTGGGGAAGACTTAAAATGTCCATTCATTTCTTAATTGTTTATGAGGGCTTTGTTGGTTTAGGAGAAATTTGTGGTTCAAATATATGTTGGAAAAGCACATGAAGGATTCAACTTTCTTTCTCATATTCTGCATGCTATCACCATGTTGAAAATAAAGTAAAGATGTGCAGAGGAGAAATTAATTATAAATAGTCTTGTGCAAAATAATGTTTGGGGAGGTTGGCCTGGTTCCATAACTTGAATCCACAGCCGAACGTAACGACTGCCTTGAATTTACCTTTACAGTTTTATTCATCGATACATTCAGGCGTGTACTGGAAGGAATTTGATTCAAACCTACCCTCTCCAACACATATTTGCACATGTCTAAGTATGAATAAAAATAGAATTCCGTATGTCAAAACATATATTTTTTCCCCTTTGTTTGTTGTTAACAAAGATTTTGAAGTCTTAAGAAAGACTTTGCAGTCTTAAAAGCGTCATCTGAGCAGTTAGGACTTGCATTAATGACTTACGATAAACCATTGATTTTAAATGGTTGATAATGAAAACAACACATTTTTTATGATTTCTCTCATACAATTCTAAGTAAAAGCTAAACTTGTATTAATATAAGATGTTAGCTTTGAAAGGTGATATCAGAAGCACCAGGAAATATATATATTGATGGTGGCATGCCAACATCTTCTCTGTGGAGCACTTGAAGGGTTTTGCTACAAATGATTTTTGCTGACTATATTAAACACAGTTGGAAGCTACGTGTTTCAAAAGAAAAACACCAATTGCTTGGGCTCGTCCGGGATTTGAACCCGGGACCTCTCGCACCCAAAGCGAGAATCATACCCCTAGACCAACAAGCCATTACATTAGTTGGGTTTTAGGAAAAAAATTGCCAGACTAACGCGCCAGACAGCGTTTGTGTTCTCAAAATAGAAACAAAGTTTTCGTTTTGAAGTGAGGATTTTAAAATTCCTCAATAGGATCTGTTTTTCCAATATCATTTTCATTGTATGGGTAATTTAACAGTTGAGGTTTATGTATGATGGTGATAAATCATATTGACAGTTGTCAAAGTTGAGTCTGTTTCTGGTCAAATTGCTGGGGAAGACTTAAAATGTCCATTCATTTCTTAATTGTTTATGAGGGCTTTGTTGGTTTATTAGAAATTTGTGGTTCAAATATATGTTGGAAAAGCACATGAAGGATTCAACTTTCTTTCTCATATTCTGCATGCTATCACCATGTTGAAAATAAAGTAAAGATGTGCAGAGGAGAAATTAATTATAAATAGTCTTGTGCAAAATAATGTTTGGGGAGGTTGGCCTGGTTCCATAACTTGAATCCACAGCCGAACGTAACGACTGCCTTGAATTTACCTTCACAGTTTTATTCATCGATACATTCAGGCGTGTACTGGAAGGAATTTGATTCAAACCTACCCTCTCCAACACATATTTGCACATGTCTTAGTATGAATAAAAATAGAATTCCGTATGTCAAAACATATATTTTTTCCCCTTTGTTTGTTGTTAACAAAGATTTTGCAGTCTTAAGAAAGACTTTGCAGTCTTAAAAGCGTCATCTGAGCAGTTAGGACTTGCATTAATGACTTACGATAAACCATTGATTTTAAATGGTTGATAATGAAAACAACACATTTTTTATGATTTCTCTCATACAATTCTAAGTAAAAGCTAAACTTGTATTAATATAAGATGTTAGCTTTGAAAGGTGATATCAGAAGCACCAGGAAATATATATATTGATGGTGGCATGCCAACATCTTCTCTGTGGAGCACTTGAAGGCTTTTGCTACAAATGATTTTTGCTGACTATATTAAACACAGTTGGAAGCTACGTGTTTAAAAAAAAAAAAACGCAATTGCTTGGGCTCGTCCGGGATTCGAACCCGGGACCTCTCACACCCAAAGCGAGAATCATACCCCTAGACCAACGAGCCATTACATTAGTTGGGTTTTAGGAAAAAAATTGCCAGACTAACGCGCCAGACAGCGTTTGTGTTCTCAAAATAGAAACAAAGTTTTCGTTTTGAAGTGAGGATTTTAAATTTCCTCAATAGGATCTGTTTTTCCAATATCATTTTCATTGCATGGGTAATTTAACAGTTGAGGTTTATGTACGATGGTGATAAATCATATTGACAGTTGTCAAAGTTGAGTCTGTTTCTGGTCAAATTGCTGGGGAAGACTTAAAATGTCCATTCATTTCTTAATTGTTTATGAGGGCTTTGTTGGTTTATTAGAAATTTGTGGTTCAAATATATGTTGGAAAAGCACATGAAGGATTCAACTTTCTTTCTCATATTCTGCATGCTATCACCATGTTGAAAATAAAGTAAAGATGTGCAGAGGAGAAATTAATTATAAATAGTCTTGTGCAAAATAATGTTTGGGGAGGTTGGCCTGGTTCCATAACTTGAATCCACAGCCGAACGTAACGACTGCCTTGAATTTACCTTCACAGTTTTATTCATCGATACATTCAGGCGTGTACTGGAAGGAATTTGATTCAAACCTACCCTCTCCAACACATATTTGCACATGTCTAAGTATGAATAAAAATAGAATTCCGTATGTCAAAACATATATTTTTTTCCCCTTTGTTTGTTGTTAACAAAGATTTTGCAGTCTTAAGAAAGACTTTGCAGTCTTAAAAGCGTCATCTGAGCAGTTAGGACTTGCATTAATGACTTACGATAAACCATTGATTTTAAAAGGTTGATAATGAAAACAACACATTTTTTATGATTTCTCTCATACAATTCTAAGTAAAAGCTAAACTTGTATTAATATAAGATGTTAGCTTTGAAAGGTGATATCAGAAGCACCAGGAAATATATATATTGATGGTGGCATGCCAACATCTTCTCTGTGGAGCACTTGAAGGGTTTTGCTACAAATGATTTTTGCTGACTATATTAAACACAGTTGGAAGCTACGTGTTTCAAAAGAAAAACACCAATTGCTTGGGCTCGTCCGGGATTTGAACCCGGGACCTCTCGCACCCAAAGCGAGAATCATACCCCTAGACCAACGAGCCATTACATTAGTTGGGTTTTAGGAAAAAAAATACCAGACTAACGCGCCAGACAGCGTTTGTGTTCTCAAAATAGAAACAAAGTTTTCGTTTTGAAGTGAGGATTTTAAATTTCCTCAATAGGATCTGTTTTTCCAATATCATTTTCATTGTATGGGTAAATTAACAGTTGAGGTTTATGTACGATGGTGATAAATCATATTGACAGTTGTCAAAGTTGAGTCTGTTTCTGGTCAAATTGCTGGGGAAGACTTAAAATGTCCATTCATTTCTTAATTGTTTATGAGGGCTTTATTGGTTTAGGAGAAATTTGTGGTTCAAATATATGTTGGAAAAGCACATGAAGGATTGAACTTTCTTTCTCATATTCTGCATGCTATCACCATGTTGAAAATAAAGTAAAGATGTGCATAGGAGAAATTAATTATAAATAGTCTTGAGCAAAATAATGTTTGGGGAGGTTGGCCTGGTTCCATAACTTGAATCCACAGCCGAACGTAACGACTGCCTTGAATTTACCTTCACAGTTTTATTCATCGATACATTCAGGCGTGTACTGGAAGGAATTTGATTCAAACCTACCCTCTCCAACACATGTTTGCACGTCTAAGTATGAATAAAAATAGAATTCCGTATGTCAAAACATATATTTTTTTCCCCTTTGTTTGTTGTTAACAAAGATTTTGCAGTCTTAAGAAAGACTTTGCAGTCTTAAAAGCGTCATCTGAGCAGTTAGGACTTGCATTAATGACTTACGATAAACCATTGATTTTAAATGGTTGATAATGAAAACAACACATTTTTTATGATTTCTCTCATACAATTCTAAGTAAAAGCTAAACTTGTATTAATATAAGATGTTAGCTTTGAAAGGTGATATCAGAAGCACCAGGAAATATATATATTGATGGTGGCATGCCAACATCTTCTCTGTGGAGCACTTGAAGGGTTTTGCTACAAATGATTTTTGCTGACTATATTAAACACAGTTGGAAGCTACGTGTTTCAAAAACAAAACACCAATTGCTTGGGCTCGTCCGGGATTTGAACCCGGGACCTCTCGCACCCAAAGCGAGAATCATACCCCTAGACCAACGAGCCATTACATTAGTTGGGTTTTAGGAAAAAAATTGCCAGACTAACGCGCCAGACAGCGTTTGTGTTCTCAAAATAGAAACAAAGTTTTCGTTTTGAAGTGAGGATTTTAAATTTCCTCAATAGGATCTGTTTTTCCAATATCATTTTCATTGTATGGGTAAATTAACAGTTGAGGTTTATGTACGATGGTGATAAATCATATTGACAGTTGTCAAAGTTGAGTCTGTTTCTGGTCAAATTGCTGGGGAAGACTTAAAATGTCCATTCATTTCTTAATTGTTTATGAGGGCTTTGTTGGTTTAGGAGAAATTTGTGGTTCAAATATATGTTGAAAATAACAACTCAAAAAACACGGTGTAATAAATATCAAAAAAATAAATAAAACGGGCAGCAACACACATATACAAGCGACTAGATCTGAGTGTAGGCTCACGAAATAAAATGCATGTGCGCACCTAAATAAACAGAAAAAGTAAACAAAAATGTTTATACCAGTATAAATGTATTTATTATTAGATGATTAATAAAAAAGATAGCCAGATAACTCTACAATTAGTAAAATTGATATAATATGTGGTATATAGTAGAATATAGCTATCTAGAAATATAAAAAATCATACAGTAATATAGACATGAAAAAATTAGTAGCATAAAAATGAAACAGCTCAATAGAAGTACCTAGCCTCGGTGGGGGCCCCCACCGAGGTGTAAACCGGAGGAATATTCGGGAGCAGGACGAGATCCGACGTGTAGGGAGAATAATGCTGAACCGCGGTCGGAATCTTCTAAAAAGACCGCGGTAAATAAAGAAGGCACTCCAGCAGGGAACGTGTTGCACCACGGTCGGTGCCTTCAAAAAAGACCGCGGTGTACGAAGACCAGCCGGCAGCAGAACACGCTTCAAGTGAATACTCACGGAGATTCCTGCACCCGACCTCTTCCTGCAACGGCTGATCAGGGTGTCGAGTTTAACAGCTGTGGCTCATCGACGCGTTTCGTCCCGCCCACGGGACTTTCTCAAGATGCAGGAACAGCCACAGTTCAAACTTTATATACACCCACCAATTAACCATTAAATGCAAAGTTAATGAACAAAAAATGAATAAAGATGAATAGAAATAGCAACTAAAATAATAAACAAAGCTACCTATAGAGCACACAGAGGAAAAGGGTGAATCCCTGAGACATCCATGTACATACATGAATTTAAAAAACATAAAAGACCAAAATGTACCAATAAACATCTATAGTAAAGAACCCCTGTAACTTAAGGGGACAGATGCTGATCGTGTACATAAATGACAGTCAGCTTCAAGAGTGGTCTAGAATCATCAATATTAATAATATGTAATATATCTCATGATATTTATACAGAAAGATATCTGTACCAAATCAAAAGTCAGCATAGAAAAAATGCAAATATAAGCAAACAAAACGAACCAGATGGGTTTGGAGCGCGATCTATAATCGTAGGTGCTTATGGTAAGTACCCCCTAATATTTGCACAGAACCATCTGATCAGGACCCACAAAAGAAAACCACAGAACCAGCATAAAGGTATATGGATATGAATAAATGTGAAATACAAAAAGAAAAACCAATAATAGTAAAGCCCTTAGAATAGATCTAGCTCCTCATTCAGGCCGTTGGGTGTCATGGTATTCAACCTAAAAATCCACATGGATTCGCATTTGATAAGTTCCCTCTTCCTCTTGGCCAAATCTTGGAATGGGGGAATATGCGTTAGGCCCAATAACCTGATGCCAGAAGGGTTATTATCGTGAAAAGTAAAAAAGTGTCGAGCTACTGAGGATTTGCAGTTGTTACGAATTATAGCTGTTCTGTGTTCGCGGAACCTACATTTCAAGGGTCTTATTGTTTGGCCCACATACTGCCGATCACAGGGACAGATTAACAAGTATACAACAAAGGAGGTGTTACAATTGATATCTGATTGAACGAAAAAATATTCAGAGCTATTAAACGGGCTAAAACTTGAGATAGAATGCCAAATATAGCCACATGTCAAACATTTGGTGTGACCACAACGTTTACTTGTGAGGCCCTTATTTGTCAGTGTCGTTTTCCTCTCTTTGTGGCACGGCAGTTTGGAGGGTGCTAGAATGTTCTTCAAGCTAGGTGCTTTCCTGAATGTAACTCTTGGTGAGTCCGAGATGCAAAAGGATAGCCAAGGATCTTTCCTCAAAATGGGCCAGTACTTATGAAGGATCTCAATGATGTCATCATACGCTTTATTAAATGAAGTTGTAAAGATAGGTGTAGTACCCTTACCAACTTCCTTAGTGCTGATGTTAAACTTAGCTGTCTTGTATTTCGGGACTTGAACATTGTCCAAAAGTTGGAGAATCATATAGTGCTCCTCTGTGTGTAGTTTCTGCTCGTGGTATGTACTTGCGGGGGATTGCCTTGAGCTGGGAAGATCCAAAACTTGATTCCCAAGGATGGGGGTATCACCATAGTTAAGCCCCTTCAGATAAGCATTCAAAATCTTATACGGTGGATAGGACTTTTCAACGAAGCGTTGACATAGAACAAATGATTCTCTTTCATAATCAGACAGAAACGAACAGTTCCGTTTGATTCTAATGAATTGTCCCAGTGGGATGTTATGGATCCATGTGGGATGATGACAGCTGTTAGCGTGTAAGTAACCGTTTACATCCACACTCTTTTGGAAAGTTTTGGTGATGATTCTACTCCCAAGCCCTGTAAGAGTTAGGTCTAAAAAATCAATTGTGGACCTGTGTTTCTTGTGCGTGAAGGAAAGACCCCATCTGTTGTTGTTAATGTAGGTCATGAAGTTGTCTATATCTTTCCAATCACCCCTCCAGACAATTAAAATATCATCGATAAATCTTCGATATAGGGCGAGCCGCTCCATCCAGTATGGTTCCGCAAAGATCATTTCTTGTTCCCAATGGCCCATAAACAAGTTCGCGTAGGAGGGAGCGAAACTCGCCCCCATCGCAGTTCCCTTCTTTTGTATAAAGAACTTTCCATTAAATTCAAAATAATTGTGTTTCAACATAAATTCCGTAAAACTGATAATGAATTGTGATTGTTTCTCTGGGAGGAGTGGATCTGCTCCTAGATAAAGGGAGAGGGCTTTTAAGCCCAAAGTGTGGTCAATGTTTGAATAGAGGGCTGCTACGTCTATCGTCAGCCAACAATAGTGCTCAGACCATTCAATCTCCTTAACTAGGGACAACACATGTCCTGTGTCTTTCACAAAGGATGGCAGATGGGGAACGTATCTCTGCAGATGGAAATCCACCCATTTGGAGATAGGAGAGATCAATGAATTTATACCCGATATAATGGGGCGGCCCGGGGGGTTGGTAAGGGACTTGTGCACTTTAGGCAAATGGTAAAAAATGGGAACCTCTCCTTGTGCTGACAGAAAAAAGCTCCTTTCTTTTTTATCGATGGCCCCGCACAGTGAGGCTGCTTCTATGAGGTCTCTCAGTTCGCCCTTGAAACGCAAAGTGGGATCACTTCCCAGGACCTCATAGTAATCCCTATTTTCGAGTATTCGCTCTGATTCCTTCAGATAAGCAGTTCTATCCAACAAAACAATCCCCCCTCCCTTGTCCGCCCCTTTAATAACAAGGTTATTTTCGTTTTGAAGTGAGGATTTTAAAATTCCTCAATAGGATCTGTTTTTCCAATATCATTTTCATTGTATGGGTAATTTAACAGTTGAGGTTTATGTATGATGGTGATAAATCATATTGACAGTTGTCAAAGTTGAGTCTGTTTCTGGTCAAATTGCTGGGGAAGACTTAAAATGTCCATTCATTTCTTAATTGTTTATGAGGGCTTTGTTGGTTTATTAGAAATTTGTGGTTCAAATATATGTTGGAAAAGCACATGAAGGATTCAACTTTCTTTCTCATATTCTGCATGCTATCACCATGTTGAAAATAAAGTAAAGATGTGCAGAGGAGAAATTAATTATAAATAGTCTTGTGCAAAATAATGTTTGGGGAGGTTGGCCTGGTTCCATAACTTGAATCCACAGCCGAACGTAACGACTGCCTTGAATTTACCTTTACAGTTTTATTCATCGATACATTCAGGCGTGTACTGGAAGGAATTTGATTCAAACCTACCCTCTCCAACACATATTTGCACATGTCTAAGTATGAATAAAAATAGAATTCCGTATGTCAAAACATATATTTTTTCCCCTTTGTTTGTTGTTAACAAAGATTTTGAAGTCTTAAGAAAGACTTTGCAGTCTTAAAAGCGTCATCTGAGCAGTTAGGACTTGCATTAATGACTTACGATAAACCATTGATTTTAAATGGTTGATAATGAAAACAACACATTTTTTATGATTTCTCTCATACAATTCTAAGTAAAAGCTAAACTTGTATTAATATAAGATGTTAGCTTTGAAAGGTGATATCAGAAGCACCAGGAAATATATATATTGATGGTGGCATGCCAACATCTTCTCTGTGGAGCACTTGAAGGGTTTTGCTACAAATGATTTTTGCTGACTATATTAAACACAGTTGGAAGCTACGTGTTTCAAAATAAAAACACCAATTGCTTGGGCTCGTCCGGGATTTGAACCCGGGACCTCTCGCACCCAAAGCGAGAATCATACCCCTAGACCAACAAGCCATTACATTAGTTGGGTTTTAGGAAAAAAATTGCCAGACTAACGCGCCAGACAGCGTTTGTGTTCTCAAAATAGAAACAAAGTTTTCGTTTTGAAGTGAGGATTTTAAAATTCCTCAATAGGATCTGTTTTTCCAATATCATTTTCATTGTATGGGTAATTTAACAGTTGAGGTTTATGTATGATGGTGATAAATCATATTGACAGTTGTCAAAGTTGAGTCTGTTTCTGGTCAAATTGCTGGGGAAGACTTAAAATGTCCATTCATTTCTTAATTGTTTATGAGGGCTTTGTTGGTTTATTAGAAATTTGTGGTTCAAATATATGTTGGAAAAGCACATGAAGGATTCAACTTTCTTTCTCATATTCTGCATGCTATCACCATGTTGAAAATAAAGTAAAGATGTGCAGAGGAGAAATTAATTATAAATAGTCTTGTGCAAAATAATGTTTGGGGAGGTTGGCCTGGTTCCATAACTTGAATCCACAGCCGAACGTAACGACTGCCTTGAATTTACCTTCACAGTTTTATTCATCGATACATTCAGGCGTGTACTGGAAGGAATTTGATTCAAACCTACCCTCTCCAACACATATTTGCACATGTCTTAGTATGAATAAAAATAGAATTCCGTATGTCAAAACATATATTTTTTTCCCCTTTGTTTGTTGTTAACAAAGATTTTGCAGTCTTAAGAAAGACTTTGCAGTCTTAAAAGCGTCATCTGAGCAGTTAGGACTTGCATTAATGACTTACGATAAACCATTGATTTTAAATGGTTGATAATGAAAACAACACATTTTTTATGATTTCTCTCATACAATTCTAAGTAAAAGCTAAACTTGTATTAATATAAGATGTTAGCTTTGAAAGGTGATATCAGAAGCACCAGGAAATATATATATTGATGGTGGCATGCCAACATCTTCTCTGTGGAGCACTTGAAGGGTTTTGCTACAAATGATTTTTGCTGACTATATTAAACACAGTTGGAAGCTACGTGTTTCAAAAACAAAACACCAATTGCTTGGGCTCGTCCGGGATTTGAACCCGGGACCTCTCGCACCCAAAGCGAGAATCATACCCCTAGACCAACGAGCCATTACATTAGTTGGGTTTTAGGAAAAAAATTGCCAGACTAACGCGCCAGACAGCGTTTGTGTTCTCAAAATAGAAACAAAGTTTTCGTTTTGAAGTGAGGATTTTAAATTTCCTCAATAGGATCTGTTTTTCCAATATCATTTTCATTGTATGGGTAAATTAACAGTTGAGGTTTATGTACGATGGTGATAAATCATATTGACAGTTGTCAAAGTTGAGTCTGTTTCTGGTCAAATTGCTGGGGAAGACTTAAAATGTCCATTCATTTCTTAATTGTTTATGAGGGCTTTGTTGGTTTAGGAGAAATTTGTGGTTCAAATATATGTTGGAAAAGCACATGAAGGATTCAACTTTCTTTCTCATATTCTGCATGCTATCACCATGTTGAAAATAAAGTAAAGATGTGCATAGGAGAAATTAATTATAAATAGTCTTGTGCAAAATAATGTTTGGGGAGGTTGGCCTGGTTCCATAACTTGAATCCACAGCCGAACGTAACGACTGCCTTGAATTTACCTTCACAGTTTTATTCATCGATACATTCAGGCGTGTACTGGAAGGAATTTGATTCAAACCTACCCTCTCCAACACATATTTGCACATGTCTAAGTATGAATAAAAATAGAATTCCGTATGTCAAAACATATATTTTTTTCCCCTTTGTTTGTTGTTAACAAAGATTTTGCAGTCTTAAGAAAGACTTTGCAGTCTTAAAAGCGTCATCTGAGCAGTTAGGACTTGCATTAATGACTTACGATAAACCATTGATTTTAAATGGTTGATAATGAAAACAACACATTTTTTATGATTTCTCTCATACAATTCTAAGTAAAAGCTAAACTTGTATTAATATAAGATGTTAGCTTTGAAAGGTGATATCAGAAGCACCAGGAAATATATATATTGATGGTGGCATGCCAACATCTTCTCTGTGGAGCACTTGAAGGGTTTTGCTACAAATGATTTTTGCTGACTATATTAAACACAGTTGGAAGCTACGTGTTTCAAAAACAAAACACCAATTGCTTGGGCTCGTCCGGGATTTGAACCCGGGACCTCTCGCACCCAAAGCGAGAATCATACCCCTAGACCAACGAGCCATTACATTAGTTGGGTTTTAGGAAAAAAATTGCCAGACTAACGCGCCAGACAGCGTTTGTGTTCTCAAAATAGAAACAAAGTTTTCGTTTTGAAGTGAGGATTTTAAATTTCCTCAATAGGATCTGTTTTTCCAATATCATTTTCATTGTATGGGTAAATTAACAGTTGAGGTTTATGTACGATGGTGATAAATCATATTGACAGTTGTCAAAGTTGAGTCTGTTTCTGGTCAAATTGCTGGGGAAGACTTAAAATGTCCATTCATTTCTTAATTGTTTATGAGGGCTTTGTTGGTTTAGGAGAAATTTGTGGTTCAAATATATGTTGGAAAAGCACATGAAGGATTCAACTTTCTTTCTCATATTCTGCATGCTATCACCATGTTGAAAATAAAGTAAAGATGTGCAGAGGAGAAATTAATTATAAATAGTCTTGTGCAAAATAATGTTTGGGGAGGTTGGCCTGGTTCCATAACTTGAATCCACAGCCGAACGTAACGACTGCCTTGAATTTACCTTTACAGTTTTATTCATCGATACATTCAGGCGTGTACTGGAAGGAATTTGATTCAAACCTACCCTCTCCAACACATATTTGCACATGTCTAAGTATGAATAAAAATAGAATTCCGTATGTCAAAACATATATTTTTTCCCCTTTGTTTGTTGTTAACAAAGATTTTGAAGTCTTAAGAAAGACTTTGCAGTCTTAAAAGCGTCATCTGAGCAGTTAGGACTTGCATTAATGACTTACGATAAACCATTGATTTTAAATGGTTGATAATGAAAACAACACATTTTTTATGATTTCTCTCATACAATTCTAAGTAAAAGCTAAACTTGTATTAATATAAGATGTTAGCTTTGAAAGGTGATATCAGAAGCACCAGGAAATATATATATTGATGGTGGCATGCCAACATCTTCTCTGTGGAGCACTTGAAGGGTTTTGCTACAAATGATTTTTGCTGACTATATTAAACACAGTTGGAAGCTACGTGTTTCAAAAGAAAAACACCAATTGCTTGGGCTCGTCCGGGATTTGAACCCGGGACCTCTCGCACCCAAAGCGAGAATCATACCCCTAGACCAACAAGCCATTACATTAGTTGGGTTTTAGGAAAAAAATTGCCAGACTAACGCGCCAGACAGCGTTTGTGTTCTCAAAATAGAAACAAAGTTTTCGTTTTGAAGTGAGGATTTTAAAATTCCTCAATAGGATCTGTTTTTCCAATATCATTTTCATTGTATGGGTAATTTAACAGTTGAGGTTTATGTATGATGGTGATAAATCATATTGACAGTTGTCAAAGTTGAGTCTGTTTCTGGTCAAATTGCTGGGGAAGACTTAAAATGTCCATTCATTTCTTAATTGTTTATGAGGGCTTTGTTGGTTTATTAGAAATTTGTGGTTCAAATATATGTTGGAAAAGCACATGAAGGATTCAACTTTCTTTCTCATATTCTGCATGCTATCACCATGTTGAAAATAAAGTAAAGATGTGCATAGGAGAAATTAATTGTAAATAGTCTTGAGCAAAATAATGTTTGGGGAGGTTGGCCTGGTTCCATAACTTGAATCCACAGCCGAACGTAACGACTGCCTTGAATTTACCTTCACAGTTTTATTCATCGATACATTCAGGCGTGTACTGGAAGGAATTTGATTCAAACCTACCCTCTCCAACACATATTTGCACATGTCTAAGTATGAATAAAAATAGAATTCCGTATGTCAAAACATATATTTTTTTCCCCTTTGTTTGTTGTTAACAAAGATTTTGCAGTCTTAAGAAAGACTTTGCAGTCTTAAAAGCGTCATCTGAGCAGTTAGGACTTGCATTAATGACTTACGATAAACCATTGATTTTAAATGGTTGATAATGAAAACAACAGATTTTTTATGATTTCTCTCATACAATTCTAAGTAAAAGCTAAACTTGTATTAATATAAGATGTTAGCTTTGAAAGGTGATATCAGAAGCACCAGGAAATATATATATTGATGGTGGCATGCCAACATCTTCTCTGTGGAGCACTTGAAGGGTTTTGCTACAAATGATTTTTGCTGACTATATTAAACACAGTTGGAAGCTACGTGTTTCAAAAGAAAAACACCAATTGCTTGGGCTCGTCCGGGATTTGAACCCGGGACCTCTCGCACCCAAAGCGAGAATCATACCCCTAGACCAACGAGCCATTACATTAGTTGGGTTTTAGGAAAAAAATTGCCAGACTAACGCGCCAGACAGCGTTTGTGTTCTCAAAATAGAAACAAAGTTTTCGTTTTGAAGTGAGGATTTTAAATTTCCTCAATAGGATCTGTTTTTCCAATATCATTTTCATTGTATGGGTAAATTAACAGTTGAGGTTTATGTACGATGGTGATAAATCATATTGACAGTTGTCAAAGTTGAGTCTGTTTCTGGTCAAATTGCTGGGGAAGACTTAAAATGTCCATTCATTTCTTAATTGTTTATGAGGGCTTTGTTGGTTTAGGAGAAATTTGTGGTTCAAATATATGTTGGAAAAGCACATGAAGGATTCAACTTTCTTTCTCATATTCTGCATGCTATCACCATGTTGAAAATAAAGTAAAGATGTGCATAGGAGAAATTAATTATAAATAGTCTTGTGCAAAATAATGTTTGGGGAGGTTGGCCTGGTTCCATAACTTGAATCCACAGCCGAACGTAACGACTGCCTTGAATTTACCTTCACAGTTTTATTCATCGATACATTCAGGCGTGTACTGGAAGGAATTTGATTCAAACCTACCCTCTCCAACACATATTTGCACATGTCTAAGTATGAATAAAAATAGAATTCCGTATGTCAAAACATATATTTTTTTCCCCTTTGTTTGTTGTTAACAAAGATTTTGCAATCTTAAGAAAGACTTTGCAGTCTTAAAAGCGTCATCTGAGCAGTTAGGACTTGCATTAATGACTTACGATAAACCATTGATTTTAAATGGTTGATAATGAAAACAACACATTTTTTATGATTTCTCTCATACAATTCTAAGTAAAAGCTAAACTTGTATTAATATAAGATGTTAGCTTTGAAAGGTGATATCAGAAGCACCAGGAAATATATATATTGATGGTGGCATGCCAACATCTTCTCTGTGGAGCACTTGAAGGGTTTTGCTACAAATGATTTTTGCTGACTATATTAAACACAGTTGGAAGCTACGTGTTTCAAAAGAAAAACACCAATTGCTTGGGCTCGTCCGGGATTTGAACCCGGGACCTCTCGCACCCAAAGCGAGAATCATACCCCTAGACCAACGAGCCATTACATTAGTTGGGTTTTAGGAAAAAAATTGCCAGACTAACGCGCCAGACAGCGTTTGTGTTCTCAAAATAGAAACAAAGTTTTCGTTTTGAAGTGAGGATTTTAAAATTCCTCAATAGGATCTGTTTTTCCAATATCATTTTCATTGTATGGGTGAATTAACAGTTGAGGTTTATGTACGATGGTGATAAATCATATTGACAGTTGTCAAAGTTGAGTCTGTTTCTGGTCAAATTGCTGGGGAAGACTTAAAATGTCCATTCATTTCTTAATTGTTTATGAGGGCTTTGTTGGTTTAGGAGAAATTTGTGGTTCAAATATATGTTGGAAAAGCACATGAAGGATTTAACTTTCTTTCTCATATTCTGCATGCTATCACCATGTTGAAAATAAAGTAAAGATGTGCAGAGGAGAAATTAATTATAAATAGTCTTGTGCAAAATAATGTTTGGGGAGGTTGGCCTGGTTCCATAACTTGAATCCACAGCCGAACGTAACGACTGCCTTGAATTTACCTTTACAGTTTTATTCATCGATACATTCAGGCGTGTACTGGAAGGAATTTGATTCAAACCTACCCTCTCCAACACATATTTGCACATGTCTAAGTATGAATAAAAATAGAATTCCGTATGTCAAAACATATATTTTTTCCCCTTTGTTTGTTGTTAACAAAGATTTTGAAGTCTTAAGAAAGACTTTGCAGTCTTAAAAGCGTCATCTGAGCAGTTAGGACTTGCATTAATGACTTACGATAAACCATTGATTTTAAATGGTTGATAATGAAAACAACACATTTTTTATGATTTCTCTCATACAATTCTAAGTAAAAGCTAAACTTGTATTAATATAAGATGTTAGCTTTGAAAGGTGATATCAGAAGCACCAGGAAATATATATATTGATGGTGGCATGCCAACATCTTCTCTGTGGAGCACTTGAAGGGTTTTGCTACAAATGATTTTTGCTGACTATATTAAACACAGTTGGAAGCTACGTGTTTCAAAAGAAAAACACCAATTGCTTGGGCTCGTCCGGGATTTGAACCCGGGACCTCTCGCACCCAAAGCGAGAATCATACCCCTAGACCAACGAGCCATTACATTAGTTGGGTTTTAGGAAAAAAATTGCCAGACTAACGCGCCAGACAGCGTTTGTGTTCTCAAAATAGAAACAAAGTTTTCGTTTTGAAGTGAGGATTTTAAATTTCCTCAATAGGATCTGTTTTTCCAATATCATTTTCATTGTATGGGTAAATTAACAGTTGAGGTTTATGTACGATGGTGATAAATCATATTGACAGTTGTCAAAGTTGAGTCTGTTTCTGGTCAAATTGCTGGGGAAGACTTAAAATGTCCATTCATTTCTTAATTGTTTATGAGGGCTTTGTTGGTTTAGGAGAAATTTGTGGTTCAAATATATGTTGGAAAAGCACATGAAGGATTCAACTTTCTTTCTCATATTCTGCATGCTATCACCATGTTGAAAATAAAGTAAAGATGTGCATAGGAGAAATTAATTATAAATAGTCTTGTGCAAAATAATGTTTGGGGAGGTTGGCCTGGTTCCATAACTTGAATCCACAGCCGAACGTAACGACTGCCTTGAATTTACCTTCACAGTTTTATTCATCGATACATTCAGGCGTGTACTGGAAGGAATTTGATTCAAACCTACCCTCTCCAACACATATTTGCACATGTCTAAGTATGAATAAAAATAGAATTCCGTATGTCAAAACATATATTTTTTTCCCCTTTGTTTGTTGTTAACAAAGATTTTGCAATCTTAAGAAAGACTTTGCAGTCTTAAAAGCGTCATCTGAGCAGTTAGGACTTGCATTAATGACTTACGATAAACCATTGATTTTAAATGGTTGATAATGAAAACAACACATTTTTTATGATTTCTCTCATACAATTCTAAGTAAAAGCTAAACTTGTATTAATATAAGATGTTAGCTTTGAAAGGTGATATCAGAAGCACCAGGAAATATATATATTGATGGTGGCATGCCAACATCTTCTCTGTGGAGCACTTGAAGGGTTTTGCTACAAATGATTTTTGCTGACTATATTAAACACAGTTGGAAGCTACGTGTTTCAAAAGAAAAACACCAATTGCTTGGGCTCGTCCGGGATTTGAACCCGGGACCTCTCGCACCCAAAGCGAGAATCATACCCCTAGACCAACGAGCCATTACATTAGTTGGGTTTTAGGAAAAAAATTGCCAGACTAACGCGCCAGACAGCGTTTGTGTTCTCAAAATAGAAACAAAGTTTTCGTTTTGAAGTGAGGATTTTAAAATTCCTCAATAGGATCTGTTTTTCCAATATCATTTTCATTGTATGGGTGAATTAACAGTTGAGGTTTATGTACGATGGTGATAAATCATATTGACAGTTGTCAAAGTTGAGTCTGTTTCTGGTCAAATTGCTGGGGAAGACTTAAAATGTCCATTCATTTCTTAATTGTTTATGAGGGCTTTGTTGGTTTAGGAGAAATTTGTGGTTCAAATATATGTTGGAAAAGCACATGAAGGATTTAACTTTCTTTCTCATATTCTGCATGCTATCACCATGTTGAAAATAAAGTAAAGATGTGCAGAGGAGAAATTAATTATAAATAGTCTTGTGCAAAATAATGTTTGGGGAGGTTGGCCTGGTTCCATAACTTGAATCCACAGCCGAACGTAACGACTGCCTTGAATTTACCTTTACAGTTTTATTCATCGATACATTCAGGCGTGTACTGGAAGGAATTTGATTCAAACCTACCCTCTCCAACACATATTTGCACATGTCTAAGTATGAATAAAAATAGAATTCCGTATGTCAAAACATATATTTTTTCCCCTTTGTTTGTTGTTAACAAAGATTTTGAAGTCTTAAGAAAGACTTTGCAGTCTTAAAAGCGTCATCTGAGCAGTTAGGACTTGCATTAATGACTTACGATAAACCATTGATTTTAAATGGTTGATAATGAAAACAACACATTTTTTATGATTTCTCTCATACAATTCTAAGTAAAAGCTAAACTTGTATTAATATAAGATGTTAGCTTTGAAAGGTGATATCAGAAGCACCAGGAAATATATATATTGATGGTGGCATGCCAACATCTTCTCTGTGGAGCACTTGAAGGCTTTTGCTACAAATGATTTTTGCTGACTATATTAAACACAGTTGGAAGCTACGTGTTTAAAAAAAAAAAACCGCAATTGCTTGGGCTCGTCCGGGATTCGAACCCGGGACCTCTCACACCCAAAGCGAGAATCATACCCCTAGACCAACGAGCCATTACATTAGTTGGGTTTTAGGAAAAAAATTGCCAGACTAACGCGCCAGACAGCGTTTGTGTTCTCAAAATAGAAACAAAGTTTTCGTTTTGAAGTGAGGATTTTAAATTTCCTCAATAGGATCTGTTTTTCCAATATCATTTTCATTGCATGGGTAATTTAACAGTTGAGGTTTATGTACGATGGTGATAAATCATATTGACAGTTGTCAAAGTTGAGTCTGTTTCTGGTCAAATTGCTGGGGAAGACTTAAAATGTCCATTCATTTCTTAATTGTTTATGAGGGCTTTGTTGGTTTATTAGAAATTTGTGGTTCAAATATATGTTGGAAAAGCACATGAAGGATTCAACTTTCTTTCTCATATTCTGCATGCTATCACCATGTTGAAAATAAAGTAAAGATGTGCAGAGGAGAAATTAATTATAAATAGTCTTGTGCAAAATAATGTTTGGGGAGGTTGGCCTGGTTCCATAACTTGAATCCACAGCCGAACGTAACGACTGCCTTGAATTTACCTTCACAGTTTTATTCATCGATACATTCAGGCGTGTACTGGAAGGAATTTGATTCAAACCTACCCTCTCCAACACATATTTGCACATGTCTAAGTATGAATAAAAATAGAATTCCGTATGTCAAAACATATATTTTTTCCCCTTTGTTTGTTGTTAACAAAGATTTTGAAGTCTTAAGAAAGACTTTGCAGTCTTAAAAGCGTCATCTGAGCAGTTAGGACTTGCATTAATGACTTACGATAAACCATTGATTTTAAATGGTTGATAATGAAAACAACACATTTTTTATGATTTCTCTCATACAATTCTAAGTAAAAGCTAAACTTGTATTAATATAAGATGTTAGCTTTGAAAGGTGATGTCAGAAGCACCAGGAAATATATATATTGATGGTGGCATGCCAACATCTTCTCTGTGGAGCACTTGAAGGGTTTTGCTACAAATGATTTTTGCTGACTATATTAAACACAGTTGGAAGCTACGTGTTTCAAAAGAAAAACACCAATTGCTTGGGCTCGTCCGGGATTTGAACCCGGGACCTCTCGCACCCAAAGCGAGAATCATACCCCTAGACCAATAAGCCATTACATTAGTTGGGTTTTAGGAAAAAAATTGCCAGACTAACGCGCCAGACAGCGTTTGTGTTCTCAAAATAGAAACAAAGTTTTCGTTTTGAAGTGAGGATTTTAAAATTCCTCAATAGGATCTGTTTTTCCAATATCATTTTCATTGTATGGGTAATTTAACAGTTGAGGTTTATGTATGATGGTGATAAATCATATTGACAGTTGTCAAAGTTGAGTCTGTTTCTGGTCAAATTGCTGGGGAAGACTTAAAATGTCCATTCATTTCTTAATTGTTTATGAGGGCTTTGTTGGTTAAGGAGAAATTTGTGGTTCAAATATATGTTGGAAAAGCACATGAAGGATTTAACTTTCTTTCTCATATTCTGCATGCTATCACCATGTTGAAAATAAAGTAAAGATGTGCAGAGGAGAAATTAATTATAAATAGTCTTGTGCAAAATAATGTTTGGGGAGGTTGGCCTGGTTCCATAACTTGAATCCACAGCCGAACGTAACGACTGCCTTGAATTTACCTTTACAGTTTTATTCATCGATACATTCAGGCGTGTACTGGAAGGAATTTGATTCAAACCTACCCTCTCCAACACATATTTGCACATGTCTAAGTATGAATAAAAATAGAATTCCGTATGTCAAAACATATATTTTTTCCCCTTTGTTTGTTGTTAACAAAGATTTTGAAGTCTTAAGAAAGACTTTGCAGTCTTAAAAGCGTCATCTGAGCAGTTAGGACTTGCATTAATGACTTACGATAAACCATTGATTTTAAATGGTTGATAATGAAAACAACACATTTTTTATGATTTCTCTCATACAATTCTAAGTAAAAGCTAAACTTGTATTAATATAAGATGTTAGCTTTGAAAGGTGATATCAGAAGCACCAGGAAATATATATATTGATGGTGGCATGCCAACATCTTCTCTGTGGAGCACTTGAAGGCTTTTGCTACAAATGATTTTTGCTGACTATATTAAACACAGTTGGAAGCTACGTGTTTAAAAAAAAAAAAACGCAATTGCTTGGGCTCGTCCGGGATTCGAACCCGGGACCTCTCACACCCAAAGCGAGAATCATACCCCTAGACCAACGAGCCATTACATTAGTTGGGTTTTAGGAAAAAAATTGCCAGACTAACGCGCCAGACAGCGTTTGTGTTCTCAAAATAGAAACAAAGTTTTCGTTTTGAAGTGAGGATTTTAAATTTCCTCAATAGGATCTGTTTTTCCAATATCATTTTCATTGCATGGGTAATTTAACAGTTGAGGTTTATGTACGATGGTGATAAATCATATTGACAGTTGTCAAAGTTGAGTATGTTTCTGGTCAAATTGCTGGGGAAGACTTAAAATGTCCATTCATTTCTTAATTGTTTATGAGGGCTTTGTTGGTTTATTAGAAATTTGTGGTTCAAATATATGTTGGAAAAAATACATGAAGGATTCAACTTTCTTTCTCATATTCTGCATGCTATCACCATGTTGAAAATAAAGTAAAGATGTGCAGAGGAGAAATTAATTATAAATAGTCTTGTGCAAAATAATGTTTGGGGAGGTTGGCCTGGTTCCATAACTTGAATCCACAGCCGAACGTAACGACTGCCTTGAATTTACCTTCACAGTTTTATTCATCGATACATTCAGGCGTGTACTGGAAGGAATTTGATTCAAACCTACCCTCTCCAACACATATTTGCACATGTCTAAGTATGAATAAAAATAGAATTCCGTATGTCAAAACATATATTTTTTTCCCCTTTGTTTGTTGTTAACAAAGATTTTGCAGTCTTAAGAAAGACTTTGCAGTCTTAAAAGCGTCATCTGAGCAGTTAGGACTTGCATTAATGACTTACGATAAACCATTGATTTTAAAAGGTTGATAATGAAAACAACACATTTTTTATGATTTCTCTCATACAATTCTAAGTAAAAGCTAAACTTGTATTAATATAAGATGTTAGCTTTGAAAGGTGATATCAGAAGCACCAGGAAATATATATATTGATGGTGGCATGCCAACATCTTCTCTGTGGAGCACTTGAAGGGTTTTGCTACAAATGATTTTTGCTGACTATATTAAACACAGTTGGAAGCTACGTGTTTCAAAAGAAAAACACCAATTGCTTGGGCTCGTCCGGGATTTGAACCCGGGACCTCTCGCACCCAAAGCGAGAATCATACCCCTAGACCAACGAGCCATTACATTAGTTGGGTTTTAGGAAAAAAATTACCAGACTAACGCGCCAGACAGCGTTTGTGTTCTCAAAATAGAAACAAAGTTTTCGTTTTGAAGTGAGGATTTTAAATTTCCTCAATAGGATCTGTTTTTCCAATATCATTTTCATTGTATGGGTAAATTAACAGTTGAGGTTTATGTACGATGGTGATAAATCATATTGACAGTTGTCAAAGTTGAGTCTGTTTCTGGTCAAATTGCTGGGGAAGACTTAAAATGTCCATTCATTTCTTAATTGTTTATGAGGGCTTTATTGGTTTAGGAGAAATTTGTGGTTCAAATATATGTTGGAAAAGCACATGAAGGATTGAACTTTCTTTCTCATATTCTGCATGCTATCACCATGTTGAAAATAAAGTAAAGATGTGCATAGGAGAAATTAATTATGAATAGTCTTGAGCAAAATAATGTTTGGGGAGGTTGGCCTGGTTCCATAACTTGAATCCACAGCCGAACGTAACGACTGCCTTGAATTTACCTTCACAGTTTTATTCATCGATACATTCAGGCGTGTACTGGAAGGAATTTGATTCAAACCTACCCTCTCCAACACATATTTGCACATGTCTAAGTATGAATAAAAATAGAATTCCGTATGTCAAAACATATATTTTTTTCCCCTTTGTTTGTTGTTAACAAAGATTTTGCAGTCTTAAGAAAGACTTTGCAGTCTTAAAAGCGTCATCTGAGCAGTTAGGACTTGCATTAATGACTTACGATAAACCATTGATTTTAAATGGTTGATAATGAAAACAACACATTTTTTATGATTTCTCTCATACAATTCTAAGTAAAAGCTAAACTTGTATTAATATAAGATGTTAGCTTTGAAAGGTGATATCAGAAGCACCAGGAAATATATATATTGATGGTGGCATGCCAACATCTTCTCTGTGGAGCACTTGAAGGGTTTTGCTACAAATGATTTTTGCTGACTATATTAAACACAGTTGGAAGCTACGTGTTTCAAAAGAAAAACACCAATTGCTTGGGCTCGTCCGGGATTTGAACCCGGGACCTCTCGCACCCAAAGCGAGAATCATACCCCTAGACCAACGAGCCATTACATTAGTTGGGTTTTAGGAAAAAAATTACCAGACTAACGCGCCAGACAGCGTTTGTGTTCTCAAAATAGAAACAAAGTTTTCGTTTTGAAGTGAGGATTTTAAATTTCCTCAATAGGATCTGTTTTTCCAATATCATTTTCATTGTATGGGTAAATTAACAGTTGAGGTTTATGTACGATGGTGATAAATCATATTGACAGTTGTCAAAGTTGAGTCTGTTTCTGGTCAAATTGCTGGGGAAGACTTAAAATGTCCATTCATTTCTTAATTGTTTATGAGGGCTTTATTGGTTTAGGAGAAATTTGTGGTTCAAATATATGTTGGAAAAGCACATGAAGGATTGAACTTTCTTTCTCATATTCTGCATGCTATCACCATGTTGAAAATAAAGTAAAGATGTGCATAGGAGAAATTAATTATAAATAGTCTTGAGCAAAATAATGTTTGGGGAGGTTGGCCTGGTTCCATAACTTGAATCCACAGCCGAACGTAACGACTGCCTTGAATTTACCTTCACAGTTTTATTCATCGATACATTCAGGCGTGTACTGGAAGGAATTTGATTCAAACCTACCCTCTCCAACACATATTTGCACATGTCTAAGTATGAATAAAAATAGAATTCCGTATGTCAAAACATATATTTTTTTCCCCTTTGTTTGTTGTTAACAAAGATTTTGCAGTCTTAAGAAAGACTTTGCAGTCTTAAAAGCGTCATCTGAGCAGTTAGGACTTGCATTAATGACTTACGATAAACCATTGATTTTAAATGGTTGATAATGAAAACAACACATTTTTTATGATTTCTCTCATACAATTCTAAGTAAAAGCTAAACTTGTATTAATATAAGATGTTAGCTTTGAAAGGTGATATCAGAAGCACCAGGAAATATATATATTGATGGTGGCATGCCAACATCTTCTCTGTGGAGCACTTGAAGGCTTTTGCTACAAATGATTTTTGCTGACTATATTAAACACAGTTGGAAGCTACGTGTTTAAAAAAAAAAAAACGCAATTGCTTGGGCTCGTCCGGGATTCAAACCCGGGACCTCTCACACCCAAAGCGAGAATCATACCCCTAGACCAACGAGCCATTACATTAGTTGGGTTTTAGGAAAAAAATTGCCAGACTAACGCGCCAGACAGCGTTTGTGTTCTCAAAATAGAAACAAAGTTTTCGTTTTGAAGTGAGGATTTTAAATTTCCTCAATAGGATCTGTTTTTCCAATATCATTTTCATTGCATGGGTAATTTAACAGTTGAGGTTTATGTACGATGGTGATAAATCATATTGAAAGTTGTCAAAGTTGAGTATGTTTCTGGTCAAATTGCTGGGGAAGACTTAAAATGTCCATTCATTTCTTAATTGTTTATGAGGGCTTTGTTGGTTTATTAGAAATTTGTGGTTCAAATATATGTTGGAAAAGCACATGAAGGATTCAACTTTCTTTCTCATATTCTGCATGCTATCACCATGTTGAAAATAAAGTAAAGATGTGCAGAGGAGAAATTAATTATAAATAGTCTTGTGCAAAATAATGTTTGGGGAGGTTGGCCTGGTTCCATAACTTGAATCCACAGCCGAACGTAACGACTGCCTTGAATTTACCTTCACAGTTTTATTCATCGATACATTCAGGCGTGTACTGGAAGGAATTTGATTCAAACCTACCCTCTCCAACACATATTTGCACATGTCTAAGTATGAATAAAAATAGAATTCCGTATGTCAAAACATATATTTTTTTCCCCTTTGTTTGTTGTTAACAAAGATTTTGCAGTCTTAAGAAAGACTTTGCAGTCTTAAAAGCGTCATCTGAGCAGTTAGGACTTGCATTAATGACTTACGATAAACCATTGATTTTAAAAGGTTGATAATGAAAACAACACATTTTTTATGATTTCTCTCATACAATTCTAAGTAAAAGCTAAACTTGTATTAATATAAGATGTTAGCTTTGAAAGGTGATATCAGAAGCACCAGGAAATATATATATTGATGGTGGCATGCCAACATCTTCTCTGTGGAGCACTTGAAGGGTTTTGCTACAAATGATTTTTGCTGACTATATTAAACACAGTTGGAAGCTACGTGTTTCAAAAGAAAAACACCAATTGCTTGGGCTCGTCCGGGATTTGAACCCGGGACCTCTCGCACCCAAAGCGAGAATCATACCCCTAGACCAACGAGCCATTACATTAGTTGGGTTTTAGGAAAAAAATTACCAGACTAACGCGCCAGACAGCGTTTGTGTTCTCAAAATAGAAACAAAGTTTTCGTTTTGAAGTGAGGATTTTAAATTTCCTCAATAGGATCTGTTTTTCCAATATCATTTTCATTGTATGGGTAAATTAACAGTTGAGGTTTATGTACGATGGTGATAAATCATATTGACAGTTGTCAAAGTTGAGTCTGTTTCTGGTCAAATTGCTGGGGAAGACTTAAAATGTCCATTCATTTCTTAATTGTTTATGAGGGCTTTATTGGTTTAGGAGAAATTTGTGGTTCAAATATATGTTGGAAAAGCACATGAAGGATTTAACTTTCTTTCTCATATTCTGCATGCTATCACCATGTTGAAAATAAAGTAAAGATGTGCAGAGGAGAAATTAATTATAAATAGTCTTGTGCAAAATAATGTTTGGGGAGGTTGGCCTGGTTCCATAACTTGAATCCACAGCCGAACGTAACGACTGCCTTGAATTTACCTTTACAGTTTTATTCATCGATACATTCAGGCGTGTACTGGAAGGAATTTGATTCAAACCTACCCTCTCCAACACATATTTGCACATGTCTAAGTATGAATAAAAATAGAATTCCGTATGTCAAAACATATATTTTTTCCCCTTTGTTTGTTGTTAACACAGATTTTGAAGTCTTAAGAAAGACTTTGCAGTCTTAAAAGCGTCATCTGAGCAGTTAGGACTTGCATTAATGACTTACGATAAACCATTGATTTTAAATGGTTGATAATGAAAACAACACATTTTTTATGATTTCTCTCATACAATTCTAAGTAAAAGCTAAACTTGTATTAATATAAGATGTTAGCTTTGAAAGGTGATATCAGAAGCACCAGGAAATATATATATTGATGGTGGCATGCCAACATCTTCTCTGTGGAGCACTTGAAGGGTTTTGCTACAAATGATTTTTGCTGACTATATTAAACACAGTTGGAAGCTACGTGTTTCAAAAGAAAAACACCAATTGCTTGGGCTCGTCCGGGATTTGAACCCGGGACCTCTCGCACCCAAAGCGAGAATCATACCCCTAGAACGACAAGCCATTACATTAGTTGGGTTTTAGGAAAAAAATTGCCAGACTAACGCGCCAGACAGCGTTTGTGTTCTCAAAATAGAAACAAAGTTTTCGTTTTGAAGTGAGGATTTTAAAATTCCTCAATAGGATCTGTTTTTCCAATATCATTTTCATTGTATGGGTAATTTAACAGTTGAGGTTTATGTATGATGGTGATAAATCATATTGACAGTTGTCAAAGTTGAGTCTGTTTCTGGTCAAATTGCTGGGGAAGACTTAAAATGTCCATTCATTTCTTAATTGTTTATGAGGGCTTTGTTGGTTTATTAGAAATTTGTGGTTCAAATATATGTTGGAAAAGCACATGAAGGATTCAACTTTCTTTCTCATATTCTGCATGCTATCACCATGTTGAAAATAAAGTAAAGATGTGCAGAGGAGAAATTAATTATAAATAGTCTTGTGCAAAATAATGTTTGGGGAGGTTGGCCTGGTTCCATAACTTGAATCCACAGCCGAACGTAACGACTGCCTTGAATTTACCTTCACAGTTTTATTCATCGATACATTCAGGCGTGTACTGGAAGGAATTTGATTCAAACCTACCCTCTCCAACACATATTTGCACATGTCTTAGTATGAATAAAAATAGAATTCCGTATGTCAAAACATATATTTTTTTCCCCTTTGTTTGTTGTTAACAAAGATTTTGCAGTCTTAAGAAAGACTTTGCAGTCTTAAAAGCGTCATCTGAGCAGTTAGGACTTGCATTAATGACTTACGATAAACCATTGATTTTAAATGGTTGATAATGAAAACAACACATTTTTTATGATTTCTCTCATACATATCTAAGTAAAAGCTAAACTTGTATTAATATAAGATGTTAGCTTTGAAAGGTGATATCAGAAGCACCAGGAAATATATATATTGATGGTGGCATGCCAACATCTTCTCTGTGGAGCACTTGAAGGGTTTTGCTACAAATGATTTTTGCTGACTATATTAAACACAGTTGGAAGCTACGTGTTTCAAAAGAAAAACACCAATTGCTTGGGCTCGTCCGGAATTTGAACCCGGGACCTCTCGCACCCAAAGCGAGAATCATACCCCTAGACCAACAAGCCATTACATTAGCTGGGTTTTAGGAAAAAAATTACCAGACTAACGCGCCAGACAGCGTTTGTGTTCTCAAAATAGAAACAAAGTTTTCGTTTTGAAGTGAGGATTTTAAATTTCCTCAATAGGATCTGTTTTTCCAATATCATTTTCATTGTATGGGTAAATTAACAGTTGAGGTTTATGTACGATGGTGATAAATCATATTGACAGTTGTCAAAGTTGAGTCTGTTTCTGGTCAAATTGCTGGGGAAGACTTAAAATGTCCATTCATTTCTTAATTGTTTATGAGGGCTTTGTTGGTTTAGGAGAAATTTGTGGTTCAAATATATGTTGGAAAAGCACATGAAGGATTCAACTTTCTTTCTCATATTCTGCATGCTATCACCATGTTGAAAATAAAGTAAAGATGTGCATAGGAGAAATTAATTATAAATAGTCTTGTGCAAAATAATGTTTGGGGAGGTTGGCCTGGTTCCATAACTTGAATCCACAGCCGAACGTAACGACTGCCTTGAATTTACCTTCACAGTTTTATTCATCGATACATTCAGGCGTGTACTGGAAGGAATTTGATTCAAACCTACCCTCTCCAACACATATTTGCACATGTCTAAGTATGAATAAAAATAGAATTCCGTATGTCAAAACATATATTTTTTTCCCCTTTGTTTGTTGTTAACAAAGATTTTGCAGTCTTAAGAAAGACTTTGCAGTCTTAAAAGCGTCATCTGAGCAGTTAGGACTTGCATTAATGACTTACGATAAACCATTGATTTTAAATGGTTGATAATGAAAACAACACATTTTTTATGATTTCTCTCATACAATTCTAAGTAAAAGCTAAACTTGTATTAATATAAGATGTTAGCTTTGAAAGGTGATATCAGAAGCACCAGGAAATATATATATTGATGGTGGCATGCCAACATCTTCTCTGTGGAGCACTTGAAGGGTTTTGCTACAAATGATTTTTGCTGACTATATTAAACACAGTTGGAAGCTACGTGTTTCAAAAGAAAAACACCAATTGCTTGGGCTCGTCCGGGATTTGAACCCGGGACCTCTCGCACCCAAAGCGAGAATCATACCCCTAGACCAACGAGCCATTACATTAGTTGGGTTTTAGGAAAAAAATTGCCAGACTAACGCGCCAGACAGCGTTTGTGTTCTCAAAATAGAAACAAAGTTTTCGTTTTGAAGTGAGGATTTTAAATTTCCTCAATAGGATCTGTTTTTCCAATATCATTTTCATTGTATGGGTAAATTAACAGTTGAGGTTTATGTACGATGGTGATAAATCATATTGACAGTTGTCAAAGTTGAGTCTGTTTCTGGTCAAATTGCTGGGGAAGACTTAAAATGTCCATTTATTTCTTAATTGTTTATGAGGGCTTTGTTGGTTTAGGAGAAATTTGTGGTTCAAATATATGTTGGAAAAGCACATGAAGGATTGAACTTTCTTTCTCATATTCTGCATGCTATCACCATGTTGAAAATAAAGTAAAGATGTGCAGAGGAGAAATTAATTATAAATAGTCTTGTGCAAAATAATGTTTGGGGAGGTTGGCCTGGTTCCATAACTTGAATCCACAGCCGAACGTAACGACTGCCTTGAATTTACCTTTACAGTTTTATTCATCGATACATTCAGGCGTGTACTGGAAGGAATTTGATTCAAACCTACCCTCTCCAACACATATTTGCACATGTCTAAGTATGAATAAAAATAGAATTCCGTATGTCAAAACATATATTTTTTCCCCTTTGTTTGTTGTTAACAAAGATTTTGAAGTCTTAAGAAAGACTTTGCAGTCTTAAAAGCGTCATCTGAGCAGTTAGGACTTGCATTAATGACTTACGATAAACCATTGATTTTAAATGGTTGATAATGAAAACAACACATTTTTTATGATTTCTCTCATACAATTCTAAGTAAAAGCTAAACTTGTATTAATATAAGATGTTAGCTTTGAAAGGTGATATCAGAAGCACCAGGAAATATATATATTGATGGTGGCATGCCAACATCTTCTCTGTGGAGCACTTGAAGGGTTTTGCTACAAATGATTTTTGCTGACTATATTAAACACAGTTGGAAGCTACGTGTTTCAAAAGAAAAACACCAATTGCTTGGGCTTGTCCGGCATTTAAACCCGGGACCTCTCGCACCCAAAGCGAGAATCATACCCCTAGACCAACGAGCCATTACATTAGTTGGGTTTTAGGAAAAAAATTGCCAGACTAACGCGCCAGACAGCGTTTGTGTTCTCAAAATAGAAACAAAGTTTTCGTTTTGAAGTGAGGATTTTAAATTTCCTCAATAGGATCTGTTTTTCCAATATCATTTTCATTGTATGGGTAAATTAACAGTTGAGGTTTATGTACGATGGTGATAAATCATATTGACAGTTGTCAAAGTTGAGTCTGTTTCTGGTCAAATTGCTGGGGAAGACTTAAAATGTCCATTCATTTCTTAATTGTTTATGAGGGCTTTGTTGGTTTAGGAGAAATTTGTGGTTCAAATATATGTTGGAAAAGCACATGAAGGATTCAACTTTCTTTCTCATATTCTGCATGCTATCACCATGTTGAAAATAAAGTAAAGATGTGCAGAGGAGAAATTAATTATAAATTTCAAAATAATGTTTGGGGAGGTTGGCCTGGTTCCATAACTTGAATCCACAGCCGAACGTAACGACTGCCTTGAATTTACCTTTACAGTTTTATTCATCGATACATTCAGGCGTGTACTGGAAGGAATTTGATTCAAACCTACCCTCTCCAACACATATTTGCACATGTCTAAGTATG
This sequence comes from Pelobates fuscus, assembly GCF_036172605.1. NCBI lineage: Eukaryota > Metazoa > Chordata > Amphibia > Anura > Pelobatidae > Pelobates > Pelobates fuscus. The sequence goes on along the minus strand of NC_086322.1, from coordinate 7,564,754 downwards.
AATAAAAATAGAATTCCGTATGTCAAAACATATATTTTTTCCCCTTTGTTTGTTGTTAACAAAGATTTTGAAGTCTTAAGAAAGACTTTGCAGTCTTAAAAGCGTCATCTGAGCAGTTAGGACTTGCATTAATGACTTACGATAAACCATTGATTTTAAATGGTTGATAATGAAAACAACACATTTTTTATGATTTCTCTCATACAATTCTAAGTAAAAGCTAAACTTGTATTAATATAAGATGTTAGCTTTGAAAGGTGATATCAGAAGCACCAGGAAATATATATATTGATGGTGGCATGCCAACATCTTCTCTGTGGAGCACTTGAAGGGTTTTGCTACAAATGATTTTTGCTGACTATATTAAACACAGTTGGAAGCTACGTGTTTCAAAAGAAAAACAACAATTGCTTGGGCTCGTCCGGGATTTGAACCCGGGACCTCTCGCACCCAAAGCGAGAATCATACCCCTAGACCAACGAGCCATTACATTAGTTGGGTTTTAGGAAAAAAATTGCCAGACTAACGCGCCAGACAGCGTTTGTGTTCTCAAAATAGAAACAAAGTTTTCGTTTTGAAGTGAGGATTTTAAATTTCCTCAATAGGATCTGTTTTTCCAATATCATTTTCATTGTATGGGTAATTTAACAGTTGAGGTTTATGTACGATGGTGATAAATCATATTGACAGTTGTCAAAGTTGAGTCTGTTTCTGGTCAAATTGCTGGGGAAGACTTAAAATGTCCATTCATTTCTTAATTGTTTATGAGGGCTTTGTTGGTTTAGGAGAAATTTGTGGTTCAAATATATGTTGGAAAAGCACATGAAGGATTGAACTTTCTTTCTCATATTCTGCATGCTATCACCATGTTGAAAATAAAGTAAAGATGTGCAGAGGAGAAATTAATTATAAATAGTCTTGTGCAAAATAATGTTTGGGGAGGTTGGCCTGGTTCCATAACTTGAATCCACAGCCGAACGTAACGACTGCCTTGAATTTACCTTTACAGTTTTATTCATCGATACATTCAGGCGTGTACTGGAAGGAATTTGATTCAAACCTACCCTCTCCAACACATATTTGCACATGTCTAAGTATGAATAAAAATAGAATTCCGTATGTCAAAACATATATTTTTCTCCCCTTTGTTTGTTGTTAACAAAGATTTTGCAGTCTTAAGAAAGACTTTGCATTCTTAAAAGCGTCATCTGAGCAGTTAGGACTTGCATTAATGACTTACGATAAACCATTGATTTTAAATGGTTGATAATGAAAACAACACATTTTTTTATGATTTCTCTCATACAATTCTAAGTAAAAGCTAAACTTGTATTAATATAAGATGTTAGCTTTGAAAGGTGATATCAGAAGCACCAGGAAATATATATATTGATGGTGGCATGCCAACATCTTCTCTGTGGAGCACTTGAAGGGTTTTGCTACAAATGATTTTTGCTGACTATATTAAACACAGTTGGAAGCTACGTGTTTCAAAAGAAAAACACCAATTGCTTGGGCTCGTCCGGGATTTGAACCCGGGACCTCTCGCACCCAAAGCGAGAATCATACCCCTAGACCAACGAGCCATTACATTAGTTGGGTTTTAGGAAAAAAATTGCCAGACTAACGCGCCAGACAGCGTTTGTGTTCTCAAAATAGAAACAAAGTTTTCGTTTTGAAGTGAGGATTTTAAATTTCCTCAATAGGATCTGTTTTTCCAATATCATTTTCATTGTATGGGTAAATTAACAGTTGAGGTTTATGTACGATGGTGATAAATCATATTGACAGTTGTCAAAGTTGAGTCTGTTTCTGGTCAAATTGCTGGGGAAGACTTAAAATGTCCATTCATTTCTTAATTGTTTATGAGGGCTTTGTTGGTTTAGGAGAAATTTGTGGTTCAAATATATGTTGGAAAAGCACATGAAGGATTCAACTTTCTTTCTCATATTCTGCATGCTATCACCATGTTGAAAATAAAGTAAAGATGTGCAGAGGAGAAATTAATTATAAATAGTCTTGTGCAAAATAATGTTTGGGGAGGTTGGCCTGGTTCCATAACTTGAATCCACAGCCGAACGTAACGACTGCCTTGAATTTACCTTCACAGTTTTATTCATCGATACATTCAGGCGTGTACTGGAAGGAATTTGATTCAAACCTACCCTCTCCAACACATATTTGCACATGTCTAAGTATGAATAAAAATAGAATTCCGTATGTCAAAACATATATTTTTTTCCCCTTTGTTTGTTGTTAACAAAGATTTTGCAGTCTTAAGAAAGACTTTGCAGTCTTAAAAGCGTCATCTGAGCAGTTAGGACTTGCATTAATGACTTACGATAAACCATTGATTTTAAATGGTTGATAATGAAAACAACACATTTTTTATGATTTCTCTCATACAATTCTAAGTAAAAGCTAAACTTGTATTAATATAAGATGTTAGCTTTGAAAGGTGATATCAGAAGCACCAGGAAATATATATATTGATGGTGGCATGCCAACATCTTCTCTGTGGAGCACTTGAAGGGTTTTGCTACAAATGATTTTTGCTGACTATATTAAACACAGTTGGAAGCTACGTGTTTCAAAAGAAAAACACCAATTGCTTGGGCTCGTCCGGGATTTGAACCCGGGACCTCTCGCACCCAAAGCGAGAATCATACCCCTAGACCAACGAGCCATTACATTAGTTGGGTTTTAGGAAAAAAATTGCCAGACTAACGCGCCAGACAGCGTTTGTGTTCTCAAAATAGAAACAAAGTTTTCGTTTTGAAGTGAGGATTTTAAATTTCCTCAATAGGATCTGTTTTTCCAATATCATTTTCATTGTATGGGTAAATTAACAGTTGAGGTTTATGTACGATGGTGATAAATCATATTGACAGTTGTCAAAGTTGAGTCTGTTTCTGGTCAAATTGCTGGGGAAGACTTAAAATGTCCATTCATTTCTTAATTGTTTATGAGGGCTTTGTTGGTTTAGGAGAAATTTGTGGTTCAAATATATGTTGGAAAAGCACATGAAGGATTCAACTTTCTTTCTCATATTCTGCATGCTATCACCATGTTGAAAATAAAGTAAAGATGTGCAGAGGAGAAATTAATTATAAATAGTCTTGTGCAAAATAATGTTTGGGGAGGTTGGCCTGGTTCCATAACTTGAATCCACAGCCGAACGTAACGACTGCCTTGAATTTACCTTTACAGTTTTATTCATCGATACATTCAGGCGTGTACTGGAAGGAATTTGATTCAAACCTACCCTCTCCAACACATATTTGCACATGTCTAAGTATGAATAAAAATAGAATTCCGTATGTCAAAACATATATTTTTTCCCCTTTGTTTGTTGTTAACAAAGATTTTGAAGTCTTAAGAAAGACTTTGCAGTCTTAAAAGCGTCATCTGAGCAGTTAGGACTTGCATTAATGACTTACGATAAACCATTGATTTTAAATGGTTGATAATGAAAACAACACATTTTTTATGATTTCTCTCATACAATTCTAAGTAAAAGCTAAACTTGTATTAATATAAGATGTTAGCTTTGAAAGGTGATATCAGAAGCACCAGGAAATATATATATTGATGGTGGCATGCCAACATCTTCTCTGTGGAGCACTTGAAGGGTTTTGCTACAAATGATTTTTGCTGACTATATTAAACACAGTTGGAAGCTACGTGTTTCAAAAGAAAAACACCAATTGCTTGGGCTTGTCCGGCATTTAAACCCGGGACCTCTCGCACCCAAAGCGAGAATCATACCCCTAGACCAACGAGCCATTACATTAGTTGGGTTTTAGGAAAAAAATTGCCAGACTAACGCGCCAGACAGCGTTTGTGTTCTCAAAATAGAAACAAAGTTTTCGTTTTGAAGTGAGGATTTTAAATTTCCTCAATAGGATCTGTTTTTCCAATATCATTTTCATTGTATGGGTAAATTAACAGTTGAGGTTTATGTACGATGGTGATAAATCATATTGACAGTTGTCAAAGTTGAGTCTGTTTCTGGTCAAATTGCTGGGGAAGACTTAAAATGTCCATTCATTTCTTAATTGTTTATGAGGGCTTTGTTGGTTTAGGAGAAATTTGTGGTTCAAATATATGTTGGAAAAGCACATGAAGGATTCAACTTTCTTTCTCATATTCTGCATGCTATCACCATGTTGAAAATAAAGTAAAGATGTGCAGAGGAGAAATTAATTATAAATAGTCTTGTGCAAAATAATGTTTGGGGAGGTTGGCCTGGTTCCATAACTTGAATCCACAGCCGAACGTAACGACTGCCTTGAATTTACCTTTACAGTTTTATTCATCGATACATTCAGGCGTGTACTGGAAGGAATTTGATTCAAACCTACCCTCTCCAACACATATTTGCACATGTCTAAGTATGAATAAAAATAGAATTCCGTATGTCAAAACATATATTTTTTCCCCTTTGTTTGTTGTTAACAAAGATTTTGAAGTCTTAAGAAAGACTTTGCAGTCTTAAAAGCGTCATCTGAGCAGTTAGGACTTGCATTAATGACTTACGATAAACCATTGATTTTAAATGGTTGATAATGAAAACAACACATTTTTTATGATTTCTCTCATACAATTCTAAGTAAAAGCTAAACTTGTATTAATATAAGATGTTAGCTTTGAAAGGTGATATCAGAAGCACCAGGAAATATATATATTGATGGTGGCATGCCAACATCTTCTCTGTGGAGCACTTGAAGGGTTTTGCTACAAATGATTTTTGCTGACTATATTAAACACAGTTGGAAGCTACGTGTTTCAAAAGAAAAACAACAATTGCTTGGGCTCGTCCGGGATTTGAACCCAGGACCTCTCGCACCCAAAGCGAGAATCATACCCCTAGACCAACGAGCCATTACATTAGTTGGGTTTTAGGAAAAAAATTGCCAGACTAACGCGCCAGACAGCGTTTGTGTTCTCAAAATAGAAACAAAGTTTTCGTTTTGAAGTGAGGATTTTAAATTTCCTCAATAGGATCTGTTTTTCCAATATCATTTTCATTGTATGGGTAATTTAACAGTTGAGGTTTATGTACGATGGTGATAAATCATATTGACAGTTGTCAAAGTTGAGTCTGTTTCTGGTCAAATTGCTGGGGAAGACTTAAAATGTCCATTCATTTCTTAATTGTTTATGAGGGCTTTGTTGGTTTAGGAGAAATTTGTGGTTCAAATATATGTTGGAAAAGCACATGAAGGATTGAACTTTCTTTCTCATATTCTGCATGCTATCACCATGTTGAAAATAAAGTAAAGATGTGCAGAGGAGAAATTAATTATAAATAGTCTTGTGCAAAATAATGTTTGGGGAGGTTGGCCTGGTTCCATAACTTGAATCCACAGCCGAACGTAACGACTGCCTTGAATTTACCTTTACAGTTTTATTCATCGATACATTCAGGCGTGTACTGGAAGGAATTTGATTCAAACCTACCCTCTCCAACACATATTTGCACATGTCTAAGTATGAATAAAAATAGAATTCCGTATGTCAAAACATATATTTTTCTCCCCTTTGTTTGTTGTTAACAAAGATTTTGCAGTCTTAAGAAAGACTTTGCATTCTTAAAAGCGTCATCTGAGCAGTTAGGACTTGCATTAATGACTTACGATAAACCATTGATTTTAAATGGTTGATAATGAAAACAACACATTTTTTTATGATTTCTCTCATACAATTCTAAGTAAAAGCTAAACTTGTATTAATATAAGATGTTAGCTTTGAAAGGTGATATCAGAAGCACCAGGAAATATATATATTGATGGTGGCATGCCAACATCTTCTCTGTGGAGCACTTGAAGGGTTTTGCTACAAATGATTTTTGCTGACTATATTAAACACAGTTGGAAGCTACGTGTTTCAAAAGAAAAACACCAATTGCTTGGGCTCGTCCGGGATTTGAACCCGGGACCTCTCGCACCCAAAGCGAGAATCATACCCCTAGACCAACGAGCCATTACATTAGTTGGGTTTTAGGAAAAAAATTGCCAGACTAACGCGCCAGACAGCGTTTGTGTTCTCAAAATAGAAACAAAGTTTTCGTTTTGAAGTGAGGATTTTAAATTTCCTCAATAGGATCTGTTTTTCCAATATCATTTTCATTGTATGGGTAAATTAACAGTTTAGGTTTATGTACGATGGTGATAAATCATATTGACAGTTGTCAAAGTTGAGTCTGTTTCTGGTCAAATTGCTGGGGAAGACTTAAAATGTCCATTCATTTCTTAATTGTTTATGAGGGCTTTGTTGGTTTAGGAGAAATTTGTGGTTCAAATATATGTTGGAAAAGCACATGGAGGATTCAACTTTCTTTCTCATATTCTGCATGCTATCACCATGTTGAAAATAAAGTAAAGATGTGCAGAGGAGAAATTAATTATAAATAGTCTTGTGCAAAATAATGTTTGGGGAGGTTGGCCTGGTTCCATAACTTGAATCCACAGCCGAACGTAACGACTGCCTTGAATTTACCTTTACAGTTTTATTCATCGATACATTCAGGCGTGTACTGGAAGGAATTTGATTCAAACCTACCCTCTCCAACACATATTTGCACATGTCTAAGTATGAATAAAAATAGAATTCCGTATGTCAAAACATATATTTTTTCCCCTTTGTTTGTTGTTAACAAAGATTTTGAAGTCTTAAGAAAGACTTTGCAGTCTTAAAAGCGTCATCTGAGCAGTTAGGACTTGCATTAATGACTTACGATAAACCATTGATTTTAAATGGTTGATAATGAAAACAACACATTTTTTATGATTTCTCTCATACAATTCTAAGTAAAAGCTAAACTTGTATTAATATAAGATGTTAGCTTTGAAAGGTGATATCAGAAGCACCAGGAAATATATATATTGATGGTGGCATGCCAACATCTTCTCTGTGGAGCACTTGAAGGGTTTTGCTACAAATGATTTTTGCTGACTATATTAAACACAGTTGGAAGCTACGTGTTTCAAAAGAAAAACAACAATTGCTTGGGCTCGTCCGGGATTTGAACCCGGGACCTCTCGCACCCAAAGCGAGAATCATACCCCTAGACCAACGAGCCATTACATTAGTTGGGTTTTAGGAAAAAAATTGCCAGACTAACGCGCCAGACAGCGTTTGTGTTCTCAAAATAGAAACAAAGTTTTCGTTTTGAAGTGAGGATTTTAAATTTCCTCAATAGGATCTGTTTTTCCAATATCATTTTCATTGTATGGGTAATTTAACAGTTGAGGTTTATGTACGATGGTGATAAATCATATTGACAGTTGTCAAAGTTGAGTCTGTTTCTGGTCAAATTGCTGGGGAAGACTTAAAATGTCCATTCATTTCTTAATTGTTTATGAGGGCTTTGTTGGTTTAGGAGAAATTTGTGGTTCAAATATATGTTGGAAAAGCACATGAAGGATTGAACTTTCTTTCTCATATTCTGCATGCTATCACCATGTTGAAAATAAAGTAAAGATGTGCAGAGGAGAAATTAATTATAAATAGTCTTGTGCAAAATAATGTTTGGGGAGGTTGGCCTGGTTCCATAACTTGAATCCACAGCCGAACGTAACGACTGCCTTGAATTTACCTTTACAGTTTTATTCATCGATACATTCAGGCGTGTACTGGAAGGAATTTGATTCAAACCTACCCTCTCCAACACATATTTGCACATGTCTAAGTATGAATAAAAATAGAATTCCGTATGTCAAAACATATATTTTTCTCCCCTTTGTTTGTTGTTAACAAAGATTTTGCAGTCTTAAGAAAGACTTTGCATTCTTAAAAGCGTCATCTGAGCAGTTAGGACTTGCATTAATGACTTACGATAAACCATTGATTTTAAATGGTTGATAATGAAAACAACACATTTTTTTATGATTTCTCTCATACAATTCTAAGTAAAAGCTAAACTTGTATTAATATAAGATGTTAGCTTTGAAAGGTGATATCAGAAGCACCAGGAAATATATATATTGATGGTGGCATGCCAACATCTTCTCTGTGGAGCACTTGAAGGGTTTTGCTACAAATGATTTTTGCTGACTATATTAAACACAGTTGGAAGCTACGTGTTTCAAAAGAAAAACACCAATTGCTTGGGCTCGTCCGGGATTTGAACCCGGGACCTCTCGCACCCAAAGCGAGAATCATACCCCTAGACCAACGAGCCATTACATTAGTTGGGTTTTAGGAAAAAAATTGCCAGACTAACATTAGTTGGGTTTTAGGAAAAAAATTGCCAGACTAACGCGCCAGACAGCGTTTGTGTTCTCAAAATAGAAACAAAGTTTTCGTTTTGAAGTGAGGATTTTAAATTTCCTCAATAGGATCTGTTTTTCCAATATCATTTTCATTGTATGGGTAAATTAACAGTTGAGGTTTATGTACGATGGTGATAAATCATATTGACAGTTGTCAAAGTTGAGTCTGTTTCTGGTCAAATTGCTGGGGAAGACTTAAAATGTCCATTCATTTCTTAATTGTTTATGAGGGCTTTGTTGGTTTAGGAGAAATTTGTGGTTCAAATATATGTTGGAAAAGCACATGAAGGATTCAACTTTCTTTCTCATATTCTGCATGCTATCACCATGTTGAAAATAAAGTAAAGATGTGCAGAGGAGAAATTAATTATAAATAGTCTTGTGCAAAATAATGTTTGGGGAGGTTGGCCTGGTTCCATAACTTGAATCCACAGCCGAACGTAACGACTGCCTTGAATTTACCTTTACAGTTTTATTCATCGATACATTCAGGCGTGTACTGGAAGGAATTTGATTCAAACCTACCCTCTCCAACACATATTTGCACATGTCTAAGTATGAATAAAAATAGAATTCCGTATGTCAAAACATATATTTTTTCCCCTTTGTTTGTTGTTAACAAAGATTTTGAAGTCTTAAGAAAGACTTTGCAGTCTTAAAAGCGTCATCTGAGCAGTTAGGACTTGCATTAATGACTTACGATAAACCATTGATTTTAAATGGTTGATAATGAAAACAACACATTTTTTATGATTTCTCTCATACAATTCTAAGTAAAAGCTAAACTTGTATTAATATAAGATGTTAGCTTTGAAAGGTGATATCAGAAGCACCAGGAAATATATATATTGATGGTGGCATGCCAACATCTTCTCTGTGGAGCACTTGAAGGGTTTTGCTACAAATGATTTTTGCTGACTATATTAAACACAGTTGGAAGCTACGTGTTTCAAAAGAAAAACAACAATTGCTTGGGCTCGTCCGGGATTTGAACCCGGGACCTCTCGCACCCAAAGCGAGAATCATACCCCTAGACCAACGAGCCATTACATTAGTTGGGTTTTAGGAAAAAAATTGCCAGACTAACGCGCCAGACAGCGTTTGTGTTCTCAAAATAGAAACAAAGTTTTCGTTTTGAAGTGAGGATTTTAAATTTCCTCAATAGGATCTGTTTTTCCAATATCATTTTCATTGTATGGGTAATTTAACAGTTGAGGTTTATGTACGATGGTGATAAATCATATTGACAGTTGTCAAAGTTGAGTCTGTTTCTGGTCAAATTGCTGGGGAAGACTTAAAATGTCCATTCATTTCTTAATTGTTTATGAGGGCTTTGTTGGTTTAGGAGAAATTTGTGGTTCAAATATATGTTGGAAAAGCACATGAAGGATTGAACTTTCTTTCTCATATTCTGCATGCTATCACCATGTTGAAAATAAAGTAAAGATGTGCAGAGGAGAAATTAATTATAAATAGTCTTGTGCAAAATAATGTTTGGGGAGGTTGGCCTGGTTCCATAACTTGAATCCACAGCCAAACGTAACGACTGCCTTGAATTTACCTTTACAGTTTTATTCATCGATACATTCAGGCGTGTACTGGAAGGAATTTGAGTCAAACCTACCCTCTCCATCACATATTTGCACAAGTCTAAGTATGAATAAAAATATAATTCCGTATGTCAAAACATATATTTTTTCCCCTTTGTTTGTTGTTAACAAAGATTTTGCAGTCTTAAGAAAGACTTTGCAGTCTTAAAAGCGTCATCTGAGCAGTTAGGACTTGCATTAATGACTTACGATAAACCATTGATTTTAAATGGTTGATAATGAAAACGACACATTTTTTATGATTTCTCTCATACATTTCTAAGTAAAAGCTAAACGAGTATTAATATAAGATGTTAGCTTTGAAAGGTGATATCAGAAGCACCAGGAAATATATATATTGATGGTGGCATGCCAACATCTTCTCTTTGGAGCACTTGAAGGGTTTTGCTATAAGTGATTTTTGCTGACTATATTAAACACAGTTCGAAGCTACGTGTTTCAAAAGAAAAACACCAAATGCTTGGGCTCGTCCGGGATTTGAACCCGGGACCTCTCGCACCCTAAGCGAGAATCATACCCCTAGACCAACGAGCCATTACACTAGCTGGGTTTTAGGAAACAAATTGCCAGACTAACGCGCCAGACAGCGTTTGTGTTCTCAAAATAGAAACAAAGTTTTCGTTTTGAAGTGAGGATTTTAAAATTCCTCAATAGGATCTGTTTTTCCAATATCATTTTCATTGTATGGGTGAATTAACAGTTGAGGTTTATGTACGATGGTGATAAATCATATTGACTGTTGTCAAAGTTGAGTCTGCTTCTGGTCAAATTGCTGGGGAAGACTTAAAATGTCCATTCATTTCTTAATTGTTTATGAGGGCTTTGTTGGTTTAGGAGAAATTTGTGGTTCTAATATATGTTGGAAAAGCACATGAAGGATTTAACTTTCTTTCTCATATTCTGCATGCTATCACCATGTTGAAAATAAAGTAAAGATGTGCAGAGGAGAAATTAATTATACATAGTCTTGTGCAAAATAATGTTTGGGGAGGTTGGCCTGGTTCCATAACTTGAATCCACAGCCGAACGTAACGACTGCCTTGAATTTACCTTTACAGTTTTATTCATCGATACATTCAGGCGTGTACTGGAAGGAATTTGATTCAAACCTACCCTCTCCATCACATATTTGCACAAGTCTAAGTATGAATAAAAATAGAATTCCGTATGTCAAAACATATATTTTTTCCCCTTTGTTTGTTGTTAACAAAGATTTTGCAGTCTTAAGAAAGACTTTGCAGTCTTAAAAGCGTCATCTGAGCAGTTAGGACTTGCATTAATGACTTACGATAAACCATTGATTTTAAATGGTTGATAATGAAAACGACACATTTTTTATGATTTCTCTCATACATTTCTAAGTAAAAGCTAAACGAGTATTAATATAAGATGTTAGCTTTGAAAGGTGATATCAGAAGCACCAGGAAATATATATATTGATGGTGGCATGCCAACATCTTCTCTTTGGAGCACTTGAAGGGTTTTGCTATAAGTGATTTTTGCTGACTATATTAAACACAGTTCGAAGCTACGTGTTTCAAAAGAAAAACACCAAATGCTTGGGCTCGTCCGGGATTTGAACCCGGGACCTCTCGCACCCTAAGCGAGAATCATACCCCTAGACCAACGAGCCATTACACTAGCTGGGTTTTAGGAAACAAATTGCCAGACTAACGCGCCAGACAGCGTTTGTGTTCTCAAAATAGAAACAAAGTTTTCGTTTTGAAGTGAGGATTTTAAAATTCCTCAATAGGATCTGTTTTTCCAATATCATTTTCATTGTATGGGTGAATTAACAGTTGAGGTTTATGTACGATGGTGATAAATCATATTGACTGTTGTCAAAGTTGAGTCTGCTTCTGGTCAAATTGCTGGGGAAGACTTAAAATGTCCATTCATTTCTTAATTGTTTATGAGGGCTTTGTTGGTTTAGGAGAAATTTGTGGTTCTAATATATGTTGGAAAAGCACATGAAGGATTTAACTTTCTTTCTCATATTCTGCATGCTATCACCATGTTGAAAATAAAGTAAAGATGTGCAGAGGAGAAATTAATTATACATAGTCTTGTGCAAAATAATGTTTGGGGAGGTTGGCCTGGTTCCATAACTTGAATCCACAGCCAAACGTAACGACTGCCTTGAATTTACCTTTACAGTTTTATTCATCGATACATTCAGGCGTGTACTGGAAGGAATTTGATTCAAACCTACCCTCTCCATCACATATTTGCACAAGTCTAAGTATGAATAAAAATAGAATTCCGTATGTCAAAACATATATTTTTTCCCCTTTGTTTGTTGTTAACAAAGATTTTGCAGTCTTAAGAAAGACTTTGCAGTCTTAAAAGCGTCATCTGAGCAGTTAGGACTTGCATTAATGACTTACGATAAACCATTGATTTTAAATGGTTGATAATGAAAACGACACATTTTTTATGATTTCTCTCATACATTTCTAAGTAAAAGCTAAACGAGTATTAATATAAGATGTTAGCTTTGAAAGGTGATATCAGAAGCACCAGGAAATATATATATTGATGGTGGCATGCCAACATCTTCTCTTTGGAGCACTTGAAGGGTTTTGCTATAAGTGATTTTTGCTGACTATATTAAACACAGTTCGAAGCTACGTGTTTCAAAAGAAAAACACCAAATGCTTGGGCTCGTCCGGGATTTGAACCCGGGACCTCTCGCACCCTAAGCGAGAATCATACCCCTAGACCAACGAGCCATTACACTAGCTGGGTTTTAGGAAACAAATTGCCAGACTAACGCGCCAGACAGCGTTTGTGTTCTCAAAATAGAAACAAAGTTTTCGTTTTGAAGTGAGGATTTTAAAATTCCTCAATAGGATCTGTTTTTCCAATATCATTTTCATTGTATGGGTGAATTAACAGTTGAGGTTTATGTACGATGGTGATAAATCATATTGACTGTTGTCAAAGTTGAGTCTGCTTCTGGTCAAATTGCTGGGGAAGACTTAAAATGTCCATTCATTTCTTAATTGTTTATGAGGGCTTTGTTGGTTTAGGAGAAATTTGTGGTTCTAATATATGTTGGAAAAGCACATGAAGGATTTAACTTTCTTTCTCATATTCTGCATGCTATCACCATGTTGAAAATAAAGTAAAGATGTGCAGAGGAGAAATTAATTATACATAGTCTTGTGCAAAATAATGTTTGGGGAGGTTGGCCTGGTTCCATAACTTGAATCCACAGCCGAACGTAACGACTGCCTTGAATTTACCTTTACAGTTTTATTCATCGATACATTCAGGCGTGTACTGGAAGGAATTTGATTCAAACCTACCCTCTCCATCACATATTTGCACAAGTCTAAGTATGAATAAAAATAGAATTCCGTATGTCAAAACATATATTTTTTCCCCTTTGTTTGTTGTTAACAAAGATTTTGCAGTCTTAAGAAAGACTTTGCAGTCTTAAAAGCGTCATCTGAGCAGTTAGGACTTGCATTAATGACTTACGATAAACCATTGATTTTAAATGGTTGATAATGAAAACGACACATTTTTTATGATTTCTCTCATACATTTCTAAGTAAAAGCTAAACGAGTATTAATATAAGATGTTAGCTTTGAAAGGTGATATCAGAAGCACCAGGAAATATATATATTGATGGTGGCATGCCAACATCTTCTCTTTGGAGCACTTGAAGGGTTTTGCTATAAGTGATTTTTGCTGACTATATTAAACACAGTTCGAAGCTACGTGTTTCAAAAGAAAAACACCAAATGCTTGGGCTCGTCCGGGATTTGAACCCGGGACCTCTCGCACCCTAAGCGAGAATCATACCCCTAGACCAACGAGCCATTACACTAGCTGGGTTTTAGGAAACAAATTGCCAGACTAACGCGCCAGACAGCGTTTGTGTTCTCAAAATAGAAACAAAGTTTTCGTTTTGAAGTGAGGATTTTAAAATTCCTCAATAGGATCTGTTTTTCCAATATCATTTTCATTGTATGGGTGAATTAACAGTTGAGGTTTATGTACGATGGTGAAAAATCATATTGACTGTTGTCAAAGTTGAGTCTGCTTCTGGTCAAATTGCTGGGGAAGACTTAAAATGTCCATTCATTTCTTAATTGTTTATGAGGGCTTTGTTGGTTTAGGAGAAATTTGTGGTTCTAATATATGTTGGAAAAGCACATGAAGGATTTAACTTTCTTTCTCATATTCTGCATGCTATCACCATGTTGAAAATAAAGTAAAGATGTGCAGAGGAGAAATTAATTATAAATAGTCTTGTGCAAAATAATGTTTGGGGAGGTTGGCCTGGTTCCATAACTTGAATCCACAGCCGAACGTAATGACTGCCTTGAATTTACCTTTACAGTTTTATTCATCGATACATTCAGGCGTGTACTGGAAGGAATTTGAGTCAAACCTACCCTCTCCATCACATATTTGCACAAGTCTAAGTATGAATAAAAATAGAATTCCGTATGTCAAAACATATATTTTTTCCCCTTTGTTTGTTGTTAACAAAGATTTTGCAGTCTTAAGAAAGACTTTGCAGTCTTAAAAGCGTCATCTGAGCAGTTAGGACTTGCATTAATGACTTACGATAAACCATTGATTTTAAATGGTTGATAATGAAAACGACACATTTTTTATGATTTCTCTCATACATTTCTAAGTAAAAGCTAAACGAGTATTAATATAAGATGTTAGCTTTGAAAGGTGATATCAGAAGCACCAGGAAATATATATATTGATGGTGGCATGCCAACATCTTCTCTTTGGAGCACTTGAAGGGTTTTGCTATAAGTGATTTTTGCTGACTATATTAAACACAGTTCGAAGCTACGTGTTTCAAAAGAAAAACACCAAATGCTTGGGCTCGTCCGGGATTTGAACCCGGGACCTCTCGCACCCTAAGCGAGAATCATACCCCTAGACCAACGAGCCATTACACTAGCTGGGTTTTAGGAAACAAATTGCCAGACTAACGCGCCAGACAGCGTTTGTGTTCTCAAAATAGAAACAAAGTTTTCGTTTTGAAGTGAGGATTTTAAAATTCCTCAATAGGATCTGTTTTTCCAATATCATTTTCATTGTATGGGTGAATTAACAGTTGAGGTTTATGTACGATGGTGATAAATCATATTGACTGTTGTCAAAGTTGAGTCTGCTTCTGGTCAAATTGCTGGGGAAGACTTAAAATGTCCATTCATTTCTTAATTGTTTATGAGGGCTTTGTTGGTTTAGGAGAAATTTGTGGTTCTAATATATGTTGGAAAAGCACATGAAGGATTCAACTTTCTTTCTCATATTCTGCATGCTATCACCATGTTGAAAATAAAGTAAAGATGTGCAGAGGAGAAATTAATTATACATAGTCTTGTGCAAAATAATGTTTGGGGAGGTTGGCCTGGTTCCATAACTTGAATCCACAGCCGAACGTAACGACTGCCTTGAATTTACCTTTACAGTTTTATTCATCGATACATTCAGGCGTGTACTGGAAGGAATTTGATTCAAACCTACCCTCTCCAACACATATTTGCACATGTCTAAGTATGAATAAAAATAGAATTCCGTATGTCAAAACATATATTTTTTCCCCTTTGTTTGTTGTTAACAAAGATTTTGAAGTCTTAAGAAAGACTTTGCAGTCTTAAAAGCGTCATCTGAGCAGTTAGGACTTGCATTAATGACTTACGATAAACCATTGATTTTAAATGGTTGATAATGAAAACGACACATTTTTTATGATTTCTCTCATACATTTCTAAGTAAAAGCTAAACGAGTATTAATATAAGATGTTAGCTTTGAAAGGTGATATCAGAAGCACCAGGAAATATATATATTGATGGTGGCATGCCAACATCTTCTCTTTGGAGCACTTGAAGGGTTTTGCTATAAGTGATTTTTGCTGACTATATTAAACACAGTTCGAAACTACGTGTTTCAAAAGAAAAACACCAAATGCTTG
This sequence comes from Pelobates fuscus, assembly GCF_036172605.1. Taxonomy (NCBI): domain Eukaryota; kingdom Metazoa; phylum Chordata; class Amphibia; order Anura; family Pelobatidae; genus Pelobates; species Pelobates fuscus. Next base: position 7,548,910 of record NC_086322.1, on the reverse strand, counting down.
GGCTCGTCCGGGATTTGAACCCGGGACCTCTCGCACCCTAAGCGAGAATCATACCCCTAGACCAACGAGCCATTACACTAGCTGGGTTTTAGGAAACAAATTGCCAGACTTACGCGCCAGACAACGTTTGTGTTCTCAAAATAGAAACAAAGTTTTCGTTTTGAAGTGAGGATTTTAAAATTCCTCAATAGGATCTGTTTTTCCAATATCATTTTCATTGTATGGGTGAATTAACAGTTGAGGTTTATGTACGATGGTGATAAATCATATTGACTGTTGTCAAAGTTGAGTCTGCTTCTGGTCAAATTGCTGGGGAAGACTTAAAATGTCCATTCATTTCTTAATTGTTTATGAGGGCTTTGTTGGTTTAGGAGAAATTTGTGGTTCTAATATATGTTGGAAAAGCACATGAAGGATTTAACTTTCTTTCTCATATTCTGCATGCTATCACCATGTTGAAAATAAAGTAAAGATGTGCAGAGGAGAAATTAATTATACATAGTCTTGTGCAAAATAATGTTTGGGGAGGTTGGCCTGGTTCCATAACTTGAATCCACAGCCGAACGTAACGACTGCCTTGAATTTACCTTTACAGTTTTATTCATCGATACATTCAGGCGTGTACTGGAAGGAATTTGATTCAAACCTACCCTCTCCATCACATATTTGCACAAGTCTAAGTATGAATAAAAATAGAATTCCGTATGTCAAAACATATATTTTTTCCCCTTTGTTTGTTGTTAACAAAGATTTTGCAGTCTTAAGAAAGACTTTGCAGTCTTAAAAGCGTCATCTGAGCAGTTAGGACTTGCATTAATGACTTACGATAAACCATTGATTTTAAATGGTTGATAATGAAAACGACACATTTTTTATGATTTCTCTCATACATTTCTAAGTAAAAGCTAAACGAGTATTAATATAAGATGTTAGCTTTGAAAGGTGATATCAGAAGCACCAGGAAATATATATATTGATGGTGGCATGCCAACATCTTCTCTTTGGAGCACTTGAAGGGTTTTGCTATAAGTGATTTTTGCTGACTATATTAAACACAGTTCGAAGCTACGTGTTTCAAAAGAAAAACACCAAATGCTTGGGCTCGTCCGGGATTTGAACCCGGGACCTCTCGCACCCTAAGCGAGAATCATACCCCTAGACCAACGATCCTTTACACTAGCTGGGTTTTAGGAAACAAATTGCCAGACTAACGCGCCAGACAGCGTTTGTGTTCTCAAAATAGAAACAAAGTTTTCGTTTTGAAGTGAGGATTTTAAAATTCCTCAATAGGATCTGTTTTTCCAATATCATTTTCATTGTATGGGTGAATTAACAGTTGAGGTTTATGTACGATGGTGATAAATCATATTGACTGTTGTCAAAGTTGAGTCTGCTTCTGGTCAAATTGCTGGGGAAGACTTAAAATGTCCATTCATTTCTTAATTGTTTATGAGGGCTTTGTTGGTTTAGGAGAAATTTGTGGTTCTAATATATGTTGGAAAAGCACATGAAGGATTTAACTTTCTTTCTCATATTCTGCATGCTATCACCATGTTGAAAATAAAGTAAAGATGTGCAGAGGAGAAATTAATTATAAATAGTCTTGTGCAAAATAATGTTTGGGGAGGTTGGCCTGGTTCCATAACTTGAATCCACAGCCGAACGTAACGACTGCCTTGAATTTACCTTTACAGTTTTATTCATCGATACATTCAGGCGTGTACTGGAAGGAATTTGAGTCAAACCTACCCTCTCCATCACATATTTGCACAAGTCTAAGTATGAATAAAAATAGAATTCCGTATGTCAAAACATATATTTTTTCCCCTTTGTTTGTTGTTAACAAAGATTTTGCAGTCTTAAGAAAGACTTTGCAGTCTTAAAAGCGTCATCTGAGCAGTTAGGACTTGCATTAATGACTTACGATAAACCATTGATTTTAAATGGTTGATAATGAAAACGACACATTTTTTATGATTTCTCTCATACATTTCTAAGTAAAAGCTAAACGAGTATTAATATAAGATGTTAGCTTTGAAAGGTGATATCAGAAGCACCAGGAAATATATATATTGATGGTGGCATGCCAACATCTTCTCTTTGGAGCACTTGAAGGGTTTTGCTATAAGTGATTTTTGCTGACTATATTAAACACAGTTCGAAGCTACGTGTTTCAAAAGAAAAACACCAAATGCTTGGGCTCGTCCGGGATTTGAACCCGGGACCTCTCGCACCCTAAGCGAGAATCATACCCCTAGACCAACGAGCCATTACACTAGCTGGGTTTTAGGAAACAAATTGCCAGACTAACGCGCCAGACAGCGTTTGTGTTCTCAAAATAGAAACAAAGTTTTCGTTTTGAAGTGAGGATTTTAAAATTCCTCAATAGGATCTGTTTTTCCAATATCATTTTCATTGTATGGGTGAATTAACAGTTGAGGTTTATGTACGATGGTGAAAAATCATATTGACTGTTGTCAAAGTTGAGTCTGCTTCTGGTCAAATTGCTGGGGAAGACTTAAAATGTCCATTCATTTCTTAATTGTTTATGAGGGCTTTGTTGGTTTAGGAGAAATTTGTGGTTCTAATATATGTTGGAAAAGCACATGAAGGATTTAACTTTCTTTCTCATATTCTGCATGCCATCACCATGTTGAAAATAAAGTAAAGATGTGCAGAGGAGAAATTAATTATAAATAGTCTTGTGCAAAATAATGTTTGGGGAGGTTGGCCTGGTTCCATAACTTGAATCCACAGCCGAACGTAACGACTGCCTTGAATTTACCTTTACAGTTTTATTCATCGATACATTCAGGCGTGTACTGGAAGGAATTTGAGTCAAACCTACCCTCTCCATCACATATTTGCACAAGTCTAAGTATGAATAAAAATAGAATTCCGTATGTCAAAACATATATTTTTTCCCCTTTGTTTGTTGTTAACAAAGATTTTGCAGTCTTAAGAAAGACTTTGCAGTCTTAAAAGCGTCATCTGAGCAGTTAGGACTTGCATTAATGACTTACGATAAACCATTGATTTTAAATGGTTGATAATGAAAACGACACATTTTTTATGATTTCTCTCATACATTTCTAAGTAAAAGCTAAACGAGTATTAATATAAGATGTTAGCTTTGAAAGGTGATATCAGAAGCACCAGGAAATATATATATATTGATGGTGGCATGCCAACATCTTCTCTTTGGAGCACTTGAAGGGTTTTGCTATAAGTGATTTTTGCTGACTATATTAAACACAGTTCGAAGCTACGTGTTTCAAAAGAAAAACACCAAATGCTTGGGCTCGTCCGGGATTTGAACCCGGGACCTCTCGCACCCTAAGCGAGAATCATACCCCTAGACCAACGATCCATTACACTAGCTGGGTTTTAGGAAACAAATTGCCAGACTAACGCGCCAGACAGCGTTTGTGTTCTCAAAATAGAAACAAAGTTTTCGTTTTGAAGTGAGGATTTTAAAATTCCTCAATAGGATCTGTTTTTCCAATATCATTTTCATTGTATGGGTGAATTAACAGTTGAGGTTTATGTACGATGGTGATAAATCATATTGACTGTTGTCAAAGTTGAGTCTGCTTCTGGTCAAATTGCTGGGGAAGACTTAAAATGTCCATTCATTTCTTAATTGTTTATGAGGGCTTTGTTGGTTTAGGAGAAATTTGTGGTTCTAATATATGTTGGAAAAGCACATGAAGGATTTAACTTTCTTTCTCATATTCTGCATGCTATCACCATGTTGAAAATAAAGTAAAGATGTGCAGAGGAGAAATTAATTATAAATAGTCTTGTGCAAAATAATGTTTGGGGAGGTTGGCCTGGTTCCATAACTTGAATCCACAGCCGAACGTAACGACTGCCTTGAATTTACCTTTACAGTTTTATTCATCGATACATTCAGGCGTGTACTGGAAGGAATTTGAGTCAAACCTACCCTCTCCATCACATATTTGCACAAGTCTAAGTATGAATAAAAATAGAATTCCGTATGTCAAAACATATATTTTTTCCCCTTTGTTTGTTGTTAACAAAGATTTTGCAGTCTTAAGAAAGACTTTGCAGTCTTAAAAGCGTCATCTGAGCAGTTAGGACTTGCATTAATGACTTACGATAAACCATTGATTTTAAATGGTTGATAATGAAAACGACACATTTTTTATGATTTCTCTCATACATTTCTAAGTAAAAGCTAAACGAGTATTAATATAAGATGTTAGCTTTGAAAGGTGATATCAGAAGCACCAGGAAATATATATATTGATAGTGGCATGCCAACATCTTCTCTTTGGAGCACTTGAAGGGTTTTGCTATAAGTGATTTTTGCTGACTATATTAAACACAGTTCGAAGCTACGTGTTTCAAAAGAAAAACACCAAATGCTTGGGCTCGTCCGGGATTTGAACCCGGGACCTCTCGCACCCTAAGCGAGAATCATACCCCTAGACCAACGAGCCATTACACTAGCTGGGTTTTAGGAAACAAATTGCCAGACTAACGCGCCAGACAGCGTTTGTGTTCTCAAAATAGAAACAAAGTTTTCGTTTTGAAGTGAGGATTTTAAAATTCCTCAATAGGATCTGTTTTTCCAATATCATTTTCATTGTATGGGTGAATTAACAGTTGAGGTTTATGTACGATGGTGAAAAATCATATTGACTGTTGTCAAAGTTGAGTCTGCTTCTGGTCAAATTGCTGGGGAAGACTTAAAATGTCCATTCATTTCTTAATTGTTTATGAGGGCTTTGTTGGTTTAGGAGAAATTTGTGGTTCTAATATATGTTGTAAAAGCACATGAAGGATTAACTTTCTTTCTCATATTCTGCATGCTATCACCATGTTGAAAATAAAGTAAAGTTGTGCAGAGGAGAAATTAATTATAAATAGTCTTGTGCAAAATAATGTTTGGGGAGGTTGGCCTGGTTCCATAACTTGAATCCACAGTCGAACGTAACGACTGCCTTGAATTTACCTTTACAGTTTTATTCATCGATACATTCAGGCGTGTACTGGAAGGAATTTGATTCAAACCTACCCTCTCCATCACATATTTGCACAAGTCTAAGTATGAATAAAAATAGAATTCCGTATGTCAAAACATATATTTTTTTCCCCTTTGTTTGTTGTTAACAAAGATTTTGCAGTCTTAAGAAAGACTTTGCAGTCTTAAAAGCGTCATCTGAGCAGTTAGGACTTGCATTAATGACTTACGATAAACCATTGATTTTAAATGGTTGATAATGAAAACGACACATTTTTTATGATTTCTCTCATACATTTCTAAGTAAAAGCTAAACGAGTATTAATATAAGATGTTAGCTTTGAAAGGTGATATCAGAAGCACCAGGAAATATATATATTGATGGTGGCATGCCAACATCTTCTCTTTGGAGCACTTGAAGGGTTTTGCTATAAGTGATTTTTGCTGACTATATTAAACACAGTTCGAAGCTACGTGTTTCAAAAGAAAAAACACCAAATGCTTGGGCTCGTCCGGGATTTGAACCCCGGACCTCTCGCACCCTAAGCGAGAATCATACCCCTAGACCAACGAGCCATTACATTAGTTGGGTTTTAGGAAAAAAATTGCCAGACTAACGCGCCAGACAGCGTTTGTGTTCTCAAAATAGAAACAAAGTTTTCGTTTTGAAGTGAGGATTTTAAAATTCCTCAATAGGATCTGTTTTTCCAATATCATTTTCATTGTATGGGTGAATTAACAGTTGAGGTTTATGTACAATGGTGATAAATCATATTGACTGTTGTCAAAGTTGAGTCTGCTTCTGGTCAAATTGCTGGGGAAACTTAAAATGTCCATTCATTTCTTAATTGTTTATGAGGGCTTTGTTGGTTTAGGAGAAATTTGTGGTTCTAATATATGTTGGAAAAGCACATGAAGGATTTAACTTTCTTTCTCATATTCTGCATGCTATCACCATGTTGAAAATAAAGTAAAGTTGTGCAGAGGAGAAATTAATTATAAATAGTCTTGTGCAAAATAATGTTTGGGGAGGTTGGCCTGGTTCCATAACTTGAATCCACAGTCGAACGTAAGGACTGCCTTGAATTTACCTTTACAGTTTTATTCATCGATACATTCAGGCGTGTACTGGAAGGAATTTGATTCAAACCTACCCTCTCCATCACATATTTGCACAAGTCTAAGTATGAATAAAAATAGAATTCCGTATGTCAAAACATATATTTTTTTCCCCTTTGTTTGTTGTTAACAAAGATTTTGCAGTCTTAAGAAAGACTTTGCAGTCTTAAAAGCGTCATCTGAGCAGTTAGGACTTGCATAAATGACTTACGATAAACCATTGATTTTAAATGGTTGATAATGAAAACGACACATTTTTTATGATTTCTCTCATACATTTCTAAGTAAAAGCTAAACGAGTATTAATATAAGATGTTAGCTTTGAAAGGTGATATCAGAAGCACCATGAAATATATATATTGATGGTGGCATGCCAACATCTTCTCTTTGGAGCACTTGAAGGGTTTTGCTATAAGTGATTTTTGCTGACTATATTAAACACAGTTCGAAGCTACGTGTTTCAAAAGAAAAAACACCAAATGCTTGGGCTCGCCCGGGATTTGAACACGGGACCTCTCGCACCCTAAGCGAGAATCATACCCCTAGACCAACGAGCCATTACATTAGTTGGGTTTTAGGATAAGAATTGCCAGACTAACGCGCCAGACAGCGTTTGTGTTCTCAAAATAGAAACAAAGTTTTCGTTTTGAAGTGAGGATTTTAAAATTCCTCAATAGGATCTGTTTTTCCAATATCATTTTCATTGTATGGGTGAATTAACAGTTGAGGTTTATGTACGATGGTGATAAATCATATTGACTGTTGTCAAAGTTGAGTCTGCTTCTGGTCAAATTGCTGGGGAAGACTTAAAATGTCCATTCATTTCTTAATTGTTTATGAGGGCTTTGTTGGTTTAGGAGAAATTTGTGGTTCTAATATATGTTGGAAAAGCACATGAAGGATTTAACTTTCTTTCTCATATTCTGCATGCTATCACCATGTTGAAAATAAAGTAAAGTTGTGCAGAGGAGAAATTAATTATAAATAGTCTTGTGCAAAATAATGTTTGGGGAGGTTGGCCTGGTTCCATAACTTGAATCCACAGTCGAACGTAACGACTGCCTTGAATTTACCTTTACAGTTTTATTCATCGATACATTCAGGCGTGTACTGGAAGGAATTTGATTCAAACCTACCCTCTCCATCACATATTTGCACAAGTCTAAGTATGAATAAAAATAGAATTTCGTATGTCAAAACATATATTTTTTTCCCCTTTGTTTGTTGTTAACAAAGATTTTGCAGTCTTAAGAAAGACTTTGCAGTCTTAAAAGCGTCATCTGAGCAGTTAGGACTTGCATTAATGACTTACGATAAACCATTGATTTTAAATGGTTGATAATGAAAACGACACATTTTTTATGATTTCTCTCATACATTTCTAAGTAAAAGCTAAACGAGTATTAATATAAGATGTTAGCTTTGAAAGGTGATATCAGAAGCACCAGGAAATATATATATTGATGGTGGCATGCCAACATCTTCTCTTTGGAGCACTTGAAGGGTTTTGCTATAAGTGATTTTTGCTGACTATATTAAACACAGTTCGAAGCTACGTGTTTCAAAAGAAAAAACACCAAATGCTTGGGCTCGTCCGGGATTTGAACCCCGGACCTCTCGCACCCTAAGCGAGAATCATACCCCTAGACCAACGAGCCATTACACTAGCTGGGTTTTAGGAAACAAATTGCCAGACTTACGCGCCAGACAGCGTTTGTGTTCTCAAAATAGAAACAAAGTTTTCGTTTTGAAGTGAGGATTTTAAAATTCCTCAATAGGATCTGTTTTTCCAATATCATTTTCATTGTATGGGTGAATTAACAGTTGAGGTTTATGTACGATGGTGAAAAATCATATTGACTGTTGTCAAAGTTGAGTCTGCTTCTGGTCAAATTGCTGGGGAAGACTTAAAATGTCCATTCATTTCTTAATTGTTTATGAGGGCTTTGTTGGTTTAGGAGAAATTTGTGGTTCTAATATATGTTGGAAAAGCACATGAAGGATTTAACTTTCTTTCTCATATTCTGCATGCCATCACCATGTTGAAAATAAAGTAAAGATGTGCAGAGGAGAAATTAATTATAAATAGTCTTGTGCAAAATAATGTTTGGGGAGGTTGGCCTGGTTCCATAACTTGAATCCACAGCCGAACGTAACGACTGCCTTGAATTTACCTTTACAGTTTTATTCATCGATACATTCAGGCGTGTACTGGAAGGAATTTGAGTCAAACCTACCCTCTCCATCACATATTTGCACAAGTCTAAGTATGAATAAAAATAGAATTCCGTATGTCAAAACATATATTTTTTCCCCTTTGTTTGTTGTTAACAAAGATTTTGCAGTCTTAAGAAAGACTTTGCAGTCTTAAAAGCGTCATCTGAGCAGTTAGGACTTGCATTAATGACTTACGATAAACCATTGATTTTAAATGGTTGATAATGAAAACGACACATTTTTTATGATTTCTCTCATACATTTCTAAGTAAAAGCTAAACGAGTATTAATATAAGATGTTAGCTTTGAAAGGTGATATCAGAAGCACCAGGAAATATATATATTGATGGTGGCATGCCAACATCTTCTCTTTGGAGCACTTGAAGGGTTTTGCTATAAGTGATTTTTGCTGACTATATTAAACACAGTTCGAAGCTACGTGTTTCAAAAGAAAAACACCAAATGCTTGGGCTCGTCCGGGATTTGAACCCGGGACCTCTCGCACCCTAAGCGAGAATCATACCCCTAGACCAACGAGCCATTACATTAGTTGGGTTTTAGGAAAAAAATTGCCAGACTAACGCGCCAGACAGCGTTTGTGTTCTCAAAATAGAAACAAAGTTTTCGTTTTGAAGTGAGGATTTTAAAATTCCTCAATAGGATCTGTTTTTCCAATATCATTTTCATTGTATGGGTGAATTAACAGTTGAGGTTTATGTACGATGGTGATAAATCATATTGACTGTTGTCAAAGTTGAGTCTGCTTCTGGTCAAATTGCTGGGGAAGACTTAAAATGTCCATTCATTTCTTAATTGTTTATGAGGGCTTTGTTGGTTTAGGAGAAATTTGTGGTTCTAATATATGTTGGAAAAGCACATGAAGGATTTAACTTTCTTTCTCATATTCTGCATGCTATCACCATGTTGAAAATAAAGTAAAGATGTGCAGAGGAGAAATTAATTATAAATAGTCTTGTGCAAAATAATGTTTGGGGAGGTTGGCCTGGTTCCATAACTTGAATCCACAGTCGAACGTAACGACTGCCTTGAATTTACCTTTACAGTTTTATTCATCGATACATTCAGGCGTGTACTGGAAGGAATTTGATTCAAACCTACCCTCTCCATCACATATTTGCACAAGTCTAAGTATGAATAAAAATAGAATTCCGTATGTCAAAACATATATTTTTTTCCCCTTTGTTTGTTGTTAACAAAGATTTTGCAGTCTTAAGAAAGACTTTGCAGTCTTAAAAGCGTCATCTGAGCAGTTAGGACTTGCATTAATGACTTACGATAAACCATTGATTTTAAATGGTTGATAATGAAAACGACACATTTTTTATGATTTCTCTCATACATTTCTAAGTAAAAGCTAAACGAGTATTAATATAAGATGTTAGCTTTGAAAGGTGATATCAGAAGCACCAGGAAATATATATATTGATGGTGGCATGCCAACATCTTCTCTTTGGAGCACTTGAAGGGTTTTGCTATAAGTGATTTTTGCTGACTATATTAAACACAGTTCGAAGCTACGTGTTTCAAAAGAAAAAACACCAAATGCTTGGGCTCGTCCAGGATTTGAACCCGGGACCTCTCACACCCTAAGCAAGAATCATACCCCTAGACCAACGAGCCATTACATTAGTTGGGTTTTAGGAAAAAAATTGCCAGACTAACGCGCCAGACAGCGTTTGTGTTCTCAAAATAGAAACAAAGTTTTCGTTTTGAAGTGAGGATTTTAAAATTCCTCAATAGGATCTGTTTTTCCAATATAATTTTCATTGTATGGGTGAATTAACAGTTGAGGTTTATGTACGATGGTGATAAATCATATTGACTGTTGTCAAAGTTGAGTCTGCTTCTGGTCAAATTGCTGGGGAAGACTTAAAATGTCCATTCATTTCTTAATTGTTTATGAGGGCTTTGTTGGTTTAGGAGAAATTTGTGGTTCTAATATATGTTGGAAAAGCACATGAAGGATTTAACTTTCTTTCTCATATTCTGCATGCTATCACCATGTTGAAAATAAAGTAAAGATGTGCAGAGGAGAAATTAATTATAAATAGTCTTGTGCAAAATAATGTTTGGGGAGGTTGGCCTGGTTCCATAACTTGAATCCACAGTCGAACGTAACGACTGCCTTGAATTTACCTTTACAGTTTTATTCATCGATACATTCAGGCGTGTACTGGAAGAAATTTGATTCAAACCTACCCTCTCCATCACATATTTGCACAAGTCTAAGTATGAATAAAAATAGAATTCCGTATGTCAAAACATATATTTTTTTCCCCTTTGTTTGTTGTTAACAAAGATTTTGCAGTCTTAAGAAAGACTTTGCAGTCTTAAAAGCGTCATCTGAGCAGTTAGGACTTGCATTAATGACTTACGATAAACCATTGATTTTAAATGGTTGATAATGAAAACGACACATTTTTTATGATTTCTCTCATACATTTCTAAGTAAAAGCTAAACGAGTATTAATATAAGATGTTAGCTTTGAAAGGTGATATCAGAAGCACCAGGAAATATATATATTGATGGTGGCATGCCAACATCTTCTCTTTGGAGCACTTGAAGGGTTTTGCTATAAGTGATTTTTGCTGACTATATTAAACACAGTTCGAAGCTACGTGTTTCAAAAGAAAAAACACCAAATGCTTGGGCTCGTCCAGGATTTGAACCCGGGACCTCTCACACCCTAAGCAAGAATCATACCCCTAGACCAACGAGCCATTACATTAGTTGGGTTTTAGGAAAAAAATTGCCAGACTAACGCGCCAGACAGCGTTTGTGTTCTCAAAATAGAAACAAAGTTTTCGTTTTGAAGTGAGGATTTTAAAATTCCTCAATAGGATCTGTTTTTCCAATATCATTTTCATTGTATGGGTGAATTAACAGTTGAGGTTTATGTACGATGGTGATAAATCATATTGACTGTTGTCAAAGTTGAGTCTGCTTCTGGTCAAATTGCTGGGGAAGACTTAAAATGTCCATTCATTTCTTAATTGTTTATGAGGGCTTTGTTGGTTTAGGAGAAATTTGTGGTTCTAATATATGTTGGAAAAGCACATGAAGGATTTAACTTTCTTTCTCATATTCTGCATGCTATCACCATGTTGAAAATAAAGTAAAGATGTGCAGAGGAGAAATTAATTATAAATAGTCTTGTGCAAAATAATGTTTGGGGAGGTTGACCTGGTTCCATAACTTGAATCCACAGTCGAACGTAATGACTGCCTTGAATTTACCTTTACAGTTTTATTCATCGATACATTCAGGCGTGTACTTGAAGGAATTTGATTCAAACCTACCCTCTCCATCACATATTTGCACGAGTCTAAGTATGAATAAAAATAGAATTCCGTATGTCAAAACATGTATTTTTTCCCGTTTGTTGTTAACAAAGATTTTGCAGTCTTAAGAAAGACTTTGCAGTCTTAAACCCTTAAGGACCAAACTTCTGGAATAAAAGGGGATCATGACGTGTCAGACATGTCATGTGTCCTTAAGGGGTTAAAAGCGTCATCTGAGCAGTTAGGACTTGCATTAATGACTTACGATAAATCATTGATTTTAAATGGTTGATAATGAAAACGACACATTTTTTATGATTTCTCTCATACATTTCTAAGTAAAAGCTAAACGAGTATTAATATAAGATGTTAGCTTTGAAAGGTGATATCAGAAGCACCAGGAAATATATATATTGATGGTGGCATGCCAACATCTTCTCTTTGGAGCACTTGAAGGGTTTTGCTATAAGTGATTTTTGCTGACTATATTAAACACAGTTCGAAGCTACGTGTTTCAAAAGAAAAAACACCAAATGCTTGGGCTCGTCCGGGATTTGAACCCGGGACCTCTCGCACCCTAAGCGAGAATCATACCCCTAGACCAACGAGCCATTACATTAGTTGGGTTTTAGGAAAAAAATTGCCAGACTAACGCGCCAGACAGCGTTTGTGTTCTCAAAATAGAAACAAAGTTTTCGTTTTGAAGTGAGGATTTTAAAATTCCTCAATAGGATCTGTTTTTCCAATATCATTTTCATTGTATGGGTGAATTAACAGTTGAGGTTTATGTACGATGGTGATAAATCATATTGACTGTTGTCAAAGTTGAGTCTGCTTCTGGTCAAATTGCTGGGGAAGACTTAAAATGTCCATTCATTTCTTAATTGTTTATGAGGGCTTTGTTGGTTTAGGAGAAATTTGTGGTTCTAATATATGTTGGAAAAGCACATGAAGGATTTAACTTTCTTTCTCATATTCTGCATGCTATCACCATGTTGAAAATAAAGTAAAGATGTGCAGAGGAGAAATTAATTATAAATAGTCTTGTGAAAAATAATGTTTGGGGAGGTTGGCCTGGTTCCATAACTTGAATCCACAGTCGAACGTAACGACTGCCTTGAATTTACCTTTACAGTTTTATTCATCGATACATTCAGGCGTGTACTGGAAGGAATTTGATTCAAACCTACCCTCTCCATCACATATTTGCACAAGTCTAAGTATGAATAAAAATAGAATTCCGTATGTCAAAACATGTATTTTTTCCCCTTTGTTTGTTGTTAACAAAGATTTTGCAGTCTTAAGAAAGACTTTGCAGTCTTAACCCCTTAAGGACCAAACTTCTGGAATAAAAGGGGATCATGACGTGTCAGACATGTCATGTGTCCTTAAGGGGTTAAAAGCGTCATCTGAGCAGTTAGGACTTGCATTAATGACTTACGATAAACCATTGATTTTAAATGGTTGATAATGAAAACGACACATTTTTTATGATTTCTCTCATACATTTCTAAGTAAAAGCTAAACGAGTATTAATATAAGATGTTAGCTTTGAAAGGTGATATCAGAAGCACCAGGAAATATATATATTGATGGTGGCATGCCAACATCTTCTCTTTGGAGCACTTGAAGGGTTTTGCTATAAGTGATTTTTGCTGACTATATTAAACACAGTTCGAAGCTACGTGTTTCAAAAGAAAAAACACCAAATGCTTGGGCTCGTCCAGGATTTGAACCCGGGACCTCTCACACCCTAAGCAAGAATCATACCCCTAGACCAACGAGCCATTACATTAGTTGGGTTTTAGGAAAAAAATTGCCAGACTAACGCGCCAGACAGCGTTTGTGTTCTCAAAATAGAAACAAAGTTTTCGTTTTGAAGTGAGGATTTTAAAATTCCTCAATAGGATCTGTTTTTCCAATATAATTTTCATTGTATGGGTGAATTAACAGTTGAGGTTTATGTACGATGGTGATAAATCATATTGACTGTTGTCAAAGTTGAGTCTGCTTCTGGTCAAATTGCTGGGGAAGACTTAAAATGTCCATTCATTTCTTAATTGTTTATGAGGGCTTTGTTGGTTTAGGAGAAATTTGTGGTTCTAATATATGTTGGAAAAGCACATGAAGGATTTAACTTTCTTTCTCATATTCTGCATGCTATCACCATGTTGAAAATAAAGTAAAGATGTGCAGAGGAGAAATTAATTATAAATAGTCTTGTGCAAAATAATGTTTGGGGAGGTTGGCCTGGTTCCATAACTTGAATCCACAGTCGAACGTAACGACTGCCTTGAATTTACCTTTACAGTTTTATTCATCGATACATTCAGGCGTGTACTGGAAGAAATTTGATTCAAACCTACCCTCTCCATCACATATTTGCACAAGTCTAAGTATGAATAAAAATAGAATTCCGTATGTCAAAACATATATTTTTTTCCCCTTTGTTTGTTGTTAACAAAGATTTTGCAGTCTTAAGAAAGACTTTGCAGTCTTAAAAGCGTCATCTGAGCAGTTAGGACTTGCATTAATGACTTACGATAAACCATTGATTTTAAATGGTTGATAATGAAAACGACACATTTTTTATGATTTCTCTCATACATTTCTAAGTAAAAGCTAAACGAGTATTAATATAAGATGTTAGCTTTGAAAGGTGATATCAGAAGCACCAGGAAATATATATATTGATGGTGGCATGCCAACATCTTCTCTTTGGAGCACTTGAAGGGTTTTGCTATAAGTGATTTTTGCTGACTATATTAAACACAGTTCGAAGCTACGTGTTTCAAAAGAAAAAACACCAAATGCTTGGGCTCGTCCAGGATTTGAACCCGGGACCTCTCACACCCTAAGCAAGAATCATACCCCTAGACCAACGAGCCATTACATTAGTTGGGTTTTAGGAAAAAAATTGCCAGACTAACGCGCCAGACAGCGTTTGTGTTCTCAAAATAGAAACAAAGTTTTCGTTTTGAAGTGAGGATTTTAAAATTCCTCAATAGGATCTGTTTTTCCAATATCATTTTCATTGTATGGGTGAATTAACAGTTGAGGTTTATGTACGATGGTGATAAATCATATTGACTGTTGTCAAAGTTGAGTCTGCTTCTGGTCAAATTGCTGGGGAAGACTTAAAATGTCCATTCATTTCTTAATTGTTTATGAGGGCTTTGTTGGTTTAGGAGAAATTTGTGGTTCTAATATATGTTGGAAAAGCACATGAAGGATTTAACTTTCTTTCTCATATTCTGCATGCTATCACCATGTTGAAAATAAAGTAAAGATGTGCAGAGGAGAAATTAATTATAAATAGTCTTGTGCAAAATAATGTTTGGGGAGGTTGACCTGGTTCCATAACTTGAATCCACAGTCGAACGTAATGACTGCCTTGAATTTACCTTTACAGTTTTATTCATCGATACATTCAGGCGTGTACTTGAAGGAATTTGATTCAAACCTACCCTCTCCATCACATATTTGCACGAGTCTAAGTATGAATAAAAATAGAATTCCGTATGTCAAAACATGTATTTTTTCCCGTTTGTTGTTAACAAAGATTTTGCAGTCTTAAGAAAGACTTTGCAGTCTTAAACCCTTAAGGACCAAACTTCTGGAATAAAAGGGGATCATGACGTGTCAGACATGTCATGTGTCCTTAAGGGGTTAAAAGCGTCATCTGAGCAGTTAGGACTTGCATTAATGACTTACGATAAATCATTGATTTTAAATGGTTGATAATGAAAACGACACATTTTTTATGATTTCTCTCATACATTTCTAAGTAAAAGCTAAACGAGTATTAATATAAGATGTTAGCTTTGAAAGGTGATATCAGAAGCACCAGGAAATATATATATTGATGGTGGCATGCCAACATCTTCTCTTTGGAGCACTTGAAGGGTTTTGCTATAAGTGATTTTTGCTGACTATATTAAACACAGTTCGAAGCTACGTGTTTCAAAAGAAAAAACACCAAATGCTTGGGCTCGTCCGGGATTTGAACCCGGGACCTCTCGCACCCTAAGCGAGAATCATACCCCTAGACCAACGAGCCATTACATTAGTTGGGTTTTAGGAAAAAAATTGCCAGACTAACGCGCCAGACAGCGTTTGTGTTCTCAAAATAGAAACAAAGTTTTCGTTTTGAAGTGAGGATTTTAAAATTCCTCAATAGGATCTGTTTTTCCAATATCATTTTCATTGTATGGGTGAATTAACAGTTGAGGTTTATGTACGATGGTGATAAATCATATTGACTGTTGTCAAAGTTGAGTCTGCTTCTGGTCAAATTGCTGGGGAAGACTTAAAATGTCCATTCATTTCTTAATTGTTTATGAGGGCTTTGTTGGTTTAGGAGAAATTTGTGGTTCTAATATATGTTGGAAAAGCACATGAAGGATTTAACTTTCTTTCTCATATTCTGCATGCTATCACCATGTTGAAAATAAAGTAAAGATGTGCAGAGGAGAAATTAATTATAAATAGTCTTGTGAAAAATAATGTTTGGGGAGGTTGGCCTGGTTCCATAACTTGAATCCACAGTCGAACGTAACGACTGCCTTGAATTTACCTTTACAGTTTTATTCATCGATACATTCAGGCGTGTACTGGAAGGAATTTGATTCAAACCTACCCTCTCCATCACATATTTGCACAAGTCTAAGTATGAATAAAAATAGAATTCCGTATGTCAAAACATGTATTTTTTCCCCTTTGTTTGTTGTTAACAAAGATTTTGCAGTCTTAAGAAAGACTTTGCAGTCTTAACCCCTTAAGGACCAAACTTCTGGAATAAAAGGGGATCATGACGTGTCAGACATGTCATGTGTCCTTAAGGGGTTAAAAGCGTCATCTGAGCAGTTAGGACTTGCATTAATGACTTACGATAAACCATTGATTTTAAATGGTTGATAATGAAAACGACACATTTTTTATGATTTCTCTCATACATTTCTAAGTAAAAGCTAAACGAGTATTAATATAAGATGTTAGCTTTGAAAGGTGATATCAGAAGCACCAGGAAATATATATATTGATGGTGGCATGCCAACATCTTCTCTTTGGAGCACTTGAAGGGTTTTGCTATAAGTGATTTTTGCTGACTATATTAAACACAGTTCGAAGCTACGTGTTTCAAAAGAAAAAACACCAAATGCTTGGGCTCGTCCAGGATTTGAACCCGGGACCTCTCACACCCTAAGCAAGAATCATACCCCTAGACCAACGAGCCATTACATTAGTTGGGCTTTAGGAAAAAAATTGCCAGACTAACGCGCCAGACAGCGTTTGTGTTCTCAAAATAGAAACAAAGTTTTCGTTTTGAAGTGAGGATTTTAAAATTCCTCAATAGGATCTGTTTTTCCAATATAATTTTCATTGTATGGGTGAATTAACAGTTGAGGTTTATGTACGATGGTGATAAATCATATTGACTGTTGTCAAAGTTGAGTCTGCTTCTGGTCAAATTGCTGGGGAAGACTTAAAATGTCCATTCATTTCTTAATTGTTTATGAGGGCTTTGTTGGTTTAGGAGAAATTTGTGGTTCTAATATATGTTGGAAAAGCACATGAAGGATTTAACTTTCTTTCTCATATTCTGCATGCTATCACCATGTTGAAAATAAAGTAAAGATGTGCAGAGGAGAAATTAATTATAAATAGTCTTGTGCAAAATAATGTTTGGGGAGGTTGGCCTGGTTCCATAACTTGAATCCACAGTCGAACGTAACGACTGCCTTGAATTTACCTTTACAGTTTTATTCATCGATACATTCAGGCGTGTACTGGAAGAAATTTGATTCAAACCTACCCTCTCCATCACATATTTGCACAAGTCTAAGTATGAATAAAAATAGAATTCCGTATGTCAAAACATATATTTTTTTCCCCTTTGTTTGTTGTTAACAAAGATTTTGCAGTCTTAAGAAAGACTTTGCAGTCTTAAAAGCGTCATCTGAGCAGTTAGGACTTGCATTAATGACTTACGATAAACCATTGATTTTAAATGGTTGATAATGAAAACGACACATTTTTTATGATTTCTCTCATACATTTCTAAGTAAAAGCTAAACGAGTATTAATATAAGATGTTAGCTTTGAAAGGTGATATCAGAAGCACCAGGAAATATATATATTGATGGTGGCATGCCAACATCTTCTCTTTGGAGCACTTGAAGGGTTTTGCTATAAGTGATTTTTGCTGACTATATTAAACACAGTTCGAAGCTACGTGTTTCAAAAGAAAAAACACCAAATGCTTGGGCTCGTCCAGGATTTGTACCCGGGACCTCTCACACCCTAAGCAAGAATCATACCCCTAGACCAACGAGCCATTACATTAGTTGGGTTTTAGGAAAAAAATTGCCAGACTAACGCGCCAGACAGCGTTTGTGTTCTCAAAATAGAAACAAAGTTTTCGTTTTGAAGTGAGGATTTTAAAATTCCTCAATAGGATCTGTTTTTCCAATATCATTTTCATTGTATGGGTGAATTAACAGTTGAGGTTTATGTACGATGGTGATAAATCATATTGACTGTTGTCAAAGTTGAGTCTGCTTCTGGTCAAATTGCTGGGGAAGACTTAAAATGTCCATTCATTTCTTAATTGTTTATGAGGGCTTTGTTGGTTTAGGAGAAATTTGTGGTTCTAATATATGTTGGAAAAGCACATGAAGGATTTAACTTTCTTTCTCATATTCTGCATGCTATCACCATGTTGAAAATAAAGTAAAGATGTGCAGAGGAGAAATTAATTATAAATAGTCTTGTGCAAAATAATGTTTGGGGAGGTTGACCTGGTTCCATAACTTGAATCCACAGTCGAACGTAATGACTGCCTTGAATTTACCTTTACAGTTTTATTCATCGATACATTCAGGCGTGTACTTGAAGGAATTTGATTCAAACCTACCCTCTCCATCACATATTTGCACGAGTCTAAGTATGAATAAAAATAGAATTCCGTATGTCAAAACATGTATTTTTTCCCGTTTGTTGTTAACAAAGATTTTGCAGTCTTAAGAAAGACTTTGCAGTCTTAAACCCTTAAGGACCAAACTTCTGGAATAAAAGGGGATCATGACGTGTCAGACATGTCATGTGTCCTTAAGGGGTTAAAAGCGTCATCTGAGCAGTTAGGACTTGCATTAATGACTTACGATAAATCATTGATTTTAAATGGTTGATAATGAAAACGACACATTTTTTATGATTTCTCTCATACATTTCTAAGTAAAAGCTAAACGAGTATTAATATAAGATGTTAGCTTTGAAAGGTGATATCAGAAGCACCAGGAAATATATATATTGATGGTGGCATGCCAACATCTTCTCTTTGGAGCACTTGAAGGGTTTTGCTATAAGTGATTTTTGCTGACTATATTAAACACAGTTCGAAGCTACGTGTTTCAAAAGAAAAAACACCAAATGCTTGGGCTCGTCCGGGATTTGAACCCGGGACCTCTCGCACCCTAAGCGAGAATCATACCCCTAGACCAACGAGCCATTACATTAGTTGGGTTTTAGGAAAAAAATTGCCAGACTAACGCGCCAGACAGCGTTTGTGTTCTCAAAATAGAAACAAAGTTTTCGTTTTGAAGTGAGGATTTTAAAATTCCTCAATAGGATCTGTTTTTCCAATATCATTTTCATTGTATGGGTGAATTAACAGTTGAGGTTTATGTACGATGGTGATAAATCATATTGACTGTTGTCAAAGTTGAGTCTGCTTCTGGTCAAATTGCTGGGGAAGACTTAAAATGTCCATTCATTTCTTAATTGTTTATGAGGGCTTTGTTGGTTTAGGAGAAATTTGTGGTTCTAATATATGTTGGAAAAGCACATGAAGGATTTAACTTTCTTTCTCATATTCTGCATGCTATCACCATGTTGAAAATAAAGTAAAGATGTGCAGAGGAGAAATTAATTATAAATAGTCTTGTGAAAAATAATGTTTGGGGAGGTTGGCCTGGTTCCATAACTTGAATCCACAGTCGAACGTAACGACTGCCTTGAATTTACCTTTACAGTTTTATTCATCGATACATTCAGGCGTGTACTGGAAGGAATTTGATTCAAACCTACCCTCTCCATCACATATTTGCACAAGTCTAAGTATGAATAAAAATAGAATTCCGTATGTCAAAACATGTATTTTTTCCCCTTTGTTTGTTGTTAACAAAGATTTTGCAGTCTTAAGAAAGACTTTGCAGTCTTAACCCCTTAAGGACCAAACTTCTGGAATAAAAGGGGATCATGACGTGTCAGACATGTCATGTGTCCTTAAGGGGTTAAAAGCGTCATCTGAGCAGTTAGGACTTGCATTAATGACTTACGATAAACCATTGATTTTAAATGGTTGATAATGAAAACGACACATTTTTTATGATTTCTCTCATACATTTCTAAGTAAAAGCTAAACGAGTATTAATATAAGATGTTAGCTTTGAAAGGTGATATCAGAAGCACCAGGAAATATATATATTGATGGTGGCATGCCAACATCTTCTCTTTGGAGCACTTGAAGGGTTTTGCTATAAGTGATTTTTGCTGACTATATTAAACACAGTTCGAAGCTACGTGTTTCAAAAGAAAAAACACCAAATGCTTGGGCTCGTCCGGGATTTGAACCCGGGACCTCTCGCACCCTAAGCGAGAATCATACCCCTAGACCAACGAGCCATTACATTAGTTGGATTTTAGGAAAAAAATTGCCAGACTAACGCGCCAGACAGCGTTTGTGTTCTCAAAATAGAAACAAAGTTTTCGTTTTGAAGTGAGGATTTTAAAATTCCTCAATAGGATCTGTTTTTCCAATATCATTTTCATTGTATGGGTGAATTAACAGTTGAGGTTTATGTACGATGGTGATAAATCATATTGACTGTTGTCAAAGTTGAGTCTGCTTCTGGTCAAATTGCTGGGGAAGACTTAAAATGTCCATTCATTTCTTAATTGTTTATGAGGGCTTTGTTGGTTTAGGAGAAATTTGTGGTTCTAATATATGTTGGAAAAGCACATGAAGGATTTAACTTTCTTTCTCATATTCTGCATGCTATCACCATGTTGAAAATAAAGTAAAGTTGTGCAGAGGAGAAATTAATTATAAATAGTCTTGTGCAAAATAATGTTTGGGGAGGTTGGCCTGGTTCCATAACTTGAATCCACAGTCGAACGTAACGACTGCCTTGAATTTACCTTTACAGTTTTATTCATCGATACATTCAGGCGTGTACTGGAAGGAATTTGATTCAAACCTACCCTCTCCATCACATATTTGCACAAGTCTAAGTATGAATAAAAATAGAATTCCGTATGTCAAAACATATATTTTTTCCCCTTTGTTTGTTGTTAACAAAGATTTTGCAGTCTTAAGAAAGACTTTGCAGTCTTAAAAGCGTCATCTGAGCAGTTAGGACTTGCATTAATGACGTACGATAAACCATTGATTTTAAATGGTTGATAATGAAAACGACACATTTTTTATGATTTCTCTCATACATTTCTAAGTAAAAGCTAAACGAGTATTAATATAAGATGTTAGCTTTGAAAGGTGATATCAGAAGCACCAGGAAATATATATATTGATGGTGGCATGCCAACATCTTCTCTTTGGAGCACTTGAAGGGTTTTGCTATAAGTGATTTTTGCTGACTATATTAAACACAGTTCGAAGCTACGTGTTTCAAAAGAAAAAACACCAAATGCTTGGGCTCGTCCGGGATTTGAACCCGGGACCTCTCGCACCCTAAGCGAGAATCATACCCCTAGACCAACGAGCCATTACATTAGTTGGATTTTAGGAAAAAAATTGCCAGACTAACGCGTCAGACAGCGTTTGTGTTCTCAAAATAGAAACAAAGTTTTCGTTTTGAAGTGAGGATTTTAAAATTCCTCAATAGGATCTGTTTTTCCAATATCATTTTCATTGTATGGGTGAATTAACAGTTGAGGTTTATGTACGATGGTGATAAATCATATTGACTGTTGTCAAAGTTGAGTCTGCTTCTGGTCAAATTGCTGGGGAAGACTTAAAATGTCCATTCATTTCTTAATTGTTTATGAGGGCTTTGTTGGTTTAGGAGAAATTTGTGGTTCTAATATATGTTGGAAAAGCACATGAAGGATTTAACTTTCTTTCTCATATTCTGCATGCTATCACCATGTTGAAAATAAAGTAAAGTTGTGCAGAGGAGAAATTAATTATAAATAGTCTTGTGCAAAATAATGTTTGGGGAGGTTGGCCTGGTTCCATAACTTGAATCCACAGTCGAACGTAACGACTGCCTTGAATTTACCTTTACAGTTTTATTCATCGATACATTCAGGCGTGTACTGGAAGGAATTTGATTCAAACCTACCCTCTCCATCACATATTTGCACAAGTCTAAGTATGAATAAAAATAGAATTCCGTATGTCAAAACATATATTTTTTCCCCTTTGTTTGTTGTTAACAAAGATTTTGCAGTCTTAAGAAAGACTTTGCAGTCTTAAAAGCGTCATCTGAGCAGTTAGGACTTGCATTAATGACGTACGATAAACCATTGATTTTAAATGGTTGATAATGAAAACGACACATTTTTTATGATTTCTCTCATACATTTCTAAGTAAAAGCTAAACGAGTATTAATATAAGATGTTAGCTTTGAAAGGTGATATCAGAAGCACCAGGAAATATATATATTGATGGTGGCATGCCAACATCTTCTCTTTGGAGCACTTGAAGGGTTTTGCTATAAGTGATTTTTGCTGACTATATTAAACACAGTTCGAAGCTACGTGTTTCAAAAGAAAAAACACCAAATGCTTGGGCTCGTCCGGGATTTGAACCCGGGACCTCTCGCACCCTAAGCGAGAATCATACCCCTAGACCAACGAGCCATTACATTAGTTGGGTTTTAGGAAAAAAATTGCCAGACTAACGCGCCAGACAGCGTTTGTGTTCTCAAAATAGAAACAAAGTTTTCGTTTTGAAGTGAGGATTTTAAAATTCCTCAATAGGATCTGTTTTTCCAATATCATTTTCATTGTATGGGTGAATTAACAGTTGAGGTTTATGTACGATGGTGATAAATCATATTGACTGTTGTCAAAGTTGAGTCTGCTTCTGGTCAAATTGCTGGGGAAGACTTAAAATGTCCATTCATTTCTTAATTGTTTATGAGGGCTTTGTTGGTTTAGGAGAAATTTGTGGTTCTAATATATGTTGGAAAAGCACATGAAGGATTTAACTTTCTTTCTCATATTCTGCATGCTATCACCATGTTGAAAATAAAGTAAAGATGTGCAGAGGAGAAATTAATTATAAATAGTCTTGTGAAAAATAATGTTTGGGGAGGTTGGCCTGGTTCCATAACTTGAATCCACAGTCGAACGTAACGACTGCCTTGAATTTACCTTTACAGTTTTATTCATCGATACATTCAGGCGTGTACTGGAAGGAATTTGATTCAAACCTACCCTCTCCATCACATATTTGCACAAGTCTAAGTATGAATAAAAATAGAATTCCGTATGTCAAAACATGTATTTTTTCCCCTTTGTTTGTTGTTAACAAAGATTTTGCAGTCTTAAGAAAGACTTTGCAGTCTTAACCCCTTAAGGACCAAACTTCTGGAATAAAAGGGGATCATGACGTGTCAGACATGTCATGTGTCCTTAAGGGGTTAAAAGCGTCATCTGAGCAGTTAGGACTTGCATTAATGACTTACGATAAACCATTGATTTTAAATGGTTGATAATGAAAACGACACATTTTTTATGATTTCTCTCATACATTTCTAAGTAAAAGCTAAACGAGTATTAATATAAGATGTTAGCTTTGAAAGGTGATATCAGAAGCACCAGGAAATATATATATTGATGGTGGCATGCCAACATCTTCTCTTTGGAGCACTTGAAGGGTTTTGCTATAAGTGATTTTTGCTGACTATATTAAACACAGTTCGAAGCTACGTGTTTCAAAAGAAAAAACACCAAATGCTTGGGCTCGTCCGGGATTTGAACCCGGGACCTCTCGCACCCTAAGCGAGAATCATACCCCTAGACCAACGAGCCATTACATTAGTTGGATTTTAGGAAAAAAATTGCCAGACTAACGCGCCAGACAGCGTTTGTGTTCTCAAAATAGAAACAAAGTTTTCGTTTTGAAGTGAGGATTTTAAAATTCCTCAATAGGATCTGTTTTTCCAATATCATTTTCATTGTATGGGTGAATTAACAGTTGAGGTTTATGTACGATGGTGATAAATCATATTGACTGTTGTCAAAGTTGAGTCTGCTTCTGGTCAAATTGCTGGGGAAGACTTAAAATGTCCATTCATTTCTTAATTGTTTATGAGGGCTTTGTTGGTTTAGGAGAAATTTGTGGTTCTAATATATGTTGGAAAAGCACATGAAGGATTTAACTTTCTTTCTCATATTCTGCATGCTATCACCATGTTGAAAATAAAGTAAAGTTGTGCAGAGGAGAAATTAATTATAAATAGTCTTGTGCAAAATAATGTTTGGGGAGGTTGGCCTGGTTCCATAACTTGAATCCACAGTCGAACGTAACGACTGCCTTGAATTTACCTTTACAGTTTTATTCATCGATACATTCAGGCGTGTACTGGAAGGAATTTGATTCAAACCTACCCTCTCCATCACATATTTGCACAAGTCTAAGTATGAATAAAAATAGAATTCCGTATGTCAAAACATATATTTTTTCCCCTTTGTTTGTTGTTAACAAAGATTTTGCAGTCTTAAGAAAGACTTTGCAGTCTTAAAAGCGTCATCTGAGCAGTTAGGACTTGCATTAATGACGTACGATAAACCATTGATTTTAAATGGTTGATAATGAAAACGACACATTTTTTATGATTTCTCTCATACATTTCTAAGTAAAAGCTAAACGAGTATTAATATAAGATGTTAGCTTTGAAAGGTGATATCAGAAGCACCAGGAAATATATATATTGATGGTGGCATGCCAACATCTTCTCTTTGGAGCACTTGAAGGGTTTTGCTATAAGTGATTTTTGCTGACTATATTAAACACAGTTCGAAGCTACGTGTTTCAAAAGAAAAAACACCAAATGCTTGGGCTCGTCCGGGATTTGAACCCGGGACCTCTCGCACCCTAAGCGAGAATCATACCCCTAGACCAACGAGCCATTACATTAGTTGGGTTTTAGGAAAAAAATTGCCAGACTAACGCGCCAGACAGCGTTTGTGTTCTCAAAATAGAAACAAAGTTTTCGTTTTGAAGTGAGGATTTTAAAATTCCTCAATAGGATCTGTTTTTCCAATATCATTTTCATTGTATGGGTGAATTAACAGTTGAGGTTTATGTACGATGGTGATAAATCATATTGACTGTTGTCAAAGTTGAGTCTGCTTCTGGTCAAATTGCTGGGGAAGACTTAAAATGTCCATTCATTTCTTAATTGTTTATGAGGGCTTTGTTGGTTTAGGAGAAATTTGTGGTTCTAATATATGTTGGAAAAGCACATGAAGGATTTAACTTTCTTTCTCATATTCTGCATGCTATCACCATGTTGAAAATAAAGTAAAGATGTGCAGAGGAGAAATTAATTATAAATAGTCTTGTGCAAAATAATGTTTGGGGAGGTTGACCTGGTTCCATAACTTGAATCCACAGTCGAACGTAATGACTGCCTTGAATTTACCTTTACAGTTTTATTCATCGATACATTCAGGCGTGTACTTGAAGGAATTTGATTCAAACCTACCCTCTCCATCACATATTTGCACGAGTCTAAGTATGAATAAAAATAGAATTCCGTATGTCAAAACATGTATTTTTTCCCGTTTGTTGTTAACAAAGATTTTGCAGTCTTAAGAAAGACTTTGCAGTCTTAAACCCTTAAGGACCAAACTTCTGGAATAAAAGGGGATCATGACGTGTCAGACATGTCATGTGTCCTTAAGGGGTTAAAAGCGTCATCTGAGCAGTTAGGACTTGCATTAATGACTTACGATAAATCATTGATTTTAAATGGTTGATAATGAAAACGACACATTTTTTATGATTTCTCTCATACATTTCTAAGTAAAAGCTAAACGAGTATTAATATAAGATGTTAGCTTTGAAAGGTGATATCAGAAGCACCAGGAAATATATATATTGATGGTGGCATGCCAACATCTTCTTTTTGGAGCACTTGAAGGGTTTTGCTATAAGTGATTTTTGCTGACTATATTAAACACAGTTCGAAGCTACGTGTTTCAAAAGAAAAAACACCAAATGCTTGGGCTCGTCCGGGATTTGAACCCGGGACCTCTCGCACCCTAAGCGAGAATCATACCCCTAGACCAACGAGCCATTACATTAGTTGGGTTTTAGGAAAAAAATTGCCAGACTAACGCGCCAGACAGCGTTTGTGTTCTCAAAATAGAAACAAAGTTTTCGTTTTGAAGTGAGGATTTTAAAATTCCTCAATAGGATCTGTTTTTCCAATATCATTTTCATTGTATGGGTGAATTAACAGTTGAGGTTTATGTACGATGGTGATAAATCATATTGACTGTTGTCAAAGTTGAGTCTGCTTCTGGTCAAATTGCTGGGGAAGACTTAAAATGTCCATTCATTTCTTAATTGTTTATGAGGGCTTTGTTGGTTTAGGAGAAATTTGTGGTTCTAATATATGTTGGAAAAGCACATGAAGGATTTAACTTTCTTTCTCATATTCTGCATGCTATCACCATGTTGAAAATAAAGTAAAGATGTGCAGAGGAGAAATTAATTATAAATAGTCTTGTGAAAAATAATGTTTGGGGAGGTTGGCCTGGTTCCATAACTTGAATCCACAGTCGAACGTAACGACTGCCTTGAATTTACCTTTACAGTTTTATTCATCGATACATTCAGGCGTGTACTGGAAGGAATTTGATTCAAACCTACCCTCTCCATCACATATTTGCACAAGTCTAAGTATGAATAAAAATAGAATTCCGTATGTCAAAACATGTATTTTTTCCCCTTTGTTTGTTGTTAACAAAGATTTTGCAGTCTTAAGAAAGACTTTGCAGTCTTAACCCCTTAAGGACCAAACTTCTGGAATAAAAGGGGATCATGACGTGTCAGACATGTCATGTGTCCTTAAGGGGTTAAAAGCGTCATCTGAGCAGTTAGGACTTGCATTAATGACTTACGATAAACCATTGATTTTAAATGGTTGATAATGAAAACGACACATTTTTTATGATTTCTCTCATACATTTCTAAGTAAAAGCTAAACGAGTATTAATATAAGATGTTAGCTTTGAAAGGTGATATCAGAAGCACCAGGAAATATATATATTGATGGTGGCATGCCAACATCTTCTCTTTGGAGCACTTGAAGGGTTTTGCTATAAGTGATTTTTGCTGACTATATTAAACACAGTTCGAAGCTACGTGTTTCAAAAGAAAAAACACCAAATGCTTGGGCTCGTCCAGGATTTGAACCCGGGACCTCTCACACCCTAAGCAAGAATCATACCCCTAGACCAACGAGCCATTACATTAGTTGGGTTTTAGGAAAAAAATTGCCAGACTAACGCGCCAGACAGCGTTTGTGTTCTCAAAATAGAAACAAAGTTTTCGTTTTGAAGTGAGGATTTTAAAATTCCTCAATAGGATCTGTTTTTCCAATATAATTTTCATTGTATGGGTGAATTAACAGTTGAGGTTTATGTACGATGGTGATAAATCATATTGACTGTTGTCAAAGTTGAGTCTGCTTCTGGTCAAATTGCTGGGGAAGACTTAAAATGTCCATTCATTTCTTAATTGTTTATGAGGGCTTTGTTGGTTTAGGAGAAATTTGTGGTTCTAATATATGTTGGAAAAGCACATGAAGGATTTAACTTTCTTTCTCATATTCTGCATGCTATCACCATGTTGAAAATAAAGTAAAGATGTGCAGAGGAGAAATTAATTATAAATAGTCTTGTGCAAAATAATGTTTGGGGAGGTTGGCCTGGTTCCATAACTTGAATCCACAGTCGAACGTAACGACTGCCTTGAATTTACCTTTACAGTTTTATTCATCGATACATTCAGGCGTGTACTGGAAGAAATTTGATTCAAACCTACCCTCTCCATCACATATTTGCACAAGTCTAAGTATGAATAAAAATAGAATTCCGTATGTCAAAACATATATTTTTTTCCCCTTTGTTTGTTGTTAACAAAGATTTTGCAGTCTTAAGAAAGACTTTGCAGTCTTAAAAGCGTCATCTGAGCAGTTAGGACTTGCATTAATGACTTACGATAAACCATTGATTTTAAATGGTTGATAATGAAAACGACACATTTTTTATGATTTCTCTCATACATTTCTAAGTAAAAGCTAAACGAGTATTAATATAAGATGTTAGCTTTGAAAGGTGATATCAGAAGCACCAGGAAATATATATATTGATGGTGGCATGCCAACATCTTCTCTTTGGAGCACTTGAAGGGTTTTGCTATAAGTGATTTTTGCTGACTATATTAAACACAGTTCGAAGCTACGTGTTTCAAAAGAAAAAACACCAAATGCTTGGGCTCGTCCAGGATTTGTACCCGGGACCTCTCACACCCTAAGCAAGAATCATACCCCTAGACCAACGAGCCATTACATTAGTTGGGTTTTAGGAAAAAAATTGCCAGACTAACGCGCCAGACAGCGTTTGTGTTCTCAAAATAGAAACAAAGTTTTCGTTTTGAAGTGAGGATTTTAAAATTCCTCAATAGGATCTGTTTTTCCAATATCATTTTCATTGTATGGGTGAATTAACAGTTGAGGTTTATGTACGATGGTGATAAATCATATTGACTGTTGTCAAAGTTGAGTCTGCTTCTGGTCAAATTGCTGGGGAAGACTTAAAATGTCCATTCATTTCTTAATTGTTTATGAGGGCTTTGTTGGTTTAGGAGAAATTTGTGGTTCTAATATATGTTGGAAAAGCACATGAAGGATTTAACTTTCTTTCTCATATTCTGCATGCTATCACCATGTTGAAAATAAAGTAAAGATGTGCAGAGGAGAAATTAATTATAAATAGTCTTGTGCAAAATAATGTTTGGGGAGGTTGACCTGGTTCCATAACTTGAATCCACAGTCGAACGTAATGACTGCCTTGAATTTACCTTTACAGTTTTATTCATCGATACATTCAGGCGTGTACTTGAAGGAATTTGATTCAAACCTACCCTCTCCATCACATATTTGCACGAGTCTAAGTATGAATAAAAATAGAATTCCGTATGTCAAAACATGTATTTTTTCCCGTTTGTTGTTAACAAAGATTTTGCAGTCTTAAGAAAGACTTTGCAGTCTTAAACCCTTAAGGACCAAACTTCTGGAATAAAAGGGGATCATGACGTGTCAGACATGTCATGTGTCCTTAAGGGGTTAAAAGCGTCATCTGAGCAGTTAGGACTTGCATTAATGACTTACGATAAATCATTGATTTTAAATGGTTGATAATGAAAACGACACATTTTTTATGATTTCTCTCATACATTTCTAAGTAAAAGCTAAACGAGTATTAATATAAGATGTTAGCTTTGAAAGGTGATATCAGAAGCACCAGGAAATATATATATTGATGGTGGCATGCCAACATCTTCTCTTTGGAGCACTTGAAGGGTTTTGCTATAAGTGATTTTTGCTGACTATATTAAACACAGTTCGAAGCTACGTGTTTCAAAAGAAAAAACACCAAATGCTTGGGCTCGTCCGGGATTTGAACCCGGGACCTCTCGCACCCTAAGCGAGAATCATACCCCTAGACCAACGAGCCATTACATTAGTTGGGTTTTAGGAAAAAAATTGCCAGACTAACGCGCCAGACAGCGTTTGTGTTCTCAAAATAGAAACAAAGTTTTCGTTTTGAAGTGAGGATTTTAAAATTCCTCAATAGGATCTGTTTTTCCAATATCATTTTCATTGTATGGGTGAATTAACAGTTGAGGTTTATGTACGATGGTGATAAATCATATTGACTGTTGTCAAAGTTGAGTCTGCTTCTGGTCAAATTGCTGGGGAAGACTTAAAATGTCCATTCATTTCTTAATTGTTTATGAGGGCTTTGTTGGTTTAGGAGAAATTTGTGGTTCTAATATATGTTGGAAAAGCACATGAAGGATTTAACTTTCTTTCTCATATTCTGCATGCTATCACCATGTTGAAAATAAAGTAAAGATGTGCAGAGGAGAAATTAATTATAAATAGTCTTGTGAAAAATAATGTTTGGGGAGGTTGGCCTGGTTCCATAACTTGAATCCACAGTCGAACGTAACGACTGCCTTGAATTTACCTTTACAGTTTTATTCATCGATACATTCAGGCGTGTACTGGAAGGAATTTGATTCAAACCTACCCTCTCCATCACATATTTGCACAAGTCTAAGTATGAATAAAAATAGAATTCCGTATGTCAAAACATGTATTTTTTCCCCTTTGTTTGTTGTTAACAAAGATTTTGCAGTCTTAAGAAAGACTTTGCAGTCTTAACCCCTTAAGGACCAAACTTCTGGAATAAAAGGGGATCATGACGTGTCAGACATGTCATGTGTCCTTAAGGGGTTAAAAGCGTCATCTGAGCAGTTAGGACTTGCATTAATGACTTACGATAAACCATTGATTTTAAATGGTTGATAATGAAAACGACACATTTTTTATGATTTCTCTCATACATTTCTAAGTAAAAGCTAAACGAGTATTAATATAAGATGTTAGCTTTGAAAGGTGATATCAGAAGCACCAGGAAATATATATATTGATGGTGGCATGCCAACATCTTCTCTTTGGAGCACTTGAAGGGTTTTGCTATAAGTGATTTTTGCTGACTATATTAAACACAGTTCGAAGCTACGTGTTTCAAAAGAAAAAACACCAAATGCTTGGGCTCGTCCGGGATTTGAACCCGGGACCTCTCGCACCCTAAGCGAGAATCATACCCCTAGACCAACGAGCCATTACATTAGTTGGATTTTAGGAAAAAAATTGCCAGACTAACGCGCCAGACAGCGTTTGTGTTCTCAAAATAGAAACAAAGTTTTCGTTTTGAAGTGAGGATTTTAAAATTCCTCAATAGGATCTGTTTTTCCAATATCATTTTCATTGTATGGGTGAATTAACAGTTGAGGTTTATGTACGATGGTGATAAATCATATTGACTGTTGTCAAAGTTGAGTCTGCTTCTGGTCAAATTGCTGGGGAAGACTTAAAATGTCCATTCATTTCTTAATTGTTTATGAGGGCTTTGTTGGTTTAGGAGAAATTTGTGGTTCTAATATATGTTGGAAAAGCACATGAAGGATTTAACTTTCTTTCTCATATTCTGCATGCTATCACCATGTTGAAAATAAAGTAAAGTTGTGCAGAGGAGAAATTAATTATAAATAGTCTTGTGCAAAATAATGTTTGGGGAGGTTGGCCTGGTTCCATAACTTGAATCCACAGTCGAACGTAACGACTGCCTTGAATTTACCTTTACAGTTTTATTCATCGATACATTCAGGCGTGTACTGGAAGGAATTTGATTCAAACCTACCCTCTCCATCACATATTTGCACAAGTCTAAGTATGAATAAAAATAGAATTCCGTATGTCAAAACATATATTTTTTCCCCTTTGTTTGTTGTTAACAAAGATTTTGCAGTCTTAAGAAAGACTTTGCAGTCTTAAAAGCGTCATCTGAGCAGTTAGGACTTGCATTAATGACGTACGATAAACCATTGATTTTAAATGGTTGATAATGAAAACGACACATTTTTTATGATTTCTCTCATACATTTCTAAGTAAAAGCTAAACGAGTATTAATATAAGATGTTAGCTTTGAAAGGTGATATCAGAAGCACCAGGAAATATATATATTGATGGTGGCATGCCAACATCTTCTCTTTGGAGCACTTGAAGGGTTTTGCTATAAGTGATTTTTGCTGACTATATTAAACACAGTTCGAAGCTACGTGTTTCAAAAGAAAAAACACCAAATGCTTGGGCTCGTCCGGGATTTGAACCCGGGACCTCTCGCACCCTAAGCGAGAATCATACCCCTAGACCAACGAGCCATTACATTAGTTGGATTTTAGGAAAAAAATTGCCAGACTAACGCGTCAGACAGCGTTTGTGTTCTCAAAATAGAAACAAAGTTTTCGTTTTGAAGTGAGGATTTTAAAATTCCTCAATAGGATCTGTTTTTCCAATATCATTTTCATTGTATGGGTGAATTAACAGTTGAGGTTTATGTACGATGGTGATAAATCATATTGACTGTTGTCAAAGTTGAGTCTGCTTCTGGTCAAATTGCTGGGGAAGACTTAAAATGTCCATTCATTTCTTAATTGTTTATGAGGGCTTTGTTGGTTTAGGAGAAATTTGTGGTTCTAATATATGTTGGAAAAGCACATGAAGGATTTAACTTTCTTTCTCATATTCTGCATGCTATCACCATGTTGAAAATAAAGTAAAGTTGTGCAGAGGAGAAATTAATTATAAATAGTCTTGTGCAAAATAATGTTTGGGGAGGTTGGCCTGGTTCCATAACTTGAATCCACAGTCGAACGTAACGACTGCCTTGAATTTACCTTTACAGTTTTATTCATCGATACATTCAGGCGTGTACTGGAAGGAATTTGATTCAAACCTACCCTCTCCATCACATATTTGCACAAGTCTAAGTATGAATAAAAATAGAATTCCGTATGTCAAAACATGTATTTTTTCCCGTTTGTTGTTAACAAAGATTTTGCAGTCTTAAGAAAGACTTTGCAGTCTTAAACCCTTAAGGACCAAACTTCTGGAATAAAAGGGGATCATGACGTGTCAGACATGTCATGTGTCCTTAAGGGGTTAAAAGCGTCATCTGAGCAGTTAGGACTTGCATTAATGACTTACGATAAATCATTGATTTTAAATGGTTGATAATGAAAACGACACATTTTTTATGATTTCTCTCATACATTTCTAAGTAAAAGCTAAACGAGTATTAATATAAGATGTTAGCTTTGAAAGGTGATATCAGAAGCACCAGGAAATATATATATTGATGGTGGCATGCCAACATCTTCTTTTTGGAGCACTTGAAGGGTTTTGCTATAAGTGATTTTTGCTGACTATATTAAACACAGTTCGAAGCTACGTGTTTCAAAAGAAAAAACACCAAATGCTTGGGCTCGTCCGGGATTTGAACCCGGGACCTCTCGCACCCTAAGCGAGAATCATACCCCTAGACCAACGAGCCATTACATTAGTTGGGTTTTAGGAAAAAAATTGCCAGACTAACGCGCCAGACAGCGTTTGTGTTCTCAAAATAGAAACAAAGTTTTCGTTTTGAAGTGAGGATTTTAAAATTCCTCAATAGGATCTGTTTTTCCAATATCATTTTCATTGTATGGGTGAATTAACAGTTGAGGTTTATGTACGATGGTGATAAATCATATTGACTGTTGTCAAAGTTGAGTCTGCTTCTGGTCAAATTGCTGGGGAAGACTTAAAATGTCCATTCATTTCTTAATTGTTTATGAGGGCTTTGTTGGTTTAGGAGAAATTTGTGGTTCTAATATATGTTGGAAAAGCACATGAAGGATTTAACTTTCTTTCTCATATTCTGCATGCTATCACCATGTTGAAAATAAAGTAAAGATGTGCAGAGGAGAAATTAATTATAAATAGTCTTGTGAAAAATAATGTTTGGGGAGGTTGGCCTGGTTCCATAACTTGAATCCACAGTCGAACGTAACGACTGCCTTGAATTTACCTTTACAGTTTTATTCATCGATACATTCAGGCGTGTACTGGAAGGAATTTGATTCAAACCTACCCTCTCCATCACATATTTGCACAAGTCTAAGTATGAATAAAAATAGAATTCCGTATGTCAAAACATGTATTTTTTCCCCTTTGTTTGTTGTTAACAAAGATTTTGCAGTCTTAAGAAAGACTTTGCAGTCTTAACCCCTTAAGGACCAAACTTCTGGAATAAAAGGGGATCATGACGTGTCAGACATGTCATGTGTCCTTAAGGGGTTAAAAGCGTCATCTGAGCAGTTAGGACTTGCATTAATGACTTACGATAAACCATTGATTTTAAATGGTTGATAATGAAAACGACACATTTTTTATGATTTCTCTCATACATTTCTAAGTAAAAGCTAAACGAGTATTAATATAAGATGTTAGCTTTGAAAGGTGATATCAGAAGCACCAGGAAATATATATATTGATGGTGGCATGCCAACATCTTCTCTTTGGAGCACTTGAAGGGTTTTGCTATAAGTGATTTTTGCTGACTATATTAAACACAGTTCGAAGCTACGTGTTTCAAAAGAAAAAACACCAAATGCTTGGGCTCGTCCAGGATTTGAACCCGGGACCTCTCACACCCTAAGCAAGAATCATACCCCTAGACCAACGAGCCATTACATTAGTTGGGTTTTAGGAAAAAAATTGCCAGACTAACGCGCCAGACAGCGTTTGTGTTCTCAAAATAGAAACAAAGTTTTCGTTTTGAAGTGAGGATTTTAAAATTCCTCAATAGGATCTGTTTTTCCAATATAATTTTCATTGTATGGGTGAATTAACAGTTGAGGTTTATGTACGATGGTGATAAATCATATTGACTGTTGTCAAAGTTGAGTCTGCTTCTGGTCAAATTGCTGGGGAAGACTTAAAATGTCCATTCATTTCTTAATTGTTTATGAGGGCTTTGTTGGTTTAGGAGAAATTTGTGGTTCTAATATATGTTGGAAAAGCACATGAAGGATTTAACTTTCTTTCTCATATTCTGCATGCTATCACCATGTTGAAAATAAAGTAAAGATGTGCAGAGGAGAAATTAATTATAAATAGTCTTGTGCAAAATAATGTTTGGGGAGGTTGGCCTGGTTCCATAACTTGAATCCACAGTCGAACGTAACGACTGCCTTGAATTTACCTTTACAGTTTTATTCATCGATACATTCAGGCGTGTACTGGAAGAAATTTGATTCAAACCTACCCTCTCCATCACATATTTGCACAAGTCTAAGTATGAATAAAAATAGAATTCCGTATGTCAAAACATATATTTTTTTCCCCTTTGTTTGTTGTTAACAAAGATTTTGCAGTCTTAAGAAAGACTTTGCAGTCTTAAAAGCGTCATCTGAGCAGTTAGGACTTGCATTAATGACTTACGATAAACCATTGATTTTAAATGGTTGATAATGAAAACGACACATTTTTTATGATTTCTCTCATACATTTCTAAGTAAAAGCTAAACGAGTATTAATATAAGATGTTAGCTTTGAAAGGTGATATCAGAAGCACCAGGAAATATATATATTGATGGTGGCATGCCAACATCTTCTCTTTGGAGCACTTGAAGGGTTTTGCTATAAGTGATTTTTGCTGACTATATTAAACACAGTTCGAAGCTACGTGTTTCAAAAGAAAAAACACCAAATGCTTGGGCTCGTCCAGGATTTGTACCCGGGACCTCTCACACCCTAAGCAAGAATCATACCCCTAGACCAACGAGCCATTACATTAGTTGGGTTTTAGGAAAAAAATTGCCAGACTAACGCGCCAGACAGCGTTTGTGTTCTCAAAATAGAAACAAAGTTTTCGTTTTGAAGTGAGGATTTTA
The DNA here is from genome assembly GCF_036172605.1 of Pelobates fuscus. Taxonomy (NCBI): domain Eukaryota; kingdom Metazoa; phylum Chordata; class Amphibia; order Anura; family Pelobatidae; genus Pelobates; species Pelobates fuscus. The sequence continues at coordinate 7,513,665 of NC_086322.1, read as the reverse complement.
AAATTCCTCAATAGGATCTGTTTTTCCAATATCATTTTCATTGTATGGGTGAATTAACAGTTGAGGTTTATGTACGATGGTGATAAATCATATTGACTGTTGTCAAAGTTGAGTCTGCTTCTGGTCAAATTGCTGGGGAAGACTTAAAATGTCCATTCATTTCTTAATTGTTTATGAGGGCTTTGTTGGTTTAGGAGAAATTTGTGGTTCTAATATATGTTGGAAAAGCACATGAAGGATTTAACTTTCTTTCTCATATTCTGCATGCTATCACCATGTTGAAAATAAAGTAAAGATGTGCAGAGGAGAAATTAATTATAAATAGTCTTGTGCAAAATAATGTTTGGGGAGGTTGACCTGGTTCCATAACTTGAATCCACAGTCGAACGTAATGACTGCCTTGAATTTACCTTTACAGTTTTATTCATCGATACATTCAGGCGTGTACTTGAAGGAATTTGATTCAAACCTACCCTCTCCATCACATATTTGCACGAGTCTAAGTATGAATAAAAATAGAATTCCGTATGTCAAAACATGTATTTTTTCCCGTTTGTTGTTAACAAAGATTTTGCAGTCTTAAGAAAGACTTTGCAGTCTTAAACCCTTAAGGACCAAACTTCTGGAATAAAAGGGGATCATGACGTGTCAGACATGTCATGTGTCCTTAAGGGGTTAAAAGCGTCATCTGAGCAGTTAGGACTTGCATTAATGACTTACGATAAATCATTGATTTTAAATGGTTGATAATGAAAACGACACATTTTTTATGATTTCTCTCATACATTTCTAAGTAAAAGCTAAACGAGTATTAATATAAGATGTTAGCTTTGAAAGGTGATATCAGAAGCACCAGGAAATATATATATTGATGGTGGCATGCCAACATCTTCTCTTTGGAGCACTTGAAGGGTTTTGCTATAAGTGATTTTTGCTGACTATATTAAACACAGTTCGAAGCTACGTGTTTCAAAAGAAAAAACACCAAATGCTTGGGCTCGTCCGGGATTTGAACCCGGGACCTCTCGCACCCTAAGCGAGAATCATACCCCTAGACCAACGAGCCATTACATTAGTTGGGTTTTAGGAAAAAAATTGCCAGACTAACGCGCCAGACAGCGTTTGTGTTCTCAAAATAGAAACAAAGTTTTCGTTTTGAAGTGAGGATTTTAAAATTCCTCAATAGGATCTGTTTTTCCAATATCATTTTCATTGTATGGGTGAATTAACAGTTGAGGTTTATGTACGATGGTGATAAATCATATTGACTGTTGTCAAAGTTGAGTCTGCTTCTGGTCAAATTGCTGGGGAAGACTTAAAATGTCCATTCATTTCTTAATTGTTTATGAGGGCTTTGTTGGTTTAGGAGAAATTTGTGGTTCTAATATATGTTGGAAAAGCACATGAAGGATTTAACTTTCTTTCTCATATTCTGCATGCTATCACCATGTTGAAAATAAAGTAAAGATGTGCAGAGGAGAAATTAATTATAAATAGTCTTGTGAAAAATAATGTTTGGGGAGGTTGGCCTGGTTCCATAACTTGAATCCACAGTCGAACGTAACGACTGCCTTGAATTTACCTTTACAGTTTTATTCATCGATACATTCAGGCGTGTACTGGAAGGAATTTGATTCAAACCTACCCTCTCCATCACATATTTGCACAAGTCTAAGTATGAATAAAAATAGAATTCCGTATGTCAAAACATGTATTTTTTCCCCTTTGTTTGTTGTTAACAAAGATTTTGCAGTCTTAAGAAAGACTTTGCAGTCTTAACCCCTTAAGGACCAAACTTCTGGAATAAAAGGGGATCATGACGTGTCAGACATGTCATGTGTCCTTAAGGGGTTAAAAGCGTCATCTGAGCAGTTAGGACTTGCATTAATGACTTACGATAAACCATTGATTTTAAATGGTTGATAATGAAAACGACACATTTTTTATGATTTCTCTCATACATTTCTAAGTAAAAGCTAAACGAGTATTAATATAAGATGTTAGCTTTGAAAGGTGATATCAGAAGCACCAGGAAATATATATATTGATGGTGGCATGCCAACATCTTCTCTTTGGAGCACTTGAAGGGTTTTGCTATAAGTGATTTTTGCTGACTATATTAAACACAGTTCGAAGCTACGTGTTTCAAAAGAAAAAACACCAAATGCTTGGGCTCGTCCGGGATTTGAACCCGGGACCTCTCGCACCCTAAGCGAGAATCATACCCCTAGACCAACGAGCCATTACATTAGTTGGATTTTAGGAAAAAAATTGCCAGACTAACGCGCCAGACAGCGTTTGTGTTCTCAAAATAGAAACAAAGTTTTCGTTTTGAAGTGAGGATTTTAAAATTCCTCAATAGGATCTGTTTTTCCAATATCATTTTCATTGTATGGGTGAATTAACAGTTGAGGTTTATGTACGATGGTGATAAATCATATTGACTGTTGTCAAAGTTGAGTCTGCTTCTGGTCAAATTGCTGGGGAAGACTTAAAATGTCCATTCATTTCTTAATTGTTTATGAGGGCTTTGTTGGTTTAGGAGAAATTTGTGGTTCTAATATATGTTGGAAAAGCACATGAAGGATTTAACTTTCTTTCTCATATTCTGCATGCTATCACCATGTTGAAAATAAAGTAAAGTTGTGCAGAGGAGAAATTAATTATAAATAGTCTTGTGCAAAATAATGTTTGGGGAGGTTGGCCTGGTTCCATAACTTGAATCCACAGTCGAACGTAACGACTGCCTTGAATTTACCTTTACAGTTTTATTCATCGATACATTCAGGCGTGTACTGGAAGGAATTTGATTCAAACCTACCCTCTCCATCACATATTTGCACAAGTCTAAGTATGAATAAAAATAGAATTCCGTATGTCAAAACATATATTTTTTCCCCTTTGTTTGTTGTTAACAAAGATTTTGCAGTCTTAAGAAAGACTTTGCAGTCTTAAAAGCGTCATCTGAGCAGTTAGGACTTGCATTAATGACGTACGATAAACCATTGATTTTAAATGGTTGATAATGAAAACGACACATTTTTTATGATTTCTCTCATACATTTCTAAGTAAAAGCTAAACGAGTATTAATATAAGATGTTAGCTTTGAAAGGTGATATCAGAAGCACCAGGAAATATATATATTGATGGTGGCATGCCAACATCTTCTCTTTGGAGCACTTGAAGGGTTTTGCTATAAGTGATTTTTGCTGACTATATTAAACACAGTTCGAAGCTACGTGTTTCAAAAGAAAAAACACCAAATGCTTGGGCTCGTCCGGGATTTGAACCCGGGACCTCTCGCACCCTAAGCGAGAATCATACCCCTAGACCAACGAGCCATTACATTAGTTGGATTTTAGGAAAAAAATTGCCAGACTAACGCGTCAGACAGCGTTTGTGTTCTCAAAATAGAAACAAAGTTTTCGTTTTGAAGTGAGGATTTTAAAATTCCTCAATAGGATCTGTTTTTCCAATATCATTTTCATTGTATGGGTGAATTAACAGTTGAGGTTTATGTACGATGGTGATAAATCATATTGACTGTTGTCAAAGTTGAGTCTGCTTCTGGTCAAATTGCTGGGGAAGACTTAAAATGTCCATTCATTTCTTAATTGTTTATGAGGGCTTTGTTGGTTTAGGAGAAATTTGTGGTTCTAATATATGTTGGAAAAGCACATGAAGGATTTAACTTTCTTTCTCATATTCTGCATGCTATCACCATGTTGAAAATAAAGTAAAGTTGTGCAGAGGAGAAATTAATTATAAATAGTCTTGTGCAAAATAATGTTTGGGGAGGTTGGCCTGGTTCCATAACTTGAATCCACAGTCGAACGTAACGACTGCCTTGAATTTACCTTTACAGTTTTATTCATCGATACATTCAGGCGTGTACTGGAAGGAATTTGATTCAAACCTACCCTCTCCATCACATATTTGCACAAGTCTAAGTATGAATAAAAATAGAATTCCGTATGTCAAAACATATATTTTTTCCCCTTTGTTTGTTGTTAACAAAGATTTTGCAGTCTTAAGAAAGACTTTGCAGTCTTAAAAGCGTCATCTGAGCAGTTAGGACTTGCATTAATGACGTACGATAAACCATTGATTTTAAATGGTTGATAATGAAAACGACACATTTTTTATGATTTCTCTCATACATTTCTAAGTAAAAGCTAAACGAGTATTAATATAAGATGTTAGCTTTGAAAGGTGATATCAGAAGCACCAGGAAATATATATATTGATGGTGGCATGCCAACATCTTCTCTTTGGAGCACTTGAAGGGTTTTGCTATAAGTGATTTTTGCTGACTATATTAAACACAGTTCGAAGCTACGTGTTTCAAAAGAAAAAACACCAAATGCTTGGGCTCGTCCGGGATTTGAACCCGGGACCTCTCGCACCCTAAGCGAGAATCATACCCCTAGACCAACGAGCCATTACATTAGTTGGGTTTTAGGAAAAAAATTGCCAGACTAACGCGCCAGACAGCGTTTGTGTTCTCAAAATAGAAACAAAGTTTTCGTTTTGAAGTGAGGATTTTAAAATTCCTCAATAGGATCTGTTTTTCCAATATCATTTTCATTGTATGGGTGAATTAACAGTTGAGGTTTATGTACGATGGTGATAAATCATATTGACTGTTGTCAAAGTTGAGTCTGCTTCTGGTCAAATTGCTGGGGAAGACTTAAAATGTCCATTCATTTCTTAATTGTTTATGAGGGCTTTGTTGGTTTAGGAGAAATTTGTGGTTCTAATATATGTTGGAAAAGCACATGAAGGATTTAACTTTCTTTCTCATATTCTGCATGCTATCACCATGTTGAAAATAAAGTAAAGATGTGCAGAGGAGAAATTAATTATAAATAGTCTTGTGAAAAATAATGTTTGGGGAGGTTGGCCTGGTTCCATAACTTGAATCCACAGTCGAACGTAACGACTGCCTTGAATTTACCTTTACAGTTTTATTCATCGATACATTCAGGCGTGTACTGGAAGGAATTTGATTCAAACCTACCCTCTCCATCACATATTTGCACAAGTCTAAGTATGAATAAAAATAGAATTCCGTATGTCAAAACATGTATTTTTTCCCCTTTGTTTGTTGTTAACAAAGATTTTGCAGTCTTAAGAAAGACTTTGCAGTCTTAACCCCTTAAGGACCAAACTTCTGGAATAAAAGGGGATCATGACGTGTCAGACATGTCATGTGTCCTTAAGGGGTTAAAAGCGTCATCTGAGCAGTTAGGACTTGCATTAATGACTTACGATAAACCATTGATTTTAAATGGTTGATAATGAAAACGACACATTTTTTATGATTTCTCTCATACATTTCTAAGTAAAAGCTAAACGAGTATTAATATAAGATGTTAGCTTTGAAAGGTGATATCAGAAGCACCAGGAAATATATATATTGATGGTGGCATGCCAACATCTTCTCTTTGGAGCACTTGAAGGGTTTTGCTATAAGTGATTTTTGCTGACTATATTAAACACAGTTCGAAGCTACGTGTTTCAAAAGAAAAAACACCAAATGCTTGGGCTCGTCCGGGATTTGAACCCGGGACCTCTCGCACCCTAAGCGAGAATCATACCCCTAGACCAACGAGCCATTACATTAGTTGGATTTTAGGAAAAAAATTGCCAGACTAACGCGCCAGACAGCGTTTGTGTTCTCAAAATAGAAACAAAGTTTTCGTTTTGAAGTGAGGATTTTAAAATTCCTCAATAGGATCTGTTTTTCCAATATCATTTTCATTGTATGGGTGAATTAACAGTTGAGGTTTATGTACGATGGTGATAAATCATATTGACTGTTGTCAAAGTTGAGTCTGCTTCTGGTCAAATTGCTGGGGAAGACTTAAAATGTCCATTCATTTCTTAATTGTTTATGAGGGCTTTGTTGGTTTAGGAGAAATTTGTGGTTCTAATATATGTTGGAAAAGCACATGAAGGATTTAACTTTCTTTCTCATATTCTGCATGCTATCACCATGTTGAAAATAAAGTAAAGTTGTGCAGAGGAGAAATTAATTATAAATAGTCTTGTGCAAAATAATGTTTGGGGAGGTTGGCCTGGTTCCATAACTTGAATCCACAGTCGAACGTAACGACTGCCTTGAATTTACCTTTACAGTTTTATTCATCGATACATTCAGGCGTGTACTGGAAGGAATTTGATTCAAACCTACCCTCTCCATCACATATTTGCACAAGTCTAAGTATGAATAAAAATAGAATTCCGTATGTCAAAACATATATTTTTTCCCCTTTGTTTGTTGTTAACAAAGATTTTGCAGTCTTAAGAAAGACTTTGCAGTCTTAAAAGCGTCATCTGAGCAGTTAGGACTTGCATTAATGACGTACGATAAACCATTGATTTTAAATGGTTGATAATGAAAACGACACATTTTTTATGATTTCTCTCATACATTTCTAAGTAAAAGCTAAACGAGTATTAATATAAGATGTTAGCTTTGAAAGGTGATATCAGAAGCACCAGGAAATATATATATTGATGGTGGCATGCCAACATCTTCTCTTTGGAGCACTTGAAGGGTTTTGCTATAAGTGATTTTTGCTGACTATATTAAACACAGTTCGAAGCTACGTGTTTCAAAAGAAAAAACACCAAATGCTTGGGCTCGTCCGGGATTTGAACCCGGGACCTCTCGCACCCTAAGCGAGAATCATACCCCTAGACCAACGAGCCATTACATTAGTTGGGTTTTAGGAAAAAAATTGCCAGACTAACGCGCCAGACAGCGTTTGTGTTCTCAAAATAGAAACAAAGTTTTCGTTTTGAAGTGAGGATTTTAAAATTCCTCAATAGGATCTGTTTTTCCAATATCATTTTCATTGTATGGGTGAATTAACAGTTGAGGTTTATGTACGATGGTGATAAATCATATTGACTGTTGTCAAAGTTGAGTCTGCTTCTGGTCAAATTGCTGGGGAAGACTTAAAATGTCCATTCATTTCTTAATTGTTTATGAGGGCTTTGTTGGTTTAGGAGAAATTTGTGGTTCTAATATATGTTGGAAAAGCATATGAAGGATTTAACTTTCTTTCTCATATTCTGCATGCTATCACCATGTTGAAAATAAAGTAAAGATGTGCAGAGGAGAAATTAATTATAAATAGTCTTGTGCAAAATAATGTTTGGGGAGGTTGGCCTGGTTCCATAACTTGAATCCACAGTCGAACGTAACGACTGCCTTGAATTTACCTTTACAGTTTTATTCATCGATACATTCAGGCGTGTACTGGAAGGAATTTGATTCAAACCTACCCTCTCCATCACATATTTGCACAAGTCTAAGTATGAATAAAAATAGAATTCCGTATGTCAAAACATGTATTTTTCCCCTTTGTTTGTTGTTAACAAAGATTTTGCAGTCTTAAGAAAGACTTTGCAGTCTTAAAAGCGTCATCTGAGCAGTTAGGACTTGCATTAATGACTTACGATAAACCATTGATTTTAAATGGTTGATAATGAAAACGACACATTTTTTATGATTTCTCTCATACATTTCTAAGTAAAAGCTAAACGAGTATTAATATAAGATGTTAGCTTTGAAAGGTGATATCAGAAGCACCAGGAAATATATATATTGATGGTGGCATGCCAACATCTTCTCTTTGGAGCACTTGAAGGGTTTTGCTATAAGTGATTTTTGCTGACTATATTAAACACAGTTCGAAGCTACGTGTTTCAAAAGAAAAAACACCAAATGCTTGGGCTCATCCGGGATTTGAACCCGGGACCTCTCGCACCCTAAGCGAGAATCATACCCCTAGACCAACGAGCCATTACATTAGTTGGGTTTTAGGAAAAAAATTGCCAGACTAACGCGCCAGACAGCGTTTGTGTTCTCAAAATAGAAACAAAGTTTTCGTTTTGAAGTGAGGATTTTAAAATTCCTCAATAGGATCTGTTTTTCCAATATCATTTTCATTGTATGGGTGAATTAACAGTTGAGGTTTAGGTACGATGGTGATAAATCATATTGACTGTTGTCAAAGTTGAGTCTGCTTCTGGTCAAATTGCTGGGGAAGACTTAAAATGTCCATTCATTTCTTAATTGTTTATGAGGGCTTTGTTGGTTTAGGAGAAATTTGTGGTTCTAATATATGTTGGAAAAGCACATGAAGGATTTAACTTTCTTTCTCATATTCTGCATGCTATCACCATGTTGAAAATAAAGTAAAGATGTGCAGAGGAGAAATTAAGTATACATAGTCTTGTGAAAAATAATGTTTGGGGAGGTTGGCCTGGTTCCATAACTTGAATCCACAGTCGAACGTAACGACTGCCTTGAATTTACCTTTACAGTTTTATTCATCGATACATTCAGGCGTGTACTGGAAGGAATTTGATTCAAACCTACCCTCTCCATCACATATTTGCACGAGTCTAAGTATGAATAAAAATAGAATTCCGTATGTCAAAACATGTATTTTTTCCCCTTTGTTTGTTGTTAACAAAGATTTTGCAGTCTTAAGAAAGACTTTGCAGTCTTAACCCCTTAAGGACCAAACTTCTGGAATAAAAGGGGATCATGACGTGTCAGACATGTCATGTGTCCTTAAGGGGTTAAAAGCGTCATCTGAGCAGTTAGGACTTGCATTAATGACTTACGATAAACCATTGATTTTAAATGGTTGATAATGAAAACGACACATTTTTTATGATTTCTCTCATACATTTCTAAGTAAAAGCTAAACGAGTATTAATATAAGATGTTAGCTTTGAAAGGTGATATCAGAAGCACCAGGAAATATATATATTGATGGTGGCATGCCAACATCTTCTCTTTGGAGCACTTGAAGGGTTTTGCTATAAGTGATTTTTGCTGACTATATTAAACACAGTTCGAAGCTACGTGTTTCAAAAGAAAAAACACCAAATGCTTGGGCTCGTCCAGGATTTGAACCCGGGACCTCTCGCACCCTAAGCGAGAATCATACCCCTAGACCAACGAGCCATTACATTAGTTGGGTTTTAGGAAAAAAATTGCCAGACTAACGTGCCAGACAGCGTTTGTGTTCTCAAAATAGAAACAAAGTTTTCGTTTTGAAGTGAGGATTTTAAAATTCCTCAATAGGATCTGTTTTTCCAATATCATTTTCATTGTATGGGTGAATTAACAGTTGAGGTTTAGGTACGATGGTGATAAATCATATTGACTGTTGTCAAAGTTGAGTCTGCTTCTGGTCAAATTGCTGGGGAAGACTTAAAATGTCCATTCATTTCTTAATTGTTTATGAGGGCTTTGTTGGTTTAGGAGAAATTTGTGGTTCTAATATATGTTGGAAAAGCACATGAAGGATTTAACTTTCTTTCTCATATTCTGCATGCTATCACCATGTTGAAAATAAAGTAAAGATGTGCAGAGGAGAAATTAAGTATACATAGTCTTGTGAAAAATAATGTTTGGGGAGGTTGGCCTGGTTCCATAACTTGAATCCACAGTCGAACGTAACGACTGCCTTGAATTTACCTTTACAGTTTTATTCATCGATACATTCAGGCGTGTACTGGAAGGAATTTGATTCAAACCTACCCTCTCCATCACATATTTGCACGAGTCTAAGTATGAATAAAAATAGAATTCCGTATGTCAAAACATGTATTTTTTCCCCTTTGTTTGTTGTTAACAAAGATTTTGCAGTCTTAAGAAAGACTTTGCAGTCTTAACCCCTTAAGGACCAAACTTCTGGAATAAAAGGGGATCATGACGTGTCAGACATGTCATGTGTCCTTAAGGGGTTAAAAGCGTCATCTGAGCAGTTAGGACTTGCATTAATGACTTACGATAAACCATTGATTTTAAATGGTTGATAATGAAAACGACACATTTTTTATGATTTCTCTCATACATTTCTAAGTAAAAGCTAAACGAGTATTAATATAAGATGTTAGCTTTGAAAGGTGATATCAGAAGCACCAGGAAATATATATATTGATGGTGGCATGCCAACATCTTCTCTTTGGAGCACTTGAAGGGTTTTGCTATAAGTGATTTTTGCTGACTATATTAAACACAGTTCGAAGCTACGTGTTTCAAAAGAAAAAACACCAAATGCTTGGGCTCGTCCAGGATTTGAACCCGGGACCTCTCGCACCCTAAGCGAGAATCATACCCCTAGACCAACGAGCCATTACATTAGTTGGGTTTTAGGAAAAAAATTGCCAGACTAACGTGCCAGACAGCGTTTGTGTTCTCAAAATAGAAACAAAGTTTTCGTTTTGAAGTGAGGATTTTAAAATTCCTCAATAGGATCTGTTTTTCCAATATCATTTTCATTGTATGGGTGAATTAACAGTTGAGGTTTATGTACGATGGTGATAAATCATATTGACTGTTGTCAAAGTTGAGTCTGCTTCTGGTCAAATTGCTGGGGAAGACTTAAAATGTCCATTCATTTCTTAATTGTTTATGAGGGCTTTGTTGGTTTAGGAGAAATTTGTGGTTCTAATATATGTTGGAAAAGCACATGAAGGATTTAACTTTCTTTCTCATATTCTGCATGCTATCACCATGTTGAAAATAAAGTAAAGATGTGCAGAGGAGAAATTAATTATAAATAGTCTTGTGCAAAATAATGTTTGGGGAGGTTGACCTGGTTCCATAACTTGAATCCACAGTCGAACGTAATGACTGCCTTGAATTTACCTTTACAGTTTTATTCATCGATACATTCAGGCGTGTACTTGAAGGAATTTGATTCAAACCTACCCTCTCCATGCGTTTAGACTGGAAGAAAGAAGATTTCGTCTAAGGCAAAGGAAAGGTTTTTTTACTGTAAGAACAATCAGGATGTGGAATTCTCTGCCTGAAGAAGTGGTTTTATCAGAGTCCATACAGATGTTCAAACAGCTACTAGATGCATACTTGCAAAGACAGAATATTCAAGGATATAATCTTTCAATGTAGGGTAATAACTGCTTGATTCAAGGATAAATCTGACTGCCATTCTGGGGTCAATAAGGAATTTTTTGTCCTAGCTTGTTGCAAAATTGTGCTTCAAACTGGGGTTTTTTTTTTTTTTTTTTTTTTTTTTTTTTTCTCTTTTGGATCAACAGCAAAAAACAGGTGTGAGGAAGGCTGAACTTGATGGACGCAAGTCTCTTTTCAGCTATCTAACTATGTAACTATGTAACTATGTAACATATTTGCACGAGTCTAAGTATGAATAAAAATAGAATTCCGTATGTCAAAACATGTATTTTTTCCCGTTTGTTGTTAACAAAGATTTTGCAGTCTTAAGAAAGACTTTGCAGTCTTAACCCCTTAAGGACCAAACTTCTGGAATAAAAGGGGATCATGACGTGTCAGACATGTCATGTGTCCTTAAGGGGTTAAAAGCGTCATCTGAGCAGTTAGGACTTGCATTAATGACTTACGATAAATCATTGATTTTAAATGGTTGATAATGAAAACGACACATTTTTTATGATTTCTCTCATACATTTCTAAGTAAAAGCTAAACGAGTATTAATATAAGATGTTAGCTTTGAAAGGTGATATCAGAAGCACCAGGAAATATATATATTGATGGTGGCATGCCAACATCTTCTCTTTGGAGCACTTGAAGGGTTTTGCTATAAGTGATTTTTGCTGACTATATTAAACACAGTTCGAAGCTACGTGTTTCAAAAGAAAAAACACCAAATGCTTGGGCTCGTCCAGGATTTGAACCCGGGACCTCTCGCACCCTAAGCGAGAATCATACCCCTAGACCAACGAGCCATTACATTAGTTGGGTTTTAGGAAAAAAATTGCCAGACTAACGCGCCAGACAGCGTTTGTGTTCTCAAAATAGAAACAAAGTTTTCGTTTTGAAGTGAGGATTTTAAAATTCCTCAATAGGATCTGTTTTTCCAATATCATTTTCATTGTATGGGTGAATTAACAGTTGAGGTTTATGTACGATGGTGATAAATCATATTGACTGTTGTCAAAGTTGAGTCTGCTTCTGGTCAAATTGCTGGGGAAGACTTAAAATGTCCATTCATTTCTTAATTGTTTATGAGGGCTTTGTTGGTTTAGGAGAAATTTGTGGTTCTAATATATGTTGGAAAAGCACATGAAGGATTTAACTTTCTTTCTCATATTCTGCATGCTATCACCATGTTGAAAATAAAGTAAAGATGTGCAGAGGAGAAATTAATTATAAATAGTCTTGTGCAAAATAATGTTTGGGGAGGTTGGCCTGGTTCCATAACTTGAATCCACAGTCGAACGTAATGACTGCCTTGAATTTACCTTTACAGTTTTATTCATCGATACATTCAGGCGTGTACTTGAAGGAATTTGATTCAAACCTACCCTCTCCATCACATATTTGCACAAGTCTAAGTATGAATAAAAATAGAATTCCGTATGTCAAAACATGTATTTTTTCCCGTTTGTTGTTAACAAAGATTTTGAAGTCTTAAGAAAGACTTTGCAGTCTTAACCCCTTAAGGACCAAACTTCTGGAATAAAAGGGGATCATGACGTGTCAGACATGTCATGTGTCCTTAAGGGGTTAAAAGCGTCATCTGAGCAGTTAGGACTTGCATTAATGACTTACGATAAACCATTGATTTTATATGGTTGATAATGAAAACGACACATTTTTTATGATTTCTCTCATACATTTCTAAGTAAAAGCTAAACGAGTATTAATATAAGATGTTAGCTTTGAAAGGTGATATCAGAAGCACCAGGAAATATATATATATTGATGGTGGCATGCCAACATCTTCTCTTTGGAGCACTTGAAGGGTTTTGCTATAAGTGATTTTTGCTGACTATATTAAACACAGTTCGAAGCTACGTGTTTCAAAAGAAAAAACACCAAATGCTTGGGCTCGTCCAGGATTTGAACCCGGGACCTCTCGCACCCTAAGCAAGAATCATACCCCTAGACCAACGAGCCATTACATTAGTTGGGTTTTAGGAAAAAAATTGCCAGACTAACGCGCCAGACAGCGTTTGTGTTCTCAAAATAGAAACAAAGTTTTCGTTTTGAAGTGAGGATTTTAAAATTCCTCAATAGGATCTGTTTTTCCAATATCATTTTCATTGTATGGGTGAATTAACAGTTGAGGTTTATGTACGATGGTGATAAATCATATTGACTGTTGTCAAAGTTGAGTCTGCTTCTGGTCAAATTGCTGGGGAAGACTTAAAATGTCCATTCATTTCTTAATTGTTTATGAGGGCTTTGTTGGTTTAGGAGAAATTTGTGGTTCTAATATATGTTGGAAAAGCACATGAAGGATTTAACTTTATTTCTCATATTCTGCATGCTATCACCATGTTGAAAATAAAGTAAAGATGTGCAGAGGAGAAATTAATTATAAATAGTCTTGTGCAAAATAATGATTGGGGAGGTTGGCCTGGTTCCATAACTTGAATCCACAGTCGAACATAACGACTGCCTTGAATTTACCTTTACAGTTTTATTCATCGATACATTCAGGCGTGTACTGGAAGGAATTTGATTCAAACCTACCCTCTCCATCACATATTTGCACAAGTCTAAGTATGAATAAAAATAGAATTCCGTATGTCAAAACATATATTTTTTCCCCTTTGTTTGTTGTTAACAAAGATTTTGCAGTCTTAAGAAAGACTTTGCAGTCTTAAAAGCGTCATCTGAGCAGTTAGGACTTGCATTAATGACTTACGATAAACCATTGATTTTAAATGGTTGATAATGAAAACGACACATTTTTTATGATTTCTCTCATATATTTCTAAGTAAAAGCTAAACGAGTATTAATATAAGATGTTAGCTTTGAAAGGTGATATCAGAAGCACCAGGAAATATATATATTGATGGTGGCATGCCAACATCTTCTCTTTGGAGCTCTTGAAGGGTTTTGCTATAAGTGATTTTTGCTGACTATATTAAACACAGTTCGAAGCTACGTGTTTCAAAAGAAAAAACACCAAATGCTTGGGCTCGTCCAGGATTTGAACCCGGGACCTCTCGCACCCTAAGCGAGAATCATACCCCTAGACCAACGAGCCATTACATTAGTTGGGTTTTAGGAAAAAAATTGCCAGACTAACGCGCCAGACAGCGTTTGTGTTCTCAAAATAGAAACAAAGTTTTCGTTTTGAAGTGAGGATTTTAAAATTCCTCAATAGGATCTGTTTTTCCAATATCATTTTCATTGTATGGGTGAATTAACAGTTGAGGTTTATGTACGATGGTGATAAATCATATTGACTGTTGTCAAAGTTGAGTCTGCTTCTGGTCAAATTGCTGGGGAAGACTTAAAATGTCCATTCATTTCTTAATTGTTTATGAGGGCTTTGTTGGTTTAGGAGAAATTTGTGGTTCTAATATATGTTGGAAAAGCACATGAAGGATTTAACTTTCTTTCTCATATTCTGCATGCTATCACCATGTTGAAAATAAAGTAAAGATGTGCAGAGGAGAAATTAATTATAAATAGTCTTGTGCAAAATAATGTTTGGGGAGGTTGACCTGGTTCCATAACTTGAATCCACAGTCGAACGTAATGACTGCCTTGAATTTACCTTTACAGTTTTATTCATCGATACATTCAGGCGTGTACTTGAAGGAATTTGATTCAAACCTACCCTCTCCATGCGTTTAGACTGGAAGAAAGAAGATTTCGTCTAAGGCAAAGGAAAGGTTTTTTTACTGTAAGAACAATCAGGATGTGGAATTCTCTGCCTGAAGAAGTGGTTTTATCAGAGTCCATACAGATGTTCAAACAGCTACTAGATGCATACTTGCAAAGACAGAATATTCAAGGATATAATCTTTCAATGTAGGGTAATAACTGCTTGATTCAAGGATAAATCTGACTGCCATTCTGGGGTCAATAAGGAATTTTTTGTCCTAGCTTGTTGCAAAATTGTGCTTCAAACTGGGGTTTTTTTTTTTTTTTTTTTTTTTTTTTTTTCTCTTTTGGATCAACAGCAAAAAACAGGTGTGAGGAAGGCTGAACTTGATGGACGCAAGTCTCTTTTCAGCTATCTAACTATGTAACTATGTAACTATGTAACATATTTGCACGAGTCTAAGTATGAATAAAAATAGAATTCCGTATGTCAAAACATGTATTTTTTCCCGTTTGTTGTTAACAAAGATTTTGCAGTCTTAAGAAAGACTTTGCAGTCTTAACCCCTTAAGGACCAAACTTCTGGAATAAAAGGGGATCATGACGTGTCAGACATGTCATGTGTCCTTAAGGGGTTAAAAGCGTCATCTGAGCAGTTAGGACTTGCATTAATGACTTACGATAAATCATTGATTTTAAATGGTTGATAATGAAAACGACACATTTTTTATGATTTCTCTCATACATTTCTAAGTAAAAGCTAAACGAGTATTAATATAAGATGTTAGCTTTGAAAGGTGATATCAGAAGCACCAGGAAATATATATATTGATGGTGGCATGCCAACATCTTCTCTTTGGAGCACTTGAAGGGTTTTGCTATAAGTGATTTTTGCTGACTATATTAAACACAGTTCGAAGCTACGTGTTTCAAAAGAAAAAACACCAAATGCTTGGGCTCGTCCGGGATTTGAACCCGGGACCTCTCGCACCCTAAGCGTGAATCATACCCCTAGACCAACGAGCCATTACATTAGTTGGGTTTTAGGAAAAAAATTGCCAGACTAACGCGCCAGACAGCGTTTGTGTTCTCAAAATAGAAACAAAGTTTTCGTTTTGAAGTGAGGATTTTAAAATTCCTCAATAGGATCTGTTTTTCCAATATCATTTTCATTGTATGGGTGAATTAACAGTTGAGGTTTATGTACGATGGTGATAAATCATATTGACTGTTGTCAAAGTTGAGTCTGCTTCTGGTCAAATTGCTGGGGAAGACTTAAAATGTCCATTCATTTCTTAATTGTTTATGAGGGCTTTGTTGGTTTAGGAGAAATTTGTGGTTCTAATATATGTTGGAAAAGCACATGAAGGATTTAACTTTCTTTCTCATATTCTGCATGCTATCACCATGTTGAAAATAAAGTAAAGATGTGCAGAGGAGAAATTAATTATAAATAGTCTTGTGCAAAATAATGTTTGGGGAGGTTGGCCTGGTTCCATAACTTGAATCCACAGTCGAACGTAACGACTGCCTTGAATTTACCTTTACAGTTTTATTCATCGATACATTCAGGCGTGTACTGGAAGGAATTTGATTCAAACCTACCCTCTCCATCACATATTTGCACAAGTCTAAGTATGAATAAAAATAGAATTCCGTATGTCAAAACATGTATTTTTCCCCTTTGTTTGTTGTTAACAAAGATTTTGCAGTCTTAAGAAAGACTTTGCAGTCTTAAAAGCGTCATCTGAGCAGTTAGGACTTGCATTAATGACTTACGATAAACCATTGATTTTAAATGGTTGATAATGAAAACGACACATTTTTTATGATTTCTCTCATACATTTCTAAGTAAAAGCTAAACGAGTATTAATATAAGATGTTAGCTTTGAAAGGTGATATCAGAAGCACCAGGAAATATATATATTGATGGTGGCATGCCAACATCTTCTCTTTGGAGCACTTGAAGGGTTTTGCTATAAGTGATTTTTGCTGACTATATTAAACACAGTTCGAAGCTACGTGTTTCAAAAGAAAAAACACCAAATGCTTGGGCTCATCCGGGATTTGAACCCGGGACCTCTCGCACCCTAAGCGAGAATCATACCCCTAGACCAACGAGCCATTACATTAGTTGGGTTTTAGGAAAAAAATTGCCAGACTAACGCGCCAGACAGCGTTTGTGTTCTCAAAATAGAAACAAAGTTTTCGTTTTGAAGTGAGGATTTTAAAATTCCTCAATAGGATCTGTTTTTCCAATATCATTTTCATTGTATGGGTGAATTAACAGTTGAGGTTTAGGTACGATGGTGATAAATCATATTGACTGTTGTCAAAGTTGAGTCTGCTTCTGGTCAAATTGCTGGGGAAGACTTAAAATGTCCATTCATTTCTTAATTGTTTATGAGGGCTTTGTTGGTTTAGGAGAAATTTGTGGTTCTAATATATGTTGGAAAAGCACATGAAGGATTTAACTTTCTTTCTCATATTCTGCATGCTATCACCATGTTGAAAATAAAGTAAAGATGTGCAGAGGAGAAATTAAGTATAAATAGTCTTGTGAAAAATAATGTTTGGGGAGGTTGGCCTGGTTCCATAACTTGAATCCACAGTCGAACGTAACGACTGCCTTGAATTTACCTTTACAGTTTTATTCATCGATACATTCAGGCGTGTACTGGAAGGAATTTGATTCAAACCTACCCTCTCCATCACATATTTGCACGAGTCTAAGTATGAATAAAAATAGAATTCCGTATGTCAAAACATGTATTTTTTCCCCTTTGTTTGTTGTTAACAAAGATTTTGCAGTCTTAAGAAAGACTTTGCAGTCTTAACCCCTTAAGGACCAAACTTCTGGAATAAAAGGGGATCATGACGTGTCAGACATGTCATGTGTCCTTACAGGGGTTAAAAGCGTCATCTGAGCAGTTAGGACTTGCATTAATGACTTACGATAAACCATTGATTTTAAATGGTTGATAATGAAAACGACACATTTTTTATGATTTCTCTCATACATTTCTAAGTAAAAGCTAAACGAGTATTAATATAAGATGTTAGCTTTGAAAGGTGATATCAGAAGCACCAGGAAATATATATATTGATGGTGGCATGCCAACATCTTCTCTTTGGAGCACTTGAAGGGTTTTGCTATAAGTGATTTTTGCTGACTATATTAAACACAGTTCGAAGCTACGTGTTTCAAAAGAAAAAACACCAAATGCTTGGGCTCGTCCGGGATTTGAACCCGGGACCTCTCGCACCCTAAGCGAGAATCATACCCCTAGACCAACGAGCCATTACATTAGTTGGGTTTTAGGAAAAAAATTGCCAGACTAACGCGCCAGACAGCGTTTGTGTTCTCAAAATAGAAACAAAGTTTTCGTTTTGAAGTGAGGATTTTAAAATTCCTCAATAGGATCTGTTTTTCCAATATCATTTTCATTGTATGGGTGAATTAACAGTTGAGGTTTATGTACGATGGTGATAAATCATATTGACTGTTGTCAAAGTTGAGTCTGCTTCTGGTCAAATTGCTGGGGAAGACTTAAAATGTCCATTCATTTCTTAATTGTTTATGAGGGCTTTGTTGGTTTAGGAGAAATTTGTGGTTCTAATATATGTTGTATGTTGGAAAAGCACATGAAGGATTTAACTTTCTTTCTCATATTCTGCATGCTATCACCATGTTGAAAATAAAGTAAAGTTGTGCAGAGGAGAAATTAATTATAAATAGTCTTGTGCAAAATAATGTTTGGGGAGGTTGGCCTGGTTCCATAACTTGAATCCACAGTCGAACGTAACGACTGCCTTGAATTTACCTTTACAGTTTTATTCATCGATACATTCAGGCGTGTACTGGAAGGAATTTGATTCAAACCTACCCTCTCCATCACATATTTGCACAAGTCTAAGTATGAATAAAATTAGAATTCCGTATGTCAAAACATATATTTTTTTCCCCTTTGTTTGTTGTTAACAAAGATTTTGCAGTCTTAAGAAAGACTTTGCAGTCTTAAAAGCGTCATCTGAGCAGTTAGGACTTGCATTAATGACTTACGATAAACCATTGATTTTAAATGGTTGATAATGAAAACGACACATTTTTTATGATTTCTCTCATACATTTCTAAGTAAAAGCTAAACGAGTATTAATATAAGATGTTAGCTTTGAAAGGTGATATCAGAAGCACCAGGAAATATATATATATTGATGGTGGCATGCCAACATCTTCTCTTTGGAGCACTTGAAGGGTTTTGCTATAAGTGATTTTTGCTGACTATATTAAACACAGTTCGAAGCTACGTGTTTCAAAAGAAAAAACACCAAATGCTTGGGCTCGTCCGGGATTTGAACCCGGGACCTCTCGCACCCTAAGCGAGAATCATACCCCTAGACCAACGAGCCATTACATTAGTTGGGTTTTAGGAAAAAAATTGCCAGACTAACGCGCCAGACAGCGTTTGTGTTCTCAAAATAGAAACAAAGTTTTCGTTTTGAAGTGAGGATTTTAAAATTCCTCAATAGGATCTGTTTTTCCAATATCATTTTCATTGTATGGGTGAATTAACAGTTGAGGTTTATGTACGATGGTGATAAATCATATTGACTGTTGTCAAAGTTGAGTCTGCTTCTGGTCAAATTGCTGGGGAAACTTAAAATGTCCATTCATTTCTTAATTGTTTATGAGGGCTTTGTTGGTTTAGGAGAAATTTGTGGTTCTAATATATGTTGGAAAAGCACATGAAGGATTTAACTTTCTTACTCATATTCTGCATGCTATCACCATGTTGAAAATAAAGTAAAGATGTGCAGAGGAGAAATTAATTATAAATAGTCTTGTGCAAAATAATGTTTGGGGAGGTTGGCCTGGTTCCATAACTTGAATCCACAGTCGAACGTAATGACTGCCTTGAATTTACCTTTACAGTTTTATTCATCGATACATTCAGGCGTGTACTTGAAGGAATTTGATTCAAACCTACCCTCTCCATCACATATTTGCACAAGTCTAAGTATGAATAAAAATAGAATTCCGTATGTCAAAACATGTATTTTTTCCCGTTTGTTGTTAACAAAGATTTTGCAGTCTTAAGAAAGACTTTGCAGTCTTAAAAGCGTCATCTGAGCAGTTAGGACTTGCATTAATGACTTACGATAAACCATTGATTTTAAATGGTTGATAATGAAAACGACACATTTTTTATGATTTCTCTCATACATTTCTAAGTAAAAGCTAAACGAGTATTAATATAAGATGTTAGCTTTGAAAGGTGATATCAGAAGCACCAGGAAATATATATATATTGATGGTGGCATGCCAACATCTTCTCTTTGGAGCACTTGAAGGGTTTTGCTATAAGTGATTTTTGCTGACTATATTAAACACAGTTCGAAGCTACGTGTTTCAAAAGAAAAAACACCAAATGCTTGGGCTCGTCCGGGATTTGAACCCGGGACCTCTCGCACCCTAAGCGAGAATCATACCCCTAGACCAACGAGCCATTACATTAGTTGGGTTTTAGGAAAAAAATTGCCAGACTAACGCGCCAGACAGCGTTTGTGTTCTCAAAATAGAAACAAAGTTTTCGTTTTGAAGTGAGGATTTTAAAATTCCTCAATAGGATCTGTTTTTCCAATATCATTTTCATTGTATGGGTGAATTAACAGTTGAGGTTTATGTACGATGGTGATAAATCATATTGACTGTTGTCAAAGTTGAGTCTGCTTCTGGTCAAATTGCTGGGGAAACTTAAAATGTCCATTCATTTCTTAATTGTTTATGAGGGCTTTGTTGGTTTAGGAGAAATTTGTGGTTCTAATATATGTTGGAAAAGCACATGAAGGATTTAACTTTCTTTCTCATATTCTGCATGCTATCACCATGTTGAAAATAAAGTAAAGATGTGCAGAGGAGAAATTAATTATAAATAGTCTTGTGCAAAATAATGTTTGGGGAGGTTGGCCTGGTTCCATAACTTGAATCCACAGTCGAACGTAATGACTGCCTTGAATTTACCTTTACAGTTTTATTCATCGATACATTCAGGCGTGTACTTGAAGGAATTTGATTCAAACCTACCCTCTCCATCACATATTTGCACAAGTCTAAGTATGAATAAAAATAGAATTCCGTATGTCAAAACATGTATTTTTTCCCCTTTGTTTGTTGTTAACAAAGATTTTGCAGTCTTAAGAAAGACTTTGCAGTCTTAAAAGCGTCATCTGAGCAGTTAGGACTTGCATTAATGACTTACGATAAACCATTGATTTTAAATGGTTGATAATGAAAACGACACATTTTTTATGATTTCTCTCATACATTTCTAAGTAAAAGCTAAACGAGTATTAATATAAGATGTTAGCTTTGAAAGGTGATATCAGAAGCACCAGGAAATATATATATTGATGGTGGCATGCCAACATCTTCTCTTTGGAGCACTTGAAGGGTTTTGCTATAAGTGATTTTTGCTGACTATATTAAACACAGTTCGAAGCTACGTGTTTCAAAAGAAAAAACACCAAATGCTTGGGCTCGTCCGGGATTTGAACCCGGGACCTCTCGCACCCTAAGCGAGAATCATACCCCTAGACCAACGAGCCATTACATTAGTTGGGTTTTAGGAAAAAAATTGCCAGACTAACGCGCCAGACAGCGTTTGTGTTCTCAAAATAGAAACAAAGTTTTCGTTGTGAAGTGAGGATTTTAAAATTCCTCAATAGGATCTGTTTTTCCAATATCATTTTCATTGTATGGGTGAATTAACAGTTGAGGTTTATGTACGATGGTGATAAATCATATTGACTGTTGTCAAAGTTGAGTCTGCTTCTGGTCAAATTGCTGGGGAAGACTTAAAATGTCCATTCATTTCTTAATTGTTTATGAGGGCTTTGTTGGTTTAGGAGAAATTTGTGGTTCTAATATATGTTGGAAAAGCACATGAAGGATTTAACTTTCTTTCTCATATTCTGCATGCTATCACCATGTTGAAAATAAAGTAAAGATGTGCAGAGGAGAAATTAATTATAAATAGTCTTGTGCAAAATAATGTTTGGGGAGGTTGGCCTGGTTCCATAACTTGAATCCACAGTCGAACGTAACGACTGCCTTGAATTTACCTTTACAGTTTTATTCATCGATACATTCAGGCGTGTACTGGAAGGAATTTGATTCAAACCTACCCTCTCCATCACATATTTGCACAAGTCTAAGTATGAATAAAATTAGAATTCCGTATGTCAAAACATATATTTTTTTCCCCTTTGTTTGTTGTTAACAAAGATTTTGCAGTCTTAAGAAAGACTTTGCAGTCTTAAAAGCGTCATCTGAGCAGTTAGGACTTGCATTAATGACTTACGATAAACCATTGATTTTAAATGGTTGATAATGAAAACGACACATTTTTTATGATTTCTCTCATACATTTCTAAGTAAAAGCTAAACGAGTATTAATATAAGATGTTAGCTTTGAAAGGTGATATCAGAAGCACCAGGAAATATATATATATTGATGGTGGCATGCCAACATCTTCTCTTTGGAGCACTTGAAGGGTTTTGCTATAAGTGATTTTTGCTGACTATATTAAACACAGTTCGAAGCTACGTGTTTCAAAAGAAAAAACACCAAATGCTTGGGCTCGTCCGGGATTTGAACCCGGGACCTCTCGCACCCTAAGCGAGAATCATACCCCTAGACCAACGAGCCATTACATTAGTTGGGTTTTAGGAAAAAAATTGCCAGACTAACGCGCCAGACAGCGTTTGTGTTCTCAAAATAGAAACAAAGTTTTCGTTTTGAAGTGAGGATTTTAAAATTCCTCAATAGGATCTGTTTTTCCAATATCATTTTCATTGTATGGGTGAATTAACAGTTGAGGTTTATGTACGATGGTGATAAATCATATTGACTGTTGTCAAAGTTGAGTCTGCTTCTGGTCAAATTGCTGGGGAAACTTAAAATGTCCATTCATTTCTTAATTGTTTATGAGGGCTTTGTTGGTTTAGGAGAAATTTGTGGTTCTAATATATGTTGGAAAAGCACATGAAGGATTTAACTTTCTTTCTCATATTCTGCATGCTATCACCATGTTGAAAATAAAGTAAAGATGTGCAGAGGAGAAATTAATTATAAATAGTCTTGTGCAAAATAATGTTTGGGGAGGTTGGCCTGGTTCCATAACTTGAATCCACAGTCGAACGTAATGACTGCCTTGAATTTACCTTTACAGTTTTATTCATCGATACATTCAGGCGTGTACTTGAAGGAATTTGATTCAAACCTACCCTCTCCATCACATATTTGCACAAGTCTAAGTATGAATAAAAATAGAATTCCGTATGTCAAAACATGTATTTTTTCCCGTTTGTTGTTAACAAAGATTTTGCAGTCTTAAGAAAGACTTTGCAGTCTTAAAAGCGTCATCTGAGCAGTTAGGACTTGCATTAATGACTTACGATAAACCATTGATTTTAAATGGTTGATAATGAAAACGACACATTTTTTATGATTTCTCTCATACATTTCTAAGTAAAAGCTAAACGAGTATTAATATAAGATGTTAGCTTTGAAAGGTGATATCAGAAGCACCAGGAAATATATATATTGATGGTGGCATGCCAACATCTTCTCTTTGGAGCACTTGAAGGGTTTTGCTATAAGTGATTTTTGCTGACTATATTAAACACAGTTCGAAGCTACGTGTTTCAAAAGAAAAAACACCAAATGCTTGGGCTCGTCCGGGATTTGAACCCGGGACCTCTCGCACCCTAAGCGAGAATCATACCCCTAGACCAACGAGCCATTACATTAGTTGGGTTTTAGGAAAAAAATTGCCAGACTAACGCGCCAGACAGCGTTTGTGTTCTCAAAATAGAAACAAAGTTTTCGTTTTGAAGTGAGGATTTTAAAATTCCTCAATAGGATCTGTTTTTCCAATATCATTTTCATTGTATGGGTGAATTAACAGTTGAGGTTTATGTACGATGGTGATAAATCATATTGACTGTTGTCAAAGTTGAGTCTGCTTCTGGTCAAATTGCTGGGGAAGACTTAAAATGTCCATTCATTTCTTAATTGTTTATGAGGGCTTTGTTGGTTTAGGAGAAATTTGTGGTTCTAATATATGTTGGAAAAGCACATGAAGGATTTAACTTTCTTTCTCATATTCTGCATGCTATCACCATGTTGAAAATAAAGTAAAGTTGTGCAGAGGAGAAATTAATTATAAATAGTCTTGTGCAAAATAATGTTTGGGGAGGTTGGCCTGGTTCCATAACTTGAATCCACAGTCGAACGTAACGACTGCCTTGAATTTACCTTTACAGTTTTATTCATCGATACATTCAGGCGTGTACTGGAAGGAATTTGATTCAAACCTACCCTCTCCATCACATATTTGCACAAGTCTAAGTATGAATAAAAATAGAATTCCGTATGTCAAAACATATATTTTTTCCCCTTTGTTTGTTGTTAACAAAGATTTTGCAGTCTTAAGAAAGACTTTGCAGTCTTAAAAGCGTCATCTGAGCAGTTAGGACTTGCATTAATGACTTACGATAAACCATTGATTTTAAATGGTTGATAATGAAAACGACACATTTTTAAGGATTTCTCTCATACATTTCTAAGTAAAAGCTAAACGAGTATTAATATAAGATGTTAGCTTTGAAAGGTGATATCAGAAGCACCAGGAAATATATATATTGATGGTGGCATGCCAACATCTTCTCTTTGGAGCACTTGAAGGGTTTTGCTATAAGTGATTTTTGCTGACTATATTAAACACAGTTCGAAGCTACGTGTTTCAAAAGAAAAAACACCAAATGCTTGGGCTCGTCCGGGATTTGAACCCGGGACCTCTCGCACCCTAAGCGAGAATCATACCCCTAGACCAACGAGCCATTACATTAGTTGGGTTTTAGGAAAAAAATTGCCAGACTAACGCGCCAGACAGCGTTTGTGTTCTCAAAATAGAAACAAAGTTTTCGTTGTGAAGTGAGGATTTTAAAATTCCTCAATAGGATCTGTTTTTCCAATATCATTTTCATTGTATGGGTGAATTAACAGTTGAGGTTTATGTACGATGGTGATAAATCATATTGACTGTTGTCAAAGTTGAGTCTGCTTCTGGTCAAATTGCTGGGGAAGACTTAAAATGTCCATTCATTTCTTAATTGTTTATGAGGGCTTTGTTGGTTTAGGAGAAATTTGTGGTTCTAATATATGTTGGAAAAGCACATGAAGGATTTAACTTTCTTTCTCATATTCTGCATGCTATCACCATGTTGAAAATAAAGTAAAGATGTGCAGAGGAGAAATTAATTATAAATAGTCTTGTGCAAAATAATGTTTGGGGAGGTTGGCCTGGTTCCATAACTTGAATCCACAGTCGAACGTAACGACTGCCTTGAATTTACCTTTACAGTTTTATTCATCGATACATTCAGGCGTGTACTGGAAGGAATTTGATTCAAACCTACCCTCTCCATCACATATTTGCACAAGTCTAAGTATGAATAAAAATAGAATTCCGTATGTGAAAACATATATTTTTTTCCCCTTTGTTTGTTGTTAACAAAGATTTTGCAGTCTTAAGAAAGACTTTGCAGTCTTAAAAGCGTCATCTGAGCAGTTAGGACTTGCATTAATGACTTACGATGAACCATTGATTTTAAATGGTTGATAATGAAAACGACACATTTTTTATGATTTCTCTCATACATTTCTAAGTAAAAGCTAAACGAGTATTAATATAAGATGTTAGCTTCGAAAGGTGATATCAGAAGCACCAGGAAATATATATATTGATGGTGGCATGCCAACATCTTCTCTTTGGAGCACTTGAAGGGTTTTGCTATAAGTGATTTTTGCTGACTATATTAAACACAGTTCGAAGCTACGTGTTTCAAAAGAAAAAACACCAAATGCTTGGGCTCGTCCAGGATTTGAACCCGGGACCTCTCGCACCCTAAGCGAGAATCATACCCCTAGACCAACGAGCCATTACATTAGTTGGGTTTTAGGTAAAAAATTGCCAGACTAACGCGCCAGACAGCGTTTGTGTTCTCAAAATAGAAACAAAGTTTTCGTTTTGAAGTGAGGATTTTAAAATTCCTCAATAGGATCTGTTTTTCCAATATAATTTTCATTGTATGGGTGAATTAACAGTTGAGGTTTATGTACGATGGTGATAAATCATATTGACTGTTGTCAAAGTTGAGTCTGCTTCTGGTCAAATTGCTGGGGAAGACTTAAAATGTCCATTCATTTCTTAATTGTTTATGAGGGCTTTGTTGGTTTAGGAGAAATTTGTGGTTCTAATATATGTTGGAAAAGCACATGAAGGATTTAACTTTCTTTCTCATATTCTGCATGCTATCACCATGTTGAAAATAAAGTAAAGATGTGCAGAGGAGAAATTAATTATAAATAGTCTTGTGCAAAATAATGTTTGGGGAGGTTGGCCTGGTTCCATAACTTGAATCCACAGTCGAACGTAACGACTGCCTTGAATTTACCTTTACAGTTTTATTCATCGATACATTCAGGCGTGTACTGGAAGGAATTTGATTCAAACCTACCCTCTCCATCACATATTTGCACAAGTCTAAGTATGAATAAAAATAGAATTCCGTATGTCAAAACATATATTTTTTTCCCCTTTGTTTGTTGTTAACAAAGATTTTGCAGTCTTAAGAAAGACTTTGCAGTCTTAAAAGCGTCATCTGAGCAGTTAGGACTTGCATTAATGACTTACGATGAACCATTGATTTTAAATGGTTGATAATGAAAACGACACATTTTTTATGATTTCTCTCATACATTTCTAAGTAAAAGCTAAACGAGTATTAATATAAGATGTTAGCTTTGAAAGGTGATATCAGAAGCACCAGGAAATATATATATTGATGGTGGCATGCCAACATCTTCTCTTTGGAGCACTTGAAGGGTTTTGCTATAAGTGATTTTTGCTGACTATATTAAACACAGTTCGAAGCTACGTGTTTCAAAAGAAAAAACACCAAATGCTTGGGCTCGTCCGGGATTTGAACCCGGGACCTCTCGCACCCTAAGCGAGAATCATACCCCTAGACCAACGAGCCATTACATTAGTTGGGTTTTAGGAAAAAAATTGCCAGACTAACGCGCCAGACAGCGTTTGTGTTCTCAAAATAGAAACAAAGTTTTCGTTTTGAAGTGAGGATTTTAAAATTCCTCAATAGGATCTGTTTTTCCAATATCATTTTCATTGTATGGGTGAATTAACAGTTGAGGTTTATGTACGATGGTGATAAATCATATTGACTGTTGTCAAAGTTGAGTCTGCTTCTGGTCAAATTGCTGGGGAAGACTTAAAATGTCCATTCATTTCTTAATTGTTTATGAGGGCTTTGTTGGTTTAGGAGAAATTTGTGGTTCTAGTATATGTTGGAAAAGCACATGAAGGATTTAACTTTCTTTCTCATATTCTGCATGCTATCACCATGTTGAAAATAAAGTAAAGATGTGCAGAGGAGAAATTAATTATAAATAGTCTTGTGCAAAATAATGTTTGGGGAGGTTGGCCTGGTTCCATAACTTGAATCCACAGTCGAACGTAACGACTGCCTTGAATTTACCTTTACAGTTTTATTCATCGATACATTCAGGCGTGTACTGGAAGGAATTTGATTCAAACCTACCCTCTCCATCACATATTTGCACAAGTCTAAGTATGAATAAAAATAGAATTCCGTATGTCAAAACATGTATTTTTTCCCCTTTGTTTGTTGTTAACAAAGATTTTGCAGTCTTAAGAAAGACTTTGCAGTCTTAAAAGCGTCATCGGAGCAGTTAGGACTTGCATTAATGACTTACGATAAACCATTGATTTTAAATGGTTGATAATGAAAACGACACATTTTTTATGATTTCTCTCATACATTTCTAAGTAAAAGCTAAACGAGTATTAATATAAGATGTTAGCTTTGAAAGGTGATATCAGAAGCACCAGGAAATATATATATTGATGGTGGCATGCCAACATCTTCTCTTTGGAGCACTTGAAGGGTTTTGCTATAAGTGATTTTTGCTGACTATATTAAACACAGTTCGAAGTGTTTCAAAAGAAAAAACACCAAATGCTTGGGCTCGTCCAGGATTTGAACCCGGGACCTCTCGCACCCTAAGCGAGAATCATACCCCTAGACCAACGAGCCATTACATTAGTTGGGTTTTAGGAAAAAAATTGCCAGACTAACGCGCCAGACAGCGTTTGTGTTCTCAAAATAGAAACAAAGTTTTCGTTTTGAAGTGAGGATTTTAAAATTCCTCAATAGGATCTGTTTTTCCAATATCATTTTCATTGTATGGGTGAATTAACAGTTGAGGTTTATGTACGATGGTGATAAATCATATTGACTGTTGTCAAAGTTGAGTCTGCTTCTGGTCAAATTGCTGGGGAAGACTTAAAATGTCCATTCATTTCTTAATTGTTTATGAGGGCTTTGTTGGTTTAGGAGAAATTTGTGGTTCTAATATATGTTGGAAAAGCACATGAAGGATTTAACTTTCTTTCTCATATTCTGCATGCTATCACCATGTTGAAAATAAAGTAAAGATGTGCAGAGGAGAAATTAATTATAAATAGTCTTGTGCAAAATAATGTTTGGGGAGGTTGGCCTGGTTCCATAACTTGAATCCACAGTCGAACGTAACGACTGCCTTGAATTTACCTTTACAGTTTTATTCATCGATACATTCAGGCGTGTACTGGAAGGAATTTGATTCAAACCTACCCTCTCCATCACATATTTGCACAAGTCTAAGTATGAATAAAAATAGAATTCCGTATGTGAAAACATATATTTTTTTCCCCTTTGTTTGTTGTTAACAAAGATTTTGCAGTCTTAAGAAAGACTTTGCAGTCTTAAAAGCGTCATCTGAGCAGTTAGGACTTGCATTAATGACTTACGATGAACCATTGATTTTAAATGGTTGATAATGAAAACGACACATTTTTTATGATTTCTCTCATACATTTCTAAGTAAAAGCTAAACGAGTATTAATATAAGATGTTAGCTTCGAAAGGTGATATCAGAAGCACCAGGAAATATATATATTGATGGTGGCATGCCAACATCTTCTCTTTGGAGCACTTGAAGGGTTTTGCTATAAGTGATTTTTGCTGACTATATTAAACACAGTTCGAAGCTACGTGTTTCAAAAGAAAAAACACCAAATGCTTGGGCTCGTCCAGGATTTGAACCCGGGACCTCTCGCACCCTAAGCGAGAATCATACCCCTAGACCAACGAGCCATTACATTAGTTGGGTTTTAGGTAAAAAATTGCCAGACTAACGCGCCAGACAGCGTTTGTGTTCTCAAAATAGAAACAAAGTTTTCGTTTTGAAGTGAGGATTTTAAAATTCCTCAATAGGATCTGTTTTTCCAATATAATTTTCATTGTATGGGTGAATTAACAGTTGAGGTTTATGTACGATGGTGATAAATCATATTGACTGTTGTCAAAGTTGAGTCTGCTTCTGGTCAAATTGCTGGGGAAGACTTAAAATGTCCATTCATTTCTTAATTGTTTATGAGGGCTTTGTTGGTTTAGGAGAAATTTGTGGTTCTAATATATGTTGGAAAAGCACATGAAGGATTTAACTTTCTTTCTCATATTCTGCATGCTATCACCATGTTGAAAATAAAGTAAAGATGTGCAGAGGAGAAATTAATTATAAATAGTCTTGTGCAAAATAATGTTTGGGGAGGTTGGCCTGGTTCCATAACTTGAATCCACAGTCGAACGTAACGACTGCCTTGAATTTACCTTTACAGTTTTATTCATCGATACATTCAGGCGTGTACTGGAAGGAATTTGATTCAAACCTACCCTCTCCATCACATATTTGCACAAGTCTAAGTATGAATAAAAATAGAATTCCGTATGTCAAAACATATATTTTTTTCCCCTTTGTTTGTTGTTAACAAAGATTTTGCAGTCTTAAGAAAGACTTTGCAGTCTTAAAAGCGTCATCTGAGCAGTTAGGACTTGCATTAATGACTTACGATGAACCATTGATTTTAAATGGTTGATAATGAAAACGACACATTTTTTATGATTTCTCTCATACATTTCTAAGTAAAAGCTAAACGAGTATTAATATAAGATGTTAGCTTTGAAAGGTGATATCAGAAGCACCAGGAAATATATATATTGATGGTGGCATGCCAACATCTTCTCTTTGGAGCACTTGAAGGGTTTTGCTATAAGTGATTTTTGCTGACTATATTAAACACAGTTCGAAGCTACGTGTTTCAAAAGAAAAAACACCAAATGCTTGGGCTCGTCCGGGATTTGAACCCGGGACCTCTCGCACCCTAAGCGAGAATCATACCCCTAGACCAACGAGCCATTACATTAGTTGGGTTTTAGGAAAAAAATTGCCAGACTAACGCGCCAGACAGCGTTTGTGTTCTCAAAATAGAAACAAAGTTTTCGTTTTGAAGTGAGGATTTTAAAATTCCTCAATAGGATCTGTTTTTCCAATATCATTTTCATTGTATGGGTGAATTAACAGTTGAGGTTTATGTACGATGGTGATAAATCATATTGACTGTTGTCAAAGTTGAGTCTGCTTCTGGTCAAATTGCTGGGGAAGACTTAAAATGTCCATTCATTTCTTAATTGTTTATGAGGGCTTTGTTGGTTTAGGAGAAATTTGTGGTTCTAGTATATGTTGGAAAAGCACATGAAGGATTTAACTTTCTTTCTCATATTCTGCATGCTATCACCATGTTGAAAATAAAGTAAAGATGTGCAGAGGAGAAATTAATTATAAATAGTCTTGTGCAAAATAATGTTTGGGGAGGTTGGCCTGGTTCCATAACTTGAATCCACAGTCGAACGTAACGACTGCCTTGAATTTACCTTTACAGTTTTATTCATCGATACATTCAGGCGTGTACTGGAAGGAATTTGATTCAAACCTACCCTCTCCATCACATATTTGCACAAGTCTAAGTATGAATAAAAATAGAATTCCGTATGTCAAAACATGTATTTTTTCCCCTTTGTTTGTTGTTAACAAAGATTTTGCAGTCTTAAGAAAGACTTTGCAGTCTTAAAAGCGTCATCGGAGCAGTTAGGACTTGCATTAATGACTTACGATAAACCATTGATTTTAAATGGTTGATAATGAAAACGACACATTTTTTATGATTTCTCTCATACATTTCTAAGTAAAAGCTAAACGAGTATTAATATAAGATGTTAGCTTTGAAAGGTGATATCAGAAGCACCAGGAAATATATATATTGATGGTGGCATGCCAACATCTTCTCTTTGGAGCACTTGAAGGGTTTTGCTATAAGTGATTTTTGCTGACTATATTAAACACAGTTCGAAGTGTTTCAAAAGAAAAAACACCAAATGCTTGGGCTCGTCCAGGATTTGAACCCGGGACCTCTCGCACCCTAAGCGAGAATCATACCCCTAGACCAACGAGCCATTACATTAGTTGGGTTTTAGGAAAAAAATTGCCAGACTAACGCGCCAGACAGCGTTTGTGTTCTCAAAATAGAAACAAAGTTTTCGTTTTGAAGTGAGGATTTTAAAATTCCTCAATAGGATCTGTTTTTCCAATATCATTTTCATTGTATGGGTGAATTAACAGTTGAGGTTTATGTACGATGGTGATAAATCATATTGACTGTTGTCAAAGTTGAGTCTGCTTCTGGTCAAATTGCTGGGGAAGACTTAAAATGTCCATTCATTTCTTAATTGTTTATGAGGGCTTTGTTGGTTTAGGAGAAATTTGTGGTTCTAATATATGTTGGAAAAGCACATGAAGGATTTAACTTTCTTTCTCATATTCTGCATGCTATCACCATGTTGAAAATAAAGTAAAGATGTGCAGAGGAGAAATTAATTATAAATAGTCTTGTGCAAAATAATGTTTGGGGAGGTTGGCCTGGTTCCATAACTTGAATCCACAGTCGAACGTAACGACTGCCTTGAATTTACCTTTACAGTTTTATTCATCGATACATTCAGGCGTGTACTGGAAGGAATTTGATTCAAACCTACCCTCTCCATCACATATTTGCACAAGTCTAAGTATGAATAAAAATAGAATTCCGTATGTCAAAACATATATTTTTTTCCCCTTTGTTTGTTGTTAACAAAGATTTTGCAGTCTTAAGAAAGACTTTGCAGTCTTAAAAGCGTCATCGGAGCAGTTAGGACTTGCATTAATGACTTACGATGAACCATTGATTTTAAATGGTTGATAATGAAAACGACACATTTTTTATGATTTCTCTCATACATTTCTAAGTAAAAGCTAAACGAGTATTAATATAAGATGTTAGCTTTGAAAGGTGATATCAGAAGCACCAGGAAATATATATATTGATGGTGGCATGCCAACATCTTCTCTTTGGAGCACTTGAAGGGTTTTGCTATAAGTGATTTTTGCTGACTATATTAAACACAGTTCGAAGCTACGTGTTTCAAAAGAAAAAACACCAAATGCTTGGGCTCGTCCGGGATTTGAACCCGGGACCTCTCGCACCCTAAGCGAGAATCATACCCCTAGACCAACGAGCCATTACATTAGTTGGGTTTTAGGAAAAAAATTGCCAGACTAACGCGCCAGACAGCGTTTGTGTTCTCAAAATAGAAACAAAGTTTTCGTTTTGAAGTGAGGATTTTAAAATTCCTCAATAGGATCTGTTTTTCCAATATCATTTTCATTGTATGGGTGAATTAACAGTTGAGGTTTATGTACAATGGTGATAAATCATATTGACTGTTGTCAAAGTTGAGTCTGCTTCTGGTCAAATTGCTGGGGAAACTTAAAATGTCCATTCATTTCTTAATTGTTTATGAGGGCTTTGTTGGTTTAGGAGAAATTTGTGGTTCTAATATATGTTGGAAAAGCACATGAAGGATTTAACTTTCTTTCTCATATTCTGCATGCTATCACCATGTTGAAAATAAAGTAAAGATGTGCAGAGGAGAAATTAATTATAAATAGTCTTGTGCAAAATAATGTTTGGGGAGGTTGGCCTGGTTCCATAACTTGAATCCACAGTCGAACGTAACGACTGCCTTGAATTTACCTTTACAGTTTTATTCATCGATACATTCAGGCGTGTACTGGAAGGAATTTGATTCAAACCTACCCTCTCCATCACATATTTGCACAAGTCTAAGTATGAATAAAAATAGAATTCCGTATGTCAAAACATATATTTTTTTCCCCTTTGTTTGTTGTTAACAAAGATTTTGCAGTCTTAAGAAAGACTTTGCAGTCTTAAAAGCGTCATCGGAGCAGTTAGGACTTGCATTAATGACTTACGATGAACCATTGATTTTAAATGGTTGATAATGAAAACGACACATTTTTTATGATTTCTCTCATACATTTCTAAGTAAAAGCTAAACGAGTATTAATATAAGATGTTAGCTTTGAAAGGTGATATCAGAAGCACCAGGAAATATATATATTGATGGTGGCATGCCAACATCTTCTCTTTGGAGCACTTGAAGGGTTTTGCTATAAGTGATTTTTGCTGACTATATTAAACACAGTTCGAAGCTACGTGTTTCAAAAGAAAAAACACCAAATGCTTGGGCTCGTCCGGGATTTGAACCCGGGACCTCTCGCACCCTAAGCGAGAATCATACCCCTAGACCAACGAGCCATTACATTAGTTGGGTTTTAGGAAAAAAATTGCCAGACTAACGCGCCAGACAGCGTTTGTGTTCTCAAAATAGAAACAAAGTTTTCGTTTTGAAGTGAGGATTTTAAAATTCCTCAATAGGATCTGTTTTTCCAATATCATTTTCATTGTATGGGTGAATTAACAGTTGAGGTTTATGTACAATGGTGATAAATCATATTGACTGTTGTCAAAGTTGAGTCTGCTTCTGGTCAAATTGCTGGGGAAACTTAAAATGTCCATTCATTTCTTAATTGTTTATGAGGGCTTTGTTGGTTTAGGAGAAATTTGTGGTTCTAATATATGTTGGAAAAGCACATGAAGGATTTAACTTTCTTTCTCATATTCTGCATGCTATCACCATGTTGAAAATAAAGTAAAGATGTGCAGAGGAGAAATTAATTATAAATAGTCTTGTGCAAAATAATGTTTGGGGAGGTTGGCCTGGTTCCATAACTTGAATCCACAGTCGAACGTAACGACTGCCTTGAATTTACCTTTACAGTTTTATTCATCGATACATTCAGGCGTGTACTGGAAGGAATTTGATTCAAACCTACCCTCTCCATCACATATTTGCACAAGTCTAAGTATGAATAAAAATAGAATTCCGTATGTCAAAACATATATTTTTTTCCCCTTTGTTTGTTGTTAACAAAGATTTTGCAGTCTTAAGAAAGACTTTGCAGTCTTAAAAGCGTCATCGGAGCAGTTAGGACTTGCATTAATGACTTACGATGAACCATTGATTTTAAATGGTTGATAATGAAAACGACACATTTTTTATGATTTCTCTCATACATTTCTAAGTAAAAGCTAAACGAGTATTAATATAAGATGTTAGCTTTGAAAGGTGATATCAGAAGCACCAGGAAATATATATATTGATGGTGGCATGCCAACATCTTCTCTTTGGAGCACTTGAAGGGTTTTGCTATAAGTGATTTTTGCTGACTATATTAAACACAGTTCGAAGTGTTTCAAAAGAAAAAACACCAAATGCTTGGGCTCGTCCAGGATTTGAACCCGGGACCTCTCGCACCCTAAGCGAGAATCATACCCCTAGACCAACGAGCCATTACATTAGTTAGGTTTTAGGAAAAAAATTGCCAGACTAACGCGCCAGACAGCGTTTGTGTTCTCAAAATAGAAACAAAGTTTTCGTTTTGAAGTGAGGATTTTAAAATTCCTCAATAGGATCTGTTTTTCCAATATCATTTTCATTGTATGGGTGAATTAACAGTTGAGGTTTATGTACAATGGTGATAAATCATATTGACTGTTGTCAAAGTTGAGTCTGCTTCTGGTCAAATTGCTGGGGAAACTTAAAATGTCCATTCATTTCTTAATTGTTTATGAGGGCTTTGTTGGTTTAGGAGAAATGTGTGGTTCTAATATATGTTGGAAAAGCACATGAAGGATTTAACTATCTTTCTCATATTCTGCATGCTATCACCATGTTGAAAATAAAGTAAAGTTGTGCAGAAGAGAAATTAATTATAAATAGTCTTGTGCAAAATAATGTTTGGGGAGGTTGGCCTGGTTCCATAACTTGAATCCACAGTCGAACGTAACGACTGCCTTGAATTTACCTTTACAGTTTTATTCATCGATACATTCAGGCGTGTACTGGAAGGAATTTGATTCAAACCTACCCTCTCCATCACATATTTGCACAAGTCTAAGTATGAATAAAAATAGAATTCCGTATGTCAAAACATATATTTTTTCCCCTTTGTTTGTTGTTAACAAAGATTTTGCAGTCTTAAGAAAGACTTTGCAGTCTTAAAAGCGTCATCTGAGCAGTTAGGACTTGCATTAATGACTTACGATAAACCATTGATTTTAAATGGTTGATAATGAAAACGACACATTTTTTATGATTTCTCTCATACATTTCTAAGTAAAAGCTAAACGAGTATTAATATAAGATGTTAGCTTTGAAAGGTGATATCAGAAGCACCAGGAAATATATATATTGTTGGTGGCATGCCAACATCTTCTCTTTGGAGCACTTGAAGGGTTTTGCTATAAGTGATTTTTGCTGACTATATTAAACACAGTTCGAAGCTACGTGTTTCAAAAGAAAAAACACCAAATGCTTGGGCTCGTCCGGGATTTGAACCCGGGACCTCTCGGACCCTAAGCGAGAATCATACCCCTAGACCAACGAGCCATTACATTAGTTGGGTTTTAGGAAAAAAATTGCCAGACTAACGCGCCAGACAGCGTTTGTGTTCTCAAAATAGAAACAAAGTTTTCGTTTTGAAGTGAGGATTTTAAAATTCCTCAATAGGATCTGTTTTTCCAATATCATTTTCATTGTATGGGTGAATTAACAGTTGAGGTTTATGTACGATGGTGATAAATCATATTGACTGTTGTCAAAGTTGAGTCTGCTTCTGGTCAAATTGCTGGGGAAGACTTAAAATGTCCATTCATTTCTTAATTGTTTATGAGGGCTTTGTTGGTTTAGGAGAAATTTGTGGTTCTAATATATGTTGGAAAAGCACATGAAGGATTTAACTTTCTTTCTCATATTCTGCATGCTATCACCATGTTGAAAATAAAGTAAAGATGTGCAGAGGAGAAATTAATTATAAATAGTCTTGTGCAAAATAATGTTTGGGGAGGTTGGCCTGGTTCCATAACTTGAATCCACAGTCGAACGTAACGACTGCCTTGAATTTACCTTTACAGTTTTATTCATCGATACATTCAGGCGTGTACTGGAAGGAATTTGATTCAAACCTACCCTCTCCATCACATATTTGCACAAGTCTAAGTATGAATAAAAATAGAATTCCGTATGTCAAAACATATATTTTTTTCCCCTTTGTTTGTTGTTAACAAAGATTTTGCAGTCTTAAGAAAGACTTTGCAGTCTTAAAAGCGTCATCTGAGCAGTTAGGACTTGCATTAATGACTTACGATAAACCATTGATTTTAAATGGTTGATAATGAAAACGACACATTTTTTATGATTTCTCTCATACATTTCGAAGTAAAAGCTAAACGAGTATTAATATAAGATGTTAGCTTTGAAAGGTGATATCAGAAGCACCAGGAAATATATATATTGATGGTGGCATGCCAACATCTTCTCTTTGGATCACTTGAAGGGTTTTGCTATAAGTGATTTTTGCTGACTATATTAAACACAGTTCGAAGCTACGTGTTTCAAAAGAAAAAACACCAAATGCTTGGGCTCGTCCAGGATTTGAACCCGGGACCTCTCGCACCCTAAGCGAGAATCATACCCCTAGACCAACGAGCCATTACATTAGTTGGGTTTTAGGAAAAAAATTGCCAGACTAACGCGCCAGACAGCGTTTGTGTTCTCAAAATAGAAACAAAGTTTTCGTTTTGAAGTGAGGATTTTAAAATTCCTCAATAGGATCTGTTTTTCCAATATAATTTTCATTGTATGGGTGAATTAACAGTTGAGGTTTATGTACGATGGTGATAAATCATATTGACTGTTGTCAAAGTTGAGTCTGCTTCTGGTCAAATTGCTGGGGAAGACTTAAAATGTCCATTCATTTCTTAATTGTTTATGAGGGCTTTGTTGGTTTAGGAGAAATTTGTGGTTCTAATATATGTTGGAAAAGCACATGAAGGATTTAACTTTCTTTCTCATATTCTGCATGCTATCACCATGTTGAAAATAAAGTAAAGATGTGCAGAGGAGAAATTAATTATAAATAGTCTTGTGCAAAATAATGTTTGGGGAGGTTGGCCTGGTTCCATAACTTGAATCCACAGTCGAACGTAACGACTGCCTTGAATTTACCTTTACAGTTTTATTCATCGATACATTCAGGCGTGTACTGGAAGGAATTTGATTCAAACCTACCCTCTCCATCACATATTTGCACAAGTCTAAGTATGAATAAAAATAGAATTCCGTATGTCAAAACATATATTTTTTCCCCTTTGTTTGTTGTTAACAAAGATTTTGCAGTCTTAAGAAAGACTTTGCAGTCTTAAAAGCGTCATCTGAGCAGTTAGGACTTGCATTAATGACTTACGATAAACCATTGATTTTAAATGGTTGATAATGAAAACGACACATTTTTTATGATTTCTCTCATACATTTCTAAGTAAAAGCTAAACGAGTATTAATATAAGATGTTAGCTTTGAAAGGTGATATCAGAAGCACCAGGAAATATATATATTGATGGTGGCATGCCAACATCTTCTCTTTGGAGCACTTGAAGGGTTTTGCTATAAGTGATTTTTGCTGACTATATTAAACACAGTTCGAAGTGTTTCAAAAGAAAAAACACCAAATGCTTGGGCTCGTCCAGGATTTGAACCTGGGACCTCTCGCACCCTAAGCGAGAATCATACCCCTAGACCAACGAGCCATTACATTAGTTGGGTTTTAGGAAAAAAATTGCCAGACTAACGCGCCAGACAGCGTTTGTGTTCTCAAAATAGAAACAAAGTTTTCGTTTTGAAGTGAGGATTTTAAAATTCCTCAATAGGATCTGTTTTTCCAATATCATTTTCATTGTATGGGTGAATTAACAGTTGAGGTTTATGTACAATGGTGATAAATCATATTGACTGTTGTCAAAGTTGAGTCTGCTTCTGGTCAAATTGCTGGGGAAACTTAAAATGTCCATTCATTTCTTAATTGTTTATGAGGGCTTTGTTGGTTTAGGAGAAATTTGTGGTTCTAATATATGTTGGAAAAGCACATGAAGGATTTAACTATCTTTCTCATATTCTGCATGCTATCACCATGTTGAAAATAAAGTAAAGTTGTGCAGAGGAGAAATTAATTATAAATAGTCTTGTGCAAAATAATGTTTGGGGAGGTTGGCCTGGTTCCATAACTTGAATCCACAGTCGAACGTAACGACTGCCTTGAATTTACCTTTACAGTTTTATTCATCGATACATTCAGGCGTGTACTGGAAGGAATTTGATTCAAACCTACCCTCTCCATCACATATTTGCACAAGTCTAAGTATGAATAAAAATAGAATTCCGTATGTCAAAACATATATTTTTTCCCCTTTGTTTGTTGTTAACAAAGATTTTGCAGTCTTAAGAAAGACTTTGCAGTCTTAAAAGCGTCATCTGAGCAGTTAGGACTTGCATTAATGACTTACGATAAACCATTGATTTTAAATGGTTGATAATGAAAACGACACATTTTTTATGATTTCTCTCATACATTTCTAAGTAAAAGCTAAACGAGTATTAATACAAGATGTTAGCTTTGAAAGGTGATATCAGAAGCACCAGGAAATATATATATTGATGGTGGCATGCCAACATCTTCTCTTTGGAGCACTTGAAGGGTTTTGCTATAAGTGATTTTTGCTGACTATATTAAACACAGTTCGAAGCTACGTGTTTCAAAAGAAAAAACACCAAATGCTTGGGCTCGTCCAGGATTTGAACCCGGGACCTCTCGCACCCTAAGCGAGAATCATACCCCTAGACCAACGAGCCATTACATTAGTTGGGTTTTAGGTAAAAAATTGCCAGACTAACGCGCCAGACAGCGTTTGTGTTCTCAAAATAGAAACAAAGTTTTCGTTTTGAAGTGAGGATTTTAAAATTCCTCAATAGGATCTGTTTTTCCAATATCATTTTCATTGTATGGGTGAATTAACAGTTGAGGTTTATGTACGATGGTGATAAATCATATTGACTGTTGTCAAAGTTGAGTCTGCTTCTGGTCAAATTGCTGGGGAAGACTTAAAATGTCCATTCATTTCTTAATTGTTTATGAGGGCTTTGTTGGTTTAGGAGAAATTTGTGGTTCTAATATATGTTGGAAAAGCACATGAAGGATTTAACTTTCTTTCTCATATTCTGCATGCTATCACCATGTTGAAAATAAAGTAAAGATGTGCAGAGGAGAAATTAATTATAAATAGTCTTGTGCAAAATAATGTTTGGGGAGGTTGGCCTGGTTCCATAACTTGAATCCACAGCCGAACGTAACGACTGCCTTAAATTTACCTTCACAGTTTTATTCATCGATACATTCAGGCGTGTACTGGAAGGAATTTGATTCAAACCTACCCTCTCCAACACATATTTGCACATGTCTAAGTATGAATAAAAATAGAATTCCGTATGTCAAAACATATATTTTTTTCCCCTTTGTTTGTTGTTAACAAAGATTTTGCAGTCTTAAGAAAGACTTTGCAGTCTTAAAAGCGTCATCGGAGCAGTTAGGACTTGCATTAATGACTTACGATGAACCATTGATTTTAAATGGTTGATAATGAAAACGACACATTTTTTATGATTTCTCTCATACATTTCTAAGTAAAAGCTAAACGAGTATTAATATAAGATGT
The DNA here is from genome assembly GCF_036172605.1 of Pelobates fuscus. NCBI lineage: Eukaryota > Metazoa > Chordata > Amphibia > Anura > Pelobatidae > Pelobates > Pelobates fuscus. The sequence goes on along the minus strand of NC_086322.1, from coordinate 7,474,013 downwards.
TAGCTTTGAAAGGTGATATCAGAAGCACCAGGAAATATATATATTGATGGTGGCATGCCAACATCTTCTCTTTGGAGCACTTGAAGGGTTTTGCTATAAGTGATTTTTGCTGACTATATTAAACACAGTTCGAAGCTACGTGTTTCAAAAGAAAAAACACCAAATGCTTGGGCTCGTCCGGGATTTGAACCCGGGACCTCTCGCACCCTAAGCGAGAATCATACCCCTAGACCAACGAGCCATTACATTAGTTGGGTTTTAGGAAAAAAATTGCCAGACTAACGCGCCAGACAGCGTTTGTGTTCTCAAAATAGAAACAAAGTTTTCGTTTTGAAGTGAGGATTTTAAAATTCCTCAATAGGATCTGTTTTTCCAATATCATTTTCATTGTATGGGTGAATTAACAGTTGAGGTTTATGTACAATGGTGATAAATCATATTGACTGTTGTCAAAGTTGAGTCTGCTTCTGGTCAAATTGCTGGGGAAACTTAAAATGTCCATTCATTTCTTAATTGTTTATGAGGGCTTTGTTGGTTTAGGAGAAATTTGTGGTTCTAATATATGTTGGAAAAGCACATGAAGGATTTAACTTTCTTTCTCATATTCTGCATGCTATCACCATGTTGAAAATAAAGTAAAGATGTGCAGAGGAGAAATTAATTATAAATAGTCTTGTGCAAAATAATGTTTGGGGAGGTTGGCCTGGTTCCATAACTTGAATCCACAGTCGAACGTAACGACTGCCTTGAATTTACCTTTACAGTTTTATTCATCGATACATTCAGGCGTGTACTGGAAGGAATTTGATTCAAACCTACCCTCTCCATCACATATTTGCACAAGTCTAAGTATGAATAAAAATAGAATTCCGTATGTCAAAACATATATTTTTTTCCCCTTTGTTTGTTGTTAACAAAGATTTTGCAGTCTTAAGAAAGACTTTGCAGTCTTAAAAGCGTCATCGGAGCAGTTAGGACTTGCATTAATGACTTACGATGAACCATTGATTTTAAATGGTTGATAATGAAAACGACACATTTTTTATGATTTCTCTCATACATTTCTAAGTAAAAGCTAAACGAGTATTAATATAAGATGTTAGCTTTGAAAGGTGATATCAGAAGCACCAGGAAATATATATATTGATGGTGGCATGCCAACATCTTCTCTTTGGAGCACTTGAAGGGTTTTGCTATAAGTGATTTTTGCTGACTATATTAAACACAGTTCGAAGTGTTTCAAAAGAAAAAACACCAAATGCTTGGGCTCGTCCAGGATTTGAACCCGGGACCTCTCGCACCCTAAGCGAGAATCATACCCCTAGACCAACGAGCCATTACATTAGTTAGGTTTTAGGAAAAAAATTGCCAGACTAACGCGCCAGACAGCGTTTGTGTTCTCAAAATAGAAACAAAGTTTTCGTTTTGAAGTGAGGATTTTAAAATTCCTCAATAGGATCTGTTTTTCCAATATCATTTTCATTGTATGGGTGAATTAACAGTTGAGGTTTATGTACAATGGTGATAAATCATATTGACTGTTGTCAAAGTTGAGTCTGCTTCTGGTCAAATTGCTGGGGAAACTTAAAATGTCCATTCATTTCTTAATTGTTTATGAGGGCTTTGTTGGTTTAGGAGAAATGTGTGGTTCTAATATATGTTGGAAAAGCACATGAAGGATTTAACTATCTTTCTCATATTCTGCATGCTATCACCATGTTGAAAATAAAGTAAAGTTGTGCAGAAGAGAAATTAATTATAAATAGTCTTGTGCAAAATAATGTTTGGGGAGGTTGGCCTGGTTCCATAACTTGAATCCACAGTCGAACGTAACGACTGCCTTGAATTTACCTTTACAGTTTTATTCATCGATACATTCAGGCGTGTACTGGAAGGAATTTGATTCAAACCTACCCTCTCCATCACATATTTGCACAAGTCTAAGTATGAATAAAAATAGAATTCCGTATGTCAAAACATATATTTTTTCCCCTTTGTTTGTTGTTAACAAAGATTTTGCAGTCTTAAGAAAGACTTTGCAGTCTTAAAAGCGTCATCTGAGCAGTTAGGACTTGCATTAATGACTTACGATAAACCATTGATTTTAAATGGTTGATAATGAAAACGACACATTTTTTATGATTTCTCTCATACATTTCTAAGTAAAAGCTAAACGAGTATTAATATAAGATGTTAGCTTTGAAAGGTGATATCAGAAGCACCAGGAAATATATATATTGTTGGTGGCATGCCAACATCTTCTCTTTGGAGCACTTGAAGGGTTTTGCTATAAGTGATTTTTGCTGACTATATTAAACACAGTTCGAAGCTACGTGTTTCAAAAGAAAAAACACCAAATGCTTGGGCTCGTCCAGGATTTGAACCCGGGACCTCTCGCACCCTAAGCGAGAATCATACCCCTAGACCAACGAGCCATTACATTAGTTGGGTTTTAGGAAAAAAATTGCCAGACTAACGCGCCAGACAGCGTTTGTGTTCTCAAAATAGAAACAAAGTTTTCGTTTTGAAGTGAGGATTTTAAAATTCCTCAATAGGATCTGTTTTTCCAATATCATTTTCATTGTATGGGTGAATTAACAGTTGAGGTTTATGTACGATGGTGATAAATCATATTGACTGTTGTCAAAGTTGAGTCTGCTTCTGGTCAAATTGCTGGGGAAGACTTAAAATGTCCATTCATTTCTTAATTGTTTATGAGGGCTTTGTTGGTTTAGGAGAAATTTGTGGTTCTAATATATGTTGGAAAAGCACATGAAGGATTTAACTTTCTTTCTCATATTCTGCATGCTATCACCATGTTGAAAATAAAGTAAAGATGTGCAGAGGAGAAATTAATTATAAATAGTCTTGTGCAAAATAATGTTTGGGGAGGTTGACCTGGTTCCATAACTTGAATCCACAGTCGAACGTAATGACTGCCTTGAATTTACCTTTACAGTTTTATTCATCGATACATTCAGGCGTGTACTTGAAGGAATTTGATTCAAACCTACCCTCTCCATCACATATTTGCACGAGTCTAAGTATGAATAAAAATAGAATTCCGTATGTCAAAACATGTATTTTTTCCCGTTTGTTGTTAACAAAGATTTTGCAGTCTTAAGAAAGACTTTGCAGTCTTAAAAGCGTCATCTGAGCAGTTAGGACTTGCATTAATGACTTACGATAAATCATTGATTTTAAATGGTTGATAATGAAAACGACACATTTTTTATGATTTCTCTCATACATTTCTAAGTAAAAGCTAAACGAGTATTAATATAAGATGTTAGCTTTGAAAGGTGATATCAGAAGCACCAGGAAATATATATATTGATGGTGGCATGCCAACATCTTCTCTTTGGAGCACTTGAAGGGTTTTGCTATAAGTGATTTTTGCTGACTATATTAAACACAGTTCGAAGCTACGTGTTTCAAAAGAAAAAACACCAAATGCTTGGGCTCGTCCGGGATTTGAACCCGGGACCTCTCGCACCCTAAGCGAGAATCATACCCCTAGACCAACGAGCCATTACATTAGTTGGGTTTTAGGAAAAAAATTGCCAGACTAACGCGCCAGACAGCGTTTGTGTTCTCAAAATAGAAACAAAGTTTTCGTTTTGAAGTGAGGATTTAAAAATTCCTCAATAGGATCTGTTTTTCCAATATCATTTTCATTGTATGGGTGAATTAACAGTTGAGGTTTATGTACAATGGTGATAAATCATATTGACTGTTGTCAAAGTTGAGTCTGCTTCTGGTCAAATTGCTGGGGAAACTTAAAATGTCCATTCATTTCTTAATTGTTTATGAGGGCTTTGTTGGTTTAGGAGAAATTTGTGGTTCTAATATATGTTGGAAAAGCACATGAAGGATTTAACTTTCTTTCTCATATTCTGCATGCTATCACCATGTTGAAAATAAAGTAAAGATGTGCAGAGGAGAAATTAATTATAAATAGTCTTGTGCAAAATAATGTTTGGGGAGGTTGGCCTGGTTCCATAACTTGAATCCACAGTCGAACGTAACGACTGCCTTGAATTTACCTTTACAGTTTTATTCATCGATACATTCAGGCGTGTACTGGAAGGAATTTGATTCAAACCTACCCTCTCCATCACATATTTGCACAAGTCTAAGTATGAATAAAAATAGAATTCCGTATGTCAAAACATATATTTTTTCCCCTTTGTTTGTTGTTAACAAAGATTTTGCAGTCTTAAGAAAGACTTTGCAGTCTTAAAAGCGTCATCTGAGCAGTTAGGACTTGCATTAATGACTTACGATAAACCATTGATTTTAAATGGTTGATAATGAAAACGACACATTTTTTATGATTTCTCTCATACATTTCTAAGTAAAAGCTAAACGAGTATTAATATAAGATGTTAGCTTTGAAAGGTGATATCAGAAGCACCAGGAAATATATATATTGATGGTGGCATGCCAACATCTTCTCTTTGGAGCACTTGAAGGGTTTTGCTATAAGTGATTTTTGCTGACTATATTAAACACAGTTCGAAGTGTTTCAAAAGAAAAAACACCAAATGCTTGGGCTCGTCCAGGATTTGAACCTGGGACCTCTCGCACCCTAAGCGAGAATCATACCCCTAGACCAACGAGCCATTACATTAGTTGGGTTTTAGGAAAAAAATTGCCAGACTAACGCGCCAGACAGCGTTTGTGTTCTCAAAATAGAAACAAAGTTTTCGTTTTGAAGTGAGGATTTTAAAATTCCTCAATAGGATCTGTTTTTCCAATATCATTTTCATTGTATGGGTGAATTAACAGTTGAGGTTTATGTACAATGGTGATAAATCATATTGACTGTTGTCAAAGTTGAGTCTGCTTCTGGTCAAATTGCTGGGGAAACTTAAAATGTCCATTCATTTCTTAATTGTTTATGAGGGCTTTGTTGGTTTAGGAGAAATTTGTGGTTCTAATATATGTTGGAAAAGCACATGAAGGATTTAACTATCTTTCTCATATTCTGCATGCTATCACCATGTTGAAAATAAAGTAAAGTTGTGCAGAGGAGAAATTAATTATAAATAGTCTTGTGCAAAATAATGTTTGGGGAGGTTGGCCTGGTTCCATAACTTGAATCCACAGTCGAACGTAACGACTGCCTTGAATTTACCTTTACAGTTTTATTCATCGATACATTCAGGCGTGTACTGGAAGGAATTTGATTCAAACCTACCCTCTCCATCACATATTTGCACAAGTCTAAGTATGAATAAAAATAGAATTCCGTATGTCAAAACATATATTTTTTCCCCTTTGTTTGTTGTTAACAAAGATTTTGCAGTCTTAAGAAAGACTTTGCAGTCTTAAAAGCGTCATCTGAGCAGTTAGGACTTGCATTAATGACTTACGATAAACCATTGATTTTAAATGGTTGATAATGAAAACGACACATTTTTTATGATTTCTCTCATACATTTCTAAGTAAAAGCTAAACGAGTATTAATACAAGATGTTAGCTTTGAAAGGTGATATCAGAAGCACCAGGAAATATATATATTGATGGTGGCATGCCAACATCTTCTCTTTGGAGCACTTGAAGGGTTTTGCTATAAGTGATTTTTGCTGACTATATTAAACACAGTTCGAAGCTACGTGTTTCAAAAGAAAAAACACCAAATGCTTGGGCTCGTCCGGGATTTGAACCCGGGACCTCTCACACCCTAAGCGAGAATCATACCCCTAGACCAACGAGCCATTACATTAGTTGGGTTTTAGGAAAAAAATTGCCAGACTAACGCGCCAGACAGCGTTTGTGTTCTCAAAATAGAAACAAAGTTTTCGTTTTGAAGTGAGGATTTTAAAATTCCTCAATAGGATCTGTTTTTCCAATATCATTTTCATTGTATGGGTGAATTAACAGTTGAGGTTTATGTACGATGGTGATAAATCATATTGACTGTTGTCAAAGTTGAGTCTGCTTCTGGTCAAATTGCTGGGGAAGACTTAAAATGTCCATTCATTTCTTAATTGTTTATGAGGGCTTTGTTGGTTTAGGAGAAATTTGTGGTTCTAATATATGTTGGAAAAGCACATGAAGGATTTAACTTTCTTTCTCATATTCTGCATGCTATCACCATGTTGAAAATAAAGTAAAGATGTGCAGAGGAGAAATTAATTATAAATAGTCTTGTGAAAAATAATGTTTGGGGAGGTTGGCCTGGTTCCATAACTTGAATCCACAGTCGAACGTAACGACTGCCTTGAATTTACCTTTACAGTTTTATTCATCGATACATTCAGGCGTGTACTGGAAGGAATTTGATTCAAACCTACCCTCTCCATCACATATTTGCACAAGTCTAAGTATGAATAAAAATAGAATTCCGTATGTCAAAACATGTATTTTTTCCCCTTTGTTTGTTGTTAACAAAGATTTTGCGGTCTTAAGAAAGACTTTGCAGTCTTAACCCCTTAAGGACCAAACTTCTGGAATAAAAGGGGATCATGACGTGTCAGACATGTCATGTGTCCTTAAGGGGTTAAAAGCGTCATCTGAGCAGTTAGGACTTGCATTAATGACTTACGATAAACCATTGATTTTAAATGGTTGATAATGAAAACGACACATTTTTTATGATTTCTCTCATACATTTCTAAGTAAAAGCTAAACGAGTATTAATATAAGATGTTAGCTTTGAAAGGTGATATCAGAAGCACCAGGAAATATATATATTGATGGTGGCATGCCAACATCTTCTCTTTGGAGCACTTGAAGGGTTTTGCTATAAGTGATTTTTGCTGACTATATTAAACACAGTTCGAAGCTACGTGTTTCAAAAGAAAAACACCAAATGCTTGGGCTCGTCCGGGATTTGAACCCGGGACCTCTCGCACCCTAAGCGAGAATCATACCCCTAGACCAACGAGCCATTACATTAGTTGGGTTTTAGGAAAAAAATTGCCAGACTAACGCGCCAGACAGCGTTTGTGTTCTCAAAATAGAAACAAAGTTTTCGTTTTGAAGTGAGGATTTTAAAATTCCTCAATAGGATCTGTTTTTCCAATATCATTTTCATTGTATGGGTGAATTAACAGTTGAGGTTTATGTACGATGGTGATAAATCATATTGACTGTTGTCAAAGTTGAGTCTGCTTCTGGTCAAATTGCTGGGGAAGACTTAAAATGTCCATTCATTTCTTAATTGTTTATGAGGGCTTTGTTGGTTTAGGAGAAATTTGTGGTTCTAATATATGTTGGAAAAGCACATGAAGGATTTAACTATCTTTCTCATATTCTGCATGCTATCACCATGTTGAAAATAAAGTAAAGTTGTGCAGAGGAGAAATTAATTATAAATAGTCTTGTGCAAAATAATGTTTGGGGAGGTTGGCCTGGTTCCATAACTTGAATCCACAGTCGAACGTAACGACTGCCTTGAATTTACCTTTACAGTTTTATTCATCGATACATTCAGGCGTGTACTGGAAGGAATTTGATTCAAACCTACCCTCTCCATCACATATTTGCACAAGTCTAAGTATGAATAAAAATAGAATTCCGTATGTCAAAACATATATTTTTTCCCCTTTGTTTGTTGTTAACAAAGATTTTGCAGTCTTAAGAAAGACTTTGCAGTCTTAAAAGCGTCATCTGAGCAGTTAGGACTTGCATTAATGACTTACGATAAACCATTGATTTTAAATGGTTGATAATGAAAACGACACATTTTTTATGATTTCTCTCATACATTTCTAAGTAAAAGCTAAACGAGTATTAATATAAGATGTTAGCTTTGAAAGGTGATATCAGAAGCACCAGGAAATATATATATTGATGGTGGCATGCCAACATCTTCTCTTTGGAGCACTTGAAGGGTTTTGCTATAAGTGATTTTTGCTGACTATATTAAACACAGTTCGAAGCTACGTGTTTCAAAAGAAAAAACACCAAATGCTTGGGCTCGTCCGGGATTTGAACCCGGGACCTCTCACACCCTAAGCGAGAATCATACCCCTAGACCAACGAGCCATTACATTAGTTGGGTTTTAGGAAAAAAATTGCCAGACTAACGCGCCAGACAGCGTTTGTGTTCTCAAAATAGAAACAAAGTTTTCGTTTTGAAGTGAGGATTTTAAAATTCCTCAATAGGATCTGTTTTTCCAATATCATTTTCATTGTATGGGTGAATTAACAGTTGAGGTTTATGTACGATGGTGATAAATCATATTGACTGTTGTCAAAGTTGAGTCTGCTTCTGGTCAAATTGCTGGGGAAGACTTAAAATGTCCATTCATTTCTTAATTGTTTATGAGGGCTTTGTTGGTTTAGGAGAAATTTGTGGTTCTAATATATGTTGGAAAAGCACATGAAGGATTTAACTTTCTTTCTCATATTCTGCATGCTATCACCATGTTGAAAATAAAGTAAAGATGTGCAGAGGAGAAATTAATTATAAATAGTCTTGTGAAAAATAATGTTTGGGGAGGTTGGCCTGGTTCCATAACTTGAATCCACAGTCGAACGTAACGACTGCCTTGAATTTACCTTTACAGTTTTATTCATCGATACATTCAGGCGTGTACTGGAAGGAATTTGATTCAAACCTACCCTCTCCATCACATATTTGCACAAGTCTAAGTATGAATAAAAATAGAATTCCGTATGTCAAAACATGTATTTTTTCCCCTTTGTTTGTTGTTAACAAAGATTTTGCGGTCTTAAGAAAGACTTTGCAGTCTTAACCCCTTAAGGACCAAACTTCTGGAATAAAAGGGGATCATGACGTGTCAGACATGTCATGTGTCCTTAAGGGGTTAAAAGCGTCATCTGAGCAGTTAGGACTTGCATTAATGACTTACGATAAACCATTGATTTTAAATGGTTGATAATGAAAACGACACATTTTTTATGATTTCTCTCATACATTTCTAAGTAAAAGCTAAACGAGTATTAATATAAGATGTTAGCTTTGAAAGGTGATATCAGAAGCACCAGGAAATATATATATTGATGGTGGCATGCCAACATCTTCTCTTTGGAGCACTTGAAGGGTTTTGCTATAAGTGATTTTTGCTGACTATATTAAACACAGTTCGAAGCTACGTGTTTCAAAAGAAAAAACACCAAATGCTTGGGCTCGTCCGGGATTTGAACCCGGGACCTCTCGCACCCTAAGCGAGAATCATACCCCTAGACCAACGAGCCATTACATTAGTTGGGTTTTAGGAAAAAAATTGCCAGACTAACGCGCCAGACAGCGTTTGTGTTCTCAAAATAGAAACAAAGTTTTCGTTTTGAAGTGAGGATTTTAAAATTCCTCAATAGGATCTGTTTTTCCAATATCATTTTCATTGTATGGGTGAATTAACAGTTGAGGTTTATGTACAATGGTGATAAATCATATTGACTGTTGTCAAAGTTGAGTCTGCTTCTGGTCAAATTGCTGGGGAAACTTAAAATGTCCATTCATTTCTTAATTGTTTATGAGGGCTTTGTTGGTTTAGGAGAAATTTGTGGTTCTAATATATGTTGGAAAAGCACATGAAGGATTTAACTTTCTTTCTCATATTCTGCATGCTATCACCATGTTGAAAATAAAGTAAAGATGTGCAGAGGAGAAATTAATTATAAATAGTCTTGTGCAAAATAATGTTTGGGGAGGTTGGCCTGGTTCCATAACTTGAATCCACAGTCGAACGTAACGACTGCCTTGAATTTACCTTTACAGTTTTATTCATCGATACATTCAGGCGTGTACTGGAAGGAATTTGATTCAAACCTACCCTCTCCATCACATATTTGCACAAGTCTAAGTATGAATAAAAATAGAATTCCGTATGTCAAAACATGTATTTTTTCCCCTTTGTTTGTTGTTAACAAAGATTTTGCAGTCTTAAGAAAGACTTTGCAGTCTTAAAAGCGTCATCGGAGCAGTTAGGACTTGCATTAATGACTTACGATAAACCATTGATTTTAAATGGTTGATAATGAAAACGACACATTTTTTATGATTTCTCTCATACATTTCTAAGTAAAAGCTAAACGAGTATTAATATAAGATGTTAGCTTTGAAAGGTGATATCAGAAGCACCAGGAAATATATATATTGATGGTGGCATGCCAACATCTTCTCTTTGGAGCACTTGAAGGGTTTTGCTATAAGTGATTTTTGCTGACTATATTAAACACAGTTCGAAGCTACGTGTTTCAAAAGAAAAAACACCAAATGCTTGGGCTCGTCCGGGATTTGAACCCGGGACCTCTCGCACCCTAAGCGAGAATCATACCCCTAGACCAACGAGCCATTACATTAGTTGGGTTTTAGGAAAAAAATTGCCAGACTAACGCGCCAGACAGCGTTTGTGTTCTCAAAATAGAAACAAAGTTTTCGTTTTGAAGTGAGGATTTTAAAATTCCTCAATAGGATCTGTTTTTCCAATATCATTTTCATTGTATGGGTGAATTAACAGTTGAGGTTTATGTACAATGGTGATAAATCATATTGACTGTTGTCAAAGTTGAGTCTGCTTCTGGTCAAATTGCTGGGGAAACTTAAAATGTCCATTCATTTCTTAATTGTTTATGAGGGCTTTGTTGGTTTAGGAGAAATTTGTGGTTCTAATATATGTTGGAAAAGCACATGAAGGATTTAACTTTCTTTCTCATATTCTGCATGCTATCACCATGTTGAAAATAAAGTAAAGATGTGCAGAGGAGAAATTAATTATAAATAGTCTTGTGCAAAATAATGTTTGGGGAGGTTGGCCTGGTTCCATAACTTGAATCCACAGTCGAACGTAACGACTGCCTTGAATTTACCTTTACAGTTTTATTCATCGATACATTCAGGCGTGTACTGGAAGGAATTTGATTCAAACCTACCCTCTCCATCACATATTTGCACAAGTCTAAGTATGAATAAAAATAGAATTCCGTATGTCAAAACATGTATTTTTTCCCCTTTGTTTGTTGTTAACAAAGATTTTGCAGTCTTAAGAAAGACTTTGCAGTCTTAAAAGCGTCATCTGAGCAGTTAGGACTTGCATTAATGACTTACGATAAACCATTGATTTTAAATGGTTGATAATGAAAACGACACATTTTTTATGATTTCTCTCATACATTTCTAAGTAAAAGCTAAACGAGTATTAATATAAGATGTTAGCTTTGAAAGGTGATATCAGAAGCACCAGGAAATATATATATTGATGGTGGCATGCCAACATCTTCTCTTTGGAGCACTTGAAGGGTTTTGCTATAAGTGATTTTTGCTGACTATATTAAACACAGTTCGAAGCTACGTGTTTCAAAAGAAAAAACACCAAATGCTTGGGCTCGTCCAGGATTTGAACCCGGGACCTCTCGCACCCTAAGCGAGAATCATACCCCTAGACCAACGAGCCATTACATTAGTTGGGTTTTAGGAAAAAAATTGCCAGACTAACGCGCCAGACAGCGTTTGTGTTCTCAAAATAGAAACAAAGTTTTCGTTTTGAAGTGAGGATTTAAAAATTCCTCAATAGGATCTGTTTTTCCAATATCATTTTCATTGTATGGGTGAATTAACAGTTGAGGTTTATGTACGATGGTGATAAATCATATTGACTGTTGTCAAAGTTGAGTCTGCTTCTGGTCAAATTGCTGGGGAAGACTTAAAATGTCCATTCATTTCTTAATTGTTTATGAGGGCTTTGTTGGTTTAGGAGAAATTTGTGGTTCTAATATATGTTGGAAAAGCACATGAAGGATTTAACTTTCTTTCTCATATTCTGCATGCTATCACCATGTTGAAAATAAAGTAAAGATGTGCAGAGGAGAAATTAATTATAAATAGTCTTGTGCAAAATAATGTTTGGGGAGGTTGACCTGGTTCCATAACTTGAATCCACAGTCGAACGTAATGACTGCCTTGAATTTACCTTTACAGTTTTATTCATCGATACATTCAGGCGTGTACTTGAAGGAATTTGATTCAAACCTACCCTCTCCATCACATATTTGCACGAGTCTAAGTATGAATAAAAATAGAATTCCGTATGTCAAAACATGTATTTTTTCCCGTTTGTTGTTAACAAAGATTTTGCAGTCTTAAGAAAGACTTTGCAGTCTTAACCCCTTAAGGACCAAACTTCTGGAATAAAAGGGGATCATGACGTGTCAGACATGTCATGTGTCCTTAAGGGGTTAAAAGCGTCATCTGAGCAGTTAGGACTTGCATTAATGACTTACGATAAACCATTGATTTTAAATGGTTGATAATGAAAACGACACATTTTTTATGATTTCTCTCATACATTTCTAAGTAAAAGCTAAACGAGTATTAATATAAGATGTTAGCTTTGAAAGGTGATATCAGAAGCACCAGGAAATATATATATTGATGGTGGCATGCCAACATCTTCTCTTTGGAGCACTTGAAGGGTTTTGCTATAAGTGATTTTTGCTGACTATATTAAACACAGTTCGAAGCTACGTGTTTCAAAAGAAAAAACACCAAATGCTTGGGCTCGTCCAGGATTTGAACCCGGGACCTCTCGCACCCTAAGCGAGAATCATACCCCTAGACCAACGAGCCATTACATTAGTTGGGTTTTAGGAAAAAAATTGCCAGACTAACGCGCCAGACAGCGTTTGTGTTCTCAAAATAGAAACAAAGTTTTCGTTTTGAAGTGAGGATTTAAAAATTCCTCAATAGGATCTGTTTTTCCAATATCATTTTCATTGTATGGGTGAATTAACAGTTGAGGTTTATGTACGATGGTGATAAATCATATTGACTGTTGTCAAAGTTGAGTCTGCTTCTGGTCAAATTGCTGGGGAAGACTTAAAATGTCCATTCATTTCTTAATTGTTTATGAGGGCTTTGTTGGTTTAGGAGAAATTTGTGGTTCTAATATATGTTGGAAAAGCACATGAAGGATTTAACTTTCTTTCTCATATTCTGCATGCTATCACCATGTTGAAAATAAAGTAAAGATGTGCAGAGGAGAAATTAATTATAAATAGTCTTGTGCAAAATAATGTTTGGGGAGGTTGACCTGGTTCCATAACTTGAATCCACAGTCGAACGTAATGACTGCCTTGAATTTACCTTTACAGTTTTATTCATCGATACATTCAGGCGTGTACTTGAAGGAATTTGATTCAAACCTACCCTCTCCATCACATATTTGCACGAGTCTAAGTATGAATAAAAATAGAATTCCGTATGTCAAAACATGTATTTTTTCCCGTTTGTTGTTAACAAAGATTTTGCAGTCTTAAGAAAGACTTTGCAGTCTTAACCCCTTAAGGACCAAACTTCTGGAATAAAAGGGGATCATGACGTGTCAGACATGTCATGTGTCCTTAAGGGGTTAAAAGCGTCATCTGAGCAGTTAGGACTTGCATTAATGACTTACGATAAATCATTGATTTTAAATGGTTGATAATGAAAACGACACATTTTTTATGATTTCTCTCATACATTTCTAAGTAAAAGCTAAACGAGTATTAATATAAGATGTTAGCTTTGAAAGGTGATATCAGAAGCACCAGGAAATATATATATTGATGGTGGCATGCCAACATCTTCTCTTTGGAGCACTTGAAGGGTTTTGCTATAAGTGATTTTTGCTGACTATATTAAACACAGTTCGAAGCTACGTGTTTCAAAAGAAAAAACACCAAATGCTTGGGCTCGTCCGGGATTTGAACCCGGGACCTCTCGCACCCTAAGCGAGAATCATACCCCTAGACCAACGAGCCATTACATTAGTTGGGTTTTAGGAAAAAAATTGCCAGACTAACGCGCCAGACAGCGTTTGTGTTCTCAAAATAGAAACAAAGTTTTCGTTTTGAAGTGAGGATTTTAAAATTCCTCAATAGGATCTGTTTTTCCAATATCATTTTCATTGTATGGGTGAATTAACAGTTGAGGTTTATGTACGATGGTGATAAATCATATTGACTGTTGTCAAAGTTGAGTCTGCTTCTGGTCAAATTGCTGGGGAAGACTTAAAATGTCCATTCATTTCTTAATTGTTTATGAGGGCTTTGTTGGTTTAGGAGAAATTTGTGGTTCTAATATATGTTGGAAAAGCACATGAAGGATTTAACTTTCTTTCTCATATTCTGCATGCTATCACCATGTTGAAAATAAAGTAAAGATGTGCAGAGGAGAAATTAATTATAAATAGTCTTGTGCAAAATAATGTTTGGGGAGGTTGGCCTGGTTCCATAACTTGAATCCACAGTCGAACGTAACGACTGCCTTGAATTTACCTTTACAGTTTTATTCATCGATACATTCAGGCGTGTACTGGAAGGAATTTGATTCAAACCTACCCTCTCCATCACATATTTGCACAAGTCTAAGTATGAATAAAAATAGAATTCCGTATGTCAAAACATGTATTTTTTCCCCTTTGTTTGTTGTTAACAAAGATTTTGCAGTCTTAAGAAAGACTTTGCAGTCTTAAAAGCGTCATCTGAGCAGTTAGGACTTGCATTAATGACTTACGATAAACCATTGATTTTAAATGGTTGATAATGAAAACGACACATTTTTTATGATTTCTCTCATACATTTCTAAGTAAAAGCTAAACGAGTATTAATATAAGATGTTAGCTTTGAAAGGTGATATCAGAAGCACCAGGAAATATATATATTGATGGTGGCATGCCAACATCTTCTCTTTGGAGCACTTGAAGGGTTTTGCTATAAGTGATTTTTGCTGACTATATTAAACACAGTTCGAAGCTACGTGTTTCAAAAGAAAAAACACCAAATGCTTGGGCTCGTCCAGGATTTGAACCCGGGACCTCTCGCACCCTAAGCGAGAATCATACCCCTAGACCAACGAGCCATTACATTAGTTGGGTTTTAGGAAAAAAATTGCCAGACTAACGCGCCAGACAGCGTTTGTGTTCTCAAAATAGAAACAAAGTTTTCGTTTTGAAGTGAGGATTTAAAAATTCCTCAATAGGATCTGTTTTTCCAATATCATTTTCATTGTATGGGTGAATTAACAGTTGAGGTTTATGTACGATGGTGATAAATCATATTGACTGTTGTCAAAGTTGAGTCTGCTTCTGGTCAAATTGCTGGGGAAGACTTAAAATGTCCATTCATTTCTTAATTGTTTATGAGGGCTTTGTTGGTTTAGGAGAAATTTGTGGTTCTAATATATGTTGGAAAAGCACATGAAGGATTTAACTTTCTTTCTCATATTCTGCATGCTATCACCATGTTGAAAATAAAGTAAAGATGTGCAGAGGAGAAATTAATTATAAATAGTCTTGTGCAAAATAATGTTTGGGGAGGTTGACCTGGTTCCATAACTTGAATCCACAGTCGAACGTAATGACTGCCTTGAATTTACCTTTACAGTTTTATTCATCGATACATTCAGGCGTGTACTTGAAGGAATTTGATTCAAACCTACCCTCTCCATCACATATTTGCACGAGTCTAAGTATGAATAAAAATAGAATTCCGTATGTCAAAACATGTATTTTTTCCCGTTTGTTGTTAACAAAGATTTTGCAGTCTTAAGAAAGACTTTGCAGTCTTAACCCCTTAAGGACCAAACTTCTGGAATAAAAGGGGATCATGACGTGTCAGACATGTCATGTGTCCTTAAGGGGTTAAAAGCGTCATCTGAGCAGTTAGGACTTGCATTAATGACTTACGATAAATCATTGATTTTAAATGGTTGATAATGAAAACGACACATTTTTTATGATTTCTCTCATACATTTCTAAGTAAAAGCTAAACGAGTATTAATATAAGATGTTAGCTTTGAAAGGTGATATCAGAAGCACCAGGAAATATATATATTGATGGTGGCATGCCAACATCTTCTCTTTGGAGCACTTGAAGGGTTTTGCTATAAGTGATTTTTGCTGACTATATTAAACACAGTTCGAAGCTACGTGTTTCAAAAGAAAAAACACCAAATGCTTGGGCTCGTCCGGGATTTGAACCCGGGACCTCTCGCACCCTAAGCGAGAATCATACCCCTAGACCAACGAGCCATTACATTAGTTGGGTTTTAGGAAAAAAATTGCCAGACTAACGCGCCAGACAGCGTTTGTGTTCTCAAAATAGAAACAAAGTTTTCGTTTTGAAGTGAGGATTTTAAAATTCCTCAATAGGATCTGTTTTTCCAATATCATTTTCATTGTATGGGTGAATTAACAGTTGAGGTTTATGTACGATGGTGATAAATCATATTGACTGTTGTCAAAGTTGAGTCTGCTTCTGGTCAAATTGCTGGGGAAGACTTAAAATGTCCATTCATTTCTTAATTGTTTATGAGGGCTTTGTTGGTTTAGGAGAAATTTGTGGTTCTAATATATGTTGGAAAAGCACATGAAGGATTTAACTTTCTTTCTCATATTCTGCATGCTATCACCATGTTGAAAATAAAGTAAAGATGTGCAGAGGAGAAATTAATTATAAATAGTCTTGTGCAAAATAATGTTTGGGGAGGTTGGCCTGGTTCCATAACTTGAATCCACAGTCGAACGTAACGACTGCCTTGAATTTACCTTTACAGTTTTATTCATCGATACATTCAGGCGTGTACTGGAAGGAATTTGATTCAAACCTACCCTCTCCATCACATATTTGCACAAGTCTAAGTATGAATAAAAATAGAATTCCGTATGTCAAAACATATATTTTTTTCCCCTTTGTTTGTTGTTAACAAAGATTTTGCAGTCTTAAGAAAGACTTTGCAGTCTTAAAAGCGTCATCTGAGCAGTTAGGACTTGCATTAATGACTTACGATAAACCATTGATTTTAAATGGTTGATAATGAAAACGACACATTTTTTATGATTTCTCTCATACATTTCTAAGTAAAAGCTAAACGAGTATTAATATAAGATGTTAGCTTTGAAAGGTGATATCAGAAGCACCAGGAAATATATATATTGATGGTGGCATGCCAACATCTTCTCTTTGGAGCACTTGAAGGGTTTTGCCATAAGTGATTTTTGCTGACTATATTAAACACAGTTCGAAGCTACGTGTTTCAAAAGAAAAAACACCAAATGCTTGGGCTCGTCCAGGATTTGAACCCGGGACCTCTCGCACCCTAAGCGAGAATCATACCCCTAGACCAACGAGCCATTACATTAGTTGGGTTTTAGGAAAAAAATTGCCAGACTAACGCGCCAGACAGCGTTTGTGTTCTCAAAATAGAAACAAAGTTTTCGTTTTGAAGTGAGGATTTTAAAATTCCTCAATAGGATCTGTTTTTCCAATATCATTTTCATTGTATGGGTGAATTAACAGTTGAGGTTTATGTACAATGGTGATAAATCATATTGACTGTTGTCAAAGTTGAGTCTGCTTCTGGTCAAATTGCTGGGGAAACTTAAAATGTCCATTCATTTCTTAATTGTTTATGAGGGCTTTGTTGGTTTAGGAGAAATTTGTGGTTCTAATATATGTTGGAAAAGCACATGAAGGATTTAACTTTCTTTCTCATATTCTGCATGCTATCACCATGTTGAAAATAAAGTAAAGATGTGCAGAGGAGAAATTAATTATAAATAGTCTTGTGCAAAATAATGTTTGGGGAGGTTGGCCTGGTTCCATAACTTGAATCCACAGTCGAACGTAACGACTGCCTTGAATTTACCTTTACAGTTTTATTCATCGATACATTCAGGCGTGTACTGGAAGGAATTTGATTCAAACCTACCCTCTCCATCACATATTTGCACAAGTCTAAGTATGAATAAAAATAGAATTCCGTATGTCAAAACATGTATTTTTTCCCCTTTGTTTGTTGTTAACAAAGATTTTGCAGTCTTAAGAAAGACTTTGCAGTCTTAAAAGCGTCATCTGAGCAGTTAGGACTTGCATTAATGACTTACGATAAACCATTGATTTTAAATGGTTGATAATGAAAACGACACATTTTTTATGATTTCTCTCATACATTTCTAAGTAAAAGCTAAACGAGTATTAATATAAGATGTTAGCTTTGAAAGGTGATATCAGAAGCACCAGGAAATATATATATTGATGGTGGCATGCCAACATCTTCTCTTTGGAGCACTTGAAGGGTTTTGCTATAAGTGATTTTTGCTGACTATATTAAACACAGTTCGAAGCTACGTGTTTCAAAAGAAAAAACACCAAATGCTTGGGCTCGTCCAGGATTTGAACCCGGGACCTCTCGCACCCTAAGCGAGAATCATACCCCTAGACCAACGAGCCATTACATTAGTTGGGTTTTAGGAAAAAAATTGCCAGACTAACGCGCCAGACAGCGTTTGTGTTCTCAAAATAGAAACAAAGTTTTCGTTTTGAAGTGAGGATTTAAAAATTCCTCAATAGGATCTGTTTTTCCAATATCATTTTCATTGTATGGGTGAATTAACAGTTGAGGTTTATGTACGATGGTGATAAATCATATTGACTGTTGTCAAAGTTGAGTCTGCTTCTGGTCAAATTGCTGGGGAAGACTTAAAATGTCCATTCATTTCTTAATTGTTTATGAGGGCTTTGTTGGTTTAGGAGAAATTTGTGGTTCTAATATATGTTGGAAAAGCACATGAAGGATTTAACTTTCTTTCTCATATTCTGCATGCTATCACCATGTTGAAAATAAAGTAAAGATGTGCAGAGGAGAAATTAATTATAAATAGTCTTGTGCAAAATAATGTTTGGGGAGGTTGACCTGGTTCCATAACTTGAATCCACAGTCGAACGTAATGACTGCCTTGAATTTACCTTTACAGTTTTATTCATCGATACATTCAGGCGTGTACTTGAAGGAATTTGATTCAAACCTACCCTCTCCATCACATATTTGCACGAGTCTAAGTATGAATAAAAATAGAATTCCGTATGTCAAAACATGTATTTTTTCCCGTTTGTTGTTAACAAAGATTTTGCAGTCTTAAGAAAGACTTTGCAGTCTTAACCCCTTAAGGACCAAACTTCTGGAATAAAAGGGGATCATGACGTGTCAGACATGTCATGTGTCCTTAAGGGGTTAAAAGCGTCATCTGAGCAGTTAGGACTTGCATTAATGACTTACGATAAACCATTGATTTTAAATGGTTGATAATGAAAACGACACATTTTTTATGATTTCTCTCATACATTTCTAAGTAAAAGCTAAACGAGTATTAATATAAGATGTTAGCTTTGAAAGGTGATATCAGAAGCACCAGGAAATATATATATTGATGGTGGCATGCCAACATCTTCTCTTTGGAGCACTTGAAGGGTTTTGCTATAAGTGATTTTTGCTGACTATATTAAACACAGTTCGAAGCTACGTGTTTCAAAAGAAAAAACACCAAATGCTTGGGCTCGTCCAGGATTTGAACCCGGGACCTCTCGCACCCTAAGCGAGAATCATACCCCTAGACCAACGAGCCATTACATTAGTTGGGTTTTAGGAAAAAAATTGCCAGACTAACGCGCCAGACAGCGTTTGTGTTCTCAAAATAGAAACAAAGTTTTCGTTTTGAAGTGAGGATTTAAAAATTCCTCAATAGGATCTGTTTTTCCAATATCATTTTCATTGTATGGGTGAATTAACAGTTGAGGTTTATGTACGATGGTGATAAATCATATTGACTGTTGTCAAAGTTGAGTCTGCTTCTGGTCAAATTGCTGGGGAAGACTTAAAATGTCCATTCATTTCTTAATTGTTTATGAGGGCTTTGTTGGTTTAGGAGAAATTTGTGGTTCTAATATATGTTGGAAAAGCACATGAAGGATTTAACTTTCTTTCTCATATTCTGCATGCTATCACCATGTTGAAAATAAAGTAAAGATGTGCAGAGGAGAAATTAATTATAAATAGTCTTGTGCAAAATAATGTTTGGGGAGGTTGACCTGGTTCCATAACTTGAATCCACAGTCGAACGTAATGACTGCCTTGAATTTACCTTTACAGTTTTATTCATCGATACATTCAGGCGTGTACTTGAAGGAATTTGATTCAAACCTACCCTCTCCATCACATATTTGCACGAGTCTAAGTATGAATAAAAATAGAATTCCGTATGTCAAAACATGTATTTTTTCCCGTTTGTTGTTAACAAAGATTTTGCAGTCTTAAGAAAGACTTTGCAGTCTTAACCCCTTAAGGACCAAACTTCTGGAATAAAAGGGGATCATGACGTGTCAGACATGTCATGTGTCCTTAAGGGGTTAAAAGCGTCATCTGAGCAGTTAGGACTTGCATTAATGACTTACGATAAATCATTGATTTTAAATGGTTGATAATGAAAACGACACATTTTTTATGATTTCTCTCATACATTTCTAAGTAAAAGCTAAACGAGTATTAATATAAGATGTTAGCTTTGAAAGGTGATATCAGAAGCACCAGGAAATATATATATTGATGGTGGCATGCCAACATCTTCTCTTTGGAGCACTTGAAGGGTTTTGCTATAAGTGATTTTTGCTGACTATATTAAACACAGTTCGAAGCTACGTGTTTCAAAAGAAAAAACACCAAATGCTTGGGCTCGTCCGGGATTTGAACCCGGGACCTCTCGCACCCTAAGCGAGAATCATACCCCTAGACCAACGAGCCATTACATTAGTTGGGTTTTAGGAAAAAAATTGCCAGACTAACGCGCCAGACAGCGTTTGTGTTCTCAAAATAGAAACAAAGTTTTCGTTTTGAAGTGAGGATTTTAAAATTCCTCAATAGGATCTGTTTTTCCAATATCATTTTCATTGTATGGGTGAATTAACAGTTGAGGTTTATGTACGATGGTGATAAATCATATTGACTGTTGTCAAAGTTGAGTCTGCTTCTGGTCAAATTGCTGGGGAAGACTTAAAATGTCCATTCATTTCTTAATTGTTTATGAGGGCTTTGTTGGTTTAGGAGAAATTTGTGGTTCTAATATATGTTGGAAAAGCACATGAAGGATTTAACTTTCTTTCTCATATTCTGCATGCTATCACCATGTTGAAAATAAAGTAAAGATGTGCAGAGGAGAAATTAATTATAAATAGTCTTGTGCAAAATAATGTTTGGGGAGGTTGGCCTGGTTCCATAACTTGAATCCACAGTCGAACGTAACGACTGCCTTGAATTTACCTTTACAGTTTTATTCATCGATACATTCAGGCGTGTACTGGAAGGAATTTGATTCAAACCTACCCTCTCCATCACATATTTGCACAAGTCTAAGTATGAATAAAAATAGAATTCCGTATGTCAAAACATGTATTTTTTCCCCTTTGTTTGTTGTTAACAAAGATTTTGCAGTCTTAAGAAAGACTTTGCAGTCTTAAAAGCGTCATCTGAGCAGTTAGGACTTGCATTAATGACTTACGATAAACCATTGATTTTAAATGGTTGATAATGAAAACGACACATTTTTTATGATTTCTCTCATACATTTCTAAGTAAAAGCTAAACGAGTATTAATATAAGATGTTAGCTTTGAAAGGTGATATCAGAAGCACCAGGAAATATATATATTGATGGTGGCATGCCAACATCTTCTCTTTGGAGCACTTGAAGGGTTTTGCTATAAGTGATTTTTGCTGACTATATTAAACACAGTTCGAAGCTACGTGTTTCAAAAGAAAAAACACCAAATGCTTGGGCTCGTCCAGGATTTGAACCCGGGACCTCTCGCACCCTAAGCGAGAATCATACCCCTAGACCAACGAGCCATTACATTAGTTGGGTTTTAGGAAAAAAATTGCCAGACTAACGCGCCAGACAGCGTTTGTGTTCTCAAAATAGAAACAAAGTTTTCGTTTTGAAGTGAGGATTTAAAAATTCCTCAATAGGATCTGTTTTTCCAATATCATTTTCATTGTATGGGTGAATTAACAGTTGAGGTTTATGTACGATGGTGATAAATCATATTGACTGTTGTCAAAGTTGAGTCTGCTTCTGGTCAAATTGCTGGGGAAGACTTAAAATGTCCATTCATTTCTTAATTGTTTATGAGGGCTTTGTTGGTTTAGGAGAAATTTGTGGTTCTAATATATGTTGGAAAAGCACATGAAGGATTTAACTTTCTTTCTCATATTCTGCATGCTATCACCATGTTGAAAATAAAGTAAAGATGTGCAGAGGAGAAATTAATTATAAATAGTCTTGTGCAAAATAATGTTTGGGGAGGTTGACCTGGTTCCATAACTTGAATCCACAGTCGAACGTAATGACTGCCTTGAATTTACCTTTACAGTTTTATTCATCGATACATTCAGGCGTGTACTTGAAGGAATTTGATTCAAACCTACCCTCTCCATCACATATTTGCACGAGTCTAAGTATGAATAAAAATAGAATTCCGTATGTCAAAACATGTATTTTTTCCCGTTTGTTGTTAACAAAGATTTTGCAGTCTTAAGAAAGACTTTGCAGTCTTAACCCCTTAAGGACCAAACTTCTGGAATAAAAGGGGATCATGACGTGTCAGACATGTCATGTGTCCTTAAGGGGTTAAAAGCGTCATCTGAGCAGTTAGGACTTGCATTAATGACTTACGATAAATCATTGATTTTAAATGGTTGATAATGAAAACGACACATTTTTTATGATTTCTCTCATACATTTCTAAGTAAAAGCTAAACGAGTATTAATATAAGATGTTAGCTTTGAAAGGTGATATCAGAAGCACCAGGAAATATATATATTGATGGTGGCATGCCAACATCTTCTCTTTGGAGCACTTGAAGGGTTTTGCTATAAGTGATTTTTGCTGACTATATTAAACACAGTTCGAAGCTACGTGTTTCAAAAGAAAAAACACCAAATGCTTGGGCTCGTCCGGGATTTGAACCCGGGACCTCTCGCACCCTAAGCGAGAATCATACCCCTAGACCAACGAGCCATTACATTAGTTGGGTTTTAGGAAAAAAATTGCCAGACTAACGCGCCAGACAGCGTTTGTGTTCTCAAAATAGAAACAAAGTTTTCGTTTTGAAGTGAGGATTTTAAAATTCCTCAATAGGATCTGTTTTTCCAATATCATTTTCATTGTATGGGTGAATTAACAGTTGAGGTTTATGTACGATGGTGATAAATCATATTGACTGTTGTCAAAGTTGAGTCTGCTTCTGGTCAAATTGCTGGGGAAGACTTAAAATGTCCATTCATTTCTTAATTGTTTATGAGGGCTTTGTTGGTTTAGGAGAAATTTGTGGTTCTAATATATGTTGGAAAAGCACATGAAGGATTTAACTTTCTTTCTCATATTCTGCATGCTATCACCATGTTGAAAATAAAGTAAAGATGTGCAGAGGAGAAATTAATTATAAATAGTCTTGTGCAAAATAATGTTTGGGGAGGTTGGCCTGGTTCCATAACTTGAATCCACAGTCGAACGTAACGACTGCCTTGAATTTACCTTTACAGTTTTATTCATCGATACATTCAGGCGTGTACTGGAAGGAATTTGATTCAAACCTACCCTCTCCATCACATATTTGCACAAGTCTAAGTATGAATAAAAATAGAATTCCGTATGTCAAAACATATATTTTTTTCCCCTTTGTTTGTTGTTAACAAAGATTTTGCAGTCTTAAGAAAGACTTTGCAGTCTTAAAAGCGTCATCTGAGCAGTTAGGACTTGCATTAATGACTTACGATAAACCATTGATTTTAAATGGTTGATAATGAAAACGACACATTTTTTATGATTTCTCTCATACATTTCTAAGTAAAAGCTAAACGAGTATTAATATAAGATGTTAGCTTTGAAAGGTGATATCAGAAGCACCAGGAAATATATATATTGATGGTGGCATGCCAACATCTTCTCTTTGGAGCACTTGAAGGGTTTTGCCATAAGTGATTTTTGCTGACTATATTAAACACAGTTCGAAGCTACGTGTTTCAAAAGAAAAAACACCAAATGCTTGGGCTCGTCCAGGATTTGAACCCGGGACCTCTCGCACCCTAAGCGAGAATCATACCCCTAGACCAACGAGCCATTACATTAGTTGGGTTTTAGGAAAAAAATTGCCAGACTAACGCGCCAGACAGCGTTTGTGTTCTCAAAATAGAAACAAAGTTTTCGTTTTGAAGTGAGGATTTTAAAATTCCTCAATAGGATCTGTTTTTCCAATATAATTTTCATTGTATGGGTGAATTAACAGTTGAGGTTTATGTACGATGGTGATAAATCATATTGACTGTTGTCAAAGTTGAGTCTGCTTCTGGTCAAATTGCTGGGGAAGACTTAAAATGTCCATTCATTTCTTAATTGTTTATGAGGGCTTTGTTGGTTTAGGAGAAATTTGTGGTTCTAATATATGTTGGAAA